>NW_026622874.1:52953092-54153092 GCF_023065955.2 Ursus arctos
TAATTTCAAGCTCCTTGTTATTCTCTTAATGTTTCTTTTTAAATAGCAACTGCTTTCGTTCTGTGGATGCACTATAATTTCCTAACTCTTTGAGGGTATTAATGGTATTTTCCCCTAAATTTTCTTCTCTTTGAACAATTTTGTTTTCCTACAAGGTGCTTTCTAAATGTTTGTGTTTGTTATTCTCTGTTTTCCTTCTGATAGTCCTTAGTTGTCTGTTCATGATTTAGAACAAATAATCCCAGAGAGGCAATGAAGTTGTGAGCCATGTGGATGTTGTCAAGCTTTAGTATAGCATTCTCGTCATGCGTTATTTATTAGTGATGGGCCAGATTTTCTCTAGAGTATGCCTGATCTCCCGACTGAAGGAAAAGGTCTGCCTCCCAGCATTTTTGGGAGCCCAAAGTGAGAAGGGGGTTGGGACTTATTATCAGGGGGTAGGGGAGTCATAACTTAATCCTCTGTTTCTGGTACTATACCTGTGTCTTCATTGGTGCTTAGCCCTTTACCTCTCTAGAGGTTAAACCTTCAGTCTTCCACCCAGCTAGTGTGCAGTGGGGAAGGGGATCCCGAGATCTGATTGTTTCTCAATATAAGGTTCACCCAATTCTCTTTATTTTGATCCTTCCATTCCTACCCTCACTTCCGACAGTACCCAGTAAATGGTAGCTCCTGGGGGTTTGGTTGGTTGGTTGGTTGGTTGGTTGGTTTTTTGAAGATTCTGCCGTGTGAACTGGATTGGTCACAGCTTGACAGTTGCAGTCTTAGCAGTCAGCTTTCTTGGGTTTGCCAAGACAGTTTCTTCTAGTCCATCTTGCTTCCACACTGTTGCTGTTGTCTCTTTGGATCTTTTCCTTGTGGATTATATCTTTAAAATAAAAAGTTGCTTTTCTGTTGTTTTACAGTTGAGCAACACTAGTAGTTTATGTTCATACTGCCACCTTACGTGGACACCCCCCCCCCGCCTTTTTTCTTGTCTGTGTATTTCTTTAGCAAGTGTAGGCAGAGAAAGTAAAGGGTCATCTTGTTGCCTTTAAAACAGAGTTTTTCTTGAGCTGCCATCAGGACAACTATTATTAAAAAATACCTGTTTTTAAAATATATTAACCCATACTTGTTTGTACTAAGTTTTCTATTGTTTTTTTTAATCTCCATATTGTTGCTTCACAGTGTAAAAATACCGTAATGTGAGAGCTTTGATGATGGCAATTTATAAAACATCCAGTGAGCTGTCTTAACATTGGATTTCCAAAATCTAAAATCTTTTCTCTTCAGCCATAACGTGTACTTGGTCTTGTAGCAGTGAATCAAAGTCACTAAGAAATATTTGTTCTTTTGTAGACTGGTGGTTCTCAGACTGTGGCCAGTATCAGAAGCACTGGGTGGCTTATTAAACGAGATTGCCAGGCTCTTGCCCCCGGTGTTTCTGATTCCGGAGGTCTGGAATGGGGCCTGAGATTGTCACTCTCTAACAAGTAGTACTGCTGCGAACACTGCCGGCCTGGGGACCACGTTTGGAAAATTACTGATAGAGACAATGAATTGCTGAAAAAACAAAAACAGTACCTCCAGAATCCCCCAACAAAGCCTTACTTCACTGTTAGTCTTCAAGTCAGACTGTTGAGAGATGCTTGAGTTTATTGTTATTGTTCTCTTTGCCTGAAATACCTGTTTACATAATGGTCTTTCAAGACAAGCATGCTGGACAGTTGGTTTCAACATTTTAATTAATGAGTCCTTTCCTTTGGTCCACTGTGATTCTTTTCTTTCTTTCTGAGCTACCTGTTTAAGGCTTTGTCCCTGTTCTGCCCTTCTTCCCTCCCTCCTTTCTTTGGGTGCCAACAGCTTTTATGTGGCTGCCGAGTAGATGGTAGCCCACAGTCCCGCAGAAGTGGGCTGTCAGGATGACCTCTCATGTAGAAACAGTCTGCATTGAGCTCAGTCCTGTGGGATCTGCCTTCTCATGGTTGGTGGCAGGTTGATAGTGTGTTGGGTGCAGCTGTCTGAACATGGAAGCTTACCCCTGAGATTGTGCCTATTCATATTAAACACAAACAGTAATGTCAGGGTTAAGTGTCTCCTAGTCCTTAACTTGCATATGGCTACACCAGAAAGCATACACTTTTTAGAATTTATTGAAAACTTTGAGTGATTAATTTGGCAGAGAGATGTTTTGACTGTTGCATCTAAGTGGATCTCTTTGAGGGAACAGCTCTTTCTCTTACTTAAGGTGAGGAGAATGGCAAAGAAAACTGGAGCTGAATCAAAGAAAATAGCCTATATCCCATTAGGTAGCTTAATCTAAAAGAAGCAAGAATAGTTTTAGGAAGGTGGGCTTGATAGCGTGGGGATGAGGGATGGGAAGGTAATGTACTCCGTGAGGAGAATTATAAATTCCCTTCTTACTTGCTCACTCCCCTATCAGTGTGGCATGGGAAGCTTTGCAATTGTTTTATTGTTGGTTTTTAACTAACACAGATATTTTTTTCTTTCTTCATGTTGGCTAAATTTATAGTACAAAGTGTGCCGTTTGACTTAAGTCAATTCTCAAATCTTTGCTCACATTTATATACTCACCAGTGTTTATATTTAGGTACAGGAAGCTCCAGGAAGACAGGGACTTTGTTTTGTTCATGAATGTATTTCCAACACTAAGAACAGTGCTAGATACACAGTTCTCATATTTGTGGAAGAAAGGGAAAAAGTCCCAGAGCTTCGAGTTCTGCATATATTGTATTACTTAATTAATACCACAAGGTGGTGCTGTTGCACCATGAAATGAAAAGCTGTCATTCTTAGGCTTGTCCTATAGTTTTATGTAAATCCTATAAATAAGCAAAATGAATTGACTACCTATTATGTTTATTGCCTGCTTCAGCTATTTATCATTTTAGTATGTGATTCGTCTTTTGATTACATGATCAGGTCAGGCAGTGAGATCATAAACTAAATAAAGAACATTTGGTTCACATTTTTATCAAATGTTAAGTGAGATAACATCTATTAAAACCTAGCACAGTACCAATTTAGTCTCCTTTTCTCTCTTTTATTTTGTGTTAAAAGCCTTGTTAAATTTCTATTTGTTTTAAAATAATTTGCCTGAATTTTTCTAATAAATCATCACTAAACATTAAATAATATATAAGTCTGTTTTGATTGCCAGATGTTAAAAATTGATAAAAACCTAGATTTTGCTATATTCCCTTCCCCTGCCAAAAAAAATTTTTTTTTTGCTTCCATGATTCTTTTATGGGGTTAAAGTAATTTAACATATAGCTCTATTACATATTTGTGCCTATATCATAGTGTATAAATTAAACTATAATTTGTCTTTTTCATTCCTGTTGTGAAACTAAGTGTCGATAAGTTCGTTTTGTAGCTTGGGCTTTTTTATTTTCTTACGATTAAATTGCCTTTTGATCTTTTGTTTCTGTAATTGTCCTCAGACTGAAGTGAAATCAGAAGAGGGCCCTGGGTGGACAATCTTACGTGATGATTTCATGATGGGAGCGTCCATGAAGGACTGGGACAAAGAAAGTGATGGCACGGATAACAGTGGGCCAGGGTCTGGGAGCGACTCGGGTGCGTAAGACTGTAGAGGAGACAGCGTACAGTCATTGTATTTGTCCTCGGAAAACACTCCGTGCTCTCTAAGTTCTGCGGTTATGAAGCTCTCATTTGTAAGAAAGCCGAAAGACTTACTATTGCCAACTTTGGTGTTTTCTCTTTTCATGAAAACTTTGTTAAATTAGGTTTTTCAAACCTTGTATAATTTTAAGCATTGCTTCTCAAACATTTGTAAAAAGAAGTATTTCTGTCTGCTTGACCAGCGAGATGCCCATTTTCCAGGATCATTATAAGTTTACGTATTGCTCGTGGATATTGGTGTTTTGTTTCAGTATCACCAGTCCCTCTAGACATGCAGTGCTTTTCATAATTAAAGTTAACTCCTTGATGTTAATATTTTTCAGCTTCCCAACGTACTGGTCCTGTGTGTTTGTGCTCTTATGAGGGGAATTTTTGGTATTTGTTTTGGTGAGCTATTGAGGAAACCTGTGTAGTGAAATTTAAAATGATAGTATTTCTGATTCAGGGTGATGATTTCAGTTTTAGAACTTTTGGTAAATAAGATTTAAGAAACGCACCAAATCTCCGCTTTTCTGTTGTGTCCCCTTTATACGCTAAAACATATATAATGATTTAGATTTATCTTACGTGTTAGATTATTTTTATATGAGAGATTTACTGAGGTGGAAATTCTCATGTTTAACTTATGCAGTGAGGCATAATTTCTTAGAAAGCATATTTGATATGTTTTCGGCTCCCCCCCCCAACTTTTCTGTAATATTTGAGTTAGCTTAAATTCTCTTTTATGGCTTGACTGACCAGTGAAATGGTAGAGTTAGGCTCCAGGTAGCCTGCATCAGAATACTCCATCTGTTTGGAGATCTGGTTCCTTATTGTTCCCTTAAAGATGATTAAATTGGGTGACTTAGTATCTAGATGTTAAACGAAAAGAAAGTAAGACTGTTGAATATAATTCCAAAATTTATTTGAGTTTAGGTCTAAGATCTAAAGTTTATAAAGGAATTGTTTAATAAATGTGATCTGTTCCTTTTAAAACAGGGATCCATTCCTTTTTCCATCATAAAAATAGTTCCTTTCTACTACTCATTTGCACATACTTGCATCCTCCCCTCAAACTTATGCTGGAGCAGAGATGTTTAAATTTTCAGAGCCATTTGAGTGTTACAGGTATTACATATCCAAGGTTAAATTAATCCATGGCGTGGTATTTGTTATCATAAAGGAAGGTGTACCCTTAAGATATCAAGTGGTTAAACCAGCAAAGCTCAAAATGCATTTTTGTATTTATCCCAACTTTTGAACTTCAGTGTTTTATTAAATTATAGAACTACCATTTTTCAGGGTAATATAAATGTGAACAAATACTCCTCCAAGTAATAAGAGTGCTAAATATAATGATATAACTTATCACAGGTGAATATTTCATTATAACTTAATACATACATAATTTGAAAAAGAAAATTCTTTGCAGCAGCTAAAAACTTTTTTCTCCCCAGAATTAAAGATTATACTTCTTTTTTGCTCTTAATTTTATCTAGATCATATTAAAGCTTTGCAAAAATTTTTCTGAATAGTACACTTAGGTGATAGAAATGGGCAAATAACTCTTTATTTACTAAAACATCTTTGAAACATACCCTCACATAGTTTTTGGTGTAATCTGGCAAGATTTTTTAACTGAAAATAAGGAAAAGAATATACGCAGATTTTCTTCTTTCAGAAATTATTTTATTCCAAAATAAGAAGAGTTGCCAGTATAAGAAAAAAATTTTGTCATTTATGTTAGAAGGCTATAAAGCATATTCAAAGTACATGAAATAATTTCTGTCATAAAAATGAGATGTTTTATATGTATTAGTATTGCTGCATCTTGGCTATACAATATGTAAGCAAAATACCATCATGTATTAATATAAATCCAAGGATGAGCCTATTATTTTAGAAACTAAGTATGTATCTTGAGATGAACGTTTTAAATATTCTAGCTCTGTCACCTCTACCCTAACTTAAGTATTTTACCTACAGCATTTAAATTCTTCTTACATCAGTCAGATAGATCTGCATCTATTCCATCTTCCTACATTGTCTTTGCGTTAAGGAGGGAAAAGAAAAAGAACCGCATTTCTAGATTCCCCCTGCTTTATCTCAATATAATAATAATTGGATTTTATTTCTGTTAACTAGTTAGAGTAATATAATAATAAAAAGGTTATTTTTATTTCTTTAGAAAGACTATGGAAAATAGTAAGCAGGTAACTAGTAACTAGGTATTATCCTGTCCCCTTATCTGGATATTTAGATATCTGTGGTAAATGTTCTCCGTATTTAGCGTAGTTTAGTATTGGTTATTAATTGTTTTTAGGCATTGAACTCTCAGTCAAAATTAATACCTGATTTAGGCTGAAAACACTTAGAATCATCTTAGTAGTTTAGCACTTTAGCCTGGAGTCAGAGTACTGAATTTATTTTCAAGTTACATAGAATTCTACGTAGATCAAATATTATTCTACTCATTGAAAAGCATACCGTGGAAGCCCTTTAGATGGAATGATCCGAAGGCTCACCTTCAGTACTCAGAGCTGAAAATGACTCGGGAGCAGGTTCCAGAAGGTATATTTGAGGGTAAGTCCCAAGTTCTTTAAAATATTTTGTGTGTTTTACAAGGGAGTGAAAAGGGAACGTTTATATTCTGGGAAACCTCTTTTGATCACTGTGTTTTGCATATATGAATATAGTTGATATTTTTGGCCACCAACTCTTCCTGCCCCCTGTGCTGGTCTTCAGGCAGTGAGAGTCTAGTACTTCATTACAACGCCATTTGATTACGGTTCATGGATGCCTGAAGATGTCCTGGTTAAACATACAATAGCAGAGACTTTCCAAGGTTGAAGTGTGAACAGAAATATAGACAAACCGAAGATATAAATTGTGTTGCTAAGAAGTTAAATTATAAGGCCTAAGAAAAATGCCTGTAGAGGAATCTCCAAAGAGCTAAGTATTTCTGTAGAAGAGAAAGGAGGTCAAATAAATAAGGCAATACTCTTGCAAACTTTGGATAACTTTTTTTGGTCCCTGTTTATCTTCACTTGGTTTTTGTTACTTTTATCATAGATTTTTTTATAAATACATGTGCTGAAAAGAGTCATAAGTGAAATGGGATGGAAGTTTTATTTCTTCAGGCTTTTTGAGGACTTTAGAGTGCCATTATTGTGTTTAGTATGTTGATAATTTTGTGCAACATAAAGTGCACTTTTAAAATAAGCAGTTGAGGGGCGCCGGGGTGGTGCAGTTGGTTGAGTGTCTGACTCTTGATTTCGGCTCAGGTCTTGATCTTAGTGTTGTGAGATGGAGCCCCATGTAGGGCTCCAGGCTCAGTGCAGGGCCTGCTTGGGAGACTCTCTCTTCCTCTCCCTCTCAAATAAATAAATCTTTAAAAAAAAAGAATAACACAAACATTTGAAAAATTAGTAGATATATTTTTGGACCTTTGTAATTTCTTCTTAAGAAAAGCACGTGTGTGTCTGTGTCTGTCTGTCTGCCGTAGCCTAGGTTGCTGTACCAGAAGATTGTAGACCGGGCGGCTGAAACAACAAACTTTCCTCATACCTCTATAGCATGGGAAGTCCCACGATTGAGGTGCCAGCAGATTTGATGTCTGGTGAGAGCCCTCTTTCTGGTTTGCAGACAGCTGACTTCTTGCTGTGTCTTCGCATGGGCAGGAGAGAGATCATCTTTTCTCAGTCTCTCTCATAAGGGCACTGATCTGGTTCATGAGGGCTCCACCTTGCCTAATTACCTTCCAAAGGGCTCCACTTGCAAATACCATTACACTGGGAACTAGGGCTTTAATATGTGAATTTGGGAAGACACATTTTCAGTCTACAGCAGTGTGTAAAATAGCAGGTTGTACATTTTCAATTTAGATGTGGAATAACTCCCATTTTTTCTTGACTTTAATTGAAGTTAGAAAGTTAAGTGAAGGAAGCACAGTTCACTCTGCTCTTCCCTTAAATTCATCTGTTAGGATTAATGTGACGTGTGTCTACCTTTGGTATGTTAGTGATAGAGACTGTTAAGCCCTGCAGATACTTGCAGGAACAAGGAAATAGTCTGAATTTCGGCCAGCTGGATAGATAACTCTTAGCGACTATTGCCCCAAAGGTAGGCCTGGCGAACTTTTTCACTGGGTGAACTTCTCTGAAACTTAATGTATTAATCAAGAGGACCTGTGAACAAATTGGGAAATAGGATGGTCTTTGAAGTCCATGATAAGACATTTAAACCCGTGGTTGATGTTTAACAAAATACTAAATTGTAATGAATCTAATCCGAATTTTATAGATAGAAGGTATCTTCTAATGCTTCTTAAATAATTTTAGATTTTGCTAGCTTAGAGAACCACATTAATATTTTTCATCCAGGCTACTAAGCATAATTTCAGGGAGTTACAGTTTCGGGCTTTTTTTCTAGATGTGTGATGAGCCTTTTGTGCTCAGAAGAGGTATCCTCAGAGACAGTTACAGAACGTGTTTTATTTTGTCAAGAATAACTAGTCCAGCACTGCTCACCTCTTCCCTCTTTTTTGCCCCTCCCTCCAATTGCAGGGCTACGTATTGAGCTTTCTGTTAAGTGCTCTTTGTAAGCAGCCTTTACAACCAAGGATGTAAGCAAGGATGTATGTTAAAGGAGTGAGCATAATTCCTTATAATTTCAGTGTCCGAGTCAGGCCTGTCCAATAGGACTGTCTGTGTTGCTGGGTGCGGTCTATCTCCACTGTCCACTATGGCAGCACAAGTGGCTACCAAATATTTCAAATGTGGCTAGTGATACAAAGGAACAGAGTTTTAAATTTTACTTAATTTTAATTACTTTAAATTTTAAAAGCTACACATGACTCATGATGGTCTTATCTATGAAGAGAATAATGTTAGCATGTATTTAGTCTGAAAATAGTAAACTTTGAAATCATGTGTATGAGTTCTTCTGATGAACTTTTATGGATACAATTTAAGTATATACAAATATTGGTGTAATTTTATCGAGTAAATCATTGTCGATTTCTTTTTTCACTATTTGTATTTTGAGGAAGATAAATTTAAGTTGCTTTATAATTGCATTATTTCCTCAGGTAACTCTTGTCCTTAAATGTGAGGGCCCTGTTAATAACAAATCGCATTTCATTTTGTTAGTGTAATCATCTGCAGCTTTCAGAATGAATACATCCAACTTTAAATCTTACTCTCTCAAAGAATAGATTTATGGTACGTGACCAAGGACATGTGGAGAACTGCCAGACCCGCAGACAGTAGACACCATGTGCGCTAGAAGGTTCCCTGAAGAAGTGCCTTTGGTCGCAGGCCTCTAGAGTTGTCCAGCATTTCCAGTCTATTCCAGCACACATTCGACATCCTGCCAGAGCAAATGTAGATTGCAGATTTGGGCAAAAAACCCCAGAAAACAAAGAGCGCAATGAGCATTATTAGTACAGCCAGTTTAAAATGATGAGGTGTTAACCACATTTGTATAAATAACAGTTTCTCTAACCCCTGAATCATTATCCTGCATTTGAAATGCAATCGGTTCATAAACATCAAAGCAAGAACACCAAATTTGTATGGGGTCAGGACCAACTGGGGCTCTGAATGGAGAGACAGCTGAGAGCTGTGTCCTTAACGCGTGGGTGGCCTTGCAGCTGTTGATTCACCCTCAGGCTACTAGACAGTTGCCTTTTTGCGCTTGCAGAACCAGACTTCAATCTGAGGTAAAAATGTATCCCCTCCCATGGAATGGACATAAACAATAGATTGACATCAGCTCTCAAAACATCAGCGGGGCAGCCAGACACAGCAGTCACCCTGAAATTCTGCGTATTACTAAGCATAACATCAGGGGTGTTTCTACATAATATTTGTCTTTGTACAATAACACTGGGCTCTCTTAAATGTATTACAAATATGAAAGCTCATAGTTGAAAAGATTCAAGGTGATATTTTCCTTCTCTGCAAACACTAGGAATAGCTAGATTGTGTGACCCACAACTGCCATATTTTGGTTCTTCCCCGGACTCCCAAATAACACTTGATGATAGCTGAAGTTATGTATCACTCACATATAAATGAGGCATAGGCATACGCTTATTCATATAGTAAGAATTGGAATAGTGTACCCGCAGTGTCTGTCTAGCCCAGCGCCTGCTGTGTGGTAGGGAGGGTCTCAGGAAAGGTTCTCTGTTACGCGTTTGGAGGACCAGGTGCTGTGCGTGTAGCTTGTCATTCATTTCTGATCTATGTAATTATAAATGTTTCTCCCCACAAAAGTTTACCGTCTGCAGATGGTAGATACATATTGAGACCCAGTAACCCTACTTCTAGAAACCCTCCTCAGGAAAAGACCCTGATTACAAAAATGCTGTGTGAACAGTGTTATATCATAGCATTGTTTTTAATGGCAAGAAATTTTGGACAAACTACAGCTTCACTGATAAGAGATCATTTACATAAACTTTGGTACTTCTCCTTTTCTGTTGCCATTTAGAATGATGGCTGTGAAGACCAATGAAAACACATGTCAATAACATAATATGTTAACTGAAAAGGTAAAATTTAAAAAATGGATAGGATAAGTAAGTTTTTTAAATGCCAAAAAATTCATCAGACGAGTATAAGAATACATTCTTTATTAAAGAAGATAATTTTGACAGTTTGCAAGACAAGTCTCACACTGAGTAAAAAGATCCTGACGTTTACTGAGATATTAAAACATTTCTTGCCTACTTAGACTGTTCCAGAACTCAGACTCTAAATACTGTCTTACCTAGGACACTCTAAGGGGTTGATACGGAGAAGTGCCGAGGTAACTATATCAAGAGTCCTGTTTGCTAGAATCCTACTTTTTCTTTTTTTATTTTATTTTATTTTTTTAAAGATTTTATTTATTTATTTAACAGAGAGAGAGAGCATAAGTAGAGCAGTAGGCAGAGGGAAAGGGAGAAGCAGGCTCCGCACTGAGCAGAGAGCCCAATGTGGGGCTCGATGCCAGGACCCTGGGATCATGACCTGAACCGAGGGCAGATGCTTCACCGACTGAGCCACCCAGGTGTGCCCTACTTTTAAAAATTTTAATAGTTAACCTTGCTTTGAACATTGAACATGAAAAATTTGACTCTTTCTCCCTTGTGTCACTTTGTGTCTCTCAATTAATAGAAATTTATTTTGAAATGAGAATATTTCCTTGATTTATTTTTAAAATGTTGCCTTTTCATGCTCAATCATTTTATTTTGATAGTCCAATCCATCATTCAAGTTTAGGTTGAAACAGAACAAGTAATAATAACAATAAACAATTTATACAGTAATTATTATGTGCCAGATACTATTTAAGTGTTTTATAATGCCCTTAGCTCACACAGTCTTCCTGTAACCCCATGAAGTAGGTGCTGTTATTGTCCCTAATAAACAGTTGAGGGAACACGCAGTAGAGTCAATAACTTGCCAAGGTCACACGGCTAATACAGTCAAGTCCAAGCTTGAATCAACAGAGCTGCTATACACAACAATAATTCCCTACGTTTTAGGTGATATTAATGTCTTACAGAAAATGAGATTCTAAAAAAAAAAAGAAAATGAGATTCTAGAAATTGAACTTTGCTCTGGAAAAATAAATGGACATGTTCTATTTTTTGAGTCTCTTTTACTTAGGACATAAACCTAGGGCCTGGGGAAGGTAAAGGGGACAACATGTATCAAAAGGTGACAATCTTCCTGGCAGTGGCAAGTTAAGAGTTTCAAGTAGCCTGTCTTCTCGAGCTTCGTTTTGGTTGCTGCTCTCTGTTCGTTATACCAGGTACCGTTGGAGAATCTATTTTAGGTTTCAGATCTAGCTGTAATTAAAATGTTTTAATTACCTGGTTTCTGCTGAAATGCATCTGCGTTACTACTGGAGTGGGATCCTATAGTTTTGTCTCTTAGAACACAGCTCTGTTGCTCCCATTATTTAGTGACGTTTCTATGGTTGATAAAAATATAAGTGCTGACATTTTTGCTATTAAGAATTTAGATATTTAAATTATGCTTTATACATGAAGACTAGATTTTAGCTTAGGATGTTACTGGCTAGGAGATAACTAGAATTATGGAAGTTCCATTGTTACTGACCCAAGATCTTTCCTGAGAATGCGTATTTTCAGTAGTCAAATTGTAGCTTTCATTTTACGCAGTAGTTTTTGTTATATAGTGCTCTTCCTCTGGAAATGAAACAACAAATCAATGGGAAATATTCTTGAGGTGACACTGTTGATTAGTTTTTTTTAAAGATTTTACGGCAAAATGATAATCGTATGATTGTTTAATAAGCTGTGGTGAGAATCCTCAGAAAATTGAGCACCTTTGTTTTCTACAAATAGGAAGTTGTGAGAAATACCACTGTTCTCCTCTAGGTGGCATGATTTAGGCTATCATTGAATTAACTGACACAATTTTTTTTCCCCTTTAACCAGATGAGTGCCTAGTCTCTGAACAATCAATACGACTGTGGCATTGATTAGATTTAATTTTTACAACTCTTCAAATAACTAGGTTGACCTTGTCATTGTTGTTTAATAACCTTAATAACGTTAAAAGACAAAGATCTCTGAAAGAAGCAAAATCCAAAATCTTATCTGTACTGACCAGGCAACCAAAATCCTGTTTGTGTATTGCTGAAGTCTTTCTTGGGTCATAGCACACACCCATTTTATTTAATTACACACCCATTTTAATTTATTAATTGGTTGGTTGGTTGGTTTAGGGTAAATAGCCTGCCATTGATAGAAACTGTAAAAATAACTGCCTTTGTAAAGGGGCAGTAGGTATAACTGAAAAAATCTAAGGAGAAAGCAGAAATTGTAGGAATTTTGATCACAGCAGTGTTCAAGGTAACAGGAAAACAACCCTTTCAGTTGAGTGAAGTTCTGGTTTTGTGAAGCTATTACTAATTAAACAGGGAGGATAACACATAAAAAAGTCAGCATTAGGTGACCCATAAGCACGGGGTGACATTCTTTTTTCTGTACACCAAAATGAGAAGAAGACAGGATTCATTCTTAGTTTTCAAATTCTTTTATCCATTGTTCATTTTCCAAAATTTAAAAACAAATTTATGCACAGGATACATGAAATGCTTGTTAATCCCTATTATTAATATCTTTTATCTTCTTCCTTTCCATGTGAGAGACTGGCTTTCATGGAGCTCAAAAGAATCTTGACCAAGTACCTCTTAAAGCCTTCAGTTTTGGGGTGATGCATGTTTATAACAATGCTAGAGCTGTACAAGGAAGCATTTTCAAATTTTAGCTCTGATAATTAGAATGAAGCACAGACAAAGGGGAAAAAAAAGCTTGGAGAGATGCAAAATATATCACTATGGTAACCTAGAACAGGTGAATGTCTGACATTACCGATTCAGATTTTAAAGTGGCTTCCATTTTAAAACAGGGTGACTATCTGGGACAGTCCCGGTTTCCCCCTTATGTCTTATAATGTATTTATGACTACCATCCTCTTCAGTCTTGAAAGTGCTCAGGTTTGTGTAATAAATTATATGGTCATCCTAGTTGTAAGAGCTTACTTTTCTAAGACTTAAACATCAGGAAAAGTTTGGCCATGAGTCTCCACTTTTATACTTTGCTTTTTAAAATATCTATTAAGTATACTTTGCTTTTTAAAATATGTATTTACTAGTTTTTCCTTCTAACATAAAAAGCTACACCCAGCTTTTCTTTTAATGTGCAATTACTATCCTCTCTTGTTTTCATTTTTTAATTGCAGGGTAATTGAGGCAACAGAAAGGCAAGGTTGTTCAAACTATAGGTTGGTAACTTTGCTAATGAAAATGTACACATTCAGAATTTCACACAGTGATACCCTCTGAGATGGTGACAAATTCATTAAAAGAATACGTATGTTAAAAAATGAAAATTTCGCTTTACATTGTGATAGTCATTTTTAAAAATTATCAGCATATAATCATATCTTTATCATTTGCCTTCTCTTTTTCCCTACTCATCTTTTATTTGTATTTTTGCTTTGTTGAAATACTTCTCTCTCTGCCTTTCTCCCCAGCAACCTAATTTTGGCTTCTTGCTTTGTGTAGTGTGTCTGGACTGCTGCGGTGCTGGAGTAAGGGAAGTAGTAGAGACTGTGTCAGGGCCAGGAGCAAACACATACCCTGACTAAGGAAGATCCTGCTGCTGGCTTCCCTTTATCAACATTAGCATTTTATGAAGCATGTATCCATTTTATACTCGATGACAACTGTCCCCATATGTTCATTTATTTATATCAGTCACTAAATGCTATTTTGGTGGATGACTTTCACCAGAGGCAAGAAACCAGATTTCAGTAGACCCTGGGGCTGACAAAGCCCAGGCCACTGAGAGACTGCTTCCCAAAGAAAGACTTCCTCCCCTTGGAACTCTCAAAGCAGAAAAGTAGTGATATGTAGAGATGTTAAGTGCCCCAAAGCCACAGGCAGTAATCCATCAGCTAATCATAATTCCAAAGGGTAAGACAAATGTTCCCACAGAGTATCATTAAAGTGTGAGTTTATCTCTGCTATGCTCTGTTTTTCTCTAGTCCTTATCTCTCGAGTTGATCCCTTTATCTCTTACCACCTCTGATCTTCTCTTTAAGCATTCTCCTCCCTGCCCATTGTCCCCTCCTTATCACTTCTGTCTTAGATTAACCTACAGATACAAAATGGAGATAGTAATTGGATTATTTTTCAGGGGGAAATCACTAACCTTTCCATTTCATTATTCTACAGCAGAAGTTTGTTTAGCTATAGAAATGCATACAGAACGTGAGACAAAAATTTTTATAGACCAAACAGTGTTTTTGAATTACATCAAATATAAAATTAGAAGAACCTAAAAGGCTTTAATGTATTTTCACATTAAAGGGTTATTTTGCATTTAGCAAGTGTCACTAATTCTATAGATTCCTTTTTCCTACCTCTTGGTTTTTATTGCTTGAAACCCTTGTGGGAAGCTTTCAAAGTTGTTGCAAATGAAGTTATTCTTTTTTTAGAGTCAGGAAGGACCTATTACATCATCAACTCTTGCCTAGGATCCACAGGGTAAAACCCCGGACAGGGATGAGTAGTTTTGATATCAGACATTTGTTTAGCATCTTGTAGGAATTCCACATGACTTAAGTGAATAGACCCATTAACGAACAGAGAAGGGCTGGTGGTTGAAACAGCTGCACCCTCTGCCTCTCTGATCTGGAAAACAAAGAAGTCCATTTTAGGGTGTTAAATAAGAGACCTTAATCTTGAATTTCTACTGAACTGGGCTTCTGCCATTTAGAGTTCTGTTCACCAGAAGTATATGTTCTTGTCCTTTCTTCCTACAATTCATGGGAGCAAAATACCAGACTGTTTAACGTAACTGAGTGGGAATGTATGTATAAAAACTGCTAGGAGGCATAACCATGAAGCAAAGTCTTACTCTCATCTTCCCTGGCTTTTTCATATCTGAGAAAGAGTAGAGGCCACATGTGTCTTTTTACACAATCTCTGACAAAAATGAAGACGTGAAAGGGTATAAAAATGGTGGGTAACATTTAATGAGCACATATTAACTGCCAGGTTTGTTGGAAGTGTTTTGTGTACCTTGTGTAATTCAGTCGTCAATAATCTTGTTGGTACTGTGTGTTATCCCCTTTTCACAGATGAAGAAACTAACACAGTATTTGAGTAACTTGGCCAGGATCACAAAACCAGAAAGTGACCGAAATTTGAACCCAAGAAAACTTGACCCTGGAGTCTGTCCTTTAAACACTATGTTCTCCTGCCTCCTTGAGGTAGTCAAGATGGTTTATATAGGTTAAGTACCTTTTCAAGGTAATCAAGATGGCCTATCTGAGTTAAATACCCTTTTACCGTGAAGACTGTCTGAAGTCCCTCCCACATAATAAGATCTCAGTAAATTTAGCAAATATTTACTTCTTGAATATAGAGATGGAAAGGCTCCAAATGAGTTATTTAATAGAAGAAAGGACCCCAGGGAGGCATCTCTTATGGTCTTAACCTGTTTACATCTTCAAAGTGTTCCTACCTGAGAGGTAGAAAGGGATGCTCCACTCCTGCTAGCCCTGAGTTCTATACTTGCCCACGCCACATTTCACCACCTCCTCCCCCGTCCTACCTTCCTGGGCTTTGGGGAAATTAGAAGTAGTCTCTTATGAATAGGCCAGGCTATGTAAGGGGTTGTTAAGTTAGCAATAAGTGTTCAACAAACTAAGTATTATGGACATAAGTGTGTATGTTTATGTTGGGAAGGGTTGTCAGAAGAGTTTAAATTGCTTACATTGTTTTCCTAGAAGTGATGTAGATGGACTTTGGCTAATCTCTCCATACTCTAATCTGAATCCACTTAACCTCAGGTGAGTTTGTGTCTATACCAAGAAGGTACACCTCATGATGGAGGTAACCAGCCATACTCCAAAGCAACGTCTTTAGTTACTAGCTTTAGTATGCAAGCCCTGTTCTACATTCTAGAATTGCCCCAGGTATACGAATGTTCACTTTTCCCCCTTGCTGTAGAGCTGATTTTTGGAGTTCTCAAACTAAACTCGAAGGGGTAGCAGTTTGATGAGTTTGGGGAAAAACTAGCCCCACAGTAGCTCCTCTTAATTGTATTTTGCTTTGGCTATTAGAATGGCAGCTGGTTGTCCAAGTCTTTTCAAGCCACTTCAGTTTGAAACTGGCCTCAAGGAAAGGAAACTGATAATGCTGATTTATCCATAACTTTCAGAAGTATTCAGAAGTGGATTGGAACAATCTCTTTATTTCAGAGTTTTCCAATGTGCCCTAATTGATAAAGAATTCCATGTTCAAGGGAATTCAGAATATGCTAGAGCTGAACAGTTTTTTGTTTTTTTTTCCCTGCAAGATTTTCAGAGCCTTTAACGTGATGATGGGAATTGTGAATCTGCAAGAAGCAACAGGGACCCATTATCTCCCAAACTTACTTCACTATGGCCTCCGTGTTTGTCAGACATGTTCTGGTTCCAGTTTACATAGGGCATCTTAGAAGTCCACAGGATCCACATTGGATCCTGACTGTAAAGTGCAGCTCTACCACTTATTATGGAAAAGAAACATCTGAACTAGGGGATAATATAGAGGCTTTGAGTTTGGGGGAAAACTCAACAGAATTTCCACTTTAAATCATCTGTCCAGTCAGTATGGCCATAGTCATGATGAAATGAAAATGTTGACTTTGAGTAACCTTTAAAAGTAAAATAAAAGACAAAGGGGAAAGTGAACGGTGGCAAGAATCATTCTTGGACTCATCTAATTGAGACTAGGTTGAAATAGAAAATGTCAAGTAATGTGTAGTGCATAACAGTAGACATCACTTTAAAATTCCAGCTTCCTGGGTATATGCTATGGAAAGAATGAAGTTGGTTGCTAATGTCTAGATGGGGAAGAAGGTGAGGAAGAGAAAGCCATATGAAGAAGTGGCATAGGCAGCAAATTAAGAAGGTATTCATTAATTCATTCAAACAGCGAAACAAGTAAGTGTACTTCGTTCTCTAGATAAAAAGGATGGGGCTCTGTTTTCATGTTTTCATGCAGTTCACAGTCAAATGTGAACTTAACAAACCATAGTAAGATAAGCTTTAAGATAGAGGTACTAGCCTAATGTTACGGGATCTCAGAAAATGATTCCACTAAAAAGGTAGGAGGTGAATCTTAGATTGCAAGCATGTCTCAGGGCTGGGGGGATCCTGAGTAAACTACTTGACGCTCATTCACATGAGAGAGAAAGAGAGTACAATACAGAAGGGAAGACTTTCTAGAGCAAGTGATTCAGTTTGGGAGGCTGTGAGTGAGCCACACTAAGTAAAAACGGGAGGCTTGATAGCTTGTCCTTCAACAGACGGGTCCAAAATGACTATATAAAGTAAATACCATAAATCACTGTTGTCAGGGCGCACACTCCACGTCCTCCCTCCCTTCCCCACAGCCGTCCTCATTTCCACACCCCCTCAACGGTTCAGGGAGAGCTCGTGGTCTAAGTAAACGAGAGGACTTCTGACTGTAATCCTAGCACGTCACTTTGTTGAAGGCAAACACGTGGTTCAGAGAGAACTTATAAATCTCTCCTCCCGGGCAAGATCGTGATGTTATCTGGTGGCAGCAGAAGGTTCGCTCCGAGGGGAGCTCCAGAACCTCCCGACGAGAGAGAAAGAGGGGAGAGAAAGGCAGACAGGAGAGGTAGCGAGAGGCAGAAAAAGGAATACAGAGAAGAGCAGGAATGCAAGTGACGGAGACACGGGGAAAGGGATGGAGAACATAGTATAACGGTCTAGGGAGCCATTCGGGAGCGAAGTGAGGGGTTGCCCGGCTGCACAAAGTGCAGAAAGGCAAAGGAGAGGGTCTGTTGCAGGGTGCCAAGTGCCCACCTACCCACCGCGAGAAAGTCCGAGTAGAAGAGAAACCAGGAGAGGGTGGGAAAGGGTGGGAGTCCAAGGTACCCCGTTGCAGCCCCCGTAGGAATAACACTCCCTAGGCAGCGCGTCCCCGGGGCTGAAGGCAACGGCGGCAGCTGGTCGTCTGTTGCCGGGTTGGCGTCTGGAGCGAGAGCAGAAGGAGGAGCAGGAGAAGGAGGGAGGTGGAGGCTGGACGCGTCTGCGAGCGGCGGCACAACGTGGAGTAGCCGGGCGGGTCGGCGCGCGCCGGCCGGGGTGTCGGCCACCGCGCGCAGCTCCGGGAGCAGGATCGTCGCCGCCTCTGCCGCCGCTGCCGCGGCCCGCGCAGGACCCGACCGAGTCCCGAGCGCCCTGCGGAGCGCAGCCACCTCCCCGCGGCGCGCCGGGCTCGCCCCCAGCGCGCGCACACGCGCGCGCGCACACACACTCGCTCACACACTCACACGCTCACACACGTGTGCCCTCTCGGCTCCGGAGCCGCGGCTGCTCCTGCTCTCAGCGCCGCAGTGGAAGGCAGGGCCGAACCGCTCCTTCTTTAAATACCTAAATTACCGCCCGGCCAGCCTCGGCGGCCCCCCGCACAGCGCTCCCGGCGCCCCTCCCGCCAGCTCGCCAGCTGCCAGCCCCGGGACCTTTTCATCTCTTCCCTTTTGGCTGGAGGAGCCGAGTTCAGATCCGCCACTCCGCACCCGAAACTGACACACTGAACTCCGTTTCCTCCTCTTAAATTTATTCCTGCCTAATAGCCACTCGTCTCTTTTTTTCCCCCCATCTCGTCGCTCCAAGAAAACTTTTTCTTACTCCCCATAGTTAGGGTTCCCCCTGCCCATCGTGTATTAATATTTCCACTTTTGGAACGACTTGCATTTTCTTTTTAAAGGAATTCAAGCAAGATACCTTTTTCTATTGGACGTTGACTCTCGATTGTTTGCAAAAGTTTCGCATTAAAAAAAAAATCTACCTGATCTGTACTTGAGAGTTGTTGGGGATTTTTTCTTAGTTTTTTTTTACCTTTTTTTTTTTTTTTTAACTTTTTCCACCTTTAAAAAAAATGCACTACTGTGTGCTGAGCGCTTTTCTGTTCCTGCATCTGGTCACGGCCGCGCTCAGCCTGTCTACCTGCAGCACGCTCGATATGGACCAGTTCATGCGCAAGAGGATCGAGGCGATCCGCGGGCAGATTCTGAGCAAGCTGAAGCTCACCAGCCCCCCAGAAGACTATCCCGAACCCGAGGAAGTCCCCCCGGAGGTGATTTCCATCTACAACAGCACCAGGGACTTGCTCCAGGAGAAGGCGAGCCGGAGGGCGGCCGCTTGCGAGCGCGAGAGGAGCGACGAGGAGTACTACGCCAAGGAGGTTTACAAAATAGACATGCCGCCCTTCTTCCCCTCGGAAAGTAAGTACTCTTTTTTCGTTTCCATTCCCTGAGGCTTAGCGCTGCCCGAGGCTCTCGGAGCCGCCACGACTCCAGGGACGGCCCTTCCCGCTCCGGGTCCGGGTCTGCGTTCCCCCTCTCCGGTCCTCCGTCCCACCCACCTCTTTGCCAGTTGTGTGCCTGAGAACGCTAGACTTGCAGTTGGCGACTTTCGACTTGATTTTCTCCATGTCTCCCTTCCCCCAACGCCTCGGTCCCGTACGAGGCGTTAATGCTCTCCTGGCCCCTGAAAGTCTCTTCCCGGCCACCAGCCAGGACTCAGCCCCCCACCTCTGTCAAACGAGAGGCGCTCCCTAGGGCCGAGTTAAACCGGGACGTCTCGGTGGGCTTGTTTTCTTTGCTGCGGGCGGCGTGGAGCCCGCCGAATTGGCGCACGAAGGGTTAAAAAAAAGTGGCTCAAAGCTAGCCTCTCCGGAAGGCGCCCCTTTCCGGGGCCGACCTATCAGCGGGTTCCCCAAGCCTTCCCTATTGTCTCTAAGGCCCCTAAAAATGTCAGCATCGCCAAGACAAAACCCGATTTGGAGACCCCTCGAAAAATACCTCGGAACCCTCAATTTTTGCATCTCTTGCCACAGCTGGGTGTTTACACTCCCCAAAGGCGAGATCTTGTCACCACGTCCCCCTTTGATTTCACCTGGAGTGGTAGAAAGGGCAACGTCGTTTCTGACGATGTTAAAAAGTGTTTTACTTCGCGTTATTTTTCAGAATTCCCTCAGACCTGTCTTCTTAAGATCGCTGGTGGAGCAGATCATTCTTCTACGGGTTTACCGTATCTTTCTTACTCTTGAGCCCTCGGCTCCCCGAGCTTTCTTAGGCTTCCTTGCAGTTATTTCCGTGCTTTCCTAAATCTCACAGAGTAGAAGACAGCCCGGTTTTGTTTTTTTTTTTTTGAACTGGCTAATCTGAGGGCAGCGTCCTCAAAACCAGCTGGCATACAGTAGCAGCGGGAGTGAAGTGATTGATCGTGCAGTTCCTCTGGGGGGAAGGGAAGAGGACAGTTAGCTGAGAATGATTTCCAAGTTCTTAAGGGGGGAAAAAAAAAGAAAGAAAGAAAGAAAGAAAGAGAGAGAGAGAGAGAGAGAGAGAGAGAGAGAAAGAAAGAGAGAGAAAGAAAGAAAGAAAGAAAGAAGAAGCAGCAGCATCCAGTGATACCTGAGAGGGTTAAATACCAGGAAGAAGAAGAAGAAAAAAAGCTTCAACATTTGCTATTCCAAATCCCAAGTCATAAACTTTTCATTGGTTGCCCATTTCTCTCCTCCCCTTTCCATGCCCTATATACTTGCTGGCTGCCTTCACAGAGTCTCTGTGTCTTGCCTAAATAGATAATATGGCCATCTTAGTAGTTTTATCCTAGAGGTTCTAATTGCAGGGTGGTGCTCTTCTTTTTTAATATTTATTTTTAGTTTGACAAATCCTAGTTCTGTGACTTGCCATGTCTTGTACTTGACAGTGTTAGAATGTCAGCCCCTGAATCTCCCGCCAGTCTTCCTGGCCACCTTTCTTTTTGCTGCACCTTCTCTGTCCACAAGCAGAGCAGATGTGGGAGATCCTGGCAAGCAGGATGGTTTCATTATTGTAATTAGGCACCGTCCACAACAGGGGTGATAAATACACACAGCCCTGGTTATTCCCCTTGGGAAGTAAAGTTTTCTCCCTGGGGTGGAGCCAAGAAGACATTAGGAAAGCAAGTTCACTGTAATTGGTCCAGAATGATTGAGACCAAACAGAGAGTTGAGTCAGTTTGCTTTCTCAAGCACGTGTATCCGTTCTACTGGTATTTGGGCAGGCGAGCAAGTAAAGTAGGTTATATAGAAGCTGAACCATGTTTACGTGCAGAGGAAGTTCAAATGAATTGCCAGTACTTTTATAACAGACAGGAGGTCTGATCTCTTCCTCATCATTAGACAGGTGTGGAGAGAGCTAGTTACCCAAGAGGGCATTGATTCTTTGTTCTTTCCAGCACACCTGAGTCCAAAGAGCCCAGATGATCCAACCCGGGATAATGATCATCCCCAAACCGGAAACATTCTCAGAATGTTAGGATTTCAGAGGATGATATTTAAGATCAGTGTGTGGATTCTCTACTCCATCCCACCTCCAGCCACCAAATAGATTAAAAGATCTGATCAGTGCTGTATAAAAGAAGTATGCTCTCCGTTTTCATACAAAGAATACCGGCTTCTATGGAAGTTTAGGGGCAGAAAAGCATAGTAAGAGCAGGTTGGGTACTACTGTGCAAGAACTGTGGATAATTTTATAGAAAGTAGGTTAACTGATTTTCCAGCACTTTCTAGTTATACTGGAATATAGTGAACCCTTCCAAAAAAAAGGAAGAAAGAAGAAATCACTCCACCATATTTTTAAAGAGCAAACTGAAAGTACAGCATTGGCTTATATACCAGCTTTCCCTCTTTAGGACTTTTCCGCCCAACTTTTAACTCAGGCATCTCTGAAGTGGCTGAAGGGAGGGAGTGTGCCTGTCATTTCTTGCAGTGAATCTGGCAAGGGTCATAAGCCTCAGAGATGAAGGCATGGGAAAGATCACTGGTTCATTTTTTACCACCAGCTTATTAGTGTTCAGGGAGTGACTTCAGCTCAAATATTACAAATATGCTCTAATTATACTCAATGAGCTATATATCATTACAGATCGCTGATAGCCCTTTGTGGGACATTTTATACAGTTCAGACTACATATTTTTAGCAATGTGGAGATTTAAAAGTAAAAATATAAGAGATATTGTATATGCCCTTAGGCATATTTTGTTTTAAATATTATCCTTGGCCCGGTATACTGTATAAATACAGTAAATATGAATAGAACTGGCCAGGTGCCAATCTTGCAGGATGAATTTTAGTCAAGAAGGTATTTATGGGATATAAATAATACTGTGTCAACATTTAAAGAAGGGGTCTGATTAGTTTTGAATTTATTCCTATTGATCTTTTCACATGCTGTTAGTTTAAGGCTCAAAGTGGAGTTATGCTAAGGTTTACTGATAGCTTACCCAGTGGGAATTAGTGGACGCCCTAGTCCTTTTGACAAGCCATCTGAAGTTCAGGGTACATCTGTTTGAAAGACACTGCACAAAGCTTGAGAAATCTCGAGAGTGATTCCATTCACTAAAGTGAGAATCCCGATGATGGACAGTTAATATCTGTAGAGGCTTGGACAATCAAAAAAAAGAAAGAAAGAAGGAGACAAAGTTTCATTTTCTATCTTTCCTCTCACTTGTTTTCATTATAACAAACCAGGCAGTGTTGGGGTTCTAACAGGTGGTGATTTTGCCCTCGCCCCCACCTCCCAGGGAACCTGTGGCGATGTCTGGCTGTCATGTCTGGTAGGGAAGGCGTGCCACTGGCATGTCGTGGGGAGAGGCCAGGGACGGGTGCTACCCATCCTCGAATGTACGGGACAGTTACCCTCCACTCATCACTACCAGCATACACATCAAAGAATTGTCAGTAATGTGCATGTTGAGAAACCCTGTAACCCTGGTATCTATTTTAGGTTACCAAATTATTGCGAGGAGTATCATTTTAAAAGTAATACCCTAAGAATCAAATATCTGTATGATCAAAAGGAGATTAAAATGAGAGCATTGGATAGAAAGATAATCGGAAAGTTATCTTCATTAGATGGGAGTATGAATTGGACCATTTTGTGTGGTGTATACTTTATTATTGTGATTTTCAAGCACCTACATTGGAGACCTCAAAACTTCCCATTCATTTATTTAGCCTAGTAATGATGTTGTTGCCCCACCCATCAGTAACTTCAGTCAGCAGCAATGTGATGTTAGTCAGAACAGAGAAAAAAGAAGTGAGGAATTGTCTTGGATTTTCCTTGCAAGGAAAATAAGCAGTTCATGTAAACAAGGAGTGGGGTCTCCAACCTAGACAACTGAAGAAAGTAAATAATTGTATTGGTTTATTCTATCATATTGAATTAGATGAACCAAAATATACAGCCTGAAACATCACAATGAGGTCTCCTTTGTAATTGTTTCACACGACTATTAAACCTTTAATAGCTAGCAATCTCCTTTTGTATTTCCCCTGTAATTTTGCAAGTGAAATCATGGAATGTAGAATGAGTACCAATAGCCCTATGGTTTTTAGGGAATTCGACTTAAGATTCTATTCATGGACATGTCCTTCCGTATACAGACTGCTGGACTATTGGCCAGTTGCCCAATGAAGGAAAATATTAGGAATTGCTGGAACATAGTAGTATTTTTGCTTTATATCCAGGGATTTTATTTTTTAAGATTCTCTGTTTGAGGATGTGTGAGAAAAAAAGAGAAAGAGAAAAATCAGAGACAATCAGATTTGACCCCTTGACTTCTACAATGATTGAGTTATTAATACACAACAGACCAAACTTCAACTTCTGCAGTTTTATTATATCATTGCTTGTACTAACTCTAGTGCCTAACTGTGGTTCCAGTAAACTTGGGTCACATTCTTCTTTCAGTATTTCCTCTCCTTTCCTTCTTATACTTTTCAAAGACTAGGAGAAGGATACTGTTTATAACTGAAGCAGTTGGGCAGGCTTTGTTGCCAAGTGAGAGCAGCTCAATGCAAGCCTCTCCTGAGGAGTCCCCCTCCGGCGGAGCCTGGGCGTTGTGCGGCTAGAGGGGCAGGTGGGGACCCCTTGACCTGGCCCAGGGACCTGGAGCCCTCTGTGTCTCCACAGCGACCCCTGGGGTCTACTCACGGAGCTGCACTCTGTCAATTCCGACTTTTCCCTGGTGAGAAGACGCTGATGTAACCTAGTCGCAGCATCTTTCATATAAAGATATGAAAGAATGACAGATCATTTTTCCTAGAGGAAACGGAGACGCGAAAAAAAGGGCTAATGACTCACTGTTGATCCCACATCAAATCTGGGTTAGCACCGAGGAGGTCACTGACTCTTAGGCCTTCGCCCAGAGATGACAACACACTGCAGGCTGCATTTTTAGAAGGTTAGGGAAACAAGAGTGGAGGAGCCCAGCCCTGGGCGACCGTGCGCGCGACCACCGACCACCGGGTGGGACTCAGTCCGACTCCGCCCTCCCCGGCCGCCCCTCCCCCGCCCCCCTTTCTGGTCTGGGCGGTAAGGTGGAGACTGCGTGCAGGAGCTCTGAGAACAGCCGGTTCAGCGGTCTTGATGCCGCATTTCCGGCCCTGCCGGATCCGGAGAGAGGCTCTGGAGTGGCCAGATGTGCTCGCTCTCCGCAGGCAGCCCTTGTGCTGCGGGCGCTGTTCTCCTCTGCGGATTCGGAGCAGCTTGATGCGATGTGCCTCTGGCCCAGATACACATGTTTCCATTGTCATTGTGAAACCATATGGCGTGCTTTTTTTTTTTTTAATATTCTTTAAACAAAGATAGTTTTAAACCTAGGAATTCAGTGTTCTCCAGGTATTTTAAATTCAATAGCATGCTAAGGATTCTTCGATGGGTTTGGTTAGGCTGAAAGCTGGCCTCGGTCATTTGTTGAGAAAGCCGCCTCGCGCTGCAAGCGCGGCGGGGTTTTGTTTGGTCATTTGTTTTCTTTCCTAACCTCTGATACCCGCAAGTGGGTGTGGAGCTGGCCCGCACCGTGACCTCCACCTTGCGCCCCGGTGACCTCCACCTTGTGCCCTGGTCGGTTGGGTGGCCTTGGCTCTGCATCAGACTCCGGCTTGACCTCTTCCCCCACAGTCTCCGAATTGCCTTTTCTTCACTGTTCTAGAATATCTGCACGCATGGCAGTTCGCCTCACTGAACCCGGCTTCATCCAGTTCACTTAAAGATGGGGAAGGTACCTGTTTCCTAGGGTTGTAAAGGATCGAGGATGACAGGAGTAAAGAAGCACCTGGCTCTGCATGTGGCACTCGGTAGGCCATCTTGGCAGCTGTTATTCACTGAATCTCAAGCAGCACTGATTTTAAGATGCGCCATTATTTTGTGTGCCACTAAATAAGGAATATCAGTGATAATTATAACATGCCATCGATTGTAAGACACATTAAAGAGAGGTGATTTAGAGATAGTAGAATGGGATTAAAAGTGATGCTCTGAGAACCACGACTACCGGCCTGGAGTCAGAAGGCACTTCATTCTTTTCTCTGGAGGTGCTACTCAGTGGATCTATTTCCCTTGCTCCCTTGGACTGGTCTTTAGGAGACCTTTGCCACTTAGGGGACTGGAAGCATAGACTGGAAGGGCTGGCCACCCACCATGTCTAGTCCTGTCTGCTCATATAAGAAGACCTTGGGAATTCAGACTTCTTAGGTAAGATTTCAGGTTTCTTAGACAACATCCAAGACCTGTCTGGCCCCTCCTTGTTCAGCCCCACCTCCTGCTAAATCCCACTCGTGCGACACTCCAGCCACATCACCTTCTTTACCTTTATCCAAATGGCTCATTTATTTTTGTGCCTCCAGGCCTTTGTCTCTGCTGTTTCTTCCATTGAAGATCCATCTTTTAACACCTTTAAACATCCTTTGAGGTTTCGTCAGATGCCAAAACCTTTGGTTTTCCCAGTCATGTGAATCAGTTCATCCTCTGCATTCCCCCAAGACTGATACTCATCTCTAAAGCAGCCTCTTTTCTTCTGCTGTCGGTAAAATCTAGCCGTGCTCCAGCTGTCTTCTTCGCTGGTTTGTAAATTGCCTCGGAACAGGAGCGGACTGTCATAGAAACTAGTGCATTGTATTTGCTCATACATACCTCATAACTGAATGAGCGCTTCCCTTTAGAGAATAAGAGGGAACCACCGGACGAAGGCTCTGTGGTTCCTAAGCATCAGGACCAGGAGCTGTAGAGAGATGACATCGACTCACCTTCGTTATCAGGGAGAATGTACCTGGTGGATCATATCGCTGTGGTTACAGCAACACTGGGTTTCTCACACCCCTCCATTTCCTGTTTCCAGTTTAACAGACAATGAAGAGAGTCACGGTGAGGATAATGATGGCAGCTAACCTTCGCTAGGTACTGACTGTGTCAAGCATAGTCTTAAATATTATCCCTGCTTGTCTTCATTGATCCTCAGAAGCAACCCTGTAGAGGCCACACTAGCACTTTCCCTGTGACATGTGAGGACATGGACACAGCTATTTCAATCGGGGATGGCTTATTGAAGGTAAGGCTCTTAGTTACCACAAATAATCGAGGCCCTAAAATAGAGACCAGGAAACGGAGAGCACGAGTCTCCTTGTCCTCTGGCAAAATGCTGTAGTGCATCCATGTAAGAATGGTGTCGCTCCTCTCCTACCAGGAGTTACACCCTTACGCTCTGAATTCTTTCCCTCAGAAGGCGATATACCTCTGAAGGCTTGGATACCACCCTGGGTCTCTTTCCCTGCCTTGAACACAGGCAACTTTCCTCACTCTATTTGGTTGGTACAAAAATTTTGATTTATCAGATCCCTGGTTTGGTCGTTAACTGCAACCATTTCTTCACAAGAGTTTTGATAAGTTTGCTTGATGGGGGATTCCTCCTATCTCTTTCAGACAATTAATTTATTTGGGAAGGCAGGCTGGTAGTGGCGCAATGAGCATGGGCTTTGGACGCAATAAGGAAAAGAAGGAGTATAAATAAAACAGAATGGCACCAAAAGAGTCTCAGAGACTGAAGGGGAAGACGTAGCACCAAAGACAAGAAACCCTGCTCCAGGCCTATGGCGGTTGTTCAAAAGTGGTTTTGTTTTAGTTAGTAGAGAGGATCTATATTTCAGCGATATTAAAACATGCATATGACTCACACAACAGTCACCTTTTTATCTTTCTCGGTTATAAGGTTTGAAATCCAGCAAAGGAAGGAGGGGATGTTGTTCCTAACAGGCTAACGTGCAGAGGGTGCTTCTGGGTAATGTGCTTCTGGGCCTGGCTCAGCCCTTCTCACAGGTTTTCTGTCCCCGCCCCCCCCCCCCCAACCTCCTCCAGTGAGAGTCTGTGGAGAAAGAAGCCAGGCCATTTGGAGTTAAGGCTGAGCCAGGTCAGGCAGCCAAAGTTAGACTGTGGTGGACCTCATTTCACCTCCATAACCAAGCACTGGCCACAACAGTTTGTTAGCTGTCAGGTGATTCATTTTAAAAAAAGACCTTAGCAACAAAATGACATGAGGGAGTAGAAGTCTCAAAGAGGAAGATGGATGACAGGAAGAGGAGAACGTGGTCAAGTGTCACCGCAAAGGATCTGAGGAGGAAATGAAAACGTGGGAGGTGATAGCGGAGAGGAGAGGCCGCACCAGGCCCTGGGTGGTTGTTAACAGTGCAAGACGTTCTCTGTGTGAGGTAGCGTCCAGCTTTCCTGGGGCGGCCGAGTGAGGCCATTCACTGGTGTGAGAAAACATCGCTCTCCAAGAGGAGTTGAGTTTACTGGATTTCGCATCTGTTAGAAGGAGGGAAAGCCTCCTGGTGCTGAGAAAGCGATTATTTGTGGGCCAGGACCATCCCTTCATTCTCTCAAATGAGCCCTTGGATATGTTACTGCCTGACAAGTTGGAAACGTGGGGCTTAGATACTCCTTTAACCACAAGGATTTGAGGAACTCAGGCAAATGGAAAATGCTTTCTGGAGGTTGTGAAGCTCAAACCTTCTGAAAATAGTCTGAATGCATTTCAGAGCTCCCCAGGCAGCTGTTTGCCCTTCTGCTGGCATGTTCCCCACGTTTCACGGGGAGAGTGCCCCTCTTCCTTCAGGCCCTGCTTGCTGCCTACGTGTGGGGGATTGGGAAGCAGGCTATTCCTGGAGGGAACACACTGGGTTTCTGAAAGAAGAGCCTTAGGGCCGCTATTTGAGACTATGACTGCTTTTTTTTGGAGATGTTGTTTGTTTCAGGAAATACTGTAGCATCTTTCCAGTCTCCTGAAAGAAAAAGAAAAATGTTGTGACTTAGACCTTGGCTCTGTTCATTTGGCTTTCTCTATCTAACCCACACCACACTGACAAATACCACATCTGTCTTGACAAGCTAGTTCACAAATAACTACTCATTCATAACTTGAAGCTGTTGTAAGAGTCCTTATTTGTTACTTCATCTTGGTGAGCGGGAATGCAAAGTTTGCTTTTTGAGAAAGACACTGAAATGACCGCAGGTCCAGTGGCCTTTGCAGATCTATATGGAAGCACCATCTAGAAGAGAACACTGTGCATTTTTTTCGTGTCTTTTGAGAGCACGAAAATATTGATGGTTGTCAAAACCTAAGTGGGAATTTTTGGGAAAGTATCATTTAATGTTTCAGTTTTGGATACATTTCAGTGTTAATAATTAAATGCTTTTTTAGACAAAGTTCATCAGCGGTTATTCTCTCTATACCAGATGCAGCAGGGACTCTTGTCATTCCTTCCATTCCTTCCACCTGGGGGTTTGGTTCTTCTTTGGTCATTTATTTTCCTATCCATTGGCTTAATCTCATTTTCACTTCTGCTTTGACATCTTAATGACCATACCATAGAAGTTGTTGCTCTTTGCTTTATAATAAACTCTTGCAAGTAAGATGCTGGCTGACCAAGCCCCCAAAAAAGTGGATGACTTACTCAGATTCCACTTCAGAAGGAGGGGGAAAAAAAAAATCACAGGTGGAGGACTTTTTTTTTTTTTCTTTCAGAAGATAGGTGATTTGCTAAAGAAATTGTCCCCTCTGAGGTCTGTTTGGACTTTCTGAGGGGAAATGTTTCCACATCCAAGCTCATACCTTGGCATTTGGGGCTCTGGATGTTAATGAGAAAGGAACAGAGGTAGGAGCGAGCGGAGTTCCTGGCTTTAGCCGGAAGTAGCTAAGCAGAACCAGAGCTCAATTTTGGCCGGCTCTTCAGGTTCTGAAGCATCCGTTCTCACCTTTAGATATGTCTGCTAAAAAATCATGGTGACTTGAATAGTAAGTTAGTAAGTTAGTCATTCATTTGTACCTCCTTGCAGTAGAAAACCTTTGGCTGTTAAGGGCGTTAATGGTCAGACCTATGAACTCAATCCTGAGCTGCTGCTGTTTCACCCACTAAACTTGTGCTTTTCTCCCCCATAGAATGAGGTGACTGGTGCTAGTGTGTCTTAGAGAGAGATATTTCAGAAGAATTCCAGTGTCACAAAATATCACCATCAGCAATGAAACTATGTGTAGAGAGTCATGTCTAATTTCATTAATTCTTGGCACTAGTGTCCAGGTTCTAGAAGGGAGATCTTGAGCCAAGCTGACCCCGAGTCATTATGTATTTGGGATCACCAGCTTGCCTGTTCTCAGTAACATTTGCTGGGAATTCTCCAAGTAAAGTAGAAACTCACTGGAGTATGTGTTGGGAGGAAATGATAGGACCCCCTGATGGACCTGCTACCATCCCGAGAGAAATGTCTGTAGGGAAGGTTTGGAGGGATTAAGGAAGGGGACTAATCCGACACAGAGTTTACTGGAGCATTTGTAATGGCATTTAATTATGTTTACGATATTGTAGCAGCGAGAAAGACTTTCTCTCTATCTTATAGACACTTTCACATTACACAAAACCCCTGCTTACTCCGAACAATCCACCTGGTTGGATAGTCTTGAGGTCAAGTGAGATTTTGTAAAAGGCCTTTTTAAAAAATATTTTATTTTATTTTATTTAAATCCAGTTAATTAGCATATAGTGTCTTATTAGTTTCAGATGTAGAGTTCAGTGATTCATCAGTTGCATATAACACTCAGTGCTCATTCCATCACATGCCCTCCTTAATGTCCATCACCCCGTTACCCCAGCCCCCTACCACCTACCCTCCGGCAACCCTCAGTTTGTTCCCTAGTTAAGAGTCTCTTATGCTTTGTCTCATTCTCTGATTTCATCTTAATAAAAGGCCTTTTTGAAGCTGTAAGTCACAAAAGCCTATACCAAAGCTTCTCAAATTTTACCATGCAAAGGAATTCCCTATATCATCAGTAGTGCTTATTATAAATGCAGATTCCCAAATCTTTGTCTCCTACCCTCCATCCCGATTATGATTCAGTAGTTTTCAGGTGGGCCTTGATGAGAAGGCCAGGTGATTCTTTGGCAGGAATTCAGAAAGACACTCTGGAAACACTGTGCATTTTTGTTTTGTTTCCTTGCTTTATTTCTTAGCTGTGTTATCCCAGGCAAAGTGAACCTCAGAACTTATATAGTTAATATCATAGTCTTTTAGACATTTTGTAAGTGACCCATGCAAAGTTTTAGTTCCAGGAGCATTTCTGTCTTATGACTTTTGTGACTGATAGCCCTCCATGATCAGTTAGTGAATGCCCAAGTACTTTCTAAAAAGGATTATTTCTCTAAAACTAATTGTCTTGGATTTTCATAGGTTTTCACATTTTATCAAGCATTTCACATATACCAAAGCCTCACTGATCTAAAAAAGTGTATTCCTACCACAATGCCACTTGACTCCTGTAGATTGTTGAAATTGATTTTTGAAAACACCACGGATTGCTTTTCTTTGGTCTAAATAATCACTGTAGCATCACTTATCTCTACCCAATTCATGGTCTTTACTTCCGAGGCCCTGGATCAGCATCAGAGCGCGCTGTCTTTTTTGGCATTGCTTAACAACAAACAGACAAACAAAACCAAAAAAGAAAGTAAGGAAAGAATGGATTTTAATACTACAGCTTTATGGCATAGTAAAAGTAAACCAAAGGGGCATACTTGAGGACTGCTTGCTGGAAATTGCAAATGACAGTAGTTACCTTGCTGTGGTCCCACCCAGACTTCCTTTGACCTGGGTGACCCGGAGCAATTTCAGGGATCTGGATTCTGTTACTAGAACTGTCCCTCTTCTGCACCACAACATCCACTGGCCTGAAGAAGGTGCTGTTTCCCAGGAAAAGGAGTTAAATCCCCCCAAGAACAGCACGGGGCCATAGTCTGAAGAAAAAGTATTGCTAACCAAGCGACTTCTTCTGCGTATTCTGCCTTTCCCTGGTTACATTCTTTGAGATTTTTATTTAAGATAACTTTCAGCATCTCTTGTTAGAGGTCAGATATGAATGAGAAGATTTTGTTTGACTTGCTAATCTTGTGACAAACAGTTTATACCCAGTGTAGCTTCCTGTCTTTGCTGACTGGTTCTTTGAGGGAATTTTCTCCGGGTTAAGGCTGTGGAGAGCCTCTAAAAATAAACAACATGGTTGCTTCTTGGTGAGAACATATGTGAGCAGATGGCAGCTGGTAACGGCATATGGTGGCAACATGAGAGCAGCATGTTGCAGAAAACTACGAGGGGACCTTCCTCGTCCATGCCTCTGCGGGCCATCCAGTGCCCCATAATCCCAATGACACAGAGTTCTGACTGGGAGGTGTGTCCCACAGAAGCATGAAAGCATGTCACGGGGGGCTTGTTAGTGGGCTGAATGTTGGAGACGGTAAGTCACAGGGTATGGAAAAGGGCTTCCTTGTCCATTTTCAAATCAAGAGATAAAAGGCACAGATATGGAAAAAAAAAATTTGAGAGAGGATTCCACAAGGCCCTTTGTCTTTTGTCAAAAGCAGTTCTCAAGTCTGGTCTGCAGAGTGACAAGGCTACTTCTGGAAGACATGCCCTAGGTGAACGGCAGGTACCTGGATGTTAAATCCACGTAAAGAGCTAGGAAAGAAGTGTATTCACCCCCGGCCTGGAAGCCAGTCAGGGATTCGTCTATCAAAGAAGTTACATAACTAATATTATTACCTCCCTAGATCACCTTCTATTTGCCAGTGTCTTAAATATGTTGTCTCATCGTGATCTTCTAAGAACCCTCAGAGGGAGCATGATGTTTGCTTCATTTAGAGAAACTGAGGCTTGGGTGAATCCCGGCACTTGCTCAAAGATTCACAGGAAACCGGTGACAGAGCAGGGGTTTCAACCTACATCTTCTTATGCAAAAATCCTATATCTGTCACTGACTCGACCCCAGATAAAACACTCAGCAGTGTTTTCTCTTCCATTGGAGGTATTTTTTGGTGTATATTTTTTTTTTTATAAGAATATGGCGGGCAATATACCAGATGTCGTTGCTGTTACTTCAAAGAAATAAAAATTCAAAATTTCACGATGTCATAACTATCATGGAAGATAATGTTTAATCCATCCTGAGCAGCCCTAGATTTTTAAACTGTAGCTGGGCAGCACCAAACTTGTATTTTTGACTTATTTAAGGACTTTTCATCTGCAGGTTAGAAATGATGATGTGTGTTTTAAGGAAACTGAAATCTAGGCCAACCAAACGAAACATTGAGTTTTATTCATAATAGGTAGGCTGTCTTTTGTCAAAGGAGGTCAAAGCCTTTCCTGTTCATCTTTGACATAAGTCACAGTATTTATTTTACCATTTCCGTGTATAAACTGTACATTGTGATTTTGACGCTAGACCGTGTTAAAGGGAAAACGGAATTTAGGAGCCTGACTGCTGGTTAAGGGATGCCAAGAGATCTGGGACCAGAATCCCTCCTGGATCCTTGGTCCCCAAGTAGCGGGGACCTTATATGTGTGGGGGAATAAGTACATTCAGAGAGCCCTCTTGGACTTTGAATCTTTGTATAGCTCTGTACAAGGCATCGCCTCAGTAAAATAGCTAATGACTGTGCTTTTTAAAACTCCTAGCTGTCTGCCCAGTTGTTACAACACCCTCTGGCTCAGTGGGCAGCTTGTGCTCCAGACAGTCCCAGGTGCTCTGTGGGTACCTTGGTGAGTACACTTGTCTGCTTTATACCTCATTTGACATAGTGATATCAAGTCCATCTTTAGTGTCTGTCTCCTGTGGGGGAACTTGTCAGAGGCCAAAGAGAGTTCTGGAATGCAGCCTTGTAGCTGAACAGTCACAAAGATGCCCCCGATGTTTAGTCTGTAAATGATGACTCGATGGCCATATGTGCAAGAATGGGTTGTGGGTACATGAGAGCTGTGCTCCGGGGGTGACACAGTGGTCTGAAATACAGATCTGCTGACTCCCATGGACGATGCTCTCTGGAGGGTTGAGCAGTATGGCCAGAATATCGGGGGTCCTTTTTGGGTGTCTCTTTTATATCTGTGTTCTTATGCCTGGCATACAGTAGTTGCTCAATTAATGTTTCTTGTACTGAACTGAAGGGGAAGAAGGAGCTTTTCTTTCTGTGGAAGTTCTGGAGGGAGGCCTGTGGGGAAGTTGCCATTATTTGTGACCTTCCTATTGTCATTTCTGGGTTGCATGAGAATGGATTGTCATGGATCAAGCCTTTGGCTGACTCGCCCTGGGAGCTTGCCACTGAGCCCTGACCCTCAGAGTAAGTGCACACCCCTCAGAGCCAGTGCCACGTGTCCGGCCGTGGAGCACTGAAGCCCGAGGTCTCAGTGCTTTCTGATTTGGAACATTAATCAATTCAGTCAGCTTTTATTGAGAGCCTACTGTATGCTGGGCAGTGAGATCCCAGCAAAGAATAGGACTTAGGTGATCCTGATAGTTAAGAACTCAGGGGCCCCGTTGTCCCTGATCCATGTTCAGGAAGAACATTGTGAAATAGACTCACAATCCTGGCATTGGTTCACTCACATTTTTGAGACCCCAAGAAGGTTTGTATTATACTGATGCGAAGTGTGGGCAGGGGTCCCAGATAGGGACAAAAGAAATGTTTTTGTTACCTTAGTAGAGATCTGGTTCACTGGTGTATCCTGCTCTGCAGTTTACCATGCCTAACCTTGCTTCTTAGGAATCAAGGAATGAAGGATTAAAGTAGTTTATTTACAGTGGGTTACACTGGGTTTCCTCAAAAAAGAACGGATTCTATTGAGACTATACGTTTATTTTCATGTACAAAAGTGGCTAGAAGCTGCCATGTGAATAAAGAGTAAAAGGTTTAATCCATGCTTTTAAATTTCCCTTTCGTGAGACAGATTATATTTTGTTTTCAACCTCTACATTTGTATTTTATTTCACTATCTAAACCAAGGATTTAATTGTGTGATGTTTTTCCCACTAGCTTTTTGGAAAAGAAAAGGGAAGGGAATAAGAGAAGGAAAACATTTGTTGAATCCCTCCTCTGTCCCTGGCACTTAGAGATGCAACGTCCTGATCCTCCCCCCCCCCCTCCGTGTTAGTGGGTTGGGGAGGGCCGGGATGACCATCCCCACGTGTCAGGAAACTGTGGCTTGGAGAGGAAAATACCTTGTCCTCGGTCATAGCACTCGCGGGGGGCAGAGCCAGAATCCGAATTCAGGTCTGGCCTCGCTGCCCTCCGCCAGACCACAGAGCCCCCAGACTTTCTAGCCTTCCTTTTGCTTTCCCTTGGCCATCCTGTCCCATTAATTTTTATAATTGTCTTAGTGACTACTTTGGATTAATTTCCTTTTCATCTTTTCTTCCCATAGTAAACAAGTTGAGAGGCCTACCCTGGTTCTCTGTGTGGTTTTTCTTCTCAGACACTCCTCGCTTGGGGTTATTTTCGGTCATTTAATGGCTGCAGGCCTCCTTCTTTCTTTGGTGAAAACACACTGGAAACCCACCCTGCTCTTCAGTGAGTCTGGGAAAATCAGGAGTGTCTCCGAGGGTGTGGAAGGGAGATAGGCACAAACTCCACGGAGATTCTGGGTAGTGGGAGGCCTCCACCCCACCCAGCTTCCAGGCCTGTGCGAAAACCCTGCGGACCCCTTTCAGACCTTTCACAGAAGACTGCTGAGCAGTGGGGCTCTGCATTTTTTTTTTTTTTTTTTTTGTCTCTGTTCTTAGAAATAGTAATTGAGTAAAAATGTAAGTGAGTGGATGCCAGGGGGCAAGTGTCCAGGGTCAGGGTGAATTTCTCCATCCTGAGTGTGATTCTGAGCACTCGTTAAGTGGAGGCCGGCCTGTGCCAAGCAGCTCGAGGGCCATCCCTGTCACCTTGTGTGACCCGCCTCTCCATTCCAAGGAGATGTTGGGAGCGGCTGGAGGGAGCACAGGGCCCGTGGCGCCTCTCGCTGTTCTCACTCTCTAACCTGGGTGTAGTTGATAACTCCGTGTTCTGACACCCCTGATTGGACTGGCTGCTCGGATGCGGCATCAGCTTTCACTAAAATTCTCTGGAGGAAGAAATGGTCCTTGCTCCGCACAGCCCATGTGGCTGCTGAATCATTTTTCTCTTTTTCAATTCGTTAGCCCCCCAAATCTTGGGTAAGATAACGTTAGCCTGCCTGAAGCTTTTCCTGCTGAGATCTGAGACTCCAGAAGGTCAGCAACGGAGACAGTCTCTCTGTGAATAAATGGATTAAAAGTTGTGAAGGCGAATTCAGGCGGGTTTTGGTTTTGGTTTCGTCTTTTTTCAAGTCTTTATTGAGTAAGAAGCTTGGAAGTAGCTCTGTGGAGGTTGAAAGGCGGTGTTTCTCCAGACATGGCCTGCATGTGTGTCTCCTGACATGTCCTAAAGAGCAGATTCCCCGGCCCTGGCCCAGAGCCACAGAGTCCGAGTGGCCGGGGTGGGTGGAGCGGACGCTCGTGCACCTGCAAGCGGGACCTTGCTAGCGTCTGCGGCCCCTCAAGGCAGTGGAAACTCTGATTATGCAGGTCTGTTTACTCGGTCTTCTAGCACGGAAGGATCCAGATGAAGCAGGGCCTCTGTGTGGTCAACTGGTTCTGCAAGTGTGGGACCCTTCACCCACAGCACAGCAGAGTCTTGGCCCCGTGCTGTCCTTTTTCCCAAGTGCATACAGAGATCAAGGTAGACCTGTTGTCTGCAGGATCACACGTATCCCCTGCTCGCTGTCCACCGTGGGGCGGGCAGTGAGCGTGTAAGCAAACAAATTAGTCACATGGGGTAATGGAGGCTGAGTTTGGAAATTATGCCTGGGAGTGAATTCTTCCACTCAGGTGCCTTCGGCTGGGCCGCTGTGAGTGGGAAGGGGATTTTGAAAACTAATGGATGATGTGTAAGTGACATGTATAATGTATAAGTCGATGTGTAAGATTTAATTCCTTGAGGTTGTGTTTGGTTGAAGCACTGCCGACCTCTTCATGGCCTGAATCCTGTTCTCAGACATTCCGCGGGGTAAGGATCTGGCCGACAATGGAATGTAAACTCTGCTCTCTCGGCCAGACTCAGCTTTGAGTAACAGCGGTTTTCTGCTTCCAAATGATGTTTTTCTCAGGTGCAAATCTGATCAGCTTTTAAAAAGAAAAGTTAATAATGAACTGCTTGGCGCATGTGCAGTGCTGTGCCGCCTGCTATCCTGATGTTATTTTGGTTATTTTGGAACCATGCGTATTTTGAATCCAGCCCCACGGTGTGGATATTCTATATACTGTAGGATTTTCGCCGTCAGACTATTTAGAGAAATATCCAGTTCTGCATGGTCTGTATCTCTCACCCTCCCACTCGGCTACCGAAGTATGAAAAGAATGATGGGTAGTGTCAATTCTACTTCCCCCAAAGCCTTTAATGACAAGATCTCTACATTAATTACAAATATAGATTTAGTTTTAAGATAAATGGCAAATGCATGCAGAGATGGTGGGAGGACACAGGTAAAAACAGGACGTTCTCAGGATACATTAGTTCATTCAGCGGGATTTCCTGCATGTTTGCTCTGCGTCAGGCACCGGTCTAGGCACTAGTGATGCCATCAGTGAATAAAACAGCAAAAAAACCTTGGTCCTTAGATCCATGCGTTAGAAGAAGATAAAGAATTCATTTTAAAAAGTAAATAAGGGGCGCCTGGGTGGCACAGCGGTTGAGCGTCTGCTTTCGGCTCAGGGCGTGGTCCCAACGTTATGGGATCGAGTCCCACATCGGGCTCCTCCGCTGTGAGCCTGCTTCTTCCTCTCCCACTCCCCCTGCTTGTGTTCCCTCTCTCGCTGGCTGTCTCTATCTCTGTCAAATAAATAAATAAAATCTTTTAAAAGAAAAAAAGTAAATAAGAATGACAGAATTTGAAAATGTTAGAGGGGAAAACAGAGCAGGGGTGGGGATGGAGAGGGGAGTTGCAATTTAAAGGAGCCGGACGTGGGAGGGTGCAGGAAGAGGGTGGCATCTCAGCAGAGGCTTGAAGGAGGTCAGGGAGGAGCCTGGGGCTCTCTGGGAAAGAACATTTTTGGCAGAGGGAACAGCTGGTGCTGCTCCTGACATGTTCAAGGATTATCAGGAGTGTCCTAGGAGATGAGATTAGGGAGAGAGCATGTCGGACGGGTCAGGTAGCGCCTTGTAGGCCAACATAAAGTCTGTGGCTTTTCCTCTGAATGAGATAGGAGGAAGGGTGGGTTTACTCAAGGTCGTTCTGGTGGCTGGTAAGGTGAGACTAGTACACTGGGTGACTCATGGCGGAGTGAGAAGTCCAGTGAGGAGGTCTTTGTAATGGCATTTTGCAGCTGCCTATCCAGGTGAAACTTCGCTCTCTCAAGAATTTCAAATACTGCTGAGTTCTTTCTTTGTTAATCATTTGATAGACAAGCTCCAGTAGGTTCTGTATATAGAATAGTGGTTTTTGAAAGTTTTTAAAATTCATATTCCTGAGTTATTGTTGACTCACCCCTTTTCCTTTCTAGAAGGGAGCTATCTGTGTTTTTAAAATAACTCCCGGGGTTTCCCATCTGTGCGGACAGGTGTCCTTGCTGTAATGCCTTCTCACAGCGTCTTTGACTTGGTAGGCAGGGACACGTGCCACTAAGCTCACTGGTGACCATGTGTTGGCCTAGGAGAATGACAGACTACCTTTCCCTGTGGAAACTAGAAAGTTGGGCTTCAAAGAGTATTTGGATCTGTCCAGATGTGCCTAGTGCCTTTGCCTAAGCTTTGAAATGAAGTTAGAAGCCAGGGAATTTGTAAAACTATGTCTCTTATTCGTCGGGAAGCATTTCTGTTGGACCAGAGTTTGCTTTCTAACTTTTAAGTTTTGAACAGGAAGACTGGAATGTGGATTTTAGTCCTTCCTTCATCCGTACAAGAAATACCTATCGAGTCTACTGCGTGCTGGGTGTTGTGCTGGGTCAGCCAATAGATGGAGGAATGGAGTGCAGACCCTGTCTTCAGGGAGCCTGCAGCGAAGTGAGGAAGTCAGGCAGACCAAACCAACCAAACAAAACCAAAAAGCCAATACCATGTAGTTGATTCTAAGTGAGAGTCTTGACAGGTTAGAAGAATTGTTGAACTTGTCCTGGAGAGGTGAAGGAGGCCTTCCTGGGGGAGGTGGTATCTGCTCCTTGAAAGCCAGCCTTTGCCATTGCAGTTTGCCCGTCCTTAAGCAGCCAGAGGAAGCTGCTTATGCTTTCCGGAAGGAGAAGATTTGTCCTTTGCGTTGTTTCCTTCCTCTCTGATCTTGCATGACTACCATCATGAGGAATCGTGAAACAGCAGAGGCACTTAGTGTGGTCTTTGAAAAAATTGATGTATTCCTTCAGGAGACCCACTCTGAAATACTGAGGCTGGAGGGTAAGATCTTTATGTCGAGTATTTGTTATTCAGAGTTGTTACATTCAGAAGCCATAATTTGTCTGTTGCATGTAAAATCCATTATACTGGGAAGGGCCCTGGTGTAATGGGACCCTGTGGAATATGGCATTATTTTACAAGCTCAAGGTCACTATCTAGAGCTTTTTTCTTCCTCTCAATGGCATACCACAAAAATTCATCTCTCACTCCTATTCTATGGGTTTGTGGGGTGGCTGTGGCTTCGTTCCATGACATCCTCATTCTGGGACCCAGGTAAAGGAGCAGCCTCTAACCCGGGCATGCTGATTTCATGGCCAGACCATGAGATGTGGCAGTTTTCCCGGCCCACATTCCATCGGCCACACCTGGTTTCAATAGGACAGGAAGGGAGAACAAAGGTGGGGGTCAGGTGGCAATGGGCCCAGGAGAGAGGAACAGACATTTTGCACAGAGGACACAGTTTACCGCAGTGTATGTGGCAGAGTTGGGGAAGGCAGAAAGACTTCATCCATGTTAAACACTTTCTATGTCGTGTGTTTGATATGGCTGGGTCTACTCTGTTGCTTTGTTGATGGAATTACGGGGAGCTTTATAATGGATATTTACTGAATAATTAGTAGGCTGACTTTATAACAGATGTAAATGTCATTCTCCATTTCTTATATTTGACTGGCTTCTCCAACAGAGACAAGTTTATCTGGTGTAAATGGCACAGTTGGTAGTACTGGGTTTCTGAAGGAAGTCCTGACACGTTACGTGAAATTTATGTCTGTCACGGACACTCTGAATCTCAGGCTTACCCCCAGACACATAGCGACATCCCTTAGCCTTAGGGTCTCCGATTGCCACCAGGGTCCTGACATGCCCAGCCATATCTGATAGATGTCTCCAGGAACAACCACGCTAAGTTCCAGGACAGTAGAGGTCTGCAGATGCTTCACTGTTTGCTGCAGGGAGCGTGAGTTTCCTATTTCTTCTGTCTCTTGTGTGAGTTCTATGCCAGTTTAACAAGCTAAGCATCACGTGCCACGTAGTTCCCTAGAATCCTATCTAACCTGAACCTTGGTCTCCTGACAGTGACGTGCCAGGTAGGCTGCTTAGACTCATGCTCCTTCCTGCTGTGTTCAGGGAGCAAATGGAGAGAAGCCCTGCTGGCGTGGGGCATCCCCTGTGGGACTCTCCACGCAGTGACAGCCACCCGTCCGTGCTGATGGCTCCTGAGCGGGCTCGGTGGCTTGGTCTCGCGAGCTCGCAGTCATCTCCACGGCCTCTTGCTTAGTATCCTTAGTAGCTGCCGATGCTGAGCTTTTCCATCCTGCCCTTGAGGTCAGTGGTGGGAAGGAGCAGAAAAAATGAAAGCATTGTTTTGCACATGGCTGGACATCTGTGTTTCTGAATCGGCCTGCTGTGTGCATGATGCAACTGCTGGAGCTGTTCTGCTGAATGTGAACTTTGTCCACTGACTGGAGTCAAAATTGGTTTTGGATCCTCTGAAATCTAAATGGTCAGACCACGTTTTTCTAATATGCAGTTGGATCGGACCTTAGCTCTGAAGTGGAGCTGACTCGTTTGTGTTTACGCGGCAGCCCGGCTTGCTTCTCTGTTTTCCTGGTCCGTGTTGCTTGTTTTCCCAGGGCTGCGACTTACCTCGTCCACTGCCCGCATTCAGGAGAGCAGGAGGGCAGCTCCCTGTGGGACTGCGGCCACGGAGCCTTCAGGGCTTGTTGACTTGAGTGTAAGTGTTAGGGAGAGAGACTTTTCAGAGACGGATCAGGGGAAGCACCAAGAACAGCTAACTTACAGGTACGCTGGCACGGCGGCAGGGACTTGGACTCGGGCTGCAGATACCGCCGTGCTCAGACCCCTTATTGGAAGCGTGGGCACTTTGGTGGGCTCTGGGGCCGAGATTCTCAATCCCACTGTGCATCGAGCTGCCTGGGGGGGCATTTAACATGCTGGGGTCCACCTCCAGAATTTCGACTCAGTTGGTGGGGAGCAAGGAAGGAGGGCGGGTGGCATCTTTCGTTTTCAAAAAAGCCCCAGGTGATTCTCATGTTCGGCTCGAGTTGAGAACCTCTGTTTTGGGGGTTTCCATAGCTTTTGTTAAAACTATGATTTTCTGTCCAGCTATCCTTATTATAATATGAGCGAACTTCTGTATGAAGAAAAGGTATATATTTGAGCGGGGGTGTTGGGAGAGATGGGATTCTGTCTTCAGTAATAATAAATTAAAAATACGGATAATGCTAGTCAACCGTTATTGAATAGTTATATTAGGCACTGTGCTAATCTCTATAGTAGGCTTATAAGATAAATATAATTATTATTCACTGTTTCATAGATGAGGAAACCATCTTACCAACATCCTGTAATTTCCCCATGGTCATGTAGCTCATAAGTAGGAGAGCCAGAACTTGAACTTGAAGTCTGTCTGACTTCAGAGCTCATCCTACCAGTCGGACCTCTAAGATGATAAACTTAAACATGAAATTTTGGATGAAGGGATGAGATGTCAGAAGAGAATGCACTGAGAATAATATGTATCTGTATTATTAGGAAATCATTCTATTCTGAAAAAAGAAAAAAAATGGTATGTTTGGATGTCTTTCTTTTTTTCTCTTAAATACAGTATCTCGCTCCCCAAAACCCAGGAAAGTTCAAGGCAGGCAGCAGAACCCAAGGGCTTGCACAGGGATGTGGGAAGGAGGCAGCGACTTCTGAGTTTAGCTCGTCTGTGTTCTGTGTTCCCCATTTGAGGAATGGAAATGGTTTCTTATGTGAACCGACACAAAGCGTGGTGCCTCCTTGCAGTTTATTCTCTTGTTCAAACTGTGTAGTCACTGGAGCGTGTAATACAAAATCCAGGTGTTTCTCATTTTGTTCCCTGGATAGGAACAACCTTTTTGTTGTTGTTGTTTGTGTCTCTGCAAGCTGGTATATCTGAGTACTTACTCCAACTACTGCATTAGTCCTTTAATGCCTGTTAAAAGTCCAGAACCGTCCCAGGCTAAGGCCCTAGAAGTTCCACCGCCCGTTCCTGGCAGTCCTATCTATCCCCGTACATATGAAAGAATGTTGCAGATCGAGGCACCCGGTAAATATTTGTTAAATGAGGGCGTGAATGAATTTTGCAAATACGGGCCATGATTGAAATAGTGCCTTGCATGTTGCTAAGGATTTTTTGGGAACTGAGAAAGGTCTTAGTTAATTGGTAAGCTCCCAGTTTCTGCCTGGGGCCACATCGTCTGTTCGCCAACTCCTAATTGCCTACCTGGGAGACCTTTCTGTACGCAAAACATAACCGTATTAATAGGCTTTCAAAAAACCCCAGGTCACCAACCTCTACTTATCTCTCTTAGCCTTGATGAAAGGATCCTGACTTTTTCTTCGCTCGAAGTAGCATTTTTCATATTATAAGCTAGAAACAGTGCAGAGTCCCCAGAGCACACGAGGAGCAGGAAGGGAAGCTCCTTGCCAGCCCGTGTGAAAGAGGAGAAGCCCCACTTTGATGCAGTCTGGCCACGGAGAGTCTTACGGGGACACCTGGATAGCTCCCTGCTCCCTCTGTGAGTTCAAACGACTGTCACTGGAGTTACAAAGGGACAGTAAGGCCTGTGTTCTTGGGTCCTTAGCCAGACAGCCCAAGTCTTTTTAGGGCTCTCCTTGTCCCAATCTGATTTCTGCTTGAGACTTGAACACATGCAGGCTGCCCTGGAACGGCTTTGAAACTACTCTCAGGGTAGTGGAGGAAAGTTGCATCAGCACTGCAGCCTTTAAGCAGGGTTTGTTTTCTTTCTTTTTTTTCCTTTTTTTTTTCTTTCTTTCTTTCGTTCTTTTTCTTTCTTTCTTCTTTTTTTTTATTGCTAAATATCCAACAGGCTGAATGGAGGAAATTCAAGTCTAACCCTGGAGGGACCCCTGTTTAGTCATCTGTCTAGACAGACGGGTTCATATAATGGGCCTCTCTGTTTCTTTTGCTTTGTTATAACAGACGGTGGTCCCTTCCTTTAAAGTTGTGAAGATGTCAGCCTTTGGTTTTTTGATCCTAACCTGCTGTTGATAAGCCAAGAAAGTGACTCACACATGAGCCAAAGATGACTCTGGAGTGTGACACTCAGTCTATGATATAATAGAAAGAAAATACAGGCTTTGCCCAAAGGAGCCCCAGATAAAATCCTGATTGTAACACCGGGCAAGTCAGCTACCTTCCCTGAACCTCATCTTTCTCTTCTCTAAAATGAGAACTAATTAGGGGCACCTGGGTGGCTCAGTCGGTGAAGCGTCTGATTTCAGCTCAGGTCATGATCTCAGGGTCCTGGGATGGAGCCCAACCTCCTTGCTCAGAGCAGAGTCTGCTTCTCCCTCTCCCTTTGCCCCTCCCCCATCCCTCCCTCCTGCCTGGGCTTGCAGTCTAATGCTCTCTCTCAAGTAAATAAATAAAATCTTTAAAACCAAAATGAGAACTAATTTTAAAAAATCTCCTGCTTAACGGTCCTTTCCAAAAAAGAAATTAATACATACAAATGCCTGGCACATGGCAGGGGCTAAATAAACCATCATCCATCCATCCATCCATCCATTCGTTCATTTCAGGGTGATCGGTCAAGTCTTTAACTTTCTAGCTTTTGTATACGGAGAATTATAGGGAAACCGGAAATTCTGGCCCATGTGTTTAATATCAAATTTCCATACATCAACAAAAGCAAGTGACTTTTTTTTAAAGCCCAGGAGAACATTTAAAAAGTACTACCAATTTTTGTAAGAGGAAACAATATCAGAGATATTGTTTAAAAATCGATGGAAGAGTGTAAGGCAGAATGACGTTTTTTGTCTTCTCTGGAGGGCTTGAAACTCTCAGAACTGGCCTAAAAGGACTATGTGTGTTGGTAACTATTGCTGCAACTAAGTGGGTCCCTCTGCCTCCCATGATCTGTCTCTTTAATCCCTGCCTGGCTTGTCCCTGGAAATCCTGATGTGGAAAATTTTTTTATTCAGTTTAATTCAGTAAGTATTTACTGAGCACATATTGCCTCCAGGGTGTGGTGTCTGAACCACACAGGTGGATAAGAAATGAGATAAGTAGGCATGGGTCCCTCCTGGAAGAGGCCATGTAGACAGCTCAGAGAAAGGCGCTGGGATCACACAACCCGGATATAGTCGAGGTGGCGCGATTTCTCGTTCCATATGTGGGATTGGCCATGTTTCCTTTTTAAGCCTCAGTTTCTTATCTTCCACCAAAATGGAATAATCCTGGTAGGTACAGGACAGATGCTAATGCCCCTCGAAGCAAGTCACGTTGCTTTGGTTGTTTTAATTGTTTTATCGTTACGGGTATATAGTCCCTGCCCTCAAGTAGCTTATAGCCTACCTTGGAGACAGATTTGTAAACGAACAATCCTGTACAAAGGAGAATCATAGAAAATTGCCAAATGATATTTACGAGCAAAAGACAAAGGGAGCACCAAGGCATGGTGGTTGTGGAACGAAACCACCTTTTAAGAGAAGCGATCCATAACGTGCACCGAACAGTGTGTGCACCTGAGCCGTGAATGACCATGGCCTTCCAGTGAAAAGGGAAATAGAAAAATCAGCCTATTCTCGAGCTGCTAAAGGACAGAAGCAAAGGATGTCTCTGTTGATAGCAAAGCTTTTCAGGTTTCATAGTACAGTTCGTGACATTCTCCGACACTGAAATTCCATTAGAACCCAGTGCTATACGTGGCTTGGGATACGGTATGTCTGAGTCATGTCTCTTTCAATACAACTGCAATCAATAAAAACCCCAGTAAAATGTGGTTAACCACAAGGACATCCCTCCCCACCAACCCCACCCCCAAATCAGCACTGTGATTCATTCAATTCAGTGCTCCTCCCCCTCATATACTTTATATGGAGAGAGACTCATGCTTCTCAAGTACAGAGAACAGAACTCCTGTTCTGGTGCTGGGTGCCTGCCCCTTTATGGTATAGCTTGCCCCCACTGACCACCCCCACCCCCGGGGAAGCCCAGTCCTCTGCTGCACCTTGAGTGGCCCTGGCCAAGGAGAAATTCTGCCCCAGGTCCTGGGGATGCAAGGTCGATGCCTTCAAAGGTTGTAGTCGGAGGCCCCAGAGGGTCTTCCTTTATAAAAATTCTTTCCGTCTCTCTCACTGCTATGACTGGCTTCTTCCTGTACCTTCTGTAAAGGGAATCCTGAGAGGAGGCCCCTCTGTTAGCCACCATGTCCTTAGTTCTAATTCATTATGCATGTTGTAGTGCTTTTTCCTTCTTTTTCTGACCCAGAAGGGACCTAAGGGAACAGCCAGCGTTGTGGATGCAAGGGAGGGGGGAAGGGGGGGAAGGGTGAGAGAGAAACAGGTGTAGAAAGGGCACCAAGGTAGCCCTCACCTGCTTGGTGTCTGGGCCTGCGGCCATCACCCAGTGAAGTGGCACCTTCCAGGGCCCGCGAGCCAGAGGGGTGTCTGCCAGCAGGCTCTAGCTGTCATCCCAGCTGTCCTTGAAACATGACCTCCTGTCACCCACAGGGGAAGTGGGGCCTCACTATTACCTTTAATTGTAAAAGCAGACCAGGAGAGTATGCTGCATTTCTGTGCTTCTTAGGAAAATGTGGCCCCTTTCTTTGTTCCTACCTGCCTGTCCAAGTCTCGCTCCCAAATGCTTTCTCAAAGTTCGTCTGGGAGGAGCTTTCCTTGAAAAGTTCTGAGGTTAGCTCTCTGGAAGACAAGAGGAAGCTCATTGAAAATGGTATTTTTTTTTTCTGTTCTTGTGACCGAAAGAAGTTCCATCCTGACATTTGAATTGGTTGAGTCCTAATTTAAATCACTGGCTGCAAGATAATCTAATTTTACCACGTTCCTCTCTATGTGCTCTGAGTTCGTGGAGAAAGGTGGGCCTGAATAAGTCCAATTACATTTCGCTTCTATGGAAGGAACAAGTCACCCTTTGCTAAGGACCGTCACCTACTGTCTTGTATTTACACTTGGTATTTGGTCCATAACAACAGTAATATTTATTACTTATACTTGTGTAGTGCTTCTTAGACTCTAGGGACTTTTCTAGGCACTACAGAGGTATTGGTTCATTTGATCCTGGCAATAATAGGTATTGTTACTGCCTTTATTTCACATATGAGGAAATCCAGGCACAGAGAGAGATTAACTCGCTTGCCCAAGATCCGTGGCTCTTCAAAGGTGGAGCCAGGACACACAGGCCCACATAGCTGTCATCCCCCTTCACTGGAAGCTCAGGTCAGTCACCGGTTCTGTGACACAAACACAGCAGGGTGACAGACACAAACTCTGGAATGAAAATTGCTTAGGTTCTGTTTGTTTGGGGAAAGGCAGTCCACTCTGGCCTAAAGTACACACATCGTTTGCACAGATTAGAAACCTATGTGGCGTGCAGATAGGTCGTGCTCCTCAGGTTCCATACAGAAGAGAGCCATCAGCATGCCAGGTTCTCTTCAGATGGCTTTAAAAAAAAAAAGAACCCCTTTGATTAGCAAACAGTACAAATGTTTATAGACCTGGAGGATTTTTAATATCTTTATTTGAATTGCACAAAGCAGCCAAATGTAGTTTGGCCCTGGGCTGCAGCATATATGTGTCTGGGTGCCAAGAAGCAATTGCACTCCGCCTGAGATGCCAAGCATTCCAGACCTGTTACCTTGTAAGTGTAATATTTACCAGATTTTTGCTTCATCTGGAGAGGAAGAGCCGAGCTGAGCAGAGTGGAGGTGGGCCGGGCCGCTGGGAAGGGAGCTCAGCGTTCGGCAGAATCTCTGAATGAGTAGGTAGCTGGGAAGGTGAACAAGCATTCGCCAGAAGCGGCCCTTTAGCTGGCACCCGGGGATCTGGGAGGAAGGAGCCGTGGCCAGCACGTCGGGGTGCTCGCCCTGTGTCAGGCGCGATGCTCGCTGCTCTGGCCTTCACCGTGCCGTTACCCTCCCAGCGCTCGGAGGGAGACGCTGTGTCATCGCCATTGTACAGATGGGGAAAGTGGGGTGTCAAGGCTTAAGTGGTTTTCCCCAGGTTCTGTTCCAAGGTCGGGCTGTGATTTTACTTTCGTGAGACTGGTATGGAGCGAGGGAGGGGGGCAGCCGAGCGGGGCCCCACGGGCCAGAGCGCTCCCCGTCTCCTCCCTTGACTCTCACTTCCTCTGACCCTCACAATCACACTGCTCTGGGGGAGGGGGCTAGTCACATCTTCCAAACGAGGAAACTGAGGCGCACTAGACGAGGAGCTTTTCCCGAGGCCCGCTTGCCCGCGGCAAAGCCAGGAGTCGACTGTGAGCTCTGCTGAATCACAGGCCTGACGTCGCCGTGTGTGGAAGCGGGAGTCTTCACCGGGCCCCCCGGGCCAGGATGACAAACAAAACCGAGCCCTGGTGCTGCGGGCAAGCACGGCTGTCTGTGATGGTCCTGAAAGAGAAGGGGCTTGAGGCCGAGCTCGGGACAGCCCGCCCGAGCCCCGTGTGTCGATAAACAGAGCTCGTAAATGAGATAGGTTATTAGGAGTGTGCGTGTGTGTGCGTGTGCACCGGGGGGAGTTGCGGGCTGGAGCAGGGCAGCATTATTCTCAGACTGAAGAGAGCCGCAGTTGGCAGAGAAGTCCGTGTATCATGTCCTGTGCTTTAGTTTCGTTATCACTTCCTCTGATGAGTAAATGGTGACAAGCAAACGGAGGTAGAGAAAGCTGACTCTAGTTCTTTCTGCCCTTAGCAGAGGGGGGCTGCCCTTAGAGCCCCCAGCAGCGCTGTAATTTGGCAGAGGAGGGAGGCGGTCAATGTTTGTGTGTAAATGAAGCCATGGCGAGGAGGGGGGGAGCAGCCCCCCAACTTCACCCCCACTCTGAAGTGCTCAGGGCTGTCTTCCAACAAGGCTGGAAATATAAACAGAAGAGCCTTCTTGCCCCGAGGCCCCTTGCAAGAACCTCCGTTCTGCCACCATGCCTGTTGCTGTGGGGGATTATGCTTTGGTTGAATCTCATTCAAAAAGAAGTATTTTTAGCTGAAGATGGAAAATTATAAAAGCAAAGGTATGACATATACAGCTCTCTGGTGAGCGTTGTCTGGGGAAGAACCGTCATCCCCAGCACGGAGAAAGTGTGCTCAGAGACACACACCGAGCTTTAAGAAGGGCACCCCTTCCTCAAGGTGCTTTGCTGATGCAGGGCTCATATGGGGACGGGCTGGAAGCGCCTGGTTTCACTTCCAAATTCAAGTAGGGAGTCATGTTTTTTCTCTGTGGAAGTTCAGATTTTTGTTTTTTTTTCCCTTTACTGGCTTCCAGTGCCAGTGTGCCCTGCTGGGCATCGGACACAGGAAACTGAATCCTTCATTTGAAATCTAAAAGCAGAAGAGGGTAGAGCAACTTGTCTGTAGCGAAACAGCCAGTGGTAAAGGAGTCAGGATGAGGGAAGCGAGGACTAGGGTTACCAAGCCATGTTCCCCAAACCAGGCTGAGACCATCTGCAAAGGCCACCTCTAGTCCCCTGGGGAGCTCGTGTGGTTGTGGGTATTCCTTTCCAAGCACTGGTGGTGGGTGCAGGTATGACGCGCTGTTTCTCTTTTGGTCACTCACTCGGTTTTTGAAAAATAAATGTTTATGGGGCTGAGGAGGTTTTTCTATGACACAAACCTGCTGTAAATTGCTTTTCGAGTTTTCTTGGAAGTAATTGTTTTTTTTTTTTTAATTAAACATTAGATGATAAAGAAGGGCTACAGGGAAGAATAAAAAGCAAAAGGAAAGGCAAGCCTCAACCAGGAGGAAAGAAAACTATGACAGAGTCCTAAACTTTTGGGTTCTGCCCTTGGATATTACAGGAAAGCTACAGAACTGGGTTTATGGTGTAAACAGAGGTTTAATTGGAACACTGTGAGCACAAATGAACCCACGTTTAGACAGAATCTGAAATCCCTGTTTTTTTCAGTATAATCCTCCTGGGATTTGTAAACCATTTTTAGGAGGTTCCAAAATGCAAGACTGGAAAGCATGTGTCTTTTTGAGAAAGGTATCATCTATTGTAAATAGAAATCGACATTAAGAAAAACACAAGAACTTTTGAAATGCACTAACAAGGGTGTTAATTTCGTCGGGGGGGTCCCCTTTCTTTTTGAAGGGAAAGCAGGTGGCTTGGGGGAAGGGGAGTCGCTGGCTCCTTTGGGCTTCATAGGCAACTGGGAGTTCCTTGCATAAACGGCTCATCCCTTTAACTAGGATGTTTGGTAACTTTTTTACTGAAGAACTTTAACAAAACTACATGTCCGAGGACTCACAAAATCTGATGATATGTTCCATGAGTCAGGTTTCAAGGAGTTAGAAATTGCAACAAAATTAACCACAAGCTTCTGAAGAAGTTTCCATGAAAGGCATTTTCAAGTAAGAAATGTTGCCTTTGGATTTCCCCACCTAAAAAGGTAGAGAGTCAACACATACTGACAAAAAAGTACCACATTCTGGAGCCTCCCGAAAATTGTGAAATGACCAAGAATGCCTACCCTCCACCCTTTCCTTCATTTTGGCATCAGAGTTTTTGTCACACATGGCAGATTTTGTGGTGGTGTAAGAGTTCTGTAGAGATGAGATCTGGAGAAAGTTTATTTAAATAATATAAGGTAATTCACTGGGGATTCCCCCCCCTTCCAAAACATCTTAATTCATTAAGAAAAAAAAGAAAAAAGGGATTAAATATCATTGGGTACTTTTCTTATTTTTAATGACTGTATCTTATCATTCATTAGTTTATAGGATTCAAAGTTATAATCTTTCTCATGTAGATAATTAATGTCACTGTGTGTTTTAGAACAGAATTAGAATAACCCGAGATGGAAAAGCATTGCAGGGATGTGGGCTATTTGAAAAGCCAAGAAAAGCAAGTACATTAGATACGCCCTTACGAGTTATGAACACGACGTGTGTCGTCTGGGCTGATGTTACCCTTTGAAGTGATGTACTACCCGCAGTCCATCGTAAGACACTTTGGCTCCACCCCTGATGACCTGTGCGACCAGTGACCTAGTATGTAATCTGCCTAAGCCTTAGTCTCCTCATCTGCAAAATGGAATTGAAAATAGGATCTACCTCGTGGATTCCTCGAGAGGCTCAGAGGAGAGAAGCCGGGGAAGGCTCGTAGGTGCTGGCGTTATTATTGGTGCCTTCCATGTTGAGAGGCTGACTTTCCAGGCAGTGGATTGACCATGTGTTTGCTTCACCTTCTTCCTCCTTAAGCTCAGGGGCCATGGCTAGGGTCTGGTCAAAAAGGGACAGAAGGAAAAAACTCAGATCTGTTGAGAATGTTGGTTACATTGACCTGTGACCTGCGAGGGTGACCTGTGAGGCTACTCAGTGAAACTGGGAGAACAGACAAGGGTTGGCTGCAGGTGTGTCGGGCTGCCCAGGTGCATGCCAAGGCAAGTATCATGGGATGGAGGTCATGGGGGTCATGTATAACCATTCCGAGGGTGGCTTGAGTTCTCTGCCTTGAAATCTGCATGAACCCTTCCCAAGTTTGAGGTGATGCAGTGAGTGGGAAGAGCACCTGTCAGGAGTCAGGATTTGGGTTTGATAATGGCTCATTAGTACTCTGGTTACAAGCTCTGAGCCTCAGTTTCCTTTTCTGCCAAGTGAGGGATCTACCTGAAAAGTTATTTCCAGGGGATTAGATAAGGTAATGTAAGCAAATGCTTGTTATCTTTGATGACTTCCTGGGGTGCGTGGGTAGCCTGGTTCTTCTTCTTCAAGGACAGTTGAGAAAGTTTAAGTACAGCTGTGCCACCTTATCCTTGTTCATCGCTTCGCATTGAACAAAAGGCTTTCACAAACATCATCATATTTGAGCCTGACTGGGGCCCCGTGAAGCAGTCACGAGTTGACAAGGCACAGGGAGGTTGTGGGTTCTTCCCCAAGGCAACACAGCTTCAGGGACAAATGGGAATTCTTACTAAGAAGTGATAGTCCTTGGTAGAAGCCGTCCATCCCCTTACCCATCAGGCTTGGGAGTTTTTCCTGACGGGTTTTAATAAAACCACATGTCAAGAGTAAGAGCAGCCTCCTCACTTCACTACGACGGACAGCATCAAATCACAGGCTAGCAAATCACACACCGGACGTGTCGTCCGGTAGCCACATCTTATAGTGACTCCTTCAAAACCTCAGTGAGGCTTTTTATAAGTTCAGTCTCTGAACTCCTGGTGTGTGTGCTCCTTCTCCCTCTGTCCTCTTTAGGAAAATGGAAGGTTCAAACCACTAGAACCAGACTTGTCTGATAAGCTTCAGCACCGTGTCTAGGTCACCACGGTGGTGGCATTTTGAAGGGCATCTAGTTCTGTCCTCTCTCCTTGAATCTGTCGCAAGAGTGCTCCCAGGTTACCAGTTTCTTCTGTGGATAGCTCTGACCCAGAGAAGGCTTAACTGAGCGCGGGCTGTTCTGGGACTTTCCATCCCCTGGTCCTTAAAGTACTACAGAACAAACCTCTATCAGAAGGGGATGTGGGGCTATGGAAAGAGTGAGGACTTGGGAACAGAGAGACGCGGTTTACGCTTTCCAGCCCTTTTCTTTGCTGTCTGCATAAGTGACTTGCCTGCTGTAAACCTCAGTCCTTTCACGTGTACACTGGGAGCTGTAAGGAGAGGGACCGATCTAGCCCAGAGTAGACACTTGACCGCACTCTATGAGATGCCACTAGGTTTAAAAATGAGATTATGTTGAAGAAAGTGCTTTGAAAGTTGTATGTGAATGTGGGTACTTTTAATAATACAATCACTCGAGGTCTCCTTTTGCACTTGGTTTATATGTGAGTAATGCAGTGGGTCAGCAAATCCGGTGGGTCCAAGACTGGTTTTCTAAGACATGTCCTACTGAATCAGGCTCACGTGTGCCTACTGGTTTCTGATTCTAGTAGTTGTAAATTGAGTAACAGAGGCAGATCCAAGGACTGTGCTCTGTGTGTGTGTGTGTGTGTGTGTGTGTGTGTGTGTGTGTGTTTAATTCTGTAAGGCAGAGGAAAGGGTGGCTCCCATCCCCAGGGTTTCAGGCACTCTGCCGTTGTGACATATGGGAACTTTTCTTTGTTCCTGGGTAGAAGAGTCTTACTGACATCAGTCTCTGTGGGTAGGTGCAGCTTTCCCCATCCCACTCCCAGCAGTCATTCGTAATACAACCTCACACTTACTGAGTACCCATGATGTTCATATTCGTTATTTTATCTAACCCTCAGTAGCAATTCTCAGAGGCAAGAGTCGGCATGATCACATTTTATTTTTTTAAAGATTTTATTTATTTATTTATTTATTTGAAAAAGAGAGAGCATGAACGGTGGGGAGGGACAGAGGGAGAAGGAGAAGCAGACTCCCTGCTGAGCAGGGAGCCTGACTCGGGGCCCTATCCCAGGACCCCGAGACCATGACCTAAGCTGAAGGCAGATACTTAACCGAGTGAGCCACCCAGGTACCCCAGCATTATCACATTTTAAACACAGAAATGAGTCTGAGTCCTCGCTCCCATGCTGCCCACACTGATCAGGTAAACCTGTTAAGAGGTGACTGTAATACATATGGTACCTAAGTGCCTTTGGGGCACAAAGAAGGGAGAAACCGACTGTGCTCTGGAAGAGCTGGAAATTTTTCTGAAAAGAGGATGAGTAGAAGGTTGCCAGATGTGGCAGGGGCAGGGGTGTGGTGGTGCGTTGGTACCTGGCAAGTCTGGAAAGAACAGGGTGCACTTAGGCAGACTCCACTGTGGCAGGAGCAGGGCGGCAGGGGTGGAGGGAGATGGCAGAGTGCCCACGAAGCTGGAAAGGTAGGTTGGGGTCACAGCGTACAAAGCAGGACACCTTATGAAGTTGTTTCTTTGAGATGTTTGAAAGTTATTGTGAAGACTTCACTGGTTGGAGGTTAAGAGCTAGGAGATAAGAACGGAAGTGGCCACAGGGGAAGGAAAGGAAAAATAAAAGAAGGTAAAATCAGAGAGGGAGACAATCATAAGAGACTCAGCTGTAGGAAACAAGCTGAGGGTTGCTGGAGGGGAGCGGGATGGGGGGCTGGGGTAATTGGGTGATGGGCATTAAGGAGGGCACATGATGTAATGAGCACTGAGTGTTATATGCAACTGATGAATCACTAAATTCTACCCCCGAGACTAATAATACACTATATGTCAACTAAATTGAACTTAAATAAAAAGTTTTAAAAAATAGTAAAAAAAAAAAAAAAAAAAAAAGAATGGAAGTGGGCTTGCTTAGCACCATGCCACCTAACCTGCTAGAAAAGGCAGCCAAGTTATAGCAGAGTCCATACTTTCTAACCTGAAGCCCAGAAACCTCAGTGGGAGCCGGGGACTCTCCCAGCCTTAGATGGACGCATGGAGTCCAAGGCCAACCTTGTCTTGGGCGTGAGGCAACGGAGGCCTGGAGAGGGCGCTGACCCGCCACATTGAGGACATCTGCGTCTGCAGGGAAACTGTTCCTTCTGCTGTCTTCAGGCTCACTGCTGAAAAGCCCCTCCTGCATCGTGCACCTTAAACCCCTTCATGGCCTCAGTGGCCATAGCCCGAGACCCGTTTCCACTTGACCTTTTCGCTTCCCTTTACCCACCCTGGACTTCACGAGAAAAGGTGGTGTGGTTGACGGCTGGGGGAATAGCACTGACTCCGGGCTGGCTGGCTCTCGCTCTGTAAAGTGCTTTCAGAGTCCTGGGATTCTTCAAGATATTTGAGGGTGCCGAACCTGCCATGAAGTTCACGTCTCTGTCTGTGTTACCCAGCCCCTTATGACCCGCCTGATCCATGTGACTCTTCATAGAAATGGATGGAGCCTGCAAGGCCCACTGAGAGCAGAACCCTGCCTGTGTCTTCCGCGAGATTAGAATCTATAGTTAGAGGACTCAGTGCACCCACAGAGCAGTGGGTGTGGGATTAGACACAGGGTATAATTATAGCAGCGCTCTGGAGAAGCCATGTTGGCCTCTTTGAGCCCCGCCCCCCCCCAGCTTCCTTCCTACAATAGAAGCATAATATACGGTCAGTTGGTTGAAAAAAAAAAAAAGCGAAGGGATCAGCCAGAGTTTGTGGAAGTCCATCTATGTTTGGGCTGCACCGAGTGCCTGTCCGAACAGAATGACCTCAGTGAGGCCATCTTGGAGGGGAAGAGAGGTCACAGCTACGGCTGGTCCTCCACATCCAGAGGGAGAATTGACAAGTGCTGGAAACTCCCAGGCCATGGTGGACCCTGAACGCTGCACAATGGTTTTGTCATTGAGGCTGGTGGTCAAAAGCGCCTCTGAATCCTCGTTATGCCCACGGAGGCAGCTGCCTGTGGTCCAGTGTCTCCCTCCCCCACCTCGGAAGACAGCGGAGGGTTCTAAAGACATCCTGTATCTCCCGCTGAAACTGGGGAGCCTGGCTCTCTCCCTGCTTCTCTCTCTCTGTCTCTCATTTCTAGGTCATTCCTAAAGTACCAGTCACAGAGTTCATAGTAGATCCCTGTCCCCGAGGTGGCTGCCTGAAATGACCATCAATCCCTTTCTCCATTTGGCCCGTCTCTACACTGTCGCCCTCAGGCCGCTGTGCTCGTAGAGGAAGGCATTTCTGCTCGTGGCAGAACAAATAGCTATTCCCAGTAACGATGAAGAGAAACCCCTCACCCCAGAGTCTCGGAGCAGCTGAAAGGACAGTGTGTTTATTTCCACGTTGCTGTATCACTTCAAGTGGGAGTATCACGGAGGTCTCAAAATCATCTTCTCGGCCTGCTGTCCCTCTTTAGTATCCGTGGCTCCTTTATATCGTATGGGGGGGGGGGCAGTTCCTGAGCCTGGTGTCAGGAGATGAGCATTAGATTAGCACTAAGAAGCCCAGAGAACCCTTTAAGTAACACCATTCAGTCTCTTCGTTGTGGTTTCCTCAGCGGTATAATGGGGATAATGTTACCTTGTTTGTAGGCTATTTGGCTCCAGTGATGTAATATATGTGAAAGGGTATCGTGAAACACCAAGTCCTGCGTGGATGTGATTAGCATTCATTGTCATCACGTGACTTAGCTTTTTGAGAAAAGAACGCACTTCCTCCTGCTTTGTGATAGTGAGCACCTATTAATGTGCTCGGTGGTCCTGTCCTGGGTCTGGAGCTAGGACATAGCAGTGGGAAGGCAACAGATCCAGACCCTGTGCTCATGGAAGTTACAAAGGCCCCTCCCCCGATATAGAGCCTGTCCTCACAGTGCCCATCCTCCCAGTGTCTGTGCTCCCAGTACTGTGCTCCCAATGTCTGTCCTTCTCATGCCCGTCCTCCCAGTGCCCATCCTCTTGGTGTCTATGGTCCCAGTGCTACTGCTCCCAACATCTGCCCTTCTCATGCCCATCTTCCCAGTGTCTGTCCTCCTAGTGCTTGTGCTCCTGGGGCTAGTCCAGTGTGTGCCCTGGTCAGGAACTCACCAATGAGCTCATTGGAGAGACAGATGTCTGCAGACCTCTTGCTGGGATCTCTGATCTAGGGCTGCAGAGACGCAATGACACAGCTCACTCCCCACTAAAGAGAATTCTCGAGGTGTTTAAGAGCTCTTGGAACGAATCACCGAGTTTCCCCTGTCCAAGCTCCTCTGACAGTGACTGTCCCCAAGCCAGTGCCCCGCAGGTGCTCCGCCGCACAATGCATACGCTCTGCGTCGGTGGCCTCTCATTCACTTGGACACACAAAAGCTAAGTTAATGTCTTCAGATGAGATTAGGGAAGTGGCTGTTTTCTCACCTTTCTGACACAGGGAAGCCTTTCAGATATGTTGTCTAGCCTTTTAAAATGGTCTAATGAAACAGCTGAAATGAATAGAATATTATATGTCAATTATATCTTAATTTAAAAAAGCAGCCTAGTGAAATCAATGCAAAACCACAAGAAATAGGCATCCAAAAAAGCATTACCTCGCTCACTGTCACATGGCAAAAGTTATTCCACTGATTTAAGGTATACCGGGCTCTATGCCTGTCAGCCCTCTGCTGCCTTTGTGTAAATTCCCATCTCTTGACCTTCCCGTGCTGCTTAGTTTGTTCTGCTTCTGTACCCGGGAAGATACCACTCTGCTTCTCTGGGACTTCTGTTTGCTTTTATCCTAACACGTTTACGAAGCACCGGCTTTTGCTTTTATCCTAACACGTTTACGAAGCACCGGCTTTCTTCAAAGAGCTCCTCTTTAAAGGGGACTCTGTAAATGCTTTCGAGGCAGTGGAGGAGAGCCCCTGCCTGGGACAAAGTAAAAGCATCTGTCCTGTGTCGTGTGCACGCTGGCCCGGGAGAGCATAGTGCTTCCGAAGACAAAGCTTCAGGAACCACCTGAGTTTTGACCCCTTGTCAGAACGACTTCCAAAGGCGTCTGAGGAAAAAACTAGAGAGAGCCGTAGACAGAGCTTACACCTTCCTAAAGAGGAGAAACTCTTTTTTTTTGCTTAAGAATTCTTTGTCTATCCTCAAAATCTCAGCGCCTTCAATCATTGCGGGGGTACACGAGAAAGGGGGACCGGTTGGACTCACTCTTTGTACGTCCTGGCTGCTGTTGTCCTGTCAGTTTTCTATCCCAGCGTCCCTAAGAGCAGATGAAATTTCACCCATTTTACAGCCTCTCTACACCCAACTCATGAGATTGATGCTAAGCCGTCCGGCTTGCTTTCAGATACTTAAATAAAACTAACCATATTCGAACATCTTAAAGGACTCAGCTGTGGTCTAGTTCCGCCATGAAGATTCTTACTTTAAACATTGTTTTTTCTCCTCTCACAAATGGTGGCCCCACCTTGAACGAAAGTTGCTTAGCACCCAAATGAACGTGATTTCTTAAAACAAGCATAACACCCTCGGCTCCATTCCAGAACACGTTCACGCCACAGTTAATCTGGATTCCTATAATTCCTGTATGGTCCCATATCTTAATTGCCCATAGCTGTGTTGCCAGTACAAACAGGATGGGGGAAGAGTACACACCCTTACTGAATACATCTACCAACCCCAGGAAACCACCATCCTTTGAAATGCGAATATTCTTTGCGAAGTACCGAAATGACCATCTACTGAAATGCTAGTAAGAATACCTGCTAACTAAAAATTCCTTCAAAGCAATTCTTACTCCCTACCATCTTTATATTTAAAATTCAGGACTAGTATTCAGTGCAAAGAACAATGCAGACCTTCCATTCAGCTTTTCAAGGAAGCGAATTTGTAAACTGACCCGCAGAGTGTTGATTCATAGAGGATAGGCATTCTGGGATGAGGTGGGTTCCGGAAGCTTCCTCAACCTTGTCCAGTTGGCCATTTTCCTTGATGATTCGCAGTAGGACACAGCTGGCCTGCTGATCTGCTTTAGAAAGGGTGCCACTGGGCAAACAGCAGCCTCACGGTGGCACAAGTATGTAACTGTGCGCAGCGCCAGGGGCCCCTTCCCATGGACGTGGCTGTCCCCATGGAGATGAGGCATGTGGTGGTGCCTGCCAGAGTGGAAACAGCTCAGAGGAAGAAGGTCTAGTATGGCTTCAGGTCTGTGTTCCTCCAAACAAACTTTAGAAACTTGGTTCATGTTCTGTGAGTCTAGGGGATTGAATGAAATGTGTACCAAGGGGCTTTCTGATTTTCAGATTCTGTCCTTTGCAATATTATTTAACAAATGAATGCCCAGGCTTTCAAATCCATCCATCTTAGCATATCTGAAATGAGGAATGATGTCAAATAAGTAGAGGCATTTGAATAGGGGTTGATCATTGTAAAATCTGCACCCTAAAAAGCCTCAAGGTATAAGACGTAAGATAGTAGCGTCTGTAAGATAGTTTGTATGGAAAAGACCTCAGACTTGAAATGTAGTATGCATTCAAAAGACATAGAAAATATGAGTGCAAGGGTGACAAAAGAGAGGGTGAGAATAACTTACTGTCCGGATGCATTAATAAAAGTGTAAGTCCTAAAGTAAGGGAGGTGACAGTGCTACTCCCTTCTGCCTGGGGAATTATGTTCAGACTCGAGGGTCTGATTTTAAGATTGGAGCAAAGAGGATAACGTGAAAGTAAAAGGCTTTCATGAAAATAATGAAAGGAAGTAAGGATGTTTACTTAGGAAAGAAATCGGGGTGGGGAGACATAAGAACTGGCTTCCAAATTTCTGAGCGGGGTCAAGCAGAAGGAGACAAGTCATCCTGTGTTGCAGAACTGGACGGAGTGGGAAGGGCTGCAAGCAGGCCAATCTCAGCGAAGCATAAAGAAGAGCTTTTGTGCAACTGAACCTGAATTTTGAGTTCTCTGTCACTGAGGAGTTCTGGGAGAGACAATTGGGTCTTCTCTTGTTGTAGAGAAGACTGCAATAAGAGGAATTAGATGCCAGTAACCCTGAGAGAGCCCCGGATAGGTGCCAGGCAACGCCTTGATGTGCTCTCAACTCCAAGCACAATGTAGAGTTTCGGAGAGATGGAATGTGGGCTCTATTTGCTCTGCTCTCAAACTGGATAATCCAGACCATCTATTCCTCTTGGTCTTTACTCACTCCCAAGTCATGTATTTAATACGTTCATAATAATAGCCCCTGCCACTTGGTGAGGTTGGTAAATAGCTTGCAACCCTAGCAGGGTGTGCCTTGCTGCTTATTAGCTTAGCTTTAGGGCAGAGCAACAACAGATCAGCACAGTGCCTCCAAGTAATTAGGCAATTGCCTGACAAAGAAGTTAGGCCACAAGCGAGAAGCTTACAGCCAACGCAGGGAAAAGCTCACAGTACCAGACACGCATTGGCCGTTATATGCATCACCGCCATCATTTCAGAGAGATTAGAGGAAGATTTTCAGACTAGTAAAGAGCCACTATGCCCATTAAGCAAGTTGAAAATCCACACCAATCATTCTAGAGCTGCAGGGAAAGTGCAGTAGTTTCTGGAAAGGGGGATTGTTGGAAGTTCGGGGATAAGAATGCTCTCTTTGCAGAGGTGAGCAAAAATGTCTAAGATGGTGCATTTGAAGCTTATTTTGCCAATGTTTGGTGTAATCCTGGGAAGATTCTGCTCCTCGGTTTCTCAATCTATAATAAGAGATTAAAAATGAAGTGTACTTCTAGTCCATTAGTCCATTAAGAGATTAAGGATGACATCCTAAATTTCCATGTTTAACTTGTCAGCAAAGTCAACGCGTATTGCCTTTTTTTCTACTGACCTTGTTGGGAGCCATTGCTCCCAATTCCAGAATAGTTGTATGGATAACTAGTCGTGGGGTCATCGGCCTCTTTAAATGCCATTAGTGGACCCAAATCATGACTGTTTTGCCCCATTAGATACCATAGAGAGACTAAAGTACAAATTGAAGAGAGCAAGAGCAGAGAGAGAAAATGGAGCAAAGGAAGGAGAGAATACAGGAATGGGGAGAGGGAGAGAAAGACAGAAACCCAAGCCAAGAGAGCTTTCTGTGCTTTCAAGAATGAGACAGTGGCAGAGAAGACTGCCTTCAACTTGTTCCAACCATGAGAAGACCCTGCCACTGGGAGGCCGTTGGAAAGGGAGATGCCGCGTTCATGGGGCACCTGGCCATAGAGGAGGGTCCGGGAGCCCTCACCATGCTCACCGTCTGTGACCCTTTCTCAGTTAACCACTGGCCTCTCAGCAGCCGCGCTTGGCCTGCTCCTTTCCCCAACCACAGATTGTGCTGCTAAAACCCAGCCCGCCCTCCACACATCGCCGACCTAGCCCTGAGCGTGATGAGCGAGACACGTTAGAGGAATTGAAACAGATGAGGTGTTTCCATGTAGGTGGGGTTTTATGAGCCCGATGGAAATTTGGGAGCAGACACTAGAAACCCCGTGTCTGTCACAGTTCAAGAAAGCCAACCGCCAGGGGCCAGCCCCACTGTTATTCACCGCGTGTGCTGTGTGCAGAAAGGGGCCCAGACACTCAGGCTGACACTAGGCACAGTCTCAAATAGCAGCGAGACGAAGGCCAAGTCACATAAGCTGATGTTGACACAATTAGCCTCGCAGATGCCAACAGCATGTCAAGTTCGACACTGTCCCCGACTCGGAGACGCCCCCCTTTTCAATGGCAGATGCTCCGGTGCCGTGTGACATTTAATAGGAGGGATGGCCAGAGAGAACATCAGAAACCACTGCTGATGCGCTGTTTATTTCCCAGTCATTTTGGGTTAAATTGCTGTGACTTGAATGTCAGCAGTGTTTGGGATGTGGTAGTGAAATAAAATCCATAGCCCATGTGCCAAGACAAATTTCAGAAAACCCCAAAACACAATTGTCTTGGTTTCTTGCTGGCTGTGTCTCCGCACACACGAATAGAAGCTAGTTTACTGCCCTCCAACCATTCAGTGGGTTGCTTGTCTTGCCACAGTCTGGGGGCTGTCTAATGAACCCCAAACTGCTTCCCTCAGAGCTGGGGATGGCAGGAACGAGGGGCTGCTACCCTCATTAGGCGTGTCAGAAGTCCATGTCAATTACCACAGAGCTGCAGGAAAAGTGGTCATTTCTGGAACAGGAGATGAGAAGTTAGCTCTGTTCATTCGAGGAGCGTGGGGTAGGAGCCAGGGATGCCACTGGGACGAGAGCCACCAGGCACATCTGTGTGGGGGGCGCAGGGTTCTGGACCATACTGATGTTGGCAAAGTGCATCTCATGGGGAAACATCCACACTGAGCAAGCCCCAGATCTCCAAACTGAGGTCATTCTTTCCAGAAGTATCAGCAAAAATACTTGATCTCGCATTTACTCTCTTGAGCATTAAGGCAAGGTCAAGCTGATCCCAAGTTGAGAAGGAGCCACTTCTTTGTGTTGCGTTGTGTGACAGGGCCCAATGCCTGGGTCAGTGTTTCTGCCCTGGGTACTATTCATGCCTTCTGTTCAAGGGGCTCCTTTGTGCAGAAGGCAGGCATTATAGTGAAAAACCAGAGCTTTTGGTTGAAGGACCAAGCTCACCTGACCTTAGCCAAGAGCTAGTTCACTCTCCTTGCTCTTAATTTCCTTATCTGTGAAATGGGGACAAAAACCACCCTCTGAGCAGAAATGAAGTCTGTGAAGCTACTATAAAATGGGAGGGGGTCATGAAGTAGAATTCTGAGTCTGCAGTGACACCAGGCCATTCTTTCTCAGGATGTGGATGGTGGACGGACCTTTTTTATTCTTCCCTGGCTAGTTCATGTTGCCGAGGAACTGGAAGGGAAGCCTCGCCAACTTTGTTGTGGTTGGCCTGGAGTCTAGGGCAGATGCTATCAGACCTGAGTGTAAAACAGAATCATCTGAAATTCACGCAGTAGGTCTGGGATGGAGTCAGGTGATAAGTATATTAATAACCCCCCCCTCCCCGCCCCCAGGTAATTCCCACGCAGGTGGTGAGTGACAACCATCTAATATGGGATTTAGGGGATAAGACCATTTTTGGGAGGTTTCATGAATGGAGAGCATCAAAACAAGAAAGATGAGCTATGAGTGAGCTGGCCCCCTAGTTCTACCTGCCACAAGATTCGGGACACCTCATTGCATCTTTCATCTTGAAATTACATGAATTCTTCCAGCGAAGTGAGCACTCCCAACCTTGAAGCACAGTGTATTTTTTTAAACTCTTCTAAATTATTAGAAAAATTGTTTATATGTTTATCCAAAATATGACTCTTTGGCCCTTTTGGAAAGTGAGAACTTCCCATATGCAAGCCCCTGAAATATTTGGAGTCTCTCTGGTGTCTCGGAGTTGTCTCCTTCTTCAAACCAAGTGTTACCAGTTCCTTTTTTTTTTTTTTTTTTAAAGATTTTATTTATTTATTTGACAGAGATAGAGACAGCCACTGAGAGAGGGAACACAAGCAGGGGGAGTGGGAGAGGAAGAAGCAGGCTCATAGCGGAGGAGCCTGATGTGGGGCTCGATCCCAGAACGCCGGGATCACGCCTTGAGCCGAAGGCAGACGCTTAACCGCTGTGCCACCCAGGCGCCCCTATCAGTTCCTTTTTAAGGGATTGGATTCTGAGGAACTTAAAAAAGTCACTCTCAGTCCAATTAATTAAACAGTCTCTGGGGCTGGGACCCCGGCATTCATATTTGCAAAGTTCTTTACTTTGAAATGTGGAGTCAAGGGAGACAATTAGTGCAAATCATGGGGGAATTCTATTTTTCCATTATCAGAGTCTCGTGTTTCTGTAATTTCATCTTTTCTCTCTCCAACTCTTTTTTTCTATGTATAATGCCTGATCAAAAGTTTAGATGCTTCCAATAATAACTTTCTTTCTTAAAAAAAAAGTTTAGATACTCCTCTGTGTTTTTTTTTTTTTTAATCATTCCTGACTATTTATTGAATGACTGCTATGTTCTGTGTACTTTCCTAGATACTTTGGATACGTCATTGAACAAAACAAAGATTCCTCTGTGGAGTTTATATTCTAGCAGCAGGAGATGGACAATAAAAAAACCAATAGACTAAATAATTAGTATTTTCAATTTTAGTAGTATGTTAGAGAAGTTGATCAGTGCTTTCAAAAAAAAAAAAAAAAGTCTATCGTAGGTGGTTGGACTATGGTCTAGGGCGGATGCTATCAGACCTGAGTGTAAAACAGAATCATCTGAAATTCACCCAGTAGGTCGGGGATGGAGCCAGGTGATAAGTATATTAATAAGCTCCTTTGTCTGTCTTTCTGTGTGGATTTCTTTTCTTCTGTATTTATTTCAGTGGCTCTTAAGCTTTAGGGAATGTACGAGTCACCCAAGGGGTTCGATGAAATGCAGATGACCATTATCCACACCCACGCTTTGGGAACCCCTGCTATGAAGTGTCCACGCATCCACTAATCACCAGGAGCCTGGACTACTTTGTAAGGCTTGTGCAACCTTTCCCCAAGGAGGGAGACTAACTTGTATCGAAGGTTCAGGTGAATGGTGAGTGCCTCAGGCAAGTAGACAAACCTAGTAGAAAATAAGCAACAGATGGATGCGTGAAGCATTGCCTTCCTAAAGGCTGAGCTCTGGACATTCTTGGGGGTATTTCTTTCAGGCCCCCAATCCGCATTCTTCGTCAGAGCTCATCACATACTGGTGATGTTGTCAGACTTTGCTCAGGTTTTGGTTTTTGCTGCCTTTTTGGTAAGTAGTCCTACTATGAGCGTCGTAGTGGGAGGTGGAATAGCTTGACAGAGTCTGGGGAGAAGAAGGAATTCTCTTGGCCCCTTTCTGAGGCAGAATGCTGAAGGCCGGTGGTGGGGAGTCTGCGAGAACTTTGGTTGACTCACAGGTAGAGTCGTTTATAAACTGCCCCAGTACACCTAGCTGCTTCTGCTCCTTCTTGTCTCCTCTTCAAATTAAGTTAGTCAGGCCGTAGAAGAGTCTTGTCTCCCTGAGGATATTCAAGGAAGGCCCGAGGACCACTTGGCAGCCTTTCTGCAGAATGAGAAGGGGGACAGGAAGGGACCTTTCTGAAGGGAAATTAGTGCTAGACCAGTGCTCCAATGTTCCATCTGCTTAGTTATGCAATCCTGACCACACGAGTCAATGCGTATTTTATAAGGAATTATTTAGATCATTGCGTAGGTGGAGAAACAGGCTCAGAAAAGCCAAATTATGTCCCTGTTGCCATACAGCTAGCACCGGATGATTTGGGATTAAAATTCAGATGGCCTTGAAGGTCCCGCGTGGCATTAAGATCCCACAGATTTCACTGTGGTGGGGCTAGCTATAAAATGTGTGGGATGCTTTTCCAAAGGAGAATGTGGGGCCTCTTGTTTAAAAAGCAGGGAACATATACTGTCGAAGATTCTAAAATATAGAACTTTTTCCTTGGTTCCATGATCCCTTTCTCTCTCTCCACTCTCTTGACCTGGTGCAGTGTTTTCATGTGCTCTTTGATGTCATGCCCTTTTGGGTACAGGGACACTTCCAGAGCGGGAGCAGATTCACAGTCCCCGGGGCCCTGCCCTCTACCCTGGGACCGTGCAGCTGGGTGCCCCTTGCTTCCAGCCACCAGACTGACACCACGTTGAGCCTGGCATCTCCCTTCCCATGGGACCACCACTCCGACCCATAGGATTGCAAACTCTGCAGTGGGCTTGGCACCCAGATCAAGAGTGGGCAAGAGTTGCCCTCTGAATGCGTTGCAACACTGCGAGCCTCGGGTGGAAAGAGCTGCCCCCCTGCCCTGCCCTGAGATGGCTCAGTGGTGTGTGCCTGACCCTTACTCCCCCAGGTGAGGCTGCGGGCACCAGAGGGTGAGGGTTAGGGGGCTGAGGACCAATCTTAGGAAGGCCCGCAGGTAACGAGAGATGGACTAGCTCACAAGCCAAGGCTTTATGGCCCCTGCACACATTTCATTCGTCCCATCGGGCTTCCCTTCTAAAGCCTAAAACTCAAAGATGAGATTATGAAGGATTTCAAGATGGTGACCATAGAGCATTAAACTCAAATATGAGACTTTTTTGTGTAACTGCTCTGATCAGACGTCCATGCAGCCAGCCCTGGGCTGCGGAGAACCAGAGAACTGTATGGAAAGATTCCTGGACCAGAGGTGTTTGCTTAGGGAGAAGATAATATGCATTGAGCTATTATTAAATTACTGGAACAGGTAACAGGTCAGTATACAATGTTTATGAAAGTAGCTTATGATTAAGTGCTAAAATTAGGCTTCTGTTCACTGTTACTTCAGAAAGTGATAGCTAGTTAGAATTCCTCATTTTTTTCTCCCTCTTGTCCATTCCCCCAGATTCGATTCAGCAGGGAGGCGTGGCCAGGGTTAAGGAGAGGGAAACACGACCCACTTGATGTCATTCTGGAATCTCCCATGTGCAAGATTTTCCCTGGGAGGCAGGCCCATGGGAGAGAGCACGGGAGGAGGCGCGGAATCAGCCTGGTGGTCTGATCCAATGGCTTGCAGGAAAATCGATTTGAATGAACCCCAAAAAAAAAAAAAAAAGTGGGTCAGAAATGGCGAGGCAGTAGCCAACCAGGATGTGAGTGTGGGTGAGTTGGCAAAGGTCAGGCCCGAGTACCCGACCACCTGGCCATGGAGTGGGAGCTGGGATCGGACTTTAGGGAGAACTCCCATTCCAACGGGGGAAATGAGTTCTTGGAGAAGGCAGAGGAAAAAGCTCCATCCCTCCAGGGCTGAGTGGGTGGATCAGGGCTGCCCAAGCCATTAAGTACCTGCCCTGCCGCTTTGGCGCCCTGAGCCCAGGGAGCGAGCCTGCCGTGTCTGTCCCCGGCCGGGTGTCGATGGGCCGCTGTCGGCTCTCCGCACACCGTGCATCCAACAGCTTTTATGAGGTAAGGGTAGGGTCACAGCCCAGGCCAGAGCAATTTGCTGTGACTCTTTTTTTTTTCCCCCAAATGCAGAAACATTTGCCAAGTCACTCAAGTCCCTCAGCCAGGCAGGGGGCTGGTGACCCATAGCAGATGACAGCAGGGGACAGCTGCAACCGGCCCTTGGAAGCGGTCGTCAGTTCTTTCTGGTCAACAGTCTTTATTGAGTGATCTCCTGCTCCCGGGGGCTGCAGCAGGGGTGGGGGGAGGCTGCGGCTTCCTCCGGGCCCGGCCCCTTCCCTGCGGTTACCAGACCAGAGCAGAGTTGCCGGTAGGGGCTGCGCCGTGGTCCTTCCCCCTCGTGCCTGAGCTCCTTCTGCTTCTAAAGCAAACCACCCCCCAAACACAGATCTGTGTTATCAGGCATTGAAATAGAAGGAGCGGAACGGGTTGTAAGAGCCCGAGGGGAGGAGGGCTGTTCGCCAGGGCACAGGGAGCAGCTGCACTTCACGATCAAGCTACTCCTGTAAATATTTGCAAACGCCCCTTCAAAGCTCAAAAGCCTAGGACAGGATCATTGGACAATTTGCTTAGAAGAAGAAGAAACAAAATTGACCTCATGGTCCGAAGCAGCCATAAAAAGAAAGAGTGAGTTTGGGCAGAAGACCAGAAAGGGGGAAAAAAATCGCTCAAAGTTTAATAAACACAAAAGAGAATAAAAATAAATCTCAAGAGCACTTATTTACAAACCCGATGGAAGGATAAGATTGGGGCGGGTGGGTGTGAAAGATGGGTGTTTGGGGAAGGGAGGACTGGCCTGCGGGGGTTCCGCTGAATGAGGAGGGGAAAGCCCTTGCGAGCTGTTTACTCGGCCTCCTCACAGGAAACGCACGAATGAGCTTTGCGCTTTCAGGATGCTCTTTCAAAGCATGTTTGAAGCTTCTACTGTCTAATGGGGAGGCCATGTGAAGACGAACGCAGCCACTAGGCCTGTGGAAGGTTCTGGCCAAACTCGGGGGTGTAGAAAGCCAGAGAGCCTGGCTCCAGCCTTGCCCAGCTTCTCTGCCTGGGCATCTGGCCTGTTTGCAGCTGAGCTGGTCAGGCCAGGACCCACTTGTCCAATCACCCGGGGTGGGCGCGTTCCAGAGGAGAGAAAGTTCGATTTCTTCCCAGCAGCCCAGCAGCGACCTTTTCAAATTGCTGTGCGTGGGGGGCTCCCAAAATCCTGGCTGCCTGTACGTGCGTCTCTCTGCCTGAAAACCACCGACTCATTCACAGCCGTAATGCGCTGGGCCCTCGCCGTGTCTGCATGAATGCTTTCTTTTCTCTGACACCTGGATGCTTTAGATTTTTGGGGGTTTTTATTTTGTTTGTTTGTTTGTTTCGGAGACGCCTGGCTCACGAGCTACAAAGCTTCCATTCACACAGTCGTTTGTGAAGCCGTCACGGTGCGGAGCGTGGCTGGGAATTCCCGGCTTCCTCGTACGCGGCTTTCTGAGAGTCGCAGGACAGGGGGAGAGGGACGGGGGAAGGCCCCCTCGAGGGAAAAAAGGGCCGAGCTCTTAAGACCAGCGAATGGTGGTGTGTGGCTAGCATTTTTTTTTCAGTCTAATCGTCAGGGCACGGGTTTCCCAAGAAATCACGAAAGGTATTTCTTTCTATTTTAAGATCGGCAGGATGGCTCGTTTATTTAATAAGAAGGTAGTCTTGCCAAGAGCCAGATGGCCGGTCTTTCAAGACTCCCACTGATGACTGACTATGCAAACAGTGGATCGTTGGTGAAGTCCATGTGTGCAGGGCCCTGTCCTAGGGAGGTAGGGGGTGGGGCGGGGGGAAGGAAGACCTGGCAAATCTGGTCTCTGCCCTCAAGATTCTTAAAATTTCATGGGGGGGAAACAAAATAAACAAACATAATGCAGGAGTAATAAAAACACTTGTAAAAAGCCATAAACAACTGTGAATGATTATGTTGTAATGAAGCTACATAGTTGAGAAGAGGGTAGAAAGTTCTGGAGCGACCAGATTTGGACAGAGCATTCCGCAAGAATGAAAGAGAGTTTGCAGAAGATGTGGGAGGAGAATTGTAGAAACATCTGGGACAAGTTCAATAAACCGGTGCCCTATAGGAAGCCCGCGGCTGGGATTAGGACCTGCTTCGGTTTCGTTGGCATAGTTCATTGCTTATCCAAAGGCAGCGGCAGATGACTGCAGAACCCAGCAAACCTCTAGCAACCCATGAACTTGAAATTGTTGTGGACTCTCTGCCTGTCTGTGTTTTACAGGGTTTAGAACAGAAGGAGTTGGGGCTCTTTCCGTTCATTGGCTAGGATAACCAGTATGTGGGTATAGTTGGTTTTTTCTTAATTCAAATTTTCTCACCCTAACTTAATGAGAGGGTGTATTTGGTCATAAATGTGTGTGAAAAACCAAAATATTGAAGCCAAAAAAGATGCAATAAATGAACCTGGATAGAGTAGAGTATTCGGATGCCAAAACTTCAAGGAAAAAAAATACATGGGCAAACTGCTTGCCATTAGGAGCTATTTTCTTGGCACATCTGATTAAAGCGTGTGCAAGCCCGACAGCTCTCTCCAGGCATCAACTGTCACAAACTTGTTCCAATTCTTAACCGTCTAGGATTTTCCACTGCTCTGTCAACTTTCAAAGGATAGGGTTAACTGCATGCCCTCAAATGGAGTTGGAAGTGGTTTGTTAATCTCTATTAATCTGCTACTCCTGTAATCCAATGCACATGTTTATTTATTTTCCCCCCCTCTGGTTAAATGGTTAATGGTATTAAATTGGCCCTTGGAAACGATAATCGTTCTGTAGATATTTCCCTTATGTTTTCTTGAGACTGTCTCGTGCTGCACGGTCTTTTTGAGAGAACAATGGATTTTATCATTTTCAATGATTGCCTTAACTTTTTACAGATGCCATCCCGCCCACTTTCTACAGACCCTACTTCAGAATTGTCCGATTTGACGTCTCGGCGATGGAGAAGAATGCATCCAATTTGGTGAAAGCAGAGTTCAGAGTCTTTCGTTTACAGAACCCGAAAGCCAGGGTGCCGGAACAACGGATCGAACTGTATCAGGTAACTTTTGTGGAGGTTGTGTTGGTGGACAGTCAGTTTGAAGTCTTCGGGTGAAATCCTTTCTGCCGTCGTAGATTTTCTGAGCCGATAGAAGCCATTCTGCACGGTCACAATCATGAGGGACGCTCTCATTTGCTATTACTCTGCCATCGGTAGCTCCTTCCTCAGTCAGGAAGGAAGAACCTTTAGAAGAAAGTGGTGAAGGTCTGAGCACGTTTCTCCGGTGGCGTAAATGGCTGGAGTACCCACCCTTGGGGGGGATGGCATCCAGAAGGCCACCCCCCCAATCTGGAAAGCCAGACAATGTCGGCCTTCCTATTGTCTTCTCTCTGCCTGGAGTTTTCACTCCTTTTCTTCCTCTCTTTGCTATCTCCTGCCTCTTCGCGAGCCTCGTTCTCTCTCCTTTCCTTTTTCTGCTTCTACCCACTCTGTCCAGCAAGCCCCCCGCCCCCGTTGCCTGTCTGCCCCTGCCCTGCGTTATCTTGGGCCGCCCTGACACCTCTTTCATCTCCCAAAGTATAGTTGCTGGGCAGCTGTGTTACAAGATGATGCTTGATGATGGTGACGATGAAGTGCCAAGTCATTGACTTTTCAGAAAGGTTCTTAAAAGCATCTCAAGTGGATCACAGGGCAGTAGGTCAGCCTTATGTAGACGCTGCGGGAAATGCAGAATCTCGGGCCCCATCCCAGACCCACTGAGTCAGAACGCACAACATGGAGAGCAGAATCTATGTTCTTCATGGGACCTTTGGGGGATTCGTATGCACTTGAAAGCACTGCTTTGAAAAGCCCCGAGTCTGAGGAGGGAGGCAGCCCTGTGCGCGGGTGCCTTGCCTGTGGGTCATAGGAGCGGTGTGTGTAGAGAGCAGAGTTGGAGAGATGTCACCAGGGAGTTGACTTCTGAGCAGGGCCTTGAGAAGTATCTGTTCAGACAGGAGGAAGGACGATCATTCTGGACACAGGGGCAACCTGTGCAAAAACAGAGCCTTGAAGGGGCCTGTGGAGGGCACCTCGTGGGTGGTGCGCAGGAGGGACTGGAGGTGAGGGGAGGCTGGGAGAAGCTGGCCCTCCAGGGAGAGCATGTGGAGGGAGACCAAAAAGGGCCAAGAACACACCAGAGAACCACGGTGCTAAGGAAGAGGCCCGGACGACTCTATGACTGAAAAGGGGCCTTACTTGAGGAAAAGAAAGGAATTGACATCAGTATGCAGAAACTTCTAGTTGTTCTGGATTCTAAACATTTGGAAACGTCCGTAATTTGGATGAGAATTTTCTTTGTATTTATTATGAGAATGGGGGTTACTAGACTAACAAATGTTGTGTATAGATTGCAGAGAATAGGTTTTAAAAGTTCTAAAAAGAGTCTCAAGTACTAGTTTACTTGTGTGTTCATGAAAAATAATTCTCATTAAAATGAATCCCCAAGGACCTCTTCTTGGAGAACTTCAAATCTCAGTGCATGTTCTGAGAGCCCTGTGAGGGCAGCCATTGCTTCCGGTCACCCAGGATGGTGTCCGAGTGGGCTTCCTGGGTACCAGAGACTTTGTTAAGTGTGTTGTAAGTATTGTCGCCGTGAATACTTACAACTGTACTGTGAAGCTGGCATGATGAGGTATTCTTTTCTTTTCCAGAAATTACTGAAATATAACTGTAATATTACATGGTGTTAGTTTAAGGTGTACAACATAGTGATTTGATGTATGTATATATTGCAAAATGTTTACCACGATAAGTTCAGTTAACACCCATCACTTCACATAGTTACACATTTCTTTTCTCTGTGGTGAGAACTTTTAAGATGTGCTCTCTGAGCAACTGTCAAGTATATGCTACAGTATTGTGAGCTACTGTCACCATGCTGTACATTACACCCCCAGGACTTATCTATCCTATTACTGGAAGTTTGTACCTTTTTGACCGCATTCACCCACTGAAGGTATTCTTTCTATTACTGTATTCTTCCTCCTTTTCACAGAGAAAGATGCTGAGTCAAAGAGAAAGTTAGTCACTTGGCCAGGATCACACAGCTGGGAAGTGGCAGGGTGGCCATTACCAATCCAGCTGTGTCTCCAGGTGCATGCTCCTCACCACATCCTGTTCTTTCCCTTCCTCTTTGCCTCAGTATCAGCCAGAATAGAAGAAAAATAAGAGACACTAGGCCAGCCAGAGGGTGGATTGATATCTGGGGGGAAAGCAAAGACTGGGTTCTCTGAAAAAGAAGCTAGATCAAAGATACATAATTCAAAGTAATTAAAAAAATAATAAAAACCAAAACATGTTCCATGTTCTCCTTTTTCTTCTTTTTCAATTAAATTGCTTTGATGTGTCTCTTTGTATGGACGATAGCGTCATGGATTGTTCTCACTGGCTCCGTTTCAGTTGTCTGACTTCAGTAAATTGAAGGCAAGATCTCTTACGTCTTGTTGCCTCTAACAAGCTGCCAAGTCACTGTTATTCTTAGGCCACTGATCCTGTGCCCTGGGGGGTGGCCTCTCTAGCAGAATTACTGATCACTTGACTTACTCTCGGAGGCCCTCTCATCACTGGGAAGGGGAGTGTCCCTCGAGGGCCTTTAGTGACTTCTTCCTTAGTGACTTCTTCGTGGCTGTGTACCTTCTTGGATGTAACTGCCACACCCGCTGTCCCATTCAGGAGCAGCAAGATCTGCAGAGATTGGAGTCCCCAGTTGGAAAAGGTACAGCCCAAGATGGGAGCATATTGTATGAAGTGGGTGATCGTGGGCTGGTTCACTGTCACTGAACATAGGAACCCGGAAGAAGAGAATTTTAGAGGGAAAGTAAACAACTCCTTATCGGTCGGGAGCTCAATGAGGCAGCAATCTCCCCTCCTGACACACGACTAGGAAGTAAGTCAGAGGCCCCCGACCAGAAGACACAAAGCACGCACACAGCTGAGTTAGCAGAAAGGTAGCCTTTGGCCCTTTATTCGCTTGTGACCAGGTTGGTCATCTCTAGGACCACGAGAAATTAGAAGCACTGAATTAGAAGGGGAGGGCTAGAGGTAGACACTTGGACAGAAGCAGATGATGCTTTAGACTCGAGATTTTTGCCTGCACATCTCGGTGATGCTAGCCCCCAAAACCAGGTCACAGAATGAACGCCAGGCTTGTTGTGGACACTTTTTCTAAATCTTACCCTGTTTGTAGCTAACCCAGCCCTTAGAGCTGTGGCACCCCACCTGGCTCCTGACGTCTGCTCTGGTGTCTTTATTTGGAGTCCCATTTTTGGCTTGTTCTCCGACTTTCCGCTTGCCTTCAGCAGCCATTTGGCGGTCTTTGCAGCCTTCAGGAATAAACTCCCTCTTCTAGCCCCAGGACGGAAATTGGTGCTTATGATAAGAGCCTTGAATTATGAAGGTGAGGTTAAATTATATTCAGGAAACTGAATATATACAATAGAATTTCAGAGAGTTTCATGTCCGAAATTGCTGAAAAATTATTTTTTGGGGAAAAAAAAAGGCTTGGTGCTTAAATGGGGAGATCTTTAGCTATTTGGAAATCCAGCTCCACTATTGAGAAGAACAAAGCCTCCAAAGCTTCTAGATGCCCTTTGATTACTGTATTACTTGACGTGCAATTGACATTCTACTCCTTAGAAGAAGGGTAGGATGACTGTGAATAGGTTCTCAGGCTGTTCAGATGGCTGAAAGGATAGTTTGTTAGAATTCCTCAGGGCATTGGTTTTAAGCGGGGCGGGGGGGGGGGGAGAACGTGTGTGTGTATATGTGTGTGCACGTGCAAGTTTGTGTGTGGGTGCAGTGTTCCCCCAAGTACGAAAGCCCCATGGGAGCTGCGATAAGGGCTTGTCACAGTCCCTTTCTGTAGATTCTGATTCTCCCTAGAGAAAAAAAGGAGCGCCTCTGGACAGGTGTGGTTTGCAAAGGCTCTCAGATGTTTGGATATGATCATTCTTCATTCTCCATTGGGAATCGCAGATTTCAGGCAGGGGTTGGGGGTCATTCTGTCCCATAAGATGTATGCAGGCACCCTTTCTAGAGTCAGAATACCAGGCTGGAAGGGACTAAGATGGCTTTTCTGTGAGTGAGTTTGGAGTTTGTCTTGCCCAGAGCCATACATCTGTTGATTCTGCTCGCCTGGGAGCGTTAGGACACCCGAGCTTCCACGGAAGTCACATTTAGCTTGGCAGGGGAACTTGGAGTTCTCACTGCTCTCCTCTCTACAGAATAGTCTGTCAGAACTTTGAAGAATGGTGTTAAAGCCTTACTGTCCTCCTGTTCTCTCTGACTTTTGTTATGTTGACAGACTCTAAATAGCATATACTGGTGTGATCATGGAGTGACTTCGAATACACACCAGTATTGGAGGGAATAGGAGAGCGATAAAGCCCTTTGATAGATGAGGACAGAGAAGAGGCTAAAAAAAGGATAAAAAGTGAACTTTTTCCGAATGGGAATGACCCTTACCATGTTTTTTAAAGCTTTATGCCAAAGGCAGCCTTTATCGGAACATGATCAGATAAAGCTTCAGTGCTCTGGGAATGCCTTCGAACCTACAATCTTTAGAATAGCTCTCAGCGCATTTGGAAATTTGAACATACCTTTCTTTGATTAACTTGCTCCTATATTTATGATTAAGATCATGCCGAGAGTTATGCGAGAGAAAGAGAATAGGGAAGAGAGATATTCTTCAAAATGAATATCACCAACATGAGCAAAGCACCTGCCATCTTGGACTAGGGTAAATTCCCAATTTTACAAGGGAAGAAATGAGGCCCCAAGAAATTAATAACTTATTTAAGGGCAGTCATGACTTCATGGCCCCACGAGACCACCAACCAATACTTACGTTAGCTGTACTGACTTCAGAGGACCTTGGAGCTTTCAGATATTTCTAGCTTCCTCTCACTAACTCATACCCTTTTCACACTAACTGCTCATTTCAAACGTTACCACCTCTAGGATAATAAGACTTGTACCCTTGTGACTGTTTTGACAATCTATTTGCTGAATAACAAGCTACCGCCAAGTTTCATGACCTCAAATAACAATCAGTTATTTGACACTGTGTCTCAAAAGTACTGTCTTTCCACTAATAGAGATATACCCAAGGTACTCTTAAAGCAAAAGCTGGAGGATCCAGAGAAATGCCTCAGAATTCATTTCTTCCAGAAAGGGAGTTGTGGCAATTGGGGGGGGGGGAGGCAGCCTGGCCATCTTGGTTGGACTCCTTGGGTGGAGCCATCTGTGTGAATCAAGAGATTCCTTTGAGCCCAACAATATTTACAGCAGGGATATCTGAATAAATCGGATTGAGATCAGAGCAGGTTTGGTTAATTAATATGCACAGCATTTTCTTTAATCACGTTGAAATTACTTTTATTGTGTTTCAATGTGTGCACTAACATCCTGGGATTTGATGACTCCGTCTGTGCTCTCTCTTCACCCTTTATGAGGCAACATGGTGGAGGGTTCAATGGCATGAGCATTGTGACCCACGTTTCCTTAATAATTCCCGATTAGCTTGGTGTTTATTGTAGGGGTGAAACTGCCAGATGGAGAGGGGCACTCGACATATGCTAGCTCGCTTCCTTCCATATCATCTCTTAGATTTTGGCTTCGGACTCTTTGATTCCTCGAAGAGGAAGAGCCCTCGACGGAATTACCTGCCAAAGTCCGTTGCCAGATTATTCTTAAGATTAATTTGTTAGCTTCAGACCATTAATAAAATCACATAAAATAACTCCTGGGGAGACAACGTGATATAATGGGTTCGTACACCATAAAGCATCAGGAGAAAACTGTCATCTTCTTGCACGGCGCTGGTATGAGGCCACTGGCGTTGCTGCCAGAGAGCTTGGTAGAATCCAGTCTGCTGATGAGTCCCTGTTGGTCAGTAGAAGATAAAAGTGGACATGAAATAAGCTCAAGTGGACTTCAGAGGAATTCTGAATTCTGTATATGTAATATATAGAATTTCTGCAAAAGACTTTAAACTATGCGCACCCCTGAGGCTTTGCCATGAAAGTTCAAGGTTGATGGCCTAGGCCTGCTTTTGAAGGGACTGTAATGCTACAGAATGAAGGGTGAGGCTCCTGTCACTGTAGGGAGCATGGCACTAACGGGGTTAATAAAAATTGACCCCTTTTCCGAACCCCCAACACATGCGTACACACACACACACACACACACACACACACACACACAGGGTTCAGCTTTCATTTCTCATATTGCCCAAGGGTGTGTAAAATAAAAAGAGGTCAGCCAAAAAAACTGACTGTCTGTTAAATTAGAATTGCAAAAAGTGCTCCTGAAAAAAAAAAAAAGTTATACTGTGCTCCTGTTGTACAGAGTTTTACAGCACACAACCCCCTAGTGCTGATCCTGACTCCAGCGCCACATCGGAGACGCCCAGTAGAGTAACCCACTTAAAAGAAAAGAAAAGCCATGAGGTATATATAATAAACACTTTGTTTGCACAAGGCTATTAATATCTCAGGTTTTTTGAAGCTGATCGAATAACAGCCTTGCCTCATAAGGAAATCGGATCATTATCATTTGCGTTAAGTTGTGACGTTACGAAGTGTCTGTTAACCTTGAGAGCAGACAGGACCCCAAAAGTCATGCGAACAGTGGTCCTTGCCCACTGTTTTCAAAGAAATGTTGATAGTCATGCAATAGGAACTAATAATTCCATGTTCTTCTTGTGGAATATGATTGTGTAATGATATTGATAATTATCACTAACACAGGTGCACACTCTTTCCTAGGCACTATTTTAAGAGTTTTATATAGATTGATTCGTGCAATCCTCTGAGGTGGGTTCTTATCTTCATTTTACAAACTGAGGCACAGAGAAGTTAAGTAACTTGCCCAGGCCACGCAGAGGCAGAATTCCAACCCGGGCTGTCTAGTCCCAGTGGCCACGCTCTGGACCACTTGCCCATACTAGCAGGAAGAACACAGGCTCTGGAGTGGGGCCAGTGTGAGTTCAAGGTGTGGTTTTGCCCTTCTCTGGAGAGTCTGAGGAAGTCACATCACCGAGCCAATTTCCACATCAGTAAAATGTGGGTAAAAACACCTACTCGGCCAGGACTTTGTAAAGCAAGGAGAGAATGCATGGAAACTGCTAGCACAACGTACTTCTACTCAGGGGTTGCTGTCATTATTATTACTATCGATTCCAAAGCATTGAGTTTGAACTTCGGTAAGAAACAGTCTCTTCAACTTATGATCTGCTCACAATCTCTTAAAAATGAAAACTCACCCCAGCCTCCATTGCTGCGGGGTCAGGATCTCAGGGGCTGCACCGGGAGTTCGCTTCTGAGCCTCCTGAAATACTATTTTCAGCTCAGATCTGCTCCTGGCTGTCTCACTCAGTCGCTGATGAGCAACTCCAGGCGGGAAAGAAGAGAATTTTTGCAGGGGTGGGCAGGGGGGGCTGGGTTCATCTTCTACCTCTTACTTATTAGCGTTTTGGTCTTATAAATCACTCACATATCTGAGCCCCAGTTTTTCATCATGGAATAGAGATACTGGCTCTTGTCTAATGAGTCATGGGGAGGAGAATGCATGTGAAGGGTCTGGCATGTTGGGTGCATAAGGAGTGCATTATTATGGGGGTTTTGCTTCTCATCCAGAACATGGTGTAAATTTCCCCTAGGGATGGCTTGTGATTATAAAACCACTCCGTGATTTTGTCAGTCATCTCTGGTCGGATGAGGGCTCATCCGACCGATTTCCTGTTATGGGTGGGGCAGAGCAGGGCTGTGGGGAGCCCCTGTGGTTTTAGCGCTCTGTGTTTGCTTTATCAAAACTCTCAGGGCACCAGCGGCGGGCTGGGGGCCAGGATGCGTCTTGCTTTTCTTCTCGAATGATGATAGAGTGACCCCAGTGGTGCCTTTTCCCTGATTCCCTGCCCCTGTGACTACCTCTCCCCGCTTCACCACCACATGGATAGGCCTGATATATATGCTTCTTGGATTGATTTTCATAAGGCTCCGTTTTAAAAAATACTGCTCACGTATGCCAGCTCTTCGACAACCTCCACCAGGGCAAAAAGCATTCTGAGGGAGGATGTATGTTTATTTCTTGATACCAACAGCGCACAGAATTTTTTTTGGAACTTCTCTTCTAGAACTGTGTTCAGAGCCTACAAATACATAATTGGGAATTCCTTCAATGGAAACAAAATCCAAACTTCTGAAAGGTGGTGTTAATTTTCAAAAACTGCCAAAGTTCTGGTGGAGAGGAAATTGAAAAGTAATTAATTTTCCTACGTGATAGCTGTTTTTAAAAGATAGATCTGAAATGCAGCCGCTTCTCCTTTCTGCTGCTGCTACTACCCTCGTCCAAAAGGTTTTTGCCTCTTGTTTTCTCAGTGGCCTCCTACCTGGTCCAGCTGTTGCCCCCTGGCCTGGCTGTTGCCCCCGGGCCCCCTTAGAGAGCGTGTGCAGTTAAGAGTGACTCCCGCTAAGATGTTGGTCAGATCTAAATCCCCTGTTCAAAGCCCTGTGATGGCTTCTCATCTCACTTCGCCAAGGAGCAAAAGTCCTTACTGTGCCTGGACCTGTTTCTCACTAGCCCTCCAGCCCCCCAGCCCCCAGGCTTTCTGCCCTCACTCAGGCGCCCCCCCATCACTGGTCTCCTCGCTACACCTCGAACACCTGCGTTCACTCCCTCCTAAACTGTGGCCACTGTACCCTCTTCCCGTATTCTCCTTCTTGCTCTCTTCCTTCCCTCAGGTGCTTCCTCGGATGTCACCCGCTTAGAGAGGCCTTCGTGGTCACCCGAACATCTCAGGCCCCCTCTTCCTAACATTTCCTACCTCCACCCTCCACTGCACGCTGCCCCTGCCCTCTCTTCATCGTTTTGCTGTACTGCCGCATCTCTTTCTGGTTTATAGTCTCCCCTCCCCCCCGGGGACAGATTCCTGGAACGGTGCTTGGTGCATAGTGAGTATTCAACAAATGTTTCCAGTGAATTGAAGAAACATTTCAAAATGAGATTCAAGTACAAGGAAATGTTGTGAAATAAGTGTGCAACATCATGAGGGGACTCTTTTGAGAAATACTTTTCCTTTATTTGGATTTGGAAATTCTTTTACATTTGTTTTAAAGATCTCTAACTATTGAGAAAGAAAGAAACATATATCTACCCATTTTTTTGTTAGTTATTCAGACCTAGTGTTGGTTCAGTGGATAATAATGATGTAGGTAAAAAAAAAAAAAAATTACGTAGAAGAGATTCGAGAAGCTGATATTCTTAGGTAACCCATAAACTCTCTCTGTTTGCAGAAAAACCAGGCTCATGACTTTATTTTTTGACTCATTGCTTTATAATCTCACCCCCTAAATTAAAGTTCTCAGCTGAATATAAGAAGGGACTTAAATCGTAATGTAGGCCATATGTGTAATTGGTAGCCAGGAAGTAGGAAAGGGTGTTGGAAGTGTGGTTTTCAAGTATGTGTGTGTTGGTGTCAGGTCAGACTGGAACTGGAAAGGGAGATTGATTAAGAAAATCAGAAGATACGGCCCCAGGGAGCTTGCAGTCTTGTTGGGGCGCTCCTTCCTCCCATAGCAGGAAACAACCAGAATTACCAAAATCCATAGTACTAGGCTGTGTGGTCCGGCCTCAAGGACGGGTGTGACTTGAGGTCTTGACTCAGTTTCCCTTCAGATGCTGTCGTTGAATGTTGTACTGCATACATCTCTTTCTTGCCTGTACTGATGGGACTTTTGCCCAGTTGAATCTTTTCCTCTCCTGTGTGATTTATAGATGATGGTCTTCTAAATGCTATTGAGCCTGGACATCTGAGAGACTTTCTGTTCACACAAAGGACTCCTTCATTCCTCAGACCTGTGGAAATGAATTTACTTGTTTATGCATATGTGCAGTCAGCACAAAGGCCCATCTGTAGAGGATGAAAAAAAAATGGAAGGAAACAATAGAGAATTATAAGGTGTTTTCATCACAGAGGAAAGGCTTTCCTCTGGGTGTGTGTGTGTGTGTGTGTGTGTGTGTGGCTTGAAGACATATCTGGTGACATTTCCATAAAGGTCATTAAAGATCTGTACATGCCATTCTTTATCATAATTGCACACAGATACATATAATACAGAAACTCTGTACCATAAAGAGACAGACTTAATATAGTGACATAATAATGTAGCTATCTGAGCCCCAGAGAGACTGTACTTTCATGTGCGTCTTTCTTTTGAAGCTGATCTGTACTCCCTGGGAGTCTACCGTGCAGGCTTTCTCGAAGCTCTTGTGAGGTATACATTACGACAGCCTCTTAGAGGGATGCAATTTCAAAGGAGCCAGGGCAATTACAAGACAGGGCGATGGGAGAAGCAAGATAAGTATTGGGTCTGTTGAGCCACTTCTGCAGGATAACCAGGCCGTGTGCCAGTGTGTTCAGCACCCCAGAGTGACCCAGCGTTGTTCAAGGAGGCTGCGGTTCAACAGGAACAGAAAGCTACACAGAGAGCCTCGGGAAGGAAAGCCATTTCGCCTACTTCTGATTCTCTGTGAAGCCCTGCTTTCTTTCTTTTTTTTTTTTTTAAAGATTTTATTTATTTATTCGACAGAGATAGAGACAGCCAGCGAGAGAGGGAACACAAGCAGGGGAGTGGGAGAGGAAGAAGCAGACTCATAGCAAAGGAGCCTGATGTGGGGCTCGATCCCATAACGCCAGGATCACACCCTGAGCCGAAGGCAGACGCTTAACCACTGTGCCACCCAGGCGCCCCGAAGCCCTACTTTCTGTTACTTGAAATTCCCTTTCTTGCTTTTTCTCCCTTATTTTCATTCCACAGTGACATATATTAAATAGAAAGGGTAAATGAAATACGGTATAAAGTTGCCTACACTGGTGATTCTTTCTGTCCTCCTTGTCATATACATATGTATGATAAATACGTACACACACATACATGTATACATCCAACACACACGCCTGCATAACCTCTGTGATGTGTGTGCATGAAATTCCAAATTTATAGTATAAAAGTTGGCTTGTTCAAGGGCTTATCTGTCAGTTGATGGTGTCTGTCTTTCTAATGAAGGCTGCTAGTCAACACGCATTTACTGAGAACGGACTATGCAAATTCAGTGGGAAAGACTTTGTGGAACAATAAGAGTCAGCACAGCCTTTGTTTTGAAGGACTTCATGGTCAGAGCATTTAGAACATACTCAATGCAGTGTAACCTACAAATACCTATTGTTATGGCTTGAATTGCGTTCCCTCAAAAAAAGATTGTGTTAAAGTCCTAATCCCTAGGACCTCAGAATGTGACCTTTCCCGAAAATAGAGTCATTGTAGATACAATTGGTTAAGTCAGAGGGAGGTCGTGCTGTAGTAAGGGGAAGACCCCTCATTCTGTATGGTCCGTGTCCTTATAAGAAGATGACCGTGTAAAGGCAGAGACACAGGGAGAATGCCACGTGAAGACAGAGGCAGAGATCGAAGTAGGTAACTTGCACCCAACGAATGCCAAAGATTACCATTGAAACAGCAGGTGCTGGGAGAGGTAAGGAAGGATCCCCCTTGGGAGGCTTCCCAGGAAACATGGCCCTTGATTCTGATTTCTTGCCCCCAAAACTGTGAGAGGACATTTCTGCTCTTTCAAGGCCCCTAGTTTGTGGTGTTTTGCTCAGGCAGCCCCTGGGAGTCTAACACACTTACGGGGCAAACTCTCCGAAGTTCAAGCTTCCGGTGCTTAGGATGGAGGAAGGAGCCCTGCAGAGAAAGGAAGATGCCATTTATTTGTTCTCTTTTGTAATGAGCCAGCACATGTCTGTGGTCTGGACTGGGTTCTCACGGTGCCCAGGGTCCTTGCCAGCCTTTCCAGATGGCAGTAGTTACCTCTGCACTTTGTGGGTCATTCTCTCCTTGCTCCTGGTCATGGCCTTCATCAGTGGCCTCATTGTGGCCTGTGAACACATGGCTTTCAGTTGTTGTTGGGAGGTCGCGTTCCCTTACTAGAGCGTGGACTCTTTTAAGAACAGGGACCAATTTATTGTGCTGGACAGAAGGGCAGTGCCTTGCTCACAGCAAGTGCTTAACTGCTGAACGAGACTGGGGGAAGTGAGCTACCAAATAAATTGGAACAGGTGAATAAATGAGGACTCAGGCATGTATAAGATGGCCAGCAATTACTCAACAAATGAATGAATAACTAAACCAATGAGCCGAGCATATAAAATAGTTCAGACCGTACAGGCTGGTTTTGGTTTTTGTCAGGTGGGCAAAGGGCACCTCCGCGGTCAGTGCAAGTGATACATTGGAGAATCACCTGGTCCTCCCGCAGAGACGCCGAGAAACACCCTCAGGAGTGTGTTCTGTTTGTCTGTTTGCGTGAGGGGAAAGGTTGATGTTAGCAAGATTTCAACCCAGAGAGACAAATCTCTAAAATGAAATCAATGAATATGTATTCTTTAAGCCTCCGGCGTCAGCAAACTAGAGTACAGGGATTATGGGGATGTAATAAGTTATAAGATGTAATAAGTTATAAGTTATATTTCCCTCTCTCTTTTAGGAGCTTGCTTTTCCCTTGGAAGAAATGGACATTTACGCACGGGCGGGATTACTCTTGAGGCCACTGTATGCGAGGGGCTAAATGCTTGGCACACACAGTGATTGCTGGGGGACCGAGACGGGCAAAGGGCTTTCAGAGTGAAAGTAACCATTTCATTGAAAAGCTGGGCTGAAGAATAGAAAGGTGGTTGTTATTGTTAAGTTTGTTTTTGTTTTTAAGTAAAAATTGGGAGAGTGGGAAAGGCATTTGGACAGGGATACTAGTCTACACACACAGATGGGACACGGAGTATACGTTTTAGGGATGGTGTTTAGATTAGTTTTCTAGGGATGAGAGGCAAGTTTAGGATGATAGATGGGTGGCAAGTTTGTCTTAAATACTAAACTACGGGATCTGGAGTTTATTCACTAGACAGTAGAAGCCTCTGGAAGATTTCGACCAGATAAGCAACGTAAATTATAATAATAATTCACATTTATTGAATGCCAGCAATGTGATAGATCCTTTCCCCCCTCATGTGTTACTTAATTCTCTTAACAACCATAGAAGGTGGGTTTTATTAACCCATTTCATACAGAAGAAAATCACAGCTTCAGTAAGTGCTAGTTTATGTTTGCCTGACTTCAGAGCCTATGAAACTTTTTGCTACATTAACGATTTCCAAAGGCACTTGGCAAGCCCTATGGGGTTCTTCAAAGAAACCTAAGGGACCACAGGATTGGATTGTCAGTTGGCAAAAATGGACAAGACTCCTGGACTAAACTGGGCCTCACACCTCACACCAGTGAAGTTATACTTTTTTCTGCTATATATAACATAACCATGGAGTGTTGATTAAAGAAACAGGGCCAACCAGGAAAGAAGGACCCACGGATCCAGCAACAGGTTATGGTTTTGGCCTTAGGTGACTTAATGCTGTTATCATCATCCTGATGAAGCACGTAGTTGCTGGTCCTATGTGGCTAAGAAGAATAGCGTGTGTGTTGAGTAGCAAACAGGATTCAGAGAGCTCCCGAGAGGCTAAAAACGAAGATGAGGCTCAAATAAGAAGTTCCAAATTAACAGAGATAACGTGTAATTTGCATTTACGTTCAAGAATGAATTGCATAAACATAGACTAGAGCTGTGGTTCGCAGAGTCGACCAGCAAGCTTGTACATCACCTAGGAATATGTTAGAAATGCAAATTCTTGGGCCCCAGTCTCATCCCTATGAGGTCAGAAAGTCTGGGGGCTTAGGGCTCAGCAGGCTGTGTTTTATTTCATAAGCCGTCCACATGTTTCTAATGCAGACTGAAGTTAGAGAACCATGCGGCTAGATAAACCAACCTTCCCTTCCCTTTTGCCTCCCTTCATTTCTTTCTCTTTATTCCATGTCATCCCAGAAAGGATTCGGGATGGAAAATCTGACTTAACAGTTTGTGTCAGGACAAAGGTTTTATTTTATAAGAAGTTTACTCTGACTCCATGGTGTGATGAGGCTGCTGCCAAAAGTAAATAGTTTGCATTAAAAATAGTGACCAGAACGAGGGAAGCAACAGCCGCTCTTTGCCACACGCGGCGCATTCTGTAATATTCCCTACATCCTGCTAGACGGCGTCTGAGGGTGTTGAGGAAGTAATTATAAGAGGAACATCGAAGGGGGCTTGACAAGGACGATGAAGTACCTCAAACCTGGTTCTGAAGGAAGCCGTTGAGAGAAGTCGCCTCTGTGACTGGGGCCTGACGTAGAAGAGAAAGAATTTTAGATCTTGTTCCAGAGAACAAAACACAATATGGGGAAGCTCTCTCTGTTGGGATGAAGGGGGCAGAATGTTAGTCCAGACTTTTCCTACAGGGCTGTGGTCACCCAGGTAAGTATCTCAGGCTTCGTTCCCTTTGGCTGCAGACTGTAGATGACGGGCCGTGATGTCCACCCCGCAGGGTTTTTGTGAAGACCAAAAAACAGGAACGTGTGCAAATATTTGAAAAACCAGAAATGATAGCACAAATATGAGGTAATGATATTATTATTAAGTAAGACTAGCTGGTGAAGACTTTAAATCCAAGAGAAGGCAGGATTACAACATACAAATTATTCAGAAGTGAGAGGGCCTTTCTCAAGAAGTCATGAGTCCGCTGTCACGGGAAGTCTTCAGACACAGACCAAGATGTCAATGAATGAATTGTATGGGTTGGAGCCGATGGCCTTCTAGTGCCTTTCTGACACTGATACTTCATGATAGGGAAGTTAAAGAATGTGGGGTCAGGCACATCTGAGAGAATGTGCTCGTGGCCAACAGAGTAAATGTTTAATTCAGCATCTGCTAATCACTCTGTGCCAGAAACTGCAAACATTTAAATGTTAAGTACATTAAAAACATTGAATGCATTTAAAAACAACAACTAGTTACCCGGGTGTTGGATTTTTCTCTACAGCCCTATTGTTAAATTTACCTTTGCATTAGAAGTAGGGGTTGAATTGGCCCCCTAGTTCTCCTGTAGGTCTGTTGATGTCTGAATATGCAAAGTAAAATGGAATTCTTAATGCTTTCTTATACCTCTTTGCAGTGTCTCATAGGAGAGGACTAGGTATCGCCCCTGGTGTCTAAGCCAAATCCTGAGTTGATTGACAACGCTACTCCTTTAAGACTAAGATTTCCTCTGGCTGTAATTTTGCATCTAGTCTTCTATTTCTTTCTTTCTTTCTCTCTCTCTCTTTTTTTTTTTGCCCTGAACTATTGGGTAACATCAGTGACTTTTGCCTCGATCCACTCCTGATTGGCTGCTTTCCAGTGGCAGAGAGATGAATGGATCCTTTTGTGTAGGGAGTTTTGTAATTCAGTGAAGAGTTTAGAGCCTTGCCAAAGGCAGTATGTGGGTATTTTGCACATATTATAGATAACGTGTGTATATCAATAATGTAACGAAGGTAGGTAGCATTCATACCACTGTGGGTGGCAGCTAAGCGAGAGGCAGCTAAATTTCATTTTCAATATATTAGAGGCTCTCCTTTCTAAGTCAATCAGAAACAGTTGTTGGTCTGTTATTTAAAGAAAAAAGTCAAGGCAGGGGATTATAGAAACAGGAGGGAGTGAGTGGGGGGGAATAAATATTTTAACTTAAAACATATATATGTATATGTATACACACACACACACACTTTACGTGCTGAGTGTTTTATAAAAGACCAAGGACTTTTCTTTGACTATGCCTCTGCCTACTGCCAATCCAGGTAGTATTTTTTGCATGAACCACATCCATTATGTATCATCTACAATTTCTAGTTTTTCATTTCTTTGAAGAAGAAAGAAGTTTCAGGATAATTTGTTGAACAACCTGAGAGCAGGATTCTTCTAGGGTTGTTTTTTGTTTGTTTTTTAATTAATTAATTAATTGATTGATTAGAAAGCAAATGGGGGGTGGGGAGGAGCAGAGGGAGAGGGAGAGAGAGAGAGAGAATCCCAAGCAGACTCCATGCTAAGCATGGAGCCTGACGCGGGGCTCGATTTTATAACCCTGAGATCATGACTTGAGCTGGAATCAAGAGTTGCATGCTTAACCAACTGAGCCACTGAGGCACCCCAGGATCCTTCTAGGTTTTTATGATATTCCTTTTGTTATTTCTTCTATAGCCGTCTCTCTGACATCTGAAATTAGGAAAAGACTTAGGTGTGGTAAAACATATATGAATTTAACCTTTTAACCATTGTTTAGGGATATAATTCAGTGGCATTAAGTACATTTACAGTGTCATACAACCACTACCTCTCACTATTTCCAGAAATTTCCCATCATTCCAAACAGAAACTCTGCACCCATTAGATAGTAACTCCCCGTTTTCCCTACTCACCGCCCCTGGTGACTTCTATTCTACTTTCTATCTCTATGAATTTGCCTATTCTAGGTGCCTCATGGAAGTGAAATCATATATTATTTGTCCTTTGGTATCTGGCTAATTTCACTTAGCATAATGTTTTCAAGATTCATCCGTGTTGTAATGTGTCAGAATTTTGTTCATTTTTATGGCTAAATAATAGTCTGTTATGTGTATATAGTACATTTTATTTATATTGTTTGTATATCTATTGATGAACACTAGGGTTGTTTTCACTTCTCAGCTATGGTGAGTAATGTTGCTGTGACCATTGGGGCGCAAGTATCTGTTTGAGTCCCTGCTTTCAGTTCTTTTGGTTATATACCTAGGAGTGGAATCACTGAATCGAATGGTAATTCTGTGTTTACCTTTTTGAGGAACCGCCAAACCATTTTTTTTTAAAGTGTTTTTAAAGCAACTTGTCTGTAGTGAAGAATTTCCAAAGCATTCAACTTGGTTTTCACAGAAGCAACAGCTCTCTTAACTTTGGCGTCTGTGTTTCATCATTTCTAGACCATTTGATTTCCCTGGATAATTACAATATCAAGTCCAACTATCATACACAGGTTTAGAAACATACACAGTTGATATTTGCTAAGCATACAACTCAATGGGTAAGACCAGAAGTTTTTGGAACATACTAGAGAGTAATTTTCCAGCAATGAACCCCAGCATAAGCCAATATATATTATAGAGCAAATGGAGAATACCTGTTAATCTGACTAGTTAAGTAGAAGCCAGTTAAGAGATCGTCTAGTATTCAGCTAAACTATCTTTGTCATGATATGCGATGTATAGAGGAATTTAGAAGCAACTCTGGTTCTAGAAAAAAACAACAGCTGCAGATCCACGACTGTTCACGTTCAATACACTTGTTGGGAGACTGGAGAAAGATGACAACAAAGGCTAAAATGGAGTGGGAAGTTGACTGATCTAGTCATTTTTGTATAAACTCTTGAATTTAAGGAAGTCCTAATTGATAATAGCAGTGGGTTGATTTTCTTCCCTTCCAGTTTAATTTTGTGTGGGTGATAAATGGAAGATAAACAGGGAATAGGGAGGCTGTGCCTATTCTTAGAAAGAAGATACCTTTCAAGTTAAGATTTCAGACTTTGAGATGTGATTAGAAGGTTTTCTAGCCAGTTCTGAAACAACACCACGAAGTTGTAGGAGGAGTACTTTCATAGAGCACCATTCATCCTAGTTAGTGACCCAAGTGATTAAAGGCTTGGGAAATTGCCCCTCTAAATATGGGCTAAAGGAACAGAGTTTATTTAGCTTAGAGAGAGAGAGTGGGCATGCTGAGGGGGACTTAATAATAGTCTCCAAGAATATGAGGGATAGTCTATGAGTGATGGAAAGCAGCTGTTTCCTGTTTCCACTGAGGACTTGGTAAGAACGAATGGAGTTCGGTTGCAACAAGTGAGTTTAAGAACTCCTTGGCCATAAAGTTTGAGACAGCAAACCCACAAGACCAAAGCCACCTCTCTCTGTTTCAGAATTGTGCAGCTAACTAGCTGTCATTCTTGGGTGGTTTAAATGGGCTTGTTCTTGAACTAGCAAAAAGACATAGAGGACCTATCAGTCAGGTGAGAATATGAAGTTGTCCACTGTCAGAACCTACTGGTGTTTTGTGGCTGAGGAAGCACTTACTAGAAGATGAGATTTAAGAAAGAAAAAAAGTTTTAGAATCTCTTTGCTCCCTTTTGGTCTGCTTTTAAAGCAAGATCATCTAGGATTACCCCTTCTCTCTGAGGTGAAGAATTTCCATAGATTTGCTGGTATGTGTTTTTTCTGCCCATTTGGTCAATACAGTCATTTTAAAAAAATTCTGTGTCTTCGCTGATATTTATATCAGAGATAGATATCATAGACATTTGATATATTTATATATATATATACACACACACAATATGTAATTAATACAACAATGAAAGCAATGTATTGTTCCAGACATTGTGTCGAAGTGTTAGGGATATGAAGATGAATGAGACATATATCGTTCTGATTAGGAGCAGGCAAATATAAAAACATTATGAAATAATGCCTCAGTATAGGAGGTCCACTAGGGGAAGAAATTTAAAATCAGAAAAATGCATGCTGGACTTGCTACTAATTTTTAAGCAGTGAGGCAGATGGAAATGCCTGAAAACTTCTCAACTGTTGTTTTATCCTAGCTTAGGTTAAATATTATACTATTTATTATAAATTGGATACCATTTATTATAGATTGGATATGTGGTGTCTTATTTGCCCAACTGGGAGTGTTTTCAAGGCAAGGTTTAATTTACAGAGGATTGGGCTGCTGTGAAGCTGTATCTTTAAAGTGATGAGTTTATGTCGGCATTAACTGTGTATACATTCCACACATTATATTTCCATCTTGTTCCAACATTTATTTTAATCTTATTAAAAAATCTTTACTTCTATCCCTGAATGTTTTTTTGTCATCTGGAAGGGGGTAGGGATGAAATGTGATTCAAATCTGACCCCCATAACTCTTTGGTCTTCAAAATCCAGCACTGAAGTGGGGAAATTAGGGGATTGCTTGGCATCCTCTCCCTGCGTGTTCACCATAAGGCACTGCGTGGGTTACCGAACCTCCCTGAGTCTCAGTTTTCTCAATCTACTTTACAGAAATGTTTGGAGGATGAAACGAAATGAAATAATGTGTGCCCAGCCCAGAGCCCAGTGTGCCCAGCCCTCAAACCGTGTTTACTTGCTTCTTTTAATTCACCAAGAACGTCTCTTGCCTGTGGTAGGATCATGATTGCCTCTGGATCGTCTTCACTTAGTGGGGTGTGTTGACCCTCAGGGGCAAGACGGTAGAGTAGGTTCTGTCTACAGTCCCTTGAGGGCCCCCCCAAAGTTCCATTGTGAGAATCTCTTCTTTTCTAAACTTAATCTTGCTAGACTTTAAAAAAAAAGTCTACCCTAATGCCAAATATTTTAGGAAGCATTTGTTGCTATTACCTGAAACAAGTCATGTATGCACATGGAAGAAAAGTGCCTTCTAAAATCAGCAGGATGATTATGCTTTTTTGTTTTGCAAGGTTGAAAGGAGAGTAAGTAAGTCTTCTAGATATTCAGATAGTCATTCAATAGACACTGATTAAATTGAGTGCTGTGCCTGGAAATGGTGTCAAACTGAAGACGTGATCACTGCCCTGGGGAAGCTTATGAACTTGTTGGAGACACCAACCCACATGCATGAAACAAGCCCAGAATAGTTAGACTCAACATCAGGAAGGGCAGTAAAAGCCCCTAAGTACTGAGGGAAGGCAAGATACAGTTTTGGGTAGGGATTTAATAGAGCTCTAGGAGACTTTTGAGATCTTGGTTTGACTGGTTCATAAAACACTATCATTTAGAGACAGAGTTTTTAAAAACCACCTAAAGTGTTCACTTCTTATAGAAACCCAAGAACATACTAATGCACTTGCTCTTTACATATTTGAACTAAATGAATCCTTCGAAAGTCTCAGTGTTCAGGCTGATTGGCTTTCAGAGTCTCAGTCACACTGTGCCAGACTGCTCCTGCCCCAATTCATTCTTTGTCTGCAGGAGATGGAATGTCTTTATCAATCATAACAAGTCACATGGAGAGTAAAAATCCCAGCTGGAGACTTACCTCAGAAGCTGAGGTGTGCCACATGTATTAATGTGGGTGGATTTAGGAACCAGGGTTAGGACCTTTTCCTCTTTATTAGAAGGAGATTTATAATTCGGGGCCTTTAGAGCGTGATCATGGGTCCAATCCTCTGGACTGGCCCGCTCCTCCTGTACCTCCCCACCTCCCAGCTCCCCAAATTAAAAAGCAGAACAACAAAACCATTAACCTAATAGCATAGAATTTATGGCTGAAATCTTACAAAGCTTATGTCAGCAAAGTAAAATAATGACTGTCACTTTCTCTTAGACACTTGGCTTTATGGTTCCTGTCACCTTTATCATAACACACAGCTGACTTAGGAGCTCTATTTTTCATGGCACGTGGCCTGGTGTCACGCTTTTACGCACACATGCTGTCAGAGGACGGTACATGGGTGCACCAGAGCGGAGCTCAGTTTAGATAATGAATTGCAATGCTGTTAATGGTTTTGGGTTAGTCATGCTGACCTTATGCCAACTGAGCTTGTTCCCTTTCTCTCTCCTTCTCTAGATTCTCAAATCCAAAGATTTAACGTCTCCAACCCAGCGCTACATTGACAGTAAAGTTGTCAAGACGAGAGCAGAAGGCGAATGGCTTTCCTTTGACGTGACTGACGCCGTCCATGAATGGCTCCACCATAAAGGTTACAGCCGCCCTCTGTCCTCGCCCCTAGATGCTCAGTGGCCCCACGTTACTGTAAGTTGATTGCAGAGTTAAGGCTATTGTCACACATCCATATGACCTCCTTGACTTCATGTTTTCCAGACAGAAACCTGGGATTTAAAATAAGTTTGCACTGTCCCTGCTGCACCTTTGTACCATCTAATAATTACATCATTCCCAATAAAAGCGAAGAGCTAGAAGCAAGATTTGCAGGTAATTGAAACTTGGTCATACGACGTGGGGGAGGGAAGGGCCTATATTGATAATCTCATGGGGGGTGAAGTCGGTTTGCATGTGAAAACGGGATTGTTTGGTGAGACCTGGGGAGCTGTAATTCTTTGGGTAAAGATAAGGTTGGAGAAAGATCTATATAAAGGCAGAAAGGATTGGGACCAAGCAATTGGGACCTGTTTACACTGCTCCATGCCCAGTGAAGACTTGGCAGTCCTAACTGACTCATTCATCAACTTTCCAAACTATTAGTCAGTTAAGCCCTTTATTCTTCATTTAAGCAAGACAACATTCCAGCTATGCTGATATGATAGCAGAAGATAGCGTACATTCAAGGGCATCCATTGATAATGCCCCAAGCGCAATGTCAGGAGGCCTACAACCGTATTTCACTTGGGAATCCCCTCATACCATACCCTCTTTACCTCACCTTGCATGTATCATTGCCCTTGGACTGTGGTCAAAGGCTTCTTCTGTAGTGACCTTCATAACCAACAGCCCTTCCTTGGACACTGAACTGCCTCCTGATAGGCGCCTCAGTGAGAAGCGTTCATTGTCGCCTGTGATTGTCTCCTCCACTGTTTCTAGCTGGTGCCCAGTATTTCCAGTGGCTTCCTGACTGGACTTTTAGAATAGTTTATAAAGACATAAGGAGGCTTTAGTTTTTCCCTGTTCCTGCTCATCTCTCAGTGATTAGCCAAAGGTCAAGGAGAATGAGGAGATGCCAAGGGTTGGAGTTGCTTCCCCGATTAGCTAACCAATTTGGACAATGTGAGGTAAGAGGGAAGCCGGCCGTGTGCTCGTGCCACAGTGACCCCATACCACCTCACCAGGGAGCTGACTCCCCTTCCCCAGCTACCGCCACCCGGGACCTCCATCCACTTGCAGAAGGCTACAGTGGCCCTTGCTCATGGAAAAATACTCCCGGAGGTCCAGAGATTTATTTCAGTCTCTAACCTAGCCATGATTCTCTAGAGTGTGGAGATTAAATGCTTAAACTGGCAGTCTCTTGAGCATGCTTTGGGGAGCTCGAGTTTCTAAATCTCAGAAGGAATCAGGAAAGTGTTGAGGATGCCATAAAATAAATGAAAAAGCCCTTTCTTCACAGCTTCCCCAAATAGCATTAGGTAAGGGTGACTTCTGTTTCACTTGAACCTAATTCACTGCAGTTTCGTGTAAGTCTCGGGTTGTGTTCATGAGGAAAGTCTTTTGAGTTGAGTAGTCTGAGGAAGAGAGGGAACTGGCGGGTGACAAGGCATGTTCTTTTGCTGTGCGTTCAGTCGCTGAGGGGCTGAACACAGCCTGCACTGAGGGTTGACTAAAATAAACTACCTAGGTTGCCCTTGGACTATGGTCAAAGGCTTCTTCTGTAGTGACCTTCATAACCAACAGCCCTGCCTTGGACACTGAACTGCCTCCTGACAGGCGCCTCAGTGAGAAGCGTTCATTGTCGCCTGCGATTGTCTCCTCATGCCATGTCTATTTCCGTGGGGAATGACGGTAGCCAGCTGATGATGCTGTTGTGAGGTCATCACGGCTGTTTGTGACAAGATACAAAGGAAAAAAGAATGGCTGGTTATATTTGATGAAGGTAAAGCTAAATGTTTGTTACCCAAATGCATTTTTTCAAGGTATTGATGGCACCTCCACATATACCAGTGGTGATCAGAAAACTATAAAGTCCACTAGGAAAAAAAACAGTGGGAAGACCCCACATCTCCTGCTAATGTTGTTGCCCTCCTACAGACTTGAGTCACAACAGTCCAACCGGCGGAAGAAGCGTGCTTTGGATGCAGCCTATTGTTTTAGGTAAAGGAAATAAAAATAAAACAAAGTACTTACATCTGTTACCTCTTACACTGCCTTTGTCTTTGTTTATAAGTTGACCTAAACTCCACTCATTGCTTAAGGCCAGGTATAGTACAAGATAGCCGCCATACTTCCTAACGGCATTCTTCCCAGAGGCTTCGAACGGGTTTTCTGTGTGGTATTCCTCAGCCCCTTGCAATGAACCAAGTATGATGTCAGAAAATTATTCCCCTGAAGTTTTTTCCCACATACCTCTGAAGCACTTTGGGGCTGAAGAAGAAAATGAGCTCCCTGCTCCCCCGAGCAAATATAAGGTTACTTGAGGGGTATGATGGCAGATCCTTAACTGGAAAGACTCACCATCTGTATGAAGCCTCACCCCCCACAGTACAGTGCCCATGGCCATACCCTTTTTCACAGAGATGAGAGAAATAGAAGAAGAATGCTATTTATTGTGTCATTAGCTGCAGAATCTGAGAGAGGTGAAAGCAACACAAATTTATTTCCTCCTCCTGTAAGAGTTCATGGAGGAGAGAGTGTGAGTGTTCTCCTGTGGTTTCTTATCAAGCCTCCTAAGAGGAAGTTTCTTTCCTTATTTGGGGAGCTATGGGACAGTGAGGGGTCCTCACTGATAAAGTGCTCCAAGAGTTCATGAGTCAAATGGCTTTTTTTTTGCTCGCCAGAGTCAGAGGTTGCACTGAGCGAGGCTCCACGTGTCTTGATCTCTGGCTCATTCCCGGGTCTAGCGACATGAGATGCAATAATGGATTCATTCTCAAAGGAAAAGGCCTCAGATGGTTCTTTGAAAATAGCTATTGTACTTCATTCGTTTTATATTTGAAAGGGCAATCGAGGCTGACTGGCAAAACTGCCCAGTGTTGGTTGGAAGGGGGGAATTGGTCTCTTCAGCCTCCCCTCTACTTCTATCTGGTCATTCAAGGAAAAGGTTTGATTTTCAAGGTCACAGCCAAGGGACTAGGGGTATAGAATTCCTAAGGGAAAGTAGTCCAGCAGGTCACCATGACATTCCATCGTGAAAGTCATTTGAGATTACTATAAAACCATTGAAACCTAGCCCATGATACTTGCTCATTGGATGCTGTTTGAATGAGTGAAGGAGTCATTTTTCTGGCTTGGAATGAGGGATGGGAGGAAATCAGCTGTAAAATCTCCACTGCTCTTTCTTCTAACAGAAATGTGCAGGATAATTGCTGCCTCCGTCCACTTTACATAGATTTCAAGAGGGATCTTGGGTGGAAATGGATACATGAACCTAAAGGGTACAATGCCAACTTCTGTGCTGGAGCGTGCCCATATTTATGGAGTTCGGACACTCAGCACAGTAGGGTAAGTATTTGCCTCTGTCTCTTCTGAGTTGCTGATGTGTACCTGCCGATAGTATGTCCAGTGAATTCTGATTAGCCTGGTGCCTGTTCAGCATCACACATGAATGGGTCCTGGAGAAATCCTCTTGAGTGGTGAAGAAGAATATGGGGAGTGGGTGAAATCAGAAATAACACTGATCAGTTTGAAGAGTAGGTTTTGCCTTCCCAATTCAATGATAAGCAATCAGAAGGCAGTTTTGGGAATTTTTTTCTTTATTTTATATTGTAAGCAATTGGTAGCTATTGAAAATCTTTTGGAAGCAATATATCACTTGGGGTCATGTACAGCTTGGATGTGAAGGGACCTAGGTCCCCATTTAAAAAAAGGGGCTGTCATCATCTACATCAAGGACTGTCACAGTGGAAAGAACTTTGAGGACCTGGGTTGATGCTTTGGCATAGTGACTCACTAGTGTATGGCAATTAAAAAGTCATTTGACTTCTCGAAATCTCAATACCTCAATTTCTTATCAGTAAAATGGAATGTTTATGTTAAAATGGTCTTTAAAATAACAATGCCAAACTCAAGAGCAGCTATAAAGAGCAAAAAGATGAAATAAGAGAAAATGATTTGAAAATTAGTATTTCCAAGTCTTTTTGAATATCTCTAAAGTACACAAGAATCTAAATATTTTGTCAGATTACTTCAGGGAGGTTAGAAAGCTAATTCAGAGGGCCAGTCCTGGATGGGAGGCCATGGGTTATAGCCCAGATCAGCAAAGACTTTTTCTGTGTCATAATGATGCTTGTCCTAATGCTTTTTCCTGGTACCTCATAATGTAGCATTTTAGAGATAGAAAGGACTTCATAAATTATCTTGTCCAAACATTTCACTTTACTTAAAGAAATTGGGGTCTAGATCGTGTAAATGACTTGGCCAGGATCAAGCAGTTGGTGACAAACCAAAACTTGGAATGCAGGCTTCCTTGTTTTATAACCAAGGACTCCGTTTGCTCTGTCTTACTGAGTCTAATTCCTGAAATGTGGCTACACATTGGGGTTATGCCTCTGTAAATCTCCTTATTAAAGAGGCATTAGAAAAATTGCCTTCACTGCAGGGTAGGAAAATGAGTCTATTGCCAAAAGGATCACATAATGTGCTCGGCTCAATTCAAGAGTTTGGGGGTTATCAATTATTTTAGACAATCTGTCTTATAAAATTCCTCTCTAATTCCTTTGAAAAATCACGTGCTAGTAGAACATGAAGTCTATTTATTTGTACATGCCTACATATGCTAGGCTTTAAATTGGCAACTAGGGCTCTCCTTCCTTCAGCTGTTTTCCCAACTCCCCTGTAGATTTTGGCACTCCAGGCTGACCATGTGCTTGGCCATGTGAGGAAAGCTTGCTCATGCCTGTCCCTTTGTCTGAGCTCTCTGGCCAGGCTGTTTCAACTGGGCCGTGGCAACAGTAGCTATAATGTGGGCAAGGCCCCAGTGCCAAATAGAAACATAATTCCCCTCCCCGATACACAGAGGGAGTGTGTGAAGGCTGAGACCGTGCTTGTTTTTCAAGGAGAGACGAAGAATAACTGTCATGGTCACAAATATGTGGTTTGGACGGCAACCCAAGAAGCCAGAGGTAGCTTAATAAAGTAGTCAGTGTTGCCACACTGAACAGATCTTCTGTCTTAGGCTGAAAAACTCGCAGTGAATCTCGAGGAAAAGGTCACTTGCTGTTTGACTAACACATTAATGGCATCCTTGGAAATGTCTCTTTATCATCACTGGGGAGCCTACATACTTCCATTGGTAAAAGTCCCAAACCCCCTTCGATATAAAACGGAGTTAAGGATATGGGACTAGCTCTAGAACTTTCTCTTCTTTCCACTCTGGGACTGGCTATCTGCCCTCCAACTTAAGCACGACCATTTACCACGTGAAATCTAATGGAGGGGTTGATTATTACTACTGTTGTTGTTTTAAGCAAAATGTAAGAAAGTGAATAATTAAAAATAGAGCTTGCTTTTAGTGTCATTCTTTTTTTTTAAGGATTTTTATTTATTTTTGAGAGAGGGAGAGCACGCACATGAGAGTGAGCACATGTGGGGGGGTGGGGCAGAGGGAGAAGCAGACTCCCTGGTGAGCAGGGAGCCGATGCGGGGCTCGATCCCGGGACCCCAGGATCATGACCTGAGCCAAAGGCAGACGCTTAACCCACTGAACCACGCAGGCGCCCTGGTGTCATTCTTAATTAGCTCTTAACTGCTTAATTCTTACTCATATTTAGGAAGCAATAATAAATGAAAATACTTGTATCTTTTTTCTTTTAAACGAAAATGTAGGTGACATTAAATTGGCCCACAAAGACACAGCACAGAGAGGGTTCACATGCAGACACGTTTCTTTCTATACCTAAGGGTAGATTAAAGCTCTGATGGGAGTTTTAATCAAGCCTGTAATTCTTCTACTTCGTGTATTCACTTCTTCACAGAACACAGCAGTCTCATTTTGCCTTCTTAGGGCTATGAGGTCAAAACAAAGTCCATAGAGTCTCTGAGCTTAAGGGAACTCCAACCTTGGTGGGAATTGGAAATAGACACTCGGTTACAAGGAAGTGTAGACACCGGAGCAAATACTAAGAGGACCAAGTTTTTCGAGGGCCTGGCAAGTGTGTGCGGCAATGCAGTGATCAAAGTCAAGAATTATTGGGGAAACTGTAAAATCTGTTGAATGAGCGATTTTGTGCAATCTGAGCTTTTACAAAATCATTTGTTTACGATGCATGAGGAAAGGATTCTGTAGGAAAATGATGAATTCAGTGATTACTAGGAACACATACCAAGTTGACCATAATTGGGGGTTAAGAGAAGGAAATTGTAAACCCCAACTACTTTAAATTGTCTCCTGAGTGCTGTGACGGATAAGGTAACACCATGGCGCTATGGAATGGTTCTTTTTAAAGTAATTGCGCCCCCCCCCCCTTTTCTGGGTCTTTTCCTACGTTCTCTTTCCTATGTCCTTTCAGGTTCTCAGCCTATATAATACCATAAATCCAGAAGCATCTGCTTCTCCTTGCTGCGTGTCCCAGGATTTAGAACCGCTAACCATTCTCTACTACATTGGCAAAACACCCAAGATTGAACAACTCTCTAATATGATCGTAAAGTCTTGCAAATGCAGCTAAGATTCTTGGAAAAGTGGCAAGATGATAATCCCATGGTGACAATGACCAGGAGGAGGAGGACAAGAACAATGACAATGTTTGTAACAAGAAAACGTAAGAGAGCCTCGCTTCAACAGTGTTAAAAAAAATTTGAAAAAAGCGGTACTAGTTCAAACACTTTGGAAGTCTGTGTTCTGTTTGTTAAAACTGGCATCTGAAACAAAAGAAAACAAAACAAATTGAAGGCTTTATTCTCCATTTCACCTACTCTGTAAGTGAGAGAGACAAGAAGCGAAACCTTTTTTTTTTTTTAAGAAAAAAATAAACACTGGAAGAATTTGTTAGTGTTAATTATGTGAAAGGAAAAAAACCAAACAGGAAAATCCCATTCAGTGGAGTTGCTGTACATACCGTTCCTATCCCATGCCTCACCTGATTTTTCTGTATTGCTATGCAATAGGCACCCTCCCCATTCTTACCGTTAGAGTTAACAGTGAGTTATTTATTGTGTGTTACTATATAATGAACATTTCATTGCCCTTGGAAAATAAAACAGGTGTATAAAGTGGAGACCAAATGCTTTGCCAGGAACTCATGGATGGCTTAAGGAACTTGAACTCAAACGAGCCAGAAAAAAAAGAGGTCATGTTAACGGGATGAAAACCCAAGCGAGTTATTATATGAGCAAGCAAGTCTACGTTAAGATAAAGACCCTGCAAACACATGCTATGTACCAGCTGCGTGAGGAAGCTTCTTGTAAGGTTCAAAACTGAAAAGCCTGTTAATAAAGGAAACTTTCCGTCAGAATAAGTCTGTAAGATTTTTTTTTCTTTTTAATTGTAAATGGCTCTTTGTCAGTTTAGTAAACCAGTGACATGTTGAAATGTTTTGATACGTGTCGGTCCAACTTCAGACCTTAAAGTATTGCTGTATAGGTTTTTCTTCATTTCCGTATATGTAACCATACCTACATTCTTATAATAGATGGGTAGAGAAGCCGCTATAATTGGAAACACATCCGCAGATCTCTTTCGCAAACTATTAAATCAGAACATTAACTACTTTACATGTAATGTGTAAATTTTTACCATATTTTTAATGTTCTGTAATAATGTCAACTATGATTTAGATTGGACTTAAATTGCGGCTCTTTTTAACGATCACTCAGACCTGTGTGTTCCCTTTAGCTGGCCAGGGCTTTGGAGGAAAGCCCCTATAGTTTGTCTTGCACTACAAATATGTGTTTTACAGTAATTTCTCCACTGTGCTTTGTGCATTGTCCAATATTATGACATAAGCTACCTGAGTCCACTTGTCCTTTCGTTTTTCTTTTATAAAAAGGATCGATTCAAGTTCAGTAGTCTTTCTTCATCTAAGCATCGTTACTAATCAATTCAGATGTTAACCAGCTTCTGTGTTAGGAAAATTGGGGACTATGATAGATGTATAGATCACTGAGCTGAAATATTTTCGTTTTAGCAAGGGCCTCAGGATCTGACTGAGACTCAGAATCTTCGTGGCTGAGTGAAGACAGCTTCCTCCAACTTGGTTTAATGGGTAGGTTCACAGAATTCTATGGTTCGTAGAGATCGGACAGTTCATAGGAGACGTCTTTTCCTTTAATCAGGTTTTTCGTGTTCAGGGGGAAATGGAAAGATTGACATTTTAGTTGATTTTTTTTTTTTAAGGGAGAAAAAAAAAAGCCCACTCAGCGTAGTCACTTAGTTGATTCACTAAAGTTGGGGTTTCCATACATGTTCTTGGATGGTTGTTAGAAGTACAAGCCAAATACGCCCATGATCAAGAAATTCTGTTTTTCCCTCTGAATGAGAGTTACCTAGATCTGAGGCTAGAATGTACCTTGCTTTCATAAATGAATGATTTGCCACATCGTTGCAGAGAAGGTAACGTTCCGTCAAGGTCGGTAGGAGGTGTCGGTTTGCCGGTTGTCCCTTCCTTGGCTTGAAGATAAAAAAATTAATAGGTAAAACGATGGCGTATTTGCAGTGTCACCTAGAGGCCAGCATGGTGAGGTGTGGGTCCAAGTGAAGTTGTTTGATTTAGTCCAGTTGTTTGACATTTCCTGACCGTTAGTTAAATGACAAATTGGATTCGCAGGTTTGAAAACTGGAAAAGCAAGAGAGGGGATGCCATGGTAGTAAACGACCCTTGTGTTGGGTATAACCCGATCCCAGAAATGAGTGTGTTGATTTTTTTCCTTCCGTTTTCTTTTAATTCTATGTAAATCACTTTTATTTCTGCAGGCATTTTCCTCTCAGATAGAATGAACTTTTGTTTTGTATTATTTTGTCTTTCCTCATGAATGCACTGATAATATTTTAAATGCTCTATTTTAAGATCTCTTGAATCTTTTTTTTTTTTTTTTTTTTTTTTTTTTTTTAGTTTGGGGGTTCTGTAAGGTCTTTATTTCCCATAAGTAAATATTGCCGTGGGTGGGGAGGGAGGTGGGCGGTAAGGGGAAGATGTTAGTATACGGGTGGGGGGTGGGGCGGTGGTTTTTATATGTTAAGCAGCAGTACAATTTTATGGTTGGCATGGTTTAAAAAAATGGAATATAAGAATAGCTGTTTTGTATTTTGATGACTGATTACGCTGTATTTTAAACATGATGTATGTCTGTTTTGTGGTGCTCTAGTGGTAAATAAATTATTTCAATTGTATGTCGATGCGTTTTTCCTATCACGGGATTATCACTGAGACTAGAGAACACCTCTACTGCCCTGAGAATCATCTCGAGCCGGGAAAGTCCTACATCTTTAAGATTGTGCTTTTATTCTCAAGGATATTCACTCCAGAAATGTCATGTTTTATAGCTCATGAGCCAGGATGTATCTACCAAGGGCTGAAGAAAGCCCTGTGCAGTCTTTTTATTCTCTTGTTTATTGCCATTTGGTAATTGTTTGAGATTTAGTTTCCATCCAGCTTGACTGTCTACCAGAAAAAATGCAGAGAGTTGTTTGAACCATGCCTTGGCTTTCTGGTTCTATGTTCTGCCAACCCCAGGGCCAAAAGAACTGGTCTAGACAGTATCCCCCGTAGCCCCATAACTTGGATGGTTGCTGAGCCAGCCAGATATAACAAGAGCCACGTGCTCTTCGGGATTGGTGCTGGGAGCAGCTACTTCTCTCCGTTCCTCCGGATCCCTGCACCGAAAAACCCCTATTCCCGCAAAGGGCTTTGGCCGTTTCCTTCAAGACCGGCCTTCACAAGTGAGTTGCCAGTCTCGTAATAAATGGAACTAATAAAAAAAGTCGTTGTGGCTCAATCTGGTTGTCTTGCTTTATCTGATGGAAAAACCAGTTTGTGCCCATTGTCGAAACCTCACATAGAAACAACCCATCAATGTAAGTGTTTCGGTGTAATGGAAAATGGTCCCTTTTCTACGATCATCTGTGTTTCATCGTCTATATTAACTCGCAGATAAAGGAAGTGTTTCACTCGCACACAGTGATTTCCTGCCTCTCTGCAAGGTGGCCAGTACCAGGCCTATCGCCCCAGCCCACATCACCTTCGAGTGATGAGTAAGGAAAGGAGGGTAGCAGGTAATGAAGAGAGTCACCTAATACCAACTTGGGCAAGTTTGTCAGCCAGTCTGAGCCTTGTTTCTTTATTTTGTAAAAGAGGAAGAGACTACATGCTTTGCAGGGGGTTGCACGTTTGTTTTTGTGTTCCTGGGGTTAAGTGAATCTACGTATGAGAAGTATTTCCCTTGGCGTTTGGCCCATAGTTGATGATCAGTAAACTGTAGTCTTAATATATTTCTCAACTCGTTCTGGTTTTGGCTTCTTGGCGATTCTATTCTAATGAGCTGTTTGTATTCAGACTGTAACCTGGGCCCGTACTTCCCGGTCTTGAGAGGGAATGTGTAAACCCTCGAGCCTCTTCTTCTCATAAACGGATCAAGCCATCAGTTATTTCTGAGAATATTCTCTAATTCTATTTGTTACACTTTTGGTTCCATGTCTGACAGGAAATTGTTTAAAACAGTGGGGTAGATATTCCTGTAAATCTTTGCTCATGTCTACCAACTAAACCAAAGTTCAAAGTAAAAGAGACAGAGTGGCTATAACTGAATGACCCACTTCCTAAGATGGTGATAGAACTGTGGTTTGCTGAGCTCCTACCAGCTCCTGTTAACCTATTTAACCTCACGTAATACCCTGTGATGTAGGTGGGGTTTTGGGGTTTTTTTTAATTTTGTTGTTTTGGAGTTTTTTGTCCTTGTTTTTGTTTTTTTAATATAGCTCCATTTTGCAGGGAAATAAGCAGGTGCAGAATGGTTAAATCATGTGTGCAAGATCCCTCGGTTTGTAAAGGAAGGGTCTAGAATTTCATTGTCCAGTACATTAGCTGCTAGGCGTATGTGGCTTTCGAGCAGTGGAAATATGTCTAATCTGAGCTGAGATATAACGAAGTGTAAAATGCACAGCAGTTTTCAAAGACCATACCCAAACAAGAATGTAAAATGTCTCATTCATTTTTTATCTTGATTACATGTCTGAATAATACTATTTTGGATATATGGGATTAAATAAAGTATATTATTAAAATTAATTGCACTTGTTTCTTTTACTTTTTTTTAAATATCATTACCATAAAATTTAAAATTACATATGTGGCTTACTTTTGTTACCTTCTGTTCTCTTTCTCCAGCATTTCTTTTGGTTCTTTCTTAGGATTTCCATCTCTCTGCTTACATTGCCCAGCTATCTGTTCTTGCATGCTGTCTACTTTATCCTTTAGAGCCCTTAGCATAGTAATCAAAATTGTTTTAAATTCCCGATCTGGTCATGTCAATATCCCTGCCCAGTCTGATTCTGATGTTTGCTGCCTCTCTTCAAATTGTGTTTTGCCTTTTAGTATGCCTTGTAATTTTTTTCTTGATAGCTAGACATGACGTACTGGTAAAGCTAGAGCCTTTGGTTAATTAGTTTCCCCTGAGGAGGGGGCCATGCTCAGAACAGAGTGCGTGGGTATATTTCAAAATGGCACCTTGCACCCTCTCCCCGCTGGATGTACTACCAGGTGCTTACTCTGGGAATGTGGTAGAGCTCCTGGAGGTAAATCTTCACAATATTGTGGGGGCTCCCCTGTGACTGGGTCCCTCCAGAGTTCTTAACTCTCAGAGTTGTTTGTACTGAGCCTTCTGCAATTCGTCAGTTATGCTTCTGGTTTTCCCACTCCAGCAATGGTTCCTGCACTGGTGCCTGCTTGTGAGTCTCTGGTCTTGGCAGCTGTGGTGGCCTGTATTTGCCTGCAGTTTTCTCCTCTCTCAGGGATCCAAGGAGACTTACTGATTTTTCAGCCTGTTCAGCGTTGTACTAGTTGTGAAGATGAAGTGGCCACTTCCCAGCTCTTTCTATGCAGAACCAGAAACCGGAAGTTCTCTCTCTTATTGGACAGCTCTAGTGTAGAATTTGGAAGCAGCTCTCTTTAGAAACAAAGGCTAAACTCTTCCCATAAGCTATTCGACCAGCTTTTGTTTTTGTAATTAACATACAGTGGAATAATACGAGGCCAGACCCTCTAAAACTGCTTTTGTGGGTCGTAATTTGTTGTATGTTGGCAATTCTCTTGGGTTCAACCTAACGGTTGGCACTGATTTACTAATATGGTCATGAAAATGCAAATATTATACAAGCCCCACCGACAAAACTCTTAAGAAAATCAGCGGTTACATACCAGCAAAGCCACTAGGTGGGACAGTACAACCCACTTCTAGGGTCGTTAGACTATTGTATTAAGTGTTTTCAGTCCATAGAAATCATCACTGATATACCTGTGACAACTTTTCTGCTGTGTTTAAGGGGGAAAACAAATCAAAACACTCATTGTGCTCATTTCAGTTACCAGTCTTGAGAAGACATTACTTTTCTATCTGTAAGTAAGTTGTGCTGAGCTTCCTTTGCTTAGAGGCCTTAGATGGAAACATCAAGGCTTTGGGTTCCAGAAACTCACAGAAGGGTGGACTTGTGTTTTTGTTATGTATATATTTTTTCTTACAAAATCAAAATTACAAATACGAAATTAGATTCAGAGCCTTAGAAAGGGCCCATAAAAATGGGCAAAGCCGGGACATTGTAAATTTTAAGAGCTTCACTGCAAACTTGCCTCTGGGCTTGAAGCTCACACATGCTTTTGTTTCTATCAAAGACTCTTACCTTGTAATTCTGGCTACAACTGAATTTCATCTCTTTATTGCTAATCTGCTAAAAATCGGTTTTAAATCAGTTTAAATCAGTTGCTCTGTTCTCTGTCCTCCCCTTGTCTCTGCAACTGCATTTTATGTGCTGAAAAAAGGAAAATAAGACCCTGGTTTCACTAATATTCCAGGTCAGAGACAATAAAGGAAATGTTATTTTTATACCTCTTTTGAAACATCAAACTAGATCCTGTGAGAGTGGAGAATTGTTAAGATGCATATTTGACCATTGTATCAATAGCTATGAGTAATTTATTAAAGTTATTATCTGAAATTATAAAAAGAATGCTTTTCAATGACCTTCTTTAAATGAAAGAACTGCTTTACTTTTTTTTCCTGATGGTGTCTTTATTTCCCTGAAATACTTTGAGTTGGTTTCTTTATTTCAAGCAAGTAATGGCTGTTTGGAGAAGAGATGAGTGTGTTCCTGTCGTTGGGCTGAGACCTAGTGAAGGGAACAGAATGTACTGAGGGAGACTCTGTACTGTGTGATCAAGACTAGGGAAATCAGTCAGCCTAAGAGAACAGACGTAATTAAAGAGCAAGGCAAGAAATTAGTGGGAAAGAAAAAGGCCCAATATAATCTCTCAGGCTTTTCTCCCAAAGTGGGATTTTCTCTCCTATAGGTGCCAACCCAACTGAAAGAACACAGATGTGTTACTCAGGTGACATCATAAAGGTCTGGCCAGCCCCAGAGATGGAAACCCTCTCCTCAGGCCCAAATCTCCATTCTGAATCATATAGAAAATTCCAAATCTCAGGATGTTGGGAGCAAACAAGCTAAGAAGTTATGTAATCCAATACTGTTCTAAAGGCAATGTGAAGTCATGCAGTTTGGCTTGTCCTCAAATATGGGTGTAACACTAATTTCTTCATTTGAAACAAAATTAAATTAAACAGTACAGAAAACTGAGAACTTTAAATCAAGTGGTGGTGGTTCATTTTGCGACGTATCAAATGTCGCATCATCGTGTGTACGTCTTCCCCTCGCTCATATCCTGGTGTTCCGATAAACCACTGGCCACATTCGGATTCCTACAGAGGTGAGGTAGATAGAAGCTTCTGTGGCAGGCGTGATGGAGCCCCAGGGAGGTCTGGCAATCCCTCTGAGTACTGCCTACTTGTTACAGCCTCTGATGGTCAACAATGAGGAATTATTCCCATACGATTTTTCCCTAAGTGTGTGTGTGTGTGTGTGTGTGTGTGTGTGTGTGTGTGTGTGTGTATTTCAATATTGTCAGTGGTGTGGCACAAGAACCAATTGCAACCCAGAGGTGCTTGGATTGATTTTGATTTATTTACTCTTGATCAGGGATCTGGAACAGTGGTATCAGGGTATACTTTGGGGCACAATGGAAGGGGCAGGGGAGGGGACATGGGAAAAGGGACAGGAAGGGAAGTGAGGGACCCTGAGCACCAACTTCATGAGCAGCTTACATTTAGTCCAAGAGTTTGATGTGTGTGTGTGTGATACCAAAGCAACCGAACAAATGCAGTGAGAAATACAGAACAAATTGGTCAACTGGGCTTAAATTCAAGCAGAAGATTCAAAGGAGAAATCCCACGGTGCTCTTGTCTTTCACTGGGAGTCTTTAAAAGCCAACCTGCTGCTTGCATAAATGATGTGACTGGAAGAAGTGGCCCTTTGTTCTCTGTCTCTGTCCTGCTGCCCTGGGTTTTGGGAATAGTCACATCCCACCCCCAGGGTTCTCCCTCAGAACAGTGAGCCCTCCCAATCCTGTGTTTCCTATTTTGGACCAGTCCTTATTTATCTTGTGTTCCAGCATCTAGTACACAGTTTAGCTCCTAGAAACTTGACAAATGTTTGTTAAATTGAGGAAAGTCCTAGAATAGGGTTGGAGCCCCAGCTCTGCCCCTGAGGTACTATCTGGGACGCCAAGAAATCAGCCTTCTCAGTACATCCTTCTTCAATAAAACAAAAGCATTGAATTAGGTGATTTATAAAGTACTTTGTAATTTTTTTCCCCTGATTTGTAGGTTGCTCTCCTGTGTGTTTCTATGATTGGTACCAGAGAGCAGGAAGCATCATTCATTTGACAGATAATTACCGAGCTTATCCTGCATGCCAGATTCTAAGTTTTACGTTCATAAAAGTGAACAAAACAGGCCATGTCAGTAAACTATGCCCTCAGCAAATTCTGTTTGAGCAGGGATTTCACTCCAGTGAAAACCTGAAAGATGCTAGAATGTGCTCTCACACGGCACCTTCCCTGTTGCCAGCACTGAGACGTGGTTTCCATCTCTGAAGGAGGCAGAATCAGTAGCCACTTCTTTGGCTTGATTTGATAGGTATAGGAGAAAGAAGAGCCCCTACTTCCCGAAATGCTTTCTCCATCAGAGCCTGTCAATGGGCAAAGCCAATCAGAGAAAAGGCTGGAATATAAACCCCTGTGTGAGATAACCCAACACTGCAAATTCATTCGAGAGAATTGATAAACAGCTTTTCATAATGAAGGATGACTGAACAATGTTATCTCTGCAGATGGAGGACCAGCAAACAGGGCTTCTGATGTTTATTCCACTACCTATAATCCTTGAAAGTCAGTGGTAACTAGTTCTGCATCCCAGGAGCTCATAGTTTCGAATGAACCAAATTTTCATTGTCATTAGTTTTGTTGCCCGCCATGCCATCATCTACCAAATCACTACGACTTACAAGCGCGTGTGTCTTGATTTATATTCCCCATGGGTCACTTATTCCATCTAATCCCAGTTCCAGGGATTCTGAGCCAGGAGCAGTTTTGCCCCCTTGCCCCTGGGACATTTGACAAGATCTGGAGACATTTTGGTTGTTACAATTCAGAAAGTCCTCCTTGCTTCTGGTGGGGAAAGGCCAAGGATACAACCAAACATCCTACGATGGATGGGATGGCCTCGCTCCATAAAGAATTCGATGGCCAAAGAATGTCAATATTGCTGTAATTGAGAAACTCTGATCTCAACAAAAACTTCCTCAACATTTGTTAGTTATCAAGGGTTTCATGAGGCAATGAAGAATTCTTAAACAGTGTGTAATAACTGTGATGAGTTTCTAAAATGACCCTCTCGCTGCACAGTAGCCAAAGTGAGAATATTTCTAAAATTTACTCCAACCAGAGGGCCTCTTAAAGCAGATTGTGTGTTAATTTGTGTCTATTATAAAGGCCCCAATGACAACTGCGTTTGGATTTATCATTCCCCATGTGCTCAGAAGTCTTCGGTCTCTGGGAAAGCAGGCTTTAATGGTTTCTTTTCTGCATTCATATTGGTAGTATTTTCCTCAAAGTCTTTAAAAAATTTTGTTTTGGGATCTGTACTTGAAAACAAAGGAAAAGGAATTGTATTGTCATCTTTATTAATAAGAATATTTATTGGAGGCGTATACAGCTGTCCTTCTCTATGACCAAATTGCTCAAATCCTTAAGGAAGGCCACATCTGGACCCCTCAATTTCCGCTATTATAAAAAGACAAACAGGTCTGTCTGTCTCTTATCTTGTTCCCTTGAAAACATTCTTCACAGTTCGGCAAGAAGATCTTTCTCAAGCAATGATCAAATATGTCAGCCCCTGCTTAAAACCCTTCAAAGTGTTGCCATTGCATATAGGGCAAATTTAAAATCCTTAACATGGTAGATGTTCATTTTAAGGCTAAGTATTCAGACGAGAAGAAAGGAATTTTATGTTTCTGTGACTGAATCCACTTAACTTATAAGCCTCTCATTTTGTTCAGGTAGCAGAACAATTAAGCCTGCCAAGTAAAGAGAACTATATTGCTTCATCTTAAAAGCTGTTTCTTTTGGCTAATTATTCAGCATTGGATTTGCTCTGCCCACTCCTCTTCTTTCCCTGGTCCCCAAGTATCATGTGGGTCCTGGAGGAGGCTTATGGGATCTGCAGGAGGCACGTATTTGGACTGTGGTACTCTTTCCTCTTCACTGATCCCCAGAGTGTATCATAACCCATCTTGGACATGGCCTTCTGTATCAGAGGAGGTCAAACAAGAAAATAAAACCACTGGTGTTTGCAGTAGAAATTTGGTATGCAGAACTGGTTGCCCAGGGGAAGGAAGAGATGAGGAACTACATAGGGCCCTTCAAGGCAGCCCAAAGGTTAGCAGCAGCAGAAAGTTAGCATCACCCCTACGCCAGAGGCACAGGTGAGGAAGCAGTGTTACCAGAGCTCAGGCTGCATCCGAGTGGCCTCTCTCTGTTGGGGGCTGGTGCTTTGAAGTGCACACAACCTTTACTGGAAATGTTGTCTGAGGCAAAGTAGGATAGAATTTCCCTAGATTCTTTCTTCCCCTTGCCCTCTGTCCTGTCAGCATCTCCCGTGGTTAAACTCGGTAGGAAGCCAGGTGAGATGGGAATCAGAGAAATGCAACCTGTAAGGATTAGCTTCCCCATGTCAGAGGACAGAGAAAAGGAACAGTGAGGAATGGATTTCAGGGAAAACAGGCCCAGACCCACCATGCCCTCTGTGCTTGCTTTATGTGCTCCTGAGGTCAGAGGACCTGTCGTGTCCTTCTTGTTGTCAGGAAGACACGCTTTACGTTGTTCACATCCCAATCCCCTGTCTCCTGTGGTTGGCTGACTCTCTCATTTCTGTGCCTTTTTCAGAGGGGTTGGAAGCTCTTGCCTGTTTTTCTTGACTCACGCTGAGTTCATAGAACTCTCTGATGCTACCCTAGCTTCATCCTTTCAAACATCTCCTTCAGCCATTGTTTTTCCACAGTTCAGCTCCCATGTTTGCCCCATGAGGCTTACTGTCTGGAAAGTGGGGACAGGGATGCTCCTCAAACCTGACCAAGGTCATGGGATCATGGTCCTCTTGTCATCTTCCACACCCTAATCAAGTTGCCTCTGATCTCCTTCCTACTTAGTTGTGAAACTCTTACCTCCTTCAGGGAAAGAAAGCATATTCTTCCTGCCTTACATTGGACATTGAGTTTATAGGTCTTCAGATCAAGACAAAGAGTACTCAGGATGATGTACCCAAGGATTTTCACCTGAGCTTCATCCATATTTAGATCTTATTTAAATGACAAAATCCTGGACTTCAGGCTTAAGGCATGAGACGTGGAAGTTTTGAAGGAGGGGTTGAGTGTATGTGGCATTTGGGGAGGGATGTGAATCATTGTAGTCAGAGGGCAGACTCTGGTGGATTATATTTTTTTAAAATGGCTGCCACCATATATCCCATCCCACATGCCCATTTTACATCATGAAATGGATACTCTTCCCATTCCTTATGGGGTACATGTCTTGTCCCCCTGGATCTGGCTGGGCTTGGGACTGTAATGGAAGTGATACTACATGATATCCAAGCCTTGATCATAAAAGGTAACAGCTTTTATCTGGTTCTCGTCAGACGCTTGTTCTTGGAAACTGGTTACCATGCTGTAAGGAAATCCAAACCACATGGACAGACCATGTTTGAGTGTTCCAGCCAACAGCCTCAGCTGAGAGCCTAGCTGACAGTCAACAGCAACTGTCACATATATGAGTGAAGAAGGCTTCAGATATTTCCAGAGTCATTGACTTCTTCTGCACAAAGAACCTCAGGCAAATACTACTCAGCTGAGCTCAGTCAATACCCAGAACCATGAAAGGTAATAAAGATAATTACTGCCATTTTAATCCATCAATTAAGGTGATTACAGTAATGATAACAGTAACAATCACTATTTTTGTCTTTGAAATTAAGAAGTTAGCTGCAGGACTTTTAAGTTATTGATACAACAAAGAGCTTCTGTAAGTAAAAAGAAAAAATTAACTAGATGATTTGCATGGATCCTTTTTATTAAAAAAATACTTTTTTAGTGAGTTCAGTCATTCAACAATGTCTCATATTACCAGAAACTGTATAAACTGCTGGAGATTCAGAGATGATAAATTCGCAATCTCCAGCCACAACGTTCTCACAGACTCCGGAAAGAGATCTATAAATAACTAAAATACAAGCTGAAAGTCAAAAGTGATCAAATCATTAAATATTTATTGAGCACCTATGATATGATAAGCACTCTACAGGGATTGGGAATATAGTGGTATGGGTAAGACAGACACCTGGAAATTGTATTAGTGGGTTATAATAATGTATGTGTGAGACGCATTGGAGGTTCATTGAGCTTTTTAGCAACAAACAACAGAAAAATGACTGGCAAAATTATTGGGTTGAACCACATGAAATTGGCTTTTTTGTAGGTCAAAAAAAGATTGACTATTGATAATTTCATATGTTGCTCAAAAAACAGGATTCACGGGGCACCTAGGTGGCTCAGTTGGAAGTGTCTGACTCTTGATTTCGGCTCAGGTCATGATCTCAGGATTGTGAGATCAAGTCCCAAGTTGGGCTCCTCGCTGGACATGCTTAAGATTCTCTCTCTCCCTCTCCCTCTGCCCCACCCCTCTATAAAAACAACAACATCAACAACAACAACAACAACAAGGTTTCAGGGAGACCCATCTTGGGGATTAGCAGGGACCAAGGAAGCTCTGGAAGAACTGGAAGAACTGGAAGAAGGAAGAAGAAACCAACTTTCTGCTGTGGGAACAGCCAGTGGAGGTGCTGCTGAGCTACCCACTGCTGCCACAGAGGCTGCAGAGCTCCCTCATGCTCTCTTCATCCGTGCTTCCCTCCCTCAAGATGCGAAGTCCCGGAAGATGGCATCTGATTGGCTGAGCTTAGGTCATGGGCCAATTCCTTTGCTAGAACATGGGAATTTAGAAGAAAAATCTGGTTCCCTTGGCTTCTATGATGGGGTAGCAAAAGGGAGTTACCCTCCCAGCAAGACTCCTTATACTAGGAAAACATAATTACGCAGGAGAAATGCTACGTTTATTAGGAAGGTAGATGGAGGCTGGGCCACCAAATATTGGCTGATGTTTTTGTGTTCGTTTCCTAAGGCTCCCGTAACAAAGCTCCACAAACTAACTGGGAGGCTTAACAACATAAATTCATTCCCTCACAGTTCTGGAGGCTAGGAGGTCAAAATCAAAGAGTGTTCGCAGGCTTGGTTCATTCTGGGGGCTGCAAGGGAAGGATCTATTCTAAGCAGGCCTCTCTCCTTGGTTTACGGACGGCCATCTTTTTTCTGTGTCTTTTACCATCATCTTTCCTCCAGCGTGTTTATCTCTGGGTCCAAATTTCCCCTTTTAACAAAGACACCAGTCATGTTGGATTAAGGCCCACCCTAATGATCTCATTTTAACTTAATTAGTTCTGTAAAGACCTTGTCTCCAAGTAAGGTCACATTCTGAGATACTGGGAATTAGGATTCCCACGGATCTTTTTTGAGGGGACACAATTCAACCTACAGCCATTTAACTCAGAAGTATGAGGAAAAGACTACTTATTCCTGGGAACGTTCAAGGGATAATAAAGTATATACAAAATGGGCTCCACCAATCCGCTAATGGCTGGATATTTCGGCCAAAAATAGAGAAAGATTTGGACCAATTAGACCAAACTCTGTTATTCAGTCCTCTTTGTAAGACAGTTTGAAAAATCTACAATTGTGGGGTAGAGCAAAACTGTCACACTCCCCTGTGCACAGGCACTCCACCTGCCCCCAGTGGTCCCAAGCCAGGGCACACAACGGTGGCACCCAGAGAGCTTTTAAAATTAAAGATCCCTAGGTGCAAACCTGACCTACGGACTCAGATCACTTTGGGCAAGGGAAAGGGAATTTTATAGTTAAAAAAAAAATCTTCCAGGTAATGATGCAGCATCTAATGCCAGCTTCTGTCAATTACTGTCTAGCCCAGGGGATTCGATTTATGAAAAAGTGTTCGTGAAAACGGAACCATTTCAGGAGACACAGTTTCTAGACCATGCAAATATTTGAAAGACTATCAGTCTGAAAGTAAGTATCAATAATGTCAGGTGGTGACAGACTCACACTCACTTCTCTGGGGATCTCGATTGTTTCTGCCCCATTCTCTACTCTGCTTGCTTATCTCCCCGGCCTTCCAAGAGCAACGTTGTCCTTCTCTAAAAAAAGAAGCATCTTTATCTCCATTCCATTGCACAGTGAGAGTAGGGTTAGGTCTCTTGGGAAAATGTCAAATATCAAACATGAAATGTTTAGAAGACCATAGTTTGTCATTTCCCAAAAAAGATGTATTCCAGGACGAAAAGGAGAATTGTTTCTTCACGTGATGGTGGCTGCAAGAGGTTGAAATGGAAGTTTGGCAAGTGGGGTGGTCTGCGATCCATCATCTCAACTAGACATTTCCTGTGGGTCTGAGTTTTTCTATGGGAACTTTCTGGAGAGTTTCTCTTGTAGAGAGTCCTTCCCTGGTGGCAGCTCTTGATTGTCTCTCTCCAATGGATACAGAGTTCTGGCTTTGCTACTAGTCTCCATTCAACTCACTCTCTCATGACAAAAAGAGCAACTTGATTTTGCTCATTTTTCAGAAACTTAAGTCAGTCAACTAGTAGATTCGTTTTAGGTAGCCAAAATAACTAGGTTCTGTATTTTCAGCAATGCTTTGGTGTCTGTCTAGGTGCCTTTAATCAGGTATATTTCTTTTTTTTTTTTTTAAAGATTTTATTTATTTATTCGACAGAGATAGAGACAGCCAGCGAGAGAGGGAACACAAGCAGGGGGAGTGGGAGAGGAAGAAGCAGGCTCATAGCGGAGGAGCCTGATGTGGGGCTCGATCCCATAACGCCGGGATCACGCCCTGAGCCAAAGGCAGATGCTTAACCGCTGTGCCACCCAGGCGCCCCTAATGAGATATATTTCTAAGGTAAGAGGAATAGCATCTGGGCTTATGACATGGGAAATGAATGTTTTCCCGACTACGTGGTAGTATTTGGTTCAAGCATCTGGTTTTCTCGCCCAGCACCTGTCTGCCAGGTGCAGAGGGAAATAGAGTGAATAAGCAAAGCACTGATTTGTCTGCATGGCCCGATATTTACCGCTTAATTGGTTCACAGGAACCAGATTGCCACAGTTTATTTCTAAAGAAAACAGACACTGCAAGAGAATGTGAGTGCTTGACCTTCAGAGCCCTGAGATAATATTGGCAAAAATGCCAACTCACAGTGCCTGGCACCTCACAGATGCTCCCTCAGCGTCGGTGTTACTTCTCCATCTCCCTAATCACATAGTATCCTGAGCTCATGGCGTCTCTCGTGGTGGCAAATCTCCCCCTGAAGACAGCTTCCACGCTTTCCTCCAACTTGTTCCAGTGAGGTGTGCCTGGCAGCTCTTACCTGCCCATCAGGCAACACTTGGGTAAGCCGCTGACCAATTAGGAGGCTCACCCCAAAGCAAAGCCCAGGCCCATCGATGCCTCATCTGTCTTCACAGCTCTCCAGTTACCCGCTTCTTTTGGAAAGCTGCCCTTGGCGACGACTGTGCCGGAGCGCCTCCGAGCGCAGTCGGCCATTGTCTGATGTCCTGAGAGGGAAGAGGAAGTCTGCTTTTTTAGGGGCCCCAGGGAGGGAGCAGCGTCCTGACACGTGTGGAGACTCCGGCCTCCTGGCCACTTGCTCAGCTGGTAAAGGTTGTCCACCCCTTCCCATGGCAGAACACAATTGCTTTTAAGGAATGTTTGGATAAAACATTTTCCAGGCCACATTTCTTCCTCTGCAGGACTATGTTATATGTGACAACATTCCAATTTTGAGGCACGACTTGTGCCAATCCACACAGGCAATTAGAGCTGACACATTCCATGGGCTATTGGTCAAGTCCTCAGTAGACCAGAAAGAAAACCCACAAAGAAAAACTTTACCAATAAAGGGAACCAATTGGAGTCATGCACGGAGCCTCAGAGCAGAAATTTCTTCCTCAACTTGTACGCTGGGCTCTTTTACCGGGTCACCATTTCTCCTGCCTAAATCCCTCCCCCTCCCCACCCCCCAGGCTGAGTGTGTTGGGTCCTCTGTGACGTGGCTGGTACTTGGACATGACCACCTGAAGTTGAACCTGCAAAACTCGGGGACTGTTCCTCAAGAGCTGAGGACTTTAGAACTTTAAGTCACCTCCAATACTCTCACAATGAGCCCCAAAGCAGCCCTCACCCCACGGAAGTACGCTGTAGGTGGTGTGAAAAGGACCTCCCTATTCCCACCCCCCGTGACTAGACAGTCACTATCAGAAACACCAGTAAGCACACAAATTACAAAGTAAATCCACACCCCCCTTGGAAACTTGTGATGTCATTTCCTAACTATGGGTCTTGTTAACTCTTACTCACAAGTCTCATATACAAAGAAAATGCTATCTTGAGCTCTCAGTGATCTTTTGCAACATAAACCAGCTGTTCAAAAAGGAAGCCTGTTCCATGGATGGTTTTGGAACTTTCTGTATTTCTAGGGGCCTGGTTCTGATCACTGAGCTGTTTTTATCCTCTTGGTATCTATGCAGCTTTAATTACAGAGATGCATTAATAGAGCTGTTTGGATTAATAGAAAATCTAAATGTGAGATGTCATTTAAAAATGCAACATTAATGTTTTCAAGTAGCTGGAGCTTGGCGACTCTGGGAGGAGCAAAGTGTTATATAAAGAGACTTGGGGACTCAATACAAGGACAATACAGATGAGACAGGGAAGAAGTGTCTTTAGTTGTTGTCAGCTTGGGGTACATAGCTTATGAAGAGCTTTCAACTATTCTTAAGCATGTTTAATAAGCTCAGTGCAATCTTGTTTTCAATTTATTTTTTTCAAGTTTTATAAAAAAATTGGTTTTCATATCATAATCAATGTACTATATTCCCCCTATTTTTATGCTTATGTTCTCTTCTCCAGGGGAACAAATTTCATGCATGATCTCTGTTAAAAGAACCAGACTGAGCCCAAGATGGAATCCCTCATGCTAAGCCCCATATCAGCAAACCAAAACTTACCCACCTTTCTATGCTTGGATTTCCCAGAAAAGGAAAGCTTAGGTTAACCAATCAGTGCTTGCCTGCACAAGTTACCTAACAGGGTTCTTCGCTTCATATAAGAAAAGTAATTTTACAATAAGAACCTGTTTGCTTTTGCCCAGAATAACTTCCTTGTTCCTGCTCACTTTGCTCTATAAAAGCTTCTGGAACTATACAACTTTTTTGGAGCTTTGTTCTGTCTGCTGTCCAATGGGGTGCTGCCTGATTCGTGAATCACTGCATAAAGCCAATAAGATCTTTAAATTTCACTCAGCTGAATTTTGTTCTTTAACATCTATCAAGAACCTCTAAGTAGGAATTATATATAGCAGTGAAATGAAATAGTATATTAAAACACACAGACTTATGATAAAGCAACTAAAAGCTGCAAAATCAAGGATAATCTGTTGTATGGCGGTGATTTAAGTTTGTTTTGACAGATAGTATTCAATTTTAAAAGCAAGTAATTATGTACTTGGAGAGCGTGAAGAGAAGACATAAGATGATTGCCAGAAACATCTGTGTTCTGGTAAATATTTAAAATATAATCCCTACTATGTTCTTTTTGGTCCCACATGTAAAAGACCATACAATAATTCCTCTTAAAGTCAACTGCTAATAGAATACAAGTCTTTCCTGATATAATGGGAGGCTTTCTTTAATGAGATGATGAGAGAATATGAGGAATGAATGATCTATTCTTATTCTGTCTGCCAGTGAGCTCAGAGCTCAATTTTATAATCAATCACAGGAGTTTGCACAGGTTGCCAGACAGAATTTCCCCTCCTTCTCCTCTGCTCTCAATTACTGAACCCCTATCTGCTGTCTCTCTTTTTGCTGCAGCCCACCAGTTCTGAAGACTGGTCTTTATGATGACCCTATGATTGCTTCTGTTGTAGTCCCCATTTTTCAGATGAGGAGTGTGGGATGATGAGAAGTCAAATAGATGGGCCAAAGTCACCTAGGGCTCAAGTGGAGGAGCTAATATTAAAGCAGGCAACTGTCTCCAAACCTACGCTCTTAAGCCCTGTGCAATCCAGCCGAGAAATGGACCCATATGCTCATCATTTTTATGCTTGAGAGGTGGGGTACGAGTTCTTACCTCTCCGTGTAGTGAACAGAGAGACAATCTTCTAATCTTCATGTAGTAGACACATACAACTATTGTACTGACAAATCATTCTGATTTGAAAAGCAGAATCATCAAACAGCACCAAAAACCTCAGGCTAATGAACACTGCCTGTTTCACAGAACTCGGTAAGGGTTAGATGTCACGTGCAAGGCCCTCACTTGGTAAAGTAATACAACAGGTTTGCTGGAATTGTTGTCCAGTGCAGGCCCTTGACTTTTTTTTTTTCTTTTTTTTTTCTTTGCTGACTTTCTGAAGAGCCCTGAGGTGGAGAGGACGCTCTGAAAGGAAAGCGTGTGGAGCTTACTTAGGCAGTTGGCCAAAATGGCGGCTTGGCCCGCGCTGCAGCAATGACACGAGAGGGAAGTGGATCTAGGATGTTTGGGGATAGGGTCCAGTCTTTCTAAGTCCCTCGTGTTGAGCCATCGGTCTAGTTCCCTTTTGTCTGTTGCCTGTCATCCGAAAAGGATCTTACTTCTGAAAACCTTTGCTTCATTAAAATAAGCCCCTGTCTCGTCTTGCTGAAAAGCGGTTTCTGACTCTCCCCGTCTCCCCTGGAAGCCCCCCGGGCAAGACAGGAGTGACTGCAGTTTGCGGTACCACGGCGGCAAAGGTGACCTTGTCTGTACGTTGCACAGGTCCTTCCGGGCCACAGAAATGGGATTTCAAACCAGACCCAGTAAAGGCCAGTTGAGGAGCTTCACAAAATCGGAGCAGCGTGTTCAGCCTCATACATAGTTTTGAGATGACTCACGACCAAATGCTTCCTAAAAGAGACTCATTAAGTTACGGTAACATTTTAGAATGGTATTTATAGTGCCAATAGAAAATGGGAGGGGCGAGTTATTTGGCCATGGCCTCTCTCTGTGCACTACCACCCCAGCGATTTCTCTCTTATTCAGTTTTCAAATCTTCTTTGTCCCCTGACCAAAGGCAGAGCCTGCCAGAGGCTGCCTTCTGATGCCCAGGGGGCTCGGCCACGGTCGGCCTCCCTGGGACTCAAGTGTCCGCATTGTATCTGTCCTCCCGAGCCCTCGCCCCAGCCCCTCAAGCTGGACCCTCCGGTCTACTAATGTTCCTTCCAACAGTTCTGTTCTCTGTTTATGAACAATTCAGATGTACTGTCCTGAAATGAGTGGAAATGCCAGAGGTTATTTGTTCTGGTTTCCTTCCACTGTGTATGCTCCGTTTCCGTGGCTGTCTGTTGGTTACCTAGGATATGGACAGGGGAGGCAATGGATTGGCTGGGAGCTTGGATGGATTCCCTGGGAGGCTGTGGAGCAGGCTTAGTGGTCAGTAGGATGCCCTAATTGAGTGCCTGATTAACCACTCAATGACCCCTTGTGGGCTGAGCCCTCAGTGTCTTCTCCAGGGCTCCTGGAGTTCCGCATGCATACCCCTATTTTGACTTGCCCCCAACTGGTTGTATCGATTTACGTAGGCTATGGAATCCTCTAAAGCTAGGATCCTATATTATTCTGTGTTATACCCAGCACAGCTCAAATCACACAAAAGATGCTTGATCTATGGAGGTCAAGTGTATGCTGAAATGAACACGCGTTCTGTTTCTTTGGTGTCTGAAATAAACTCAGCATTTTATATTGCATGAATGGTTTTGTTGAAAAATTAAAACTGACATTTATCAACTACCTATTGTGGCAGGACCCTTTTAGATGTACTAACTTCTTTAACCTTCACAGCAATTCTATGATAAAATAGGTATCATTGTCTATAATTCAGACGTGGTATTACCGAATTCAGGGAGAGTCAGTAATTTTGCGTGAACCCTCTCTCCTAGTAAGTAGTGAAACAAGGATTTGGGCTTCTGGGTGCTTTACTGTTTGCACGGCTTCATAATGCTCCGGACTCCGTTGCCGGCTGTATGGAGGCTTTCACTGTGCCAATGAAACAGGGAAAATGTGCTTTTATGCGAGTCACTCAAAGAGTTGATACTGGAAGATAACTTTTTTAAATAAATAAAGATATTTATTAAAATAAAATTTTAAAATGCTTTTTAGTATGGAAAATTTCAGACATCACAAAAGTAGCACGAATAGTCCCGTAAGCCCTCCTGTACAAGGGTTCCTCTACCTCTAGCTATCAGCGTTTTCTCTACATCTCCACTCACTTTCTTCTTCCCCTCACCGGACTATGTTGAAACAAATCCCAGATACTGTATCAGTTGACTAAGATTATGAAAATCATTAGCATAATGATATTCCTTCCCTAGAACATAAACAGACTCAGACAATTTGGGCCAAGCCAACTAGAAAAGTTGATTCCGTCGAGGTGCCAGGACACATACAGCTGCGGTTCTTTCCCAAAGAATCAGGCAAACAGTTCCCATTATCCTCCGATCCCATTAGTCCTTTAGGGGATGACTTGTGTCCTAGATTAGTGGAAAACAAAAGATCCGTTAACGTGTAGTCTGTATTGCAGAGAGATTCACAGTTTGGGAATAAGCATGTGATTCTGCACGTTCCCTATGAAATCTCCAAAGAGTGCTCTGAATCAGCACAGATGAGTTAAACTTTCAAGTGCTATTACTTTTTTTTCCACTGCGGATTTTATGTGGCATATCACGTAAGAGAGCTTTTCCCATTCTTTTCAATGGTCCCTCCGTCCACGTCTCAGAGACTGGTTGTTGGTAGGAACTACAAGGAAGGATCCCATCCACAGCGTTTTCCCATTACACCCTCAAGCGTTCAAGACTGGTTTGTAGGAATAACTAACATTTTTTTTTAAAAAGATTTTATTTACTTATTTGAGAGAGAGAGAGGAATAACTAATATTTAAATGTGATAGAAAAACTCACAGCTACCCCGGCGTTTTGAAGACAAATTTTAGGAGAAAGCCTTAGTAAAAATGGTCTTTCGTCCGCAGGAAACAACAGTTCAATATTTCTACTCTTCATCATGGTTTGGGTTATGATCAGAACTAGAGATTGTGGCAGTGGGATTTTATGAAGAGGTCCGAGGTGTGTGTACGTGTGTGTGTGTGTTTGCACGTGTCCATCCAGTGCACTGGACCAAGGGGAGATCAGACTGAAGGTGACAGGAGGGCCGGGGGGCATGTCCACTAGGATGAGAACCATTTTGGTATCTGTAGCTTTACACGCTTTGGAATCTCAGGTCTAAAAATAACCCCCGTTTGGAACCCGTGTTGTTTATCTGTATCCTGGGTTTTCCCATTCTTAAAAATACCCTGACATGCATATAAAGACTGCGTTCCAAAGGTTAAGGCTCCTTAATCCTGAAGGGAGTGGTGAGTAAATTCCTTATATATCAATCTAAGAATAGGTCTGGGAGCTATTCTAGTGTATGTCATAATATGAGTGCTTTCTTCTTTTTTTAAAGGAAGCAAATAGTAATGGATGGAAAAGGAGAGGTTTAAAAGGAAGAGATGAATTTCTTTGGACAAGATAAAAATCATCCCTAACATTTATCTAGAGCTTGAAAGAATCATTGCACAGAAATCATTGCTTAGAAATCAGAGTGGAGGGGAAAAAGAAATTGTATGAGAACACTTCCCCACTGTGGCATTTCCAATTGAAGCCTACCCAGAAACCCTGGAAATCAGAGGAAAGTGAGCACTTTTTTTTTTTTTTAAGTGAAGGCTTCCTTTCCACTCTGATTTTCTTTGACCCGAGAGTTTCTGATCGTTTCTTCTGCAGGCAGAGATAACAGGCCTCGCCATGTCCAGCCTGCCTTCTCTACACAGAATCCTGTTCATCTTTCTGGTTCTGACAGAATGTCTGGCAACCAGACTTTCTGAATCAGCGTTGTTTCTGCCCTGCTGCTCCCGAGGTGCTCGTGTCCAGGCAAAGAGTGAAATAGAAAGAATGGACGCTGACTTAACCAGTCGGTTGAGGTTCCAGAAAGATCCTGGCTTCCTCTCCCCTCTGATTGCCCTTTTCCGCGGCTCTGGACGTGCTTTCCACGCACGCGGATTGCCTCTGACCGACCCCCCAACTGTATTTCCTCAAGCAGCTGGTTTTGGGTGAGTTAAAAACAAGCAAAATTTTAAGACGGTGTTCAGCTCTGCAAGTTGGAAAGGTCAACTGGGTTTTTGTGTTTTTTTTTAAAGGACGGATCCCGCACGACTCAAGGCGCCTTCTGGCTTCCTGCTGGAAAGATTACAAAATGAATCCAGGAGACAATGAGCCGGCCCAAGACTTCATGGAATAGTCACAGGCCTGCTCTAGTCTCAGGTGTCCCTTGGCGAGGGGGCCTTTCCCAGGTTCCCCTCCAGGGTCACCAGCACAGTCGCGAATTTCTTGCTCGGAGCTGGCTCGTTCTATGAAGCATTTCAGGAACACCAGCGGCTGCCGATGATGGAGACTTTTGCTCCTATGTAGCCCTGATGGAAAGAAAGCTCCCTGGAAAGGGATTATAGCATGGACTGTAATGACTTTGCTTAGCGTGGTTGTTATTCTGAAATGTGTCCTGGGGTCGTAACATATTTCAGCACTCAGTTTAGATTTCACATTCTCAAGCAAAATCATGTCTAGTAAGGAGGGAGAAGCTCTCGTTCTGCCCCTAGAAGCTCTCGTTCTGATGTCATGCCTACAGTCCTATCCGTTCCTAGAGGTTATTTAAATGTGTCCTGAGATAATGAGTCGCCTGTAGCCAACCCTTCCTTTTATTTGAGGCGTTTTTTTTTTTTTTTAAGATGAATCATATATCAAAAAAAAATCACCAATTCAGAATAAAGGCAGGGACATTTTAAACATTTTTGAAACATCAGTTTAAGGGTAAAAAGGAAATTTCATAACTACAGTTATGTATTATGCTATATCCAGTCCCAGGCCCACGTCTCTTAGATTTCCCCCACTATTGCTGCCTCCCTGATGTTACCTGTTTGCATCCTTGTGTTGTAGGCTCCCATTCGGGATCTGCAGCCTTAACCTCTCCCCTGGGCACTGGTCACCCATCTCTAAGGGTCAGTCGAATAATTCATCTAGGTGAGTGGCTACCTTAACCCCATGGTTCTCAACAGAGGAGCTTTTGAACTCCAAGGGCAATTCAGCAACACGTGGCGATTTTGGGTTGTCACACTTGGTGGGAGGATGCTACTGGCCAGTTGGACAGAGGCCAGAGATGATGCCATATACCTTAAAATGCATGGCGAAGGTCCCCATGCAGCGTCAACAGTGCCTAGACTGAGAAACCTGCCTTCACCTTTGATCAATGTACAGTTTTCCTCCTAAATTCCACTTTTCCAGAAACTCTCTCTGAACCACTCTTTTCTCCCTGCTTTGAACTCCCCTATAGACATTTGGCACTAAGCCATGCACTGCACTGCCATGTTCTTTAGAATTTGTGTGTGGATAGCTCATCTCCCTAATTGGACGTGAGGTTTCCTGACAGCAGGGCTCATCTCCTCTTCCTTTTGTGCCGTTAACTGTACCCACCCCAGTGCTCTGCACTTAGCGTTTCCGCAATACATTCCAGATAAATGAGCATATCTTCAGTGGATGATTGAATCCTGAAGCTTGAAGTTGATACATTGGGATGATGGCAAGGATTCTCCAAGAAACTTAGGGAGGAGGTAAAAAAAAAAAAAAAAACCCAAACAAAAAAAACCCCAAAAAAGACTCTTTTAGAAATTAAGAGAAATTAAATAAGCATATAATGGAAGTGGACGGCATACTCTCTGGTGTCCACAGAAGTAGCCATTTGATAATTGGTTCATAATAATCTTAACATGTTTAAATAAAGACATGAAGCATAGAAGAAAAGGCATAACAGAGTTAATGATTTATGTTAAGTCTTAGTTGGAGGATTCAAATGACTGAATTTGGGAGACATAGATATCTGTATAGTGTTTCCTGTGAGATGATGGGAGTTTCATTAAACCTTATCTTTGCTTAGATGACATGATCCTCAAGACATTCCCCACCCATTTGTTTCAGCTCCATGCCAACCAAGCAACATTCAGATTAATAATCCAGCCTCCTAACTACTCAGTACATAGAAAGGGAGGTCTTAGATGGGAGGGACAAGCATTCAGGACACTGGACACAGATATCACCCATAATAAATGAGTAAGTTGACCTTTGGTTTATACATTAATCTCCTGTGAACTGAGTGTGTGAGTCTCTCCCCAAGATTTTGACTACGTCTGGGATTATTGATAAGGTCCAGTTGCTGACTGAAAAGGCAGGGGGCCGGCTCCGGTCTGTGACTCATTCACCAAAACCATGCCATGTTGGAAACTGCTCGACCAATAGCTAGCTGGCTTCTCCCCTGTGACATTCCTATTTTGCCTCAAGCCTTTCTTTCCAGCTCCAACATATCTTAACATTGCAAGATGTCAAGTCCCATTCCCGATTCTGGAATTATCACTTTTTTTTCTTTTTTTTTTTACCCCTAAAGCCCCTTGAAAATTCCATTTATACTTTATTTAGAAATATTCTGATTGGAAAAAATAAAACAAAAAAACCCCACATGCGGCTTCTTTTTAATAAAGGAAACTAAGTGGGAAGGTCAAATTGCTCTTAGAACTTTTTATAGGCCTGGCAGCACTGGAAACATTTCATCATTAAAGAACGTGTGACAAGTCACTGGGACCATTTACTGAGGGTTTCTCGGGGACAGACCAAGAATAGCAAAAGGGATCTTTTCTAAAAGGCTCCATGATTTGACTCGGTTTTCCTGAGAACAGCTAGGACTAATTAGAAGGAACTTGCAGCTTGTATTCGTTACATTTGACTATTTGTTAACAAGCTCTTGTGTGCAAAACAAAGATTGATTTCAACTTGATTCATCCCTCCAGTCCTCTTTCCATGCCTGCCTCCATCTTTTCACTGAAATGCAAGCATTTCTTGTTGAATGCCATTAATTAACAGAGGAAGTTGGGATGAAAATATCTTGAATGCTCCACCTAATTATAATCCCAGTCATGAATGCTGGAGAAAATGTGGCGTCTTAATAAAAAGAAAACAGTCTAGAACAATATTATGCAGTTTATAAATTCCACGGAACCACTGAACAAATAAACAATGCTACTGAATCACACAACAAATCATCTCACAATTAGGCCACACAAGACCAGCTGCTCTACAAAGGAGCCCGTGAGCCAAAGAGGAAAACTTGGAAGATAAATATTGCCATATGTGAAGAGGGAAAAAAAAAATCCCGACAAACCTTAATTGCACGGAGCATCGTTTTCCAGTGCTATTTGCCGTGGGAATAAAGGATTTCGTGTTGTGACCCATGACTGTTGTAAGCATCTTCTTTGGTACGGGGTGTAGAATTTCCGATCACACTGGTGGCCATGTGAGCCCGGATACATGTGAAATGTGCCTCCTTATTCCATCCCTACTTCCCTTCCCTCACCTTGCTGTCATCTCTTCCCACTCCACATACAAAATCCATTCTCCACGAATCTATGTGGGGTGGCCACTTTATACCTTAGCTGGAGAAAACCATTTCATGCAGGTGGCCTCCCAGAACTCTGAGCTGGTGGATATCCCCAGGGCACAGACGCATTTCCGCATGCGGTGGAGTCTAGCAAGAAAGCTCCCTCAATTGGATGAGCCATTCCCGAGCCAAGCCGTAATGGCGTCTTTAACTTAGCTGCAATTCTTAGATTACCCTTGCATTTGACGGTAATTACAGTTCTTGGATCATACTTGTCACCGCGTACCTCCCCCCTTTTTCTAAAGGCTTGGCAGGGACTGCACTTTCAACCTCATTTCTCATTTATGTCAAATAGTAGCCAAGGCGGGACCATCACCCCAGGAAAGAACGAGACAAATTCCCACGGTGCCAACATTCGCAGTCCTCGGCCCCCGTGGTGAAGCCCAGAGAGTAAAAGTTGTCCAAAGACTAGAAGGAAAATTCTTGTTCAAATTTCTAGGGGTGTTTCATTCTGCTTTTAATTGTAGGCATTGGAAATGCAATACTCGGAGAGCTCTTTGGAAGAAAATCACTTTATCTTATTATTATTTGTAAAATGTTGATAAACTAACAGCTCTTTATTCATAGATGCCCCATTTGTCAGCTTACATGGAGTCTTCCTTGGGTCCGTGATGGGTGAAGTAGTAATATTGACATCAAAATTGCACTTTTACCGTGTTGTGTTTGCACTCTGTTTCCCAAGATAAGATAGTATCCTCCCTCTTGCTTCACAAAGGAAGTGCTTCTCTTTGCTTTTACCTTCTCCCTCTTTGTGGAATCAGGAATGAAATCTGCCTGAATCAAATTAGAACCTCCCAATGGGACAACCAAGCTTATGAGTTGGTTATAGTTTATAACATTTGTCCAAAAGGGATGCAAAATGTTTCGAGGTTGATGGTGGAATAATGTTAGCATTTTTGAGCAATTATCATAGTTTGTATAATGTTCTTTTTTAGAAAACCTGAGAAGAAAATTAAAGAGTTTAGAGGAGGCTGAATACTTTGTTTTGGGGGCTGGGGGTGCATCATCAACAGCAACAACAAAAAATTGGAAGCCCCTATTTACTTAAAAAGACATTTAGAATTTAAATCATATAGGGGTGCCTGGGTGGCTCAGTCGGTTGAGCATCTGACGCTTGATTGGGGCTCAGGTCATGATCTCCGGATCATGAGATTAAGCCCCAGGTCAGGTTCCACGCTCAGCGTGGAGTCTGCTTGAGAGTCTTTTCCTCTGCCCCACTCTCCTCTGAACTAAATAAATAAATCTTAAAAGAAAACATTAAAAAAAAGAATTTAAATTATATATAATTTGGGAGATCTTTTCTCCTGTATACTTACTGCTTACAGGTCATTATCTCCAAGAGTGTAAATCAAGCATACTCTATCATCATTTCCCCAGGGGTTGCCTGGGTATAGCTCTTCCGTTAAATCCGCTTTGTATTTGAAATCAGCAGTGTTAACACAAATAATGTCTGCAGCGATGTTGAAAAGAATGATGGTTACCTGATGTTTCCTGCTATACCAAATAATGTGCCTCCTGTTTGTTATGAATTCCAGTAACAGTATGACACAATAGTTACGGTCATGGAGACACATGTACTTGGGTCACAAAGTTATATGTGCTGAGAAATGCTCCATTATTAAATGGAAGTGTATAAATGAGATCAGATTACAGCAGTTTCTGAAGGCAGAAGTAAGTTGCATGGGCAAAAGCAGAGGTCCTCATGGGACATCCTCTTGCTATAATGCTTCTTCCTTCTCAGCACAGGCATATAGCCTCATGGGGGTTCCCTATTATCAGTTGACTGAGGAAAGAATCATCTATGCCTGGTTTATGGATAGTTCTAGATGACATGCTGGCTCTAACCCCAAAGAAAATTGTTACAGCCCTATAGCTCCACTCTGGGGTGACCCTAAAGACAGGAGTAGGGAAAAGTCTATCGGTGTGCAAAACTTTAAGCAATGTGATTAAAAGTTGTTCATTTTGCTTAGAAAGAAAGGGCTAGAGTTGTAGATGTACAGTGATTCATGGGGTGTTTTATTGGTTTCCCTAGATGGTCAGAGATTTTGGAAGGATCACAATTGGAAAATGAGTGACAAAAAGGTCTGGGGAAGCAGTATGTGGATGGATCTCTGAATGCGCATCCAAAAGCAAACTAAGCGAAGGAGTATTTTAATGACCAGGTATACAAGATGACCTGCCTTACTGACGGCAGCCAATTCCTCTCCCTAAGTGTCCCTGTCCTTGCTTAATAGGTTCTTTGAACAAAATGGACGTAGAAGCAGTAGTGGAGATTATGCGTGTGCACAGCAAGCTAGTCTTATACTCACTAAGGCTGGTTCGGCTTCAGCCACAGCTGAAGATCTGTCCTGCCAGGAGCAGAGAACAGCACTGAGCTCCTAACATGGCACCACTCCCTGGGGGGTTTAAGCAGACATCTGGTGGCAAGTTGATTGCATTGGGTCATTTCCTTCATGTAAGATGACAGCACCAGCATTTTGTTCTTGTTGAAATAGACATTTACTCTAGATGTAGATTTCGCCTTACCTTCCTGTAGTTCTGCTAACACTACCATCTATGGATTTACAGAATGCCGTGATCACCACGCAACATTGCTTTCGACAAAGGACTTCATTCTATGGGAAATTAAATCCTGCAGTGGCCTCATACTCATGCAATTCAGTGGTCTTCCTCGGTTCTTCATCACTCTGAAGCATCCGGCCTTGTAAAATGGTAGCATGGCTTTTTGAAGACTTGTTACAGTGCTCACTGGATGTAAATAGTATGGATGACTGAAGTCATAGCCTCCAAGATGCTTTATCTGCTCAAAACTAGTGAGCAATAGATGGTCCTCTTTGTCTCATAGATAGATTTATCTATTACATAGATAGAGGTAGAAATGTTGAATGGTTTCTCTTACTCTCACCCCTAGTGATAAATCAGTGGAATTTTTTCTTCATGTCCATGCTCTGTTGATCTAGAGGTCTTAGTCCTCAAAAGAGTGGAAAGAGCAATGGTTTCATTAAACCGGAAGCTGAGGCCCTGGAGAGGTTTGTGTGCGGTACCGTGGCGGTGGGTATGGCTCTGCTGCGGGTCACACGCAGCATTGGAGCTGGAGACTTGGAGGCAGTGAGAGGCTCACATTGTTTCCAGTTGATCCTCATGGATTCCAGCTTATCCTCATGGATTTAGTTTGTCCTTACTTTCCCCTATTTTGTGTCTATCTTTCCTTTCCTGAAACCCTGTCCTTCTGACTTCAGGCCTAGCAGTACATAAACTGTTTAGCCTATGATCCTGTAAAGTCAAATATGTATCTGTTGCCTGGGGATTTTGCTTCTTGGATTGAGCTCTAACTAACTGATTAAGTTGGAATCCAATATATGCCCCCAGCTCTGAATGTGATCTTAGGCAAAGCTCACTGTGCAGGTTTTCTCATCTGTAAAATGCGGATAACACTAACTATCATTTGCATGGTTGGGAAAATTTTATGAGCTAAGAGCTGAGCATTCTGTAAGACATAGGAAGCACTCAGTAAATGGCCACCACTACCCACAAAACTTGACTTAACTCCAGATGATTTTACACAGTGTCAGGGAGTTTGGAGGTTGGAAAAGATTTTTATGTCATCTAAACCAGTAGTTTGTCTTAAGAAGATCAAACTTCCCAGTCTTTTTAGGGTAGAAATCTTACCCTTGCTTATTTAATGTCACTATACCCAGTGTTATTCATAAGCTATATTCTGGAGAGAATTCCTTCAATGTTTATTATTGCTGAGAGAAGGGTTTTAAAACTAAATATTAGATTTTACAATTCAAATGAATGCTATCCTTCAAAGTAGTCTTTCTGGATCTATTTTTTCTTTCTTTCTTTCTTTCTTTCTTTCTTTCTTTCTTTCTTTCTTTCTTTCTTTCGTAAATGAAGGAAGTTGGAAAAATTTATCTTCAAAGTCCCTTCTAATTCTAGAATGTTATAAAGATTAGTCAACTGGGAGGCTATTCATTTATCCTGGAAGATTTCTTTTCTTCTGGGGAATAGGAGTAGGTATTTCTGCTTGGACATTGTCTTCACAATTGGTTTTTTGGGATCAATCCAGAGAGAAAGTCTCATTGCATTAGTTTGTGACTCAAACTAAGCTTGTGTTATGAACCTTGGCATCAAAGGATTTGGGGCTCTTTCCAAAAGGCAAATAATTGTGTAAGGAAGATGTCTGCCATTTGAGATATTCTGATAGAAAGTTCAAAAATGGGATTAGAAGAATCTTTGGGGTAGTATCAATACCATCTTGGAATATTATTAGCATTTGACTATTAACTTGGGCAAACCAGAGGAAGCAAAGACTTCCCTGTATGCCCCGGATGGAGTTTATGAGGAGTTAGGAAGTTCAGGGTTAAACCTTGGTCCCAGTATTTACTAGCTTTTCCCTCAGGAAGGCGCTTTATTTGTGGAAGTCTTAAGAGCTTTATCTATAATATGGGAACGACATACTTACATAGACTTCTAGAATTATTGTGAAGCACAAATAAGGTGGTAGGCATGAGACACACTTGAAAGCACCCAAGACTGTAAAGCAGAGGTTGGCAAGCTCTGGCTCCTAGATCAGGTTTAGTCCGTGGCCTGATTTTGCATAACCGGTGAGACAGGAATGACACAGATGAATGTGTATCCCACTTTGCTGATAGGGAACATCAACTCCGAACCCCAACTATGAAAATTGTTACCCCCCCAAAATAATTTTTTCTTCTTATTAGTAGGTCTGTATTACAAAAAAAGTATACTCAATTGTATTATTATTACATTTTGAGTTTTATTAATAAAAATTCTGTGGAAGATTTGTCTTCTTTTTTGTTATATAAATACCTACACAATATCCTCTATTTGGTGTCCACAGAGCCTAAAATATTTCCTATCTGAGCTTCCAGAAAAAACTTGTAGATCCCTGCTATAGAATGTCATGCAAAGGACTTTGCATTATTAATAATAAGCAGAGTTATTGCTCACAAGCGAAGGTTGCCATAAATTATTCATTTTCTTTCCTAGTTATATTACATTTCTTTGTTTATACTTGAATGTGCATGACACAACACTTTCTAACAAATAGCAAAGAGAGAGAGAGAGAGAGAAATCTCTTACCTAGCTGAATTATAATCTTAATTTTAAAATCTGAATTGCAAAATGGCAAACTTCCGAATTCGTGAAAATGTGTAGGGGGAAAAAAAGAAAATTCAATCATAAAAAAGAATCTTTAGAACCAAACCAAGAGTGGAGAGGCTGGCTTGTCTTATGTTCCCCAAAGCCCTTGGACGGCTTCTGTGATTGCTGGACTCAGGGGGGCCCTCAGAGGAAGAGATGGGTGCTGAGAAAATGCACCAGGGGCCTTCGTGCAGGCAGGCAGGTATGAGAGTAGGAGCTTCCTTACCTGCCTCACATGGAAAGCCTGGAAGTTCCGGTTACGACACTAATAACATCTTTATGGGTAGGAAAATCTTAAAAATGAAGCCAAGTTGGTTCTGTATGAGAATGATTTCAGATGTGGATGTCTTTAGGAGAAAGACAAAACACCAAAGTAATCCTCATGGGCCACGGCTCTCCTTGTGTGTTTTCATGACACATGTCAGGATCTTCATTCCAGAAAAAAAATAAATAAATAAAAGAATAGGGAGAGGAGGGAAGGGCGAACGATTTTCAAAACGTATACCGCCCGTTCTTACTGTCGTTTCAAATACTTGTCTCGCATAAAGCCCGGAGTGCCTTTGTTAGAGGTCAATTAGGCAACTTCGAGTATTGCAAAGGTGGTGTTTCTCTCCTGTGAGGGGAAGTCAGGGGGAGTTGAAAGAGAGAATAACCTTTACCTCATAATTTTCCTTCCCCTCTTCTCTGTGAAAGCCACATTCGTCTCTCAGTGAAGGTACTTGGAGAAACTTGCTAAAATTTTCCCTCATGCTTGAAATTTACTTACCCTGGGTAACAGGAAATGTGGAGTCTTGTGATGTAGATTGTTATACCAGATGGTAATCTGAGCACACGCTATTTCTGTAGATCAGCCGTGTGTGAGTCATGCATCGGGGCTGACCTCAGCCACTGGGAAATTGGGTTCCATACCACTGTTGTTAATAAATAATAATCATCATCGTAACGGCACTGATTATGCATCCTTTGGATGCACGCTTATGAGGCTCTTGCCTTCACATGACATTAAATATGGAATCGTTTTCTTTTTCTAAATAGTACTTTGTTACCCACCTGGCCATATGGCGAGATTGTTGGTTCTTAACTGGCAAGGGCAAACACAACATTAAACTCCATTCAATTAGGTGATTAAAATGTCTGCCCCTTGTGTTGTCCTGTTCATTGACTGCCTTGATTACATTGTTCTTCCTTTCCAGCAAGTTTCTGTCTTACTCAGGGTGTCCTCTTCCAGGCTCTGTGATTGGAGTTATCCATTTAAGGCTGAAGATGAACTTGGGTGGAGGGATCTACGCTCTTTTACCTTCCCTACTTTTTAACCTTAACTGGCTACTTCAGCCATGGAAAATGTTTTCGTATTTATTATAATTTCGAGAATTTGCTTGTTGCAAATAAGCCAGGCAGGAAAGGGCTGCATGGGATAAACTCTTCCAGGTCCGGAAGTATGTTTTCTTTGCTTCCCACCTTCTGTGCACTCAGCCTTTCTGCTTTTAGTCCTCCGCTGCCTTCCTTCCCTTCTGCCTCCTTTTCTGGCACTTGTCCCTTTCAAGGGCCTAGAACTCTGCTTTGCCCATAAAGGCCAGCATCCTTTTGGCTTTGGAGCTGTCTGCGGGCATTTTCCAATGTGGCACTTGGCTGTCCCTTGCTTGAAGCCCACCCCCCCCGCCCCCACCCCGACGCTCTGTCCTCTCCTTGGCATCTGATGCCCCTCTCCGGCATCTCTGACTCCCCCTCACATTTCACAGCACCTGGATAAATGTGTCTCTTCTTTCTTTTCTTCCTCTTCCTTCCCAGCTGTTGTTTACTTCTAAATTTGGTCAGATATTGGGCCTCGGGGAAGTGCAAAGCTGAGATTCACGCTCTCTGACATTTCCTTCACTCGGCCTTGTTGTTCTTGGGTTCCTTTCGTTCTGCCACGTTCTTGCTCAAACTTTCTTCTGGCAGGAGGCGATCAGGAAGGCCCTCCTTCCTTCTTCCTGCCTCTTTTTCTCAGGATGCCTTCAGGACTGGAGCTGGTACCAGCTCTGTCTACACGGGCAACTCCATGGGGTCATTCCGCATTTCTGATTATTTCCTGACTGTCTCTTTGAGAGAAATGCCATCCTCTCTTTTTCGCTTGGTTCCTTTTACTCCAAGGTAACATTTCTGACCGAACATTGTTAGGGTAAGAACTCTAAGGTCTAATGCTAATGAGTTTAGATGCATTTTTTCCCGCTTTGCTTCTGATTGTGACCAGAGTCATTCATTTCTTGGCTAAATTTGGATCAGAAAACAGAAAGAGCCAGTTCATAAGGGGTTTTAATCTGCGTGGGGCTCTCCTGGCACATCGTAGTGACTAACATGCAAGAGAAGCAAGTTTCCATGGGAAATAGGAGGCATTGGTTTGCCTCTTTCAGGGGGCAGTTAGAGAGTGAACTGTCGCTGAAATTGTGCTGCCCTAATTTTAGGTAATTTGGGGGTTTTTTGGTTTGTTTTATTTACCTTACTCAGGGAGGCATAGAGCTACGAGGTCTCTAGGAGTCTTTGGAGTGAGGTCCTTTATTATCAAGCACTTTCTAGGCATAGCCTCCCCCAAGGGCCAAAGTTGTGTCTTGGCAATTCACCCGCCCTGTCTCCTGCTCTCAGGAGTTCCTCGTACCTCAGAGGAGGCAACTCTTCACAGTCTACGAAGGTCTCGGCAGGGACTCCTCTGAGACCTTCTCGGCTCCTGGCTGGGAGGGACCATCTCCCCTCAGTCAGGACAGACAACAGGCTTCAGATCAATGGAACGAGATCAACGTAGGACGGAGCTCCAAGCCCAGTGACTGTAACATCTGACAAGTAGCAGCAGCTCTCCTTGCCTTAGATTCCTCGTGGATTACATGGGGATATTAGAGCACCCATCTCATAACGTGGCTGCGGGGATAAAATGAGAGAATCCTGTGAAGTACCTGGCACCAGTAGATGGCAGCTATTTTTATCTATGATCCAGTAGGTAGAACATTTCTGTGCTCTTCCCAGCCTGAAATGGAGATGCCTTTACATCATCGTTCATGGCTATTCTTAATTACTCTTGTCATTTGACTTCTAAGTGCCCATCGCAAGCTTTCTATCAAGCCAGATGCCTGTAAAACAATATGAATAGCAATTATATAAAAAGTCTCTGCAGAGCTCTAGGATCGTGAATTTTTAGATCCTCATAGATCAAGGCCACTGAAAAGCAGAGCATTTTGAGTCTAGGATGGGCATTAAAACTAACCACTGCCTCCCTCCTGCCATAAAATGCTAAGCCCTTAGAATCATACAGGATACCTAGATTGTAACATACAGGTGGAATGTAAGAGGTCAAGACCGGGGTTAGGAGATGTACGTTTCAGAATGGGTGCTTCCAGCTCTGAAGTCCTATGATCCGTGATGGTGAGCTCCTTGGCTAGATTATATAAACTCCTTGAAGGCCTTTTGATTTCTGGAGGCAGGTGGGTGGGGGTTAAAATTGACAGTGATCTGAGATAGCATCAATTCCTATATTGCTTTCTGGGCTTATCTGGAAGTTCCACTCCTCTCCGAGAAGTTACTAGTCTCCCCAAAAAAATGGGCCTTACTGTAATCTGTCCATGCAGCAAGCATCTGTCTTCGCTTCACAGATCTCTTGTACGAAGCTCACACTTCATATAAGGGACTAGCATGCTGATTTCAAAATGACATCATAATCTAGTTAAGGAGATAAACGGTTTAACCTTGAAACAGGACGCGCACCGATTATAAAGCCATTTATGAACATACACCGCACTTGTTCCCCTCAGCTCCCTAACACACACACGGTAAATACTCAAGGCTGAGCTGTTTTGCTCTTTTCTGAAGCTTTTTTCCCCAATCACTTACTAAAGTGGTAGACATGATCTCTGTAAGAGGCTGTAGGAAATAAGAATTAGAAAATTCTTGAATTAATAGTGCTTATTATAAAGGATAATGAACGTTAGTTTAAGATTCTGTGACTACAGATATCAACGGGAGGGCTAATCAACATGATGGTTCTAATAGAAAATGCCAAGAATCCAAAGACACTTGTGTGATGAGTCATTGCCATTCAGTTTCTTCCACAAATGGTCTTAACCTAAGCAGGACTCTTAAATCAACAAATGGTAGTTGCTAGAAAGGCATTTTTCAAATTAGCAATGAAGTATTAATTATTTTTCAGTTTCTATTGGCAGTTTTTTAACCCATAGCATGAAATGTGGAGTCTGAAGAATGTAGAGTCCTCATCCAACGTGTAAACTCACTCCACATTGTCCATCAACGTCCAGCCTCTTTCACACACCAGCACCGTGCACTAAAAATAGAATGTGAACTAAAAATGAAGCCATATACGTAATTTTAAATTTTCTAATGATTTCCTTAAAAAAGTAAAAAGAAATAGGTGAAATTAATTTTAATAGTACGTTTTATTTAGCCAAATATGTCCCAAATACAATCAGTTCAGCAGGTAATCGTACAAACATTGCAGAGATAACTTACATTCAAGTGTTTCATACCAAGTCTTCAAAAATTCAGTGTGTTTGACAAAGCACATCTTAACTTGGATGAGGCCAACCTTCAGTGTTCAACAGTCCCATGCAATTAGTGGCTACCATATTGGACAGCATAGATCTATATAAGTCACAGAGGAAAAAAATCACTTCAGTACCCTCCAGCTCTCCTCTAGAAAGCCATTACATTTTTCAACAGTGTAGGTATCAGAAATTTCTTCTTTGTTTTGCACTGAAATCTGCATGTTTTTAATTTCTACCCTTAGTCTCTGTTCTACCTTCTCAATCATACTTTTAGTACCACGGAAATGTCACGTTGGCTTTCAGGAGTGGCAGTATGTCATGACGTAATTCTGGTTGTTTTCAAGTTTCCTCTTAAACCAGAATTCCCATTTTTTACTTTTGAAATTGGATTTTTTTAGATCAGCGACAGAATTTTCTATCTAAAGTTGTTACATTTCGCCTTACTAGTTGGCCTATTATTCCTGACTGACAAAATCTCTTTTGGAACAGAGTTCTACCAACTAACTAATCAGGTGTTCCTTTCTGGTTCATGTTGTCCTTATAAGGAATCAGCATGTCAGCAGCATCCTCACTGAATTCAGTGAGAAATAAGTTAATTTAGGGCAGCCATGACTTGCTGTGAGAATCTTCTTTCCCGGTTAGGTGGCCTCCGTGGCCACCTCCCTTAGGTTACAGTCACTTCAAGTTATAAAGTCACCAACCAGCTGGTCATTTGGGTTCACATTTCTTCATCTTCCCCACCAGGACATCATGACTCACCTTGTCAAATGTCCTTCCCAGACGGTCAAAGTTCTCAGCTGTCAGAACAGGAAATAAGTTAATACTTCTTGCTTAATTCAGTGAACCCAGAGTGAGCTTGGTCCAGAACCACATTTTTCTCTCTCCGGGCTTCTGTCACCTTTCATGTTCCTCAGAGTTCTTCAAAATAATTGACAATGCCTCATGGTTCTCATCTTTGGGTTTCCTCATCCCAGGGATCTTCTATAAAATAAGTAGTTGGTCTTTCTTCATTGTTTTTCAGCATTCACTCTTTTTTAAATTTTTAAACATTCTGGCATAGGTTACATGAGTATTAATTTTTAAGGTTAACTTATTGGAGTAAGCGAGAGAGAATTTTCCTATCAGGGCAATTTCTGAAGTCAGAAGGGTCTCATAATTAGGGTGATGAGAAGATATTTACTTCTTGGATCAGAGAAGAGGGAGAACAATTTTTGCCATAGAAAGCATGATTTCCAAGGGTCTACTGATCTCACTTTATTTTTCCTTTATCTTTTCCCCCTACTGATTCACTTTTTTTGGCAGTACTGCTTGTTCCTCCATTCTCTTCTTGTTATTCCAATTCACTGCTTCTCTTTAAATTAAAGGGATAGGCATTATTTTCTTTTCCAGTAATATAAATGATAGATCTGAAGGTTTTGTTTTGTTTTGGAAGAACAGGAAAGCAACCAATCAGAAGTCTGGTGGAAGAATATATATTTCTCCAGCTCCTTATAAAGTCATGTTCTATGAATGGCCCAAATTTGGGTCATGTTGTCAGCTCATCATTGACTATATCATATTTTAATGTTCTGTTTCTAGATGTGGCTTATTGACTATTCTGTGAATTGCTGGATGTTAGGGGTTATATCTTATTAGTCTCTGTGTTATTGACACCTTATGTTTAAAAGTCTTTCCATGAATACCATGCTGTGCATGAATGAATGACTGAATGAATGAATGACTGAATGAATCACTTATATGACACTTAAATACAACTTCTACCTGAGTGCTTCCTGTTCTGAAATACTACTTTACATTCAACCCATTACTTTGTTTGATAGCTTTAATAATAAAAAGCTTTTCTTTTGTATTTAGCTAAAGCTGACCCTCAGAGCTACCATTTTCCCATACAAAGCACCTTTCCCATGTATTTATTCTACATATTAAACTGAAGGCTTCAGGCCTGATGAAGATAGCAATTTTGTTTTCAACAGGAAGTACTGTGCTTATTCCTTTGCTTGTTCAACCATCTTCATTCCAGTGGCATTCCAGTGGCAAGCTTCTGGCATGCCAACCACACAGGTCATTTAGGGAGAAATCCAAATTCCATTTAGACACATTTTGAACTCCTCTAAATATTGTACTTTCTCAGGCTTCCAGGGAGCCAGTGTTTATCACTGGATGAGTACAGTTACAGAGAGATCAAGGACTTAGTTTATTCTGGGTCACATCCATTATAATGGCCTAGTTTAGGCCAAAGAGTCCTCTTGTTCCCAACCACTTTCCTTCGTCTTAGAGTGAAATTTTCGGCAACGTTGCCCTCCTTCCCAGGATGAACCCATCGTGAAGCCCAGGCTGGGACTGCTCTTTCTTTATTCCAGATCAGCAGTGCTTACTTACTCCCATAGCTCTTCCTCTCCCCTCGACCCATTGCCAGATAATACAGTATGAAGAACCCAGGATCTGACACTCGTATTTGGCTCAGGGCTGGTTTGTGAATCACATGTCACAACAGAACTTTAAATCGTGTGTCCAACACAAAGAAAGATGACGCCAGTGCTTTGAAATGTCTTTTAACACAAAATATGTCAATGCTCCCCGGCCCCCCAGCCCTGCTCCCTTCTTTCTTCTGCATTTTTTGGAGATGTTTAGAAGTCATGTCATCTTTGTTTGTGAAATACAATTTTAGGATGAAGGTATGTCAATATTGTGAACGTGCACTAAATACTGCGAGAAACATGAGACCATGATTATGTCGGCTTTGATCACACCGATTCCCCTAATTAAAAATTCCACCGAGGAGAGTGCTGTGGAATCATGTAAACCCTGTGAATTACCTAATAATGATAGAAATATTCAGAGCATTAGTGATTAATGAACAGATGTGAAGAGGCAATGCAAACTTATGGGAAACCATTTCTAATGGTGATGTCAGCAAGGAACAATTTGCAGACATAATTACTAAAAAATTATCAGAGACTTCCTTGTCAAGTATTTTGTATGTTTATAAAGCTGTTGGTGACTCATTTTAGAAGTCTGGGAGACTTATTTGATTTGGAATCAGGATTTTATTATAGCTTAGCTGTTATGTAATAGTTTACTCAGACTGATGGGGAGATATTCTTCCATGTCAACATAACTTGTATGTGTGCAGTGAGATTTCCTTGTAGTTATTTCAGCAATTCATATCTGAATGCTTTCCCATATTTTCATGCTTGAGTATATTCTCAGTTTGTAAAGTGGGACTCTAGAGCGGTCATGAGATTAATTATTCAATAGATTACCACTGGCTTAGGGCATTGGAACAAAGTTGCTTTAGATTGTGAAGTTGGTAATGCCATGCGACGTGACTCTTCCTGGCATGCCATAAACTCAGTATATGGGTTTTTTTGTCTTACACATGTCATGCTACTTAGCACTGTAAGCCAAAGTCTTCTATGGCTTTGCTAAGGTCGGTACCATAATTAGTCAAGCTCTACACACATGCCCTCAAAATTCCAATGTTTGAGTGCAAAGTCATCTGGGTACATCCAGTTTTTAGGTTGGCTGGGAAACTATTGTTTGATCAACACCTCTAGTTGCTAACTAGAAAGAAGCATTTCATTTGGAGTTTCCAAAACACTAATAGCAACCAGATAGACATTATGTCTGTCCTTTGCCTCAAATTTTAATGATGTTGTTGTCTCCAGAACAACTCCAAAAGAAACATAGCCTGAAAAATGTGGTGCTTTCCAAGAAAGGTTGGGTGTTATCTTTGCTCTAAAGGGGACAGCGTGGAGAAATAAAGAAATGGAATGAGCAGGGAGGGCTCCTGTATTCTGTTCCTGGCTCTTCAACTGCCTAGCTGCTACTGTACCATTGATAATTTTTCTGGTTTCTCTTTCTATAAGTTTCTTTATCTGTTGACTCACAGAAGCAGAATTTAACCATGCAGCTACATAATTAGTCTGAATATTTGCCCACATGGGCTTATACATAGACATGGGATCTTATTTAAACACTTGTAAATGGATTTATTTTATTACTTGATACCTATCTGATAGTCCTTTCCGCCTCTGCAATGTATATTAACATAGAGAGGAGCAAGGAAGGAAGAACAGGAGAGTGAAAAAGAGGAATTTGAAACAACTGAAAAGCACTGGACTTGCTCCTTTGGGTAAAGGAAGGCCAATAATATATTTTGGATGATAGCTGCATAATTCTTCAACAGGAACACAGAAATGCCTCTGTTTTGTAGTAATGAATAATGAAGAACATTTTATGATCCAGAAAAGTCACAGAAAGTCACTGCATAAAGGCACCACTTCCTTTTGGCCAGTTTTGCATTTACAATAAACAAAGCTTCTATTTTAATTCCTGAAACACACATTGTCACGCAAGATGGTCCCAAGAGGAAGGAAGTGCGCTTCCTTTTGGCATCTTCTGGAAGTTCTCTAAAGCAACGATGTGACTTTGCCATTTCGTGGGGGGTGTCCATACACCCACGTACTAGCTGGTGGGATAAGGCTGAATAAGAACAGGGACCTGCAAATACTTCCTCCTCTGGTCCAGTCTATTTTCAAGGCTCGTCTCTGGCTTCTTCCATATTCTCAAGTCCGGTCCGCTGGGACACTAGTCTGTGTAATTGCTCATGCTCTGCTCTCTACCTCTGTCAGTCAGACCCCCGTGCCTGGTCTAATCTTCACCTCACATTTCATCCTCTTGAATCCTACTCACCTGCTAACTTTCTTAACCCTACTAACTTGCCATGTTTCCTCCCCCCTCTGAATTTGAAGAACTTCACGCTTGACTTTTTCTCTTGCCCTGTTCTATTCTCAGGGGGCCTGGAGCAGAAAGTGTCTGGCATTGTCAGCATTGAACTTGAAGGCTCGTAAAGGAATGAATGACTGATATGTACCTTGCATGTCTCTCGTGGTTCCCAGGGACAAAGTCTATGACATGTTCATCTATATCCCCTATGGTGTCCAGCAAGTTCCGTGCACACACAGGTGCTTAATCACCAAATGAATTGATCTGTGCCTTCTGGCTTTCCTTGAGTGCAGGAAGCTCTGAGTTTGTTGTAACTTAAGCTAAAGTTACGATGACAGGCTTTGGATCATGGATTATCTAACGTTGGTAACTGATGCTGTACAGGCTGTCTGAAATACTAGGATATCACCATGCTAATGTTTCCGGCTTTCTAAAACCATGTTATGACAGAACTTTCTGTAGTCTCTGGATTTGACCATTTAATTTTGTGGATAAGAAAACAGGGTGGGGGAGGTGCCTGCTGTCATCATTACCACGGTTAGAACAGGCTCTGGGTGGCAAGTCTTCGTACTCTGAGTTCAGGGCTCATTTCCTATAACTTGCTGCCTTGACTTTTCCAGAACAGGAAGATAGGTTAAAAAATTATCCTAGTAAGTCTCTGACTAGATTGAAGTACTTGTTTGTATCTGGCTTGGGAAGATTGGGAGCAATGTGCAGCAAAAGAAGTTTCCTTTTTACTTAGCTGCAACTCTTCAAGAGCCCTTAATTCGATGTCACTGGCATTAAAGTGGATATTTGCATCTGAAAGCGTGTCCCTGATTCTTCAAGGTACTTCAAAGGTCACATTTCACTACTAAACTACACTTCCTTCAAAATATACTTTTAGGTGCCAGAGATTCCTTCTAGCTGAGTAATGAACATTTCTTTAGTATTAAATAATCAGTCATCGGAGGTTAGAAAGGATCTTAAGACTATCAACTCCACTGATCTGATTTTATATTCAAGGAAACTGAAGTTTAGAGAAGTCCTAACTTTCTAAAGCTCCTTCTCCCCAGCGCCCCCCCAACCCCGCTACCCCTAGCAGTAAGGACCAGGAATAGAAGTCTTTCCAAGACATCATGTAGCTATCATCATCTCTGTGTAAAGGCTGAAGAAAATTAAGGAACCCCGAGACTTGCCCTCAGGAGGCTATATGATAATGCTACAGCTATTGGGAAATTCATTTGTTCATGATCATTGAAGAGCTATTTCCAAAGTTAAACAAGCCAGATTCAGGCACTGACTTGACCTGGATGATTCAAGGATGAGTGTTAGAGACATCAAGGAGGGTGGTGACGGAAGAGCAGGTCGTTGTTAAAATAACCCCATGCTTGGTCACGGCCACAGCCTCTAGCCAGTGAGCTCAGAGATGTCTGGCACCTTCTTTCCCTGAGTATCTCCAGCATTTAGGACACTGGTCTAGCTCATATTAGTGCATGTGTGTTGAATGAATAAATGGCCTGATAAGATAGTGGTGGCTAGCCAAGTCTAGATCTTTGTTAAAAAAGAAAGAAAGAAAAGGAACAAAACAAGAATAGCACAATAAAAAAGACCTCAACCATATCTCTAGTACTGGGTTATAAACATTTAAGGCATCAGTAAAGGCTTTGTTAACTAAAGCTGGCTTGAGAAACTGGACTCCAGTGACTGAGGTATGAACAACAAGGGAAGATAAATAAATTGTGCAGCAGAAACCACAAAAGCAATGTGCGAGAGGTCAGAGATGACGTGAAGCTGGCCCCTCCGTGTTTGCTCATTCATTTATTCATTCATCCGTCAAACACCTGCCTACGTGCCAGTTGGTGGGTTACAAAAACGTCAAGGCAATTGCCTTTAAGGAGCTCAGGAATCTACTCCAAGTGTTCCCCTTCTTAACCCTAATTTGTATGTTCTATAGTATAAAACAAGATGAGAAAATGCTGAATGGGAACTATTTTAAAGGAAATTTGGCGTTATTCTTCATGTGTTCTTAATAGCAGTTTGATGGGGTTACTTAATTTTTCATTTTGTCTCCATATCTGGGAATTTGAAAATGATTCTGGAATTTCCTCCAAACAAGATAGCTTTCCTTCAAAGGTATTTGTGCATCTCAGGAATGTAGCTAGAGTTGTGGCTGCCCTTCCAGCAGGTCTGCCGTCATAAACCCTGCAGAAATTCTCGCTGTGGTTGGGCACGGGCCGGGCTTTCAGTCCACACACATCTGCTGTGTGCCTGCATCACCCACAGATTAGTGAAGAAAAACCACCAGCACGATGTTTTGGGAATGAGATATCATTCTATTTGGAGTGCCTTACTATTTCTAAAAATGCCCATATCAAGCAACTCTGAATGAGTACCCAAAATGTAGATAGAGTAAGAGAGGAATGCGTTTTATCTAAAATCAAACCAATTATCAGAAAATTGCTACCCTGTGCTTGGTGTTCTAAATCTAATATATATATTTTTAACATTTCATTGTTGGTGACCTCTGTAGAAAAGCTAAGATCCTTAGGAAATTTTGATTATGTCCACAGTGACCATGTGCCAAAATTATGATGATAATGAAAGATCCTGAGCAGGGACGATCATCAAAATGTTTAACCACTAGAATGACATCAAACGATCAGAATAGTGACCACAGACAACTGCTGTGTTTGCGGTAGAGATTGGTTCGATATTAGCTCTGCTTCTGTGTTGCATTCACTGAGCGGTCACATGGAAATGACAGCTGAAATGTCCCTGTGTACCTTGTACAGGTAGAGATCAACATTACCTGAAACCACTAAAGTGTACTAATGTTCGCTATAGAGATGGTTATCAATTTCAAATGCAAGTGTATTTATTCTTTGTCTCACTTCATCATTTTTTCCTTCCCTAACAGATTATTTCTATTAGGATGAAAGCATATTGTATTTTATCTTCCTACTTAAAAATCCAAGCAAACACGCATTCTTCAGGCTCTACTCTCCTGTATCTACCCTGTTCTATTTCTTTTCCTTGGAGCAAAATTCCTGGAAAGAGTTTTTTCACATTCAGGAAACATCTTCTTTTCCTTCTTTCACTTGCTCTTACATCCTGTCAATCAAGCCTTCTTCCGTCTTCTGGAAAGCCCACTGTCAAGTCACCAAGAACACGCTTAGCGCCGGAACTGACCGGCACCTCTCAGACCTCTTCCAGGTGGATGGTAATAGCATTTAGTGCACTTGGCCTCACTGTCTTTATTGAGATGCTTTCCTTACTTGGCTTCTTGACATCACTGTCTCGTGTTCCTCCCACCCCAGTGGCCAACCCCTCTCAAGATTTGCTGGATCCTTCACTTCTGCGCTTTGGAATGTTGGAAGACTGCAGGTTTTGGTCCTTGGACCGCTTCTGTTTTCAAACTGTATATACTCTCTGTGTGATCGCAGTCCCCAGACTTCAAGGACTACCTGGTACACCAATCTCCCCATCGAGGAGATTTCCCTGACCACGATCTCAGCAGCAGCAGTCACGGTCAGTCTTTAGATCCTTGTCCTACTCTGTTTCTCTTCCTTACACTTACTCCCACGTGATATTCAATAGATAGCCAGCAAATCCTTATTGATGGTGTACTGTCTTCTCTCTTCCACCAGAATGTAGCTCCAGGAGGGTAGAAATGATCTGGGTCACGAATGTCTCTTTAAGGCTAAAATAGGGCCTAGCACAGAGGATGCGCTTGATATATTTGGTTGAATAAATAATGAATATGTACAAACTGAAACTAAAAACACCAATAAGGGAAATCTGTTTCATACTGTGTAATTTATGAAATGTAATCCTTTTTTTATTTGCAATGACAGCTTATGTCAAGGGTTGGTCGGCCTGCCATGGGTCAAATCCAGCCATTTCCGTTTGTCTACATGTTGTCTGTGGCTGCTGTCACATTGCAACAGCGAAGTGAGAGAGACAGAGATGGTGCATGGCCTGCAAAGCTGAAAATATTTGCTATCTGGGCCTTTCTAGAAAATGTTTGCTGACTCCTGGTTTAGCGACATTAGGGAGGTAGATTCATGTAAAGGGTAGGACTGTAGCTCTTCTACCAGTGTCCCGGGTTCAAACCGCAATTCCCCTTCTGCCCATCTATGGTCTTGGGTAAGTCGCCTGGCCTGTCTGTGCCTCAGTTTTCTCAAATGTGAAATGGACATTAATACCAGTACCAGACACATAGGGTAGTTAGGAAAAGAAAATGAGTTAATGCATGTAAAGTACCTAAAATCTTCCAGGAACACACTTATTATAACATTATGGTGTGGTAAGAAAGCAATTGCAACTGATTTGAAAGACAAACACATCTATTTTTTTTAAAAGATTTTATTTATTTATTTGACAGAGAGAGAGACAGCCAGCGAGAGAGGGAACACAAGCAGGGGAGTGGGAGAGAAAGAAGCAGGCTCATAGCGGAGGAGCCTGATGTGGGGCTTGATCCCAGAGCACCAGGATCATGCCCTGAGCTGAAGGCAGACGCTTAACAACTGCGCCACGCAGGCGCCCCTGAAAGACAAACACATCTAAGTGTAGGGATGTGTGCTTCATTTATCCCCAGAAATAAAGCACAGATGACTAAATACATTTCCCTTCCTCACTGGCTCATTCTCTTGAGTCTTGGGTGAGTTGGTAGGAACAGATATATTTTCCTTCGGTTGCAGATGGAAAAATTTACATGCAGACTGTGTCTTTGCTAAACTAATCTTTGTGGGATCCACACACAAAGAAGATAAATTGGTGTTGTGTTGTCTACTCTCTGTTTTGATGGAATTCAGGAGGAAAACTCAGTTGAAATCAGTCACATGGGCATTTCTGTGGGTGTTTATATGAAGATTTGTCTGATGACTTTATACTATCAGGTAGGTCATGTTGGTGGCATCTTAGGATCCTTGCAAATTTCATCTTTTGGTCTTCATACTTGGAAAATTCTATGTAATTTGTCCTGCTCTTCTGGGTCTGGTCAATTTCTTCCTCTTCTGGGTTGACTTCCTGGCTCTCCCAGCTTCCCAAGTGCAAAGAGCTCTCCATTCTTTGAATGTCTGTCACCCATTCTCTTGGTCTCTAACAGAAGATATCTGTTAACTTCTTTTTTTAACCATGTAAAAAACATCCTATTTTCACAAACTAGAGTTCTTTTTGATGGAGGCGAGGATTGAGTCTTACCTTCTTGGTGAGCTCAGCTCATAGAAGAGAGTCCTATACAAAGTATCTGCTCAGCAATGGCAATTCTTAATGTGGCTGCTGAGGACCTGCAGGGTGCCACAGCCCCTCCAGTGCCTTCTCACTGAGTGTACTCCAGCCACCATAGTCTTTCAAAATCCCCTCCCACCTGCCATGCTCTGTTCCGCCGCATGCTACTCCTTGTATCCAAACCACTCTTTTTCCATATTTGCCTGGTTGGCTACTACTCACCTTCCAGGTATTAGTTCAACAGTCACTGCTGCAAGGAAGCTTCTGGAACAGTCCTTCTCACCCTTGACCAGGACCAAGTTCTCATTGGTCTACATCTTCCTTCGTGGTCTGCATCACCGTTTATATTCATACATGGCGTTTTTATGAGGTCGTCTGGCTAATGTCTTTCTCTTCTACTAGAGTGGGCTCTCTGTAAAGAGAAATGAATCTGTTATGTCACATTTTATCCCCAGCAACTAGTGCAGTGATTGATTCGTACTTTTTGAATGAATGAGTAGTGAATAACTGACAAAAATGAAAAAGATAAAGGGATGATTACATACCTGTTTAGTGTCTAAATGTATCCAATAAATTTTGTTGAGTGTTCTCTCTGTCTCAGCACTGTGCTAAGTACTGGGATGCAGCAGAGAACAAGGCAGTTGTGGGCAGAAGTGAGTTTCAAATGGGCAACTTTCCAATCTGTATCCATTCTCAGTCCAAGGGACACTAGGGTCTCAATGTGAACCTGGCTCCTCTTTCCAGATGGAGGGAAAGTGACTAATTGTGTCTCCAATTTCCTAACATAGTATCCCAATATGGTTATAACTGAGAAGATATTGAATCCACAAAACTGAGGTGCCAGACTCAGCAACCCTCAAAGTTACTGTGGCCAATTAGTAGCTCTGTAAGCAAGATTTTCTGCCGTTTTCAAATTGGTTTATATCTTTCTTCCCTCCACTTTGCCAATAAATCCAATATCAAATGCCAGCCACCTTGTCACCCTCTTCCCACTCTCCACATTTTGCTAATTCTTTGCCTTCATATATTATTAATGATGAGTTTTATTTGCTTAATGCTCCCTGTTTAATTTTGTGTATACAGTATTCTTAATTTTTCCCTCTCAAACTATTATTTTATTAAAACATGAACAATTCAGACTAACAGCTATTAAATAATGGCAATTCACTTGATTGCCATTTCTGTTTTTGTGTGTGATTGCATTATCATTACAGATGAAGGAGGGAAGCCTCATAGCATCTGGACCCACATCTGTTCATTCCAAGTGTGATGTCCAGAAGAGCTCCATTGCAGACGGGTGCCAATATTTGATAACAAAGTCTCATAAGGCACAGGAGTTGTGGGGACCATCAGGTCTAATCTTCATATACTGCAGTTGAGAAAACAGACTTGTTGAGATCACATGATGTGACTTCTGAGGCTGAGACAAGATCCCAGGTCCCCTAATTCCCATTCCGGGGGCTCCTTCCACTTTTTTCATGCTCTCGGACTCCTTTTCATAATCCTCATGAAGCAACAGATTGTCCCCTTTCTAGCAAGAGTAGAACTTTGACCAAAAAGAAAAAGTCCCATGCAATGTCCCTCTGTGCTTTTGGCCACAAGGCTCTTTTCGTGTCATTTGGAGAAAGAAGATCACATTCAGGTTTCTCCTTTGTGGCATTTAGGAATTATTTCTCTGTGAGAACCAAGCCCTCAGAGGAGCTGTTGATAGCCTGGCGTATTGTGATTGATGGATATCGATTTCCATTTCCATATCTCTGATCTCTGATATCGTCCATTTGGAGATATGCCTCCAAACTCATGAGGTTGGCTAAGGGAGGGAAAGACATTCATCAGCCCAGCTCGCTACTAAATAGCCATTATATTCTCCGGACTAAGGTGTTCTTGTTTTGCTGAGCTTTTTCTCAGGTTGCGGTCCCCCTCCCAATCTGAGGCACTGCCAGCTCATTGGCTTTACCACTTGAGCATGACCCATAGCAAGTTCAGAGTTTCGTTAGCGGCCTATGGACTTCCTGGCACAGAGCAAATGCGACCTTCCTGAATGGGGCGTAGGGAAAGCCGACACCTGCTCTGCCTTGCTATTCTCCTCTCCAGCACCCTGGGGATAACTGCTCTGCAAAACAGGAGCTGGTCTGTGCTCGCTGCCAACTGGAAAACCCTGATTAGAATAATGCCCAGCAGGTTTCCGCTTTCTCTTCTCCTTTCCCTAGCCTTTCCCACCCTTACACAGACTAGGGGATGGCTGCTGCTAAGGGCCAAAACAACAAGACCTGAGTGCTTTTAATTGTTATTTTTACAATTAAATTAACGGCTTTTAATTGTTATTTCAAAGACGGGGAGCCAGCATCCATGGGAAGGAAAACTCAAGACACTGGGAAGGCTATTGTAGCCTGACTGAACCTAATGGATGAGAAGGATTTTATTCAAAAGATGAATGAACGAAGGATGAATGAAATGTATGGACAAATTTATATTCGGGATGAAACATTCTCTGTTTAATTAATATTGGCCATATCGGGCGATGAATGAGTATGTTCAGGACCCCAGGCGCAGTGAAAGGTTTAGAAAGCGGTGGGGACCGTTTCAGATAGGATCTGAAGTAGGGGCTAGGCAGGGCTTCAATTATTTTACTATCTTCAATTTTGCTTATTAACGTAGATGGGAGAGCTCCTCCCCCACCCCCAACCAATGTCTCCGTTCTCTTTCCCTTTCCTTCCTCTTACAGTCTCTTCTTTCTTCTGAGGCTTGAGTGGATCCTGAATTGAGGATGAAGAACGAGCATTACAGCTCTCATGTTGAGTCCACTGACGGTAGCTCCTGAACAACCCCCCCCCACTGATGAGACAGGATCCTTACCAATTTGGGTCTGTAATACGTGTCAATGACAAAGCTTTATGAATCCTAGCCAAAGAAGTAAAGGTATATTAGATGGAATGTTATATTGTTCTGTGTATAGTTTCTGTTTCTCCCCTTTTTGTTGTGGTGGTGTTGTTGAAAAGAGAAAAACTATCCGTTAAAACCCAATTTGATGGGGTTTAGTTAGAATAGAACGGAAGGGAGAAATGGAGGCTTTCAGATGTTTGGAGATATTGCAGGACCCAGGAGCTTTAAAAGCAAGTTTCCCTAACCCTATGAGAGAGAGAGAGAGGGAAAGAGAAAGAGAGAGAGAGAGAGAATCTCATTAGTCCTTTGAAGGATCTCAGTACGGAAGAAGTCCTGCTCAGTGTGAATCAGTTCAAGTCAACATAAGTGATGACTTATGCTCTGAGCATTTGGGGGAGGCTGGGACTCCACACCGCCCTGCTGGGAGCCTCGGGAGGCTAGTGCTCACGGTGACTGCCTGTTGAGGTAGTTACGGGCTGAGACTGTGGATGGAGGAATGGTGATGACACATATAAGTCACTAAAATTTGTCTTCTGAAATGAGTCTGGAGTGTGGCAGTGCAGGAAGCTATGAATTACTAAGTGGATTTCCCCTGTTGCAATCTTTAGAGAGGACGAAAACACTGTGTCCTCAGTAGATCTTCCAACTTGTGGAGCACTGATGATATTGGATTCAAAAGAAAGAAAAAAAATGTGTGTATATATATATATAATACCAATGTGTGTGTATGTGTATGTCTTTGTGTGTGTATAAATTTCTTTGGTCAACCTTATTAATGAAATTGATGTAGCCATATTTTGCCCTCCCCCAAATCCATGTATGTATACTACAATTAATAAGGGCATAATTTCCTTTGTAAAAACAATTGCTTTCCTTCACAAAATGATTCTTTATAAGGCTGTAAATGAATAAAGTAAGAAGTTCCCATAGTTTCTTTAAAATAGGAATTGCTATAGTAATAATAATAATAATAATAATAATAATAATAATAAGCATTTATGAACCTTGTCTCTTGTGCCAGGAGCTGAGCTAAGAGCTTTTTTTGAAATATCTCATTAAATCTTCCAATCACCCTAAAAGGTGAGGTACTATCATTATCTCCTACTTTTCAGATATTGAGGCTTAGAAAGTTGAGTAGCTTGTCCAAAGTCACATCATTGATAAGAGGTGCAGCTGGGATTTGATCCTAGACAGTCTAATGCTAGAGCCTGTAGTCACGTGTTCCCAGTTGTGTATTTTGGGGTACCATAGCTCTTATGTGAAGCAACACATCAGCTTGGGACGAAACAATGCACCCAACTAAGGTGTGACTAGAAATAAAAATATTGACCCTTGGTTTGGCTCCAAGTGTCATTTATTTTGACCCAGTGTTTTCCCTTCCATCATTAGGGATTTTTTTTTCTTTCTTTTTTCTTTTTAATTAAGGAAAATCTGATATCAAATAAATTCACCGAATTCTTGCTGTGTAACCATGTGGCAAATGCTAGTTCTGGGCATGGAAAGACAGGCAAAGCATTAAAAGATAGACTGTAGAGAAACTGCCAGTCTAGATTTTTCTCTGTATAAGAAAGCACAGTTCCCTTGATACAGAATGGACTATGCAGGGAGCAAAGCGTTTGACTATTGGGCAAGAAACTGTGTTAAGTTTGAGGTGATGAATCACTCTTCATGCACAGATCTTATGGAAATAAGGCCAATTCTGGCATTTCATGATGTTGCCCAAAGATAATCCAGTTGCATCCGAGTGCTTGGAAAATCCATTGGATCCCTGTCCCCTCCCCCACACTCTCTCTGCAAACACATCTCATATAGAGACACCCATGCATGAGTGATGGAGTTGGAGAGATGACTGGTAGTTATTCAGTTAATAAAATACAAAATTGCTTTCCTAGAAACACCAGTGAAACAAAGGAACACGGAGAGAGAAATCCTGGTCCTACCAGCAGGATGAATGGGTGTGAGAAAATGCAAGGGAGAATTCTTGTATAAACATGACTAAGGTTAAAGATCGCTGCCGCTGAGTGAGGCTAAAATATGGACACGATGAACGTGCCAGGCTGGGCGAGCAGGGTGCTATCTATCAGGGCAAGTGAGGAGTGGGTGGGAGAGGGGTCCATGGCCTGTGTTTATCTATTAGCTGAAGTTTTGATCTCGAGGCTGGGAAAGCCATGTCCAGAAATAAATGTTTAGGGCATGACATTCTTTCCATGTTAGGACATTGCATTCTTGCTATTTGGTGGCAAATGACTGAACAGCGAGCTTGGTCCCATTTATGATCTAATTCCATAGACATGAAACCCCGGGCATCTGGTTCAGAGCATTCCAGGAAAGAGTTAAAGCTGAATATCGCTGCCTCACTCTTCTTCCTTTTTGGTGAATGACAGCCTGGGGCGCTGGACTGACTGCCTCCTGGAGGTGCTTTCTCTCCTTTTCTGTGGGTTTTGTTTTCTGCCTCTGCAGCACGGCTCTCTCTCGCCCTTCCTCTTGCCCTTGGCATGAAAGCTCTCCTACTGAAAGTATACCTCCTCTCTGCAGACTACAGAGGAGAGGGTAAAAGAAATGGAAAATCGCTCCCACTTTGTAAAAGCGGAGAGCCAGTGAGGGTGTGGGTGTGTCTGGGTGTGCACGATCCGTGGAGGAAGTGTCTGAGGGGGTCCAGCTGGGAGAACTTGCAGCAATAACTCTCTAACCAACTGAACAAAGCTTCCAATAATACATGGTGACATTTACACAAATAGTTGTGGTTATGCTTTCCATTTCTTCTTATAGGAAACAAGTAAGGTTTTTAAATGCTTTGGTGATGTGATCAGTAGACAGTAGTGGGAAAGAATTTCCCTGAAACTTGACTTGCAATCAAAATAAGGAAGGAAGATCTGAAAGAACTGAGAATATTTCAGCTAATCAGGATATGGCACTTTCCGACATCTGGATGTCCAAACAAGTGTTTTGAATTCAACGCTATTAACATGTGTCACTTTAATGAATATTTTCCTTTGGAGTCGATTGGGTGGTTACATTTTTGGCAATGATCTCGTGGTCTGTTGCCTACATTACCTGACCCACAGTCCATTTTCCTTGTGTTGGCTGTGGGGAAGAAAAAAAGTGGAAAATATCTCAGAACCTGGAAAACAGTACTGAGAATGTGACTCATCTTTTAATTGAAGCTCTTCAAATAGAAGCTCTCTAAGGATTGTCTTCTCACTGTGACATCATGTGGAACAAAAGAAGTAAGTTCTTTTGTATCAAAAAGATAGGGAAAAAATTCCACAGAATGAGATAGGACTTTATCTTTTTAAGCCTGAAAAAGAGGGTCAGGTCTCTGCACACTCATCCTTTCGACTTTTAACAAAACCAACTAGAGACAAGCAACTTCTTTAGATCAGAATGTGTTTTTAAGAAGTCAATATGAACTATCCTAATTGTTCATTTACAAAGGCTCACACAGGAGTATCATTTCATTCTCTGAAAAGTCTTTTTAGGCCTCTTCTCTTTGCAGACCCTTTAAACACATGGTGTTTTCTGTAAGGGAGAGTTCTTGGCTAACTCAGAGGGCCTTTATGAGGAGTGAAGGGGAAGGAGAAGGGCAGGCCTAGGCTGGATGCTGTGTGTGTATGTATGAGTATATGTTAATTTGTGTCTCTTTGTGCGTGTGCGTGTGCCTGTGTGTTTCCCACTAGGCTCTTTGAGATAGTTATCAGAATGCGTAAAGGCATAGGCTTTGGAATCACAGACCAAGGGGTCGATCCAGAAGTCATAATTCTCTAGCTATGCCACCTCCAGTGAACGGAGGTCACGGTAGACCCGTCTCACACGGTGGCGGAGAGAGCATGGCTGAAGTGATTTGCACAGGGCCGGTTACAAAAAGCCCTCAATAGAAACCTTAGATGCCAGTGACTGGATATCTCTCCCCTTCATAGTTCCTGGAGGAATTGTGTCTTTTGTTTTTAAGTAAAGTGGGTGTTCCATCTGTATTGTGGATTCTCTGACTCATAGCAGCGTGTGGATTCTTGAGACAGAGAAGCTGTCCACTCACTCTGTTGGAAGAGGCATAGCCACCCCCCCCCTTCGCCCCATTCCCATCCGGAGGCCCCAGGCACACACAGTGCACAGCTCTGCGAACTTTCACACTGGAGTCGTGTGTGTGGAGAGCGGGATCCCACCTCCCCACACACAACCCAGTCCAGGATGCTGAGAATCCTCCACGGATGGGAAGGAAGGGAGCCAAACCTATAGAACGCAATGGACTCCAAGTCCAGGGGATCTTCTTGTTTTAAACTGACTTTGAATTCCATTGAGCAGCTGTGTACATTCCCAGGTTTTGCACTGAGCATGAGAGAGAAACCGAGAAAGCCCATTGCCTTTCCTTTGGAGAGTCTGATACCATACTGGTTTGGTGAAATACTTTCTTGTGGGTTACTCCCCCTGGCACTCCAGACGGTCACTTTCCAGCTACCACTCATATTTTCACATTCCATGTTTCCTAAACTCTCTTTGTAGAGACATATCCTATTTGGAAAGCTGGTTGGTTAGTTATGGTTTTAGAACTGTGTACTTATGCGTTCAACAAATATTCACTGAGTGTCCCCTGGGCGGCTGGCACTGTGCTCTGTACGAGGAAGAGAAAGTCACTGAAGACACTGTCTCTAATTTCACAATGCTCACAGCACAGCCGAGGATAAAGACAAGTACGTTAGTGACCCAGTGTGATGTGGTAAGTGCTGTGATGACTGCGGGAGCACAGGATTATGGGATGGCAGGCAGTGAGAGGAGAGATTAAGCAATGTGTCCAGGGTCACAGAGTTTGTAAAGGGTGGAGACAGGATTCAAGCTCGATTTCTATGGTTGAGAGACATGTGTGCTTACTTACCTACTAAGATATGCCTTTTTTTTTTAAGGTTTTATTTATGCATTTGACAGAGAAAAGGAGAAAGAGTGCTCACAAGCAAGGGGAGAGGCAGGCAGGGGGGTGAGAGAGAAGCAGACTTCCCGTTGAGTGGGAAGCCTGATGCAGGGCTTGATCCCAGGACCCTGGGATCATGACCTGAGCTGAAGGCAGATGCTTAACTGACTGAGCCACCCAACAGTCCCTAAAGATACATCTCTTTGAAAGGGGAACCCTCTTACACTGTTGGTGGGAGTGCAAGCTGGTCAGCCACTTTTGAAAAGAGTGTGGAGGTCCCTCAAAAAGTTAAAATAGAGCTACCCTATGACCCAGCAATTGCACTACTGAGTATTTACCTCAAAGATACAGACACAGTGAAGAGAAGTGCCACACGCCCCCAATGTTCATAGCAGCATTGTCCACAATAGCCAAACTGTGGAAGGATCCGACATGCCCTTCAACAGACTAATGGATAAAGAAGATGTGGTCCATATATACAATGGAATATTACTCAGCCATCAGAAAGAACGATTACCCAACATTTGCAGCAACATGGATGGGACTGGAGGAGATTATGCTAAGTGAAATAAGTCAAGCAGAGAAAGACAATTATCATATGGTTTCACTCATTTGTGGAACATAAGGAATAGCAGGGAGATCGGTAGGAGAAGGAAGGGAAGAATGAAGGGGGGGGTAAACAGAAGGGGGAATGAACCACGAGAGACTATGGACTCTGGGAAACAAACTGAGGGTTTTAGAGGGGAGGGGGGAGAGGGAATGGGCTAGCCTGGTGATGGGTATTAAGAAGGGCACGTATTGCATGGAACACTGGATATTATACGCAAACAATGAATCATGGAACTTTACATCAAAAACTAATGTTGTACTGTAGCAGTTCAATAAAGTCTCAAAGGATTTAAAAAAAAAAGATATGCCTCTTTATTCAGTTGCCCATATCATAGATTTTACTAGATAACGGAAATTAGATTTTGGGAGATGACAATAATTCTACAATCATATGAAGGTGGGCTATGTCAGTACAAATTTTTAAAGTATACATTATTTTGAAGAAGCAAAATTTTACAGTTAATAATAGTGATGTGAACCAGACTGAGAGAGTGGTCAAGGGCAAATCACAGATAGAAATCATAACATAGAAAAGAAAAAAATGTGTCTGAAATGTCTCCATCAAGTGACACATTCCTGGGGCCTTCAGAAATGTCTTCTGTCAGTTAGGGGCATTAGGCTGCACGGACCCAGACTATGGTAGCTTCCACAGGGTCCAAAGTGGTAGTTCAAGACAGGTGTAGCCAAAGAAACCATCGGGAGCATAGGCTTTTTCTAGCTTCCTGTCCCACCATTCTCACCATGTCCTTTTCCTTCTCAGGGGGGCAAGATGGCTCCTTCAACCTCCAGGCATCACTTTTACCTTCAAGACAGAAAAATCGAGAAGGGGTGTGGGCAAAAGATGTGGGCCAGCTGAGTTTGACCCTTTGCCTTAGAAAAATAACCCTATGACCTTCCACGTCACCCCTATTGTCCCATGCTGGGTACTACGACCACGTTGAGCTGCAAAGATTCTTCAGAGGTGAACGCGTTTACTAGCCGAAGCTGCTGCCCTACGCGAACCCTGGGCTCTGTGGGTAATGAGGGATGAAAGAATGCGTCCTGAGCAGGCGGCCAGCAAGCTCTGCCACATTCCCTTGAGCAGGTTAACTCTTTGCTTAAACTTGTTTAAATCATTTCTTCTCTCACCAAACTCAAGGAAATATATCCAGGGCCAGAATACAATTCAATTTGGGCCCCTTGGAAGGATCACACAGTCTCATTTGAGTCTAAATGATAGAATTTGTTCAAGGGGGACAGGGACCTTCTTCCCTTCCCCGTGCTGCTGCAACCCCCAAACGTTCTTTTTTTGAGGACGGTGAGCCACGTTCTCAGCTCTGTTAGGCTTTCGAATGAACCATGGGGAGGCTGGTTATATTATCTGGTTTTTCTTTTATTCCTAATTTGTGCCGTGAGTTATTTTCATTGGGTTGTAATGAAAGTTTTTCTAAAATATGCCTTGGATTTAGAAGAGAAATGAGCAGAAGAAGAACCGAGTAAGAGTGTGAATGCAGAAACTAGAGTGCAATAATGAATCACTCAACACATATTTATTGAGTGTTTTCCACGGCCAAGGTAATTACTTTATAACACAAACCTTTCTTATTTCCCTCGGCACCTGGCACTCTGTACTGTACGCGATGGTCAGTCCATGACGCTGACCGACAAAACGGCGTCTACGCACGGATGGAGACGGTCAGAGAAGTAATGTAATTCCACCGACCCTCATTGCCAGCATCTCACCGTTCTGGTCTTGATCGGTGGAGAACTGCAGAACGGTAGTTTTCAAGGGAAGTGGTCCTGAGCTGGGACAGCAGGCAGGAGAATGAGTTCTGGGATGGTCAGGAGTCCGGGAAAAGGGGAGTAGAAAGGAAACTCTCACCACGAGGACCCAGAGGACCATCTTTCAGACATTGGGGTGCTGTCGCTTTTATTGCTGATGACATTGAGGATGTCTCTTGTAAAACTGCAGAGCCTCACTTCTGACAAAACAATGCACAGACCAATAGACGTTGTGCATTTAGACCTGCACAAAGGGTCAGCTCTCTGTGAGAGCCCAGGACAGAAACCTGCCCACGTGCCGGCGGAAGCACCTCATGGAAGGCTGTGTGAATCCAGCCCAAATGCAGAGGAGTGCTTGGAATCAGTCAAGGAGAACTGAAATGTCAACACGTTTTGAAAGAAGATATTGTAGCACAAATGTCAATCGATCCATTCATTCACTCGTTTATTCATTCAACAAATATTTATTGAAGACCTGCCACTTGCCTGGTATTATGTTTTTGCTGTGAATACGGCAGTGAACAAAAACCAAGTTCTTGCTCTCATAGAACTTCAACTCTGGGGAGAGGAGCCAGAGCATTAGCAATAAATAAATAGACACAGATAGACAGACCTACACACACACACACACACACACTATTAGATAGTGTTAAGTGCTCAGAACTCACATCAATCAGGTGGCTGGAGAGGGGTCCGTGGCCAGATAGGCTAGTTAGGGATGGATCTGTCTGATAAGGGGACATCTGACTAGACACCTGAAGGAACTTAGGGGGGGAATATGTGTCTCTCTGGGGAAAGACTTTCGTAGAGGAAGGTAAAAAGACAGGAACTGCGGGGGTCGCTTGCAAGGCAGTGTGGGGAGCAGATCCATCAGGAAGACAAGGCGAGTCGGGGGCTCAGAGGGCTGCTGCAGGAGTCCAGCTAATGATACATATGACCATTTGGGAGAACAAAAGAAAATGTCATACAATAAATTGATTCTTGAACCATTTTATAAATTCTGGAACACAAAGGACAAGGTGCAGTGTGTTACCAGGCAGACAGCGGTCATGCCCTGCAAGGCTTTGAGACTCTGTCAGGGATTTTTTCCTCAGTTCTCCTGAGATATAACTGGCCTACATCACTGTGTAAGGCTAAGGTGCACAGCATAGTGGTCGACTTACATATACCGTGAAATGATTATTGCAATAAGTTTAGTTAGTATCCATCACCTCGTAGAGCTACAATAAAAACATGTTTTTCCTGGCGGTGAGAACTCTTAGGATTTACTCTCTGAACAACCTTTGTATCTCATACAGTGGTGTTGGCTGTTGTCATCCTGTGGTATGTTACAGCCCAGTACTCATCTACCTTACAACTGGGAGTTTGTAGCTTTTGACTACTTTCTTCCAAGCAATTCTCTCTCCCCCACCACCTGCTTTTTGTAACTACAACTATGATGTCTTTTTCATGTATATATTCTACATTTAAGTGAGATCCTACAGTATCTGTCCTTCTCTGTCTGAATTATTTCACTTAGCATATGCCCTCAAGGTCAACCCATGTTGTTGCAGATGGTAGGATTTCCTTGCTTTTTTATGGCTGAATAATATTCCATTGTATATATACCACAACTTCTTTATCCATTCATCCATTGATAGATACTTAGCTTGTTTCCAGAAGAGCCTTTTAAGAATTTTGGTCTTTATCCTAAGAGCAGTGGGAAACCCCTGAAGTGTTTTAAGCCAGAAGGTGACTTGATCTGATCTGTGTTTCAAAGGTTCACTTTAAAAACAAAGGTCATACCGGATAGATGTGCCTGATGAATTCAACTAGAGAACTAAGAAATACACACTCATAAATGCAAAGACTATACCACATAAGGCAATGTAAGTATATTTTCATCAGGAAATGAAATGCGCGTGTCTCTCAAGACAACACCGAGAAGCAAGAGTGATCACAACATAAAAATGTTCGTTAATGAACTGACAACAGACCAAATTAACTAATTCTCAGCTCTATCGAAACAACCCTGGGCTTCTCTCTATCACTCCTGCTCCATGGCCGACCATCTCGTGTTGTCTGTCTCTCACTGACTGTCAGTTGTTCACAATGCCGTATACATACAGAGTGACTTTGCAGACTTGGTGAAATACGACAGGTTTCAGAGGCAATGACATGATGATGGGGAACTTCTCCTACAAGCATTGTGGACACTGACGGTGAAGATCTGCCAGAGTTTGACCAGCACAGTGTTCACTGAGGCTGACTCATCAACTTTTTCCACCACCAATGATTAGTCTAAACCTATCATGGTAATCTGTTCCTCTTACCACTTATTTACCTAAGAATGACTTGGAGTTAAGCAAGATTTAAAGGATGAATACATGAAGAAGTATCCTTTTTTTAGGATTTTATTTATTTATTTATTTAATTTTTTGAGAGAAAGAGAGAACACGTGGAGAGGGGCAGAGGGAGAAAGAGAGACTCTGAAGCAGATTCCTCGATGAGTGCTGAGTCCAATGTGGGGCTTGATCCCAGGAAATGTGAGATTATGATCTGACCCAAAACCAAGAGTCGGACACTTAACTGACTGAACCACCCTGGTGCCCCAGGGTGTATCTTTTCGAGAATTTAAAGTTTTGAACATTTTGCTTTGATGCTTAGAGGCAGAAAAAAAATAGTGATATTAATTTATACTCAGGACTGGTCAGTGTATTCAGCTTAGTTCAGTGAAGAACTAGTAACATCAGTGGGGATGAATTACCCTAGTTGTTTGTATTACTTGAATCTATTACTACAGGTAAGCCATACCTGATGTATCCATACGGTCAGGCACCAGCCAAGTTTTAGGTGGTACGTAGCACAGAAGAGCACAGACACTGAAGAAAATACCACTGGAATGCCAAGTCCAAGTTAGAGGGCAGAGATGAGAAGGTAAGCAAGCATCACTCAGAACGATAGGGAAAAGTCTACAGATAAACTGGGATACCACTTGGTAATCCTCAATACGACTGAAGGTGAGGGAGGAAGAGAATAATGCAGAAATTCAGATTTCAGTATTGATAAGAAACCACTGAATTAGATGTCATCTTTGAGGGTTTGCGTCTGCCTTTCATTCTCATTCACTGATCTCCCGTTTCTTCGAGCCATAACCCACTCTAGGATTCTTATAAACCATGGAGCAGTGGTCCACCAACGTCCATGTTGGCTTGTCTATTCTATAGCCTCTCGGAAGTGTGCCTGCTAACACAGCTTGAAGGATCTCTGTAATTTGTACCTCCCATTTCCATCTTTTGCCCTAAACTCCCATCTTTCCTTCTCACCACACTTAATCTGCTTTGAAAAGTCTTGCTACCAACTAACTAAACATGTCTGTCCGAGACTGCTAATCTTAGCCAAGGTTGTGCTTCTTTATCCTTGTCCCTGGAACTAATATTTTAGGCTAGGGGCCTTTAACTCTGGCTGTACAGTAGAAATGTTGGAAGAGCTTTTAAAAAGTGCCAATGTCTTGTCAGCTTGGAGAGAGTAGGATATAGACTTTACTTCTACTTTTTCTTCAAATTTTTATTTAAATTCTAGTTAGTTAACATGCAGGGCAATATTGGTTTCAGAGGTAGAATTCAGTGATTCATCACTCACATACAACACTCAGTGCTCAACACAACAAGTGCCTTCCTAGTGCCCATCACCCATCTAGTCCATCCTCCCACCCGCCTCCCTCCATCAACCCTCAGTTTGTTCTCTATCTTTAAGAGTCTCTTATGGTTTGTTTCCCTGTCTCTCTTTTTGCCCTCTTCCCATAAGTTCATCTGATTTATTTCTTAAATTCCACATATGAGTGAAGTCATTTGGTATTTGCTTTTTTCTGACTTATTTTGCTTAACATAATACATTCTAGCTCCATCCACATCATTGTGAATGGCATGATTTCATTCTTTTTGATGGCTGAGTAATATTCCATCACATATATAAGCCTCATGGCCACATCTTCTTTATCCATTCATCAGTTGATGGATACTTGGGCTCTTTCCATAGTTTGGCTAGTGTTGATAATGCTGCTATAAACATTGGGGTGCATGTGCCCTTTCGAATCTATATTTTTGTATCCTTTGGGTAAATACTTTAAATAAATAATTTAAAAGCTCTATTTTGTATCCTTTGGGTAAATACCTAGTAGTGCAATTGCTGAATGTAGACTAAAGAAACAGAGTTAAGTTTCTAGACAACAGATCTCAAGGCTCCCCTACTCATTGAACTTCCCAGGGCCTTTCCCATTCTCCCTTACAAGGTGGTCTATGTTTTTATTCTCAAGAAAATCAATGCTTTTGATCTTTATTTCCTTTGCCCCTGTTGCCTCCAACCATCATCCATTCCATTTTCCTCTCCTTAAAGTTCAATCTTTCCCCTCTGTTCCTCTTCCATACTTGAGTTGCATTTTCCTTTGCTAACTGTATCTGGTTCTAGTCACTCCTTGGATAACCCTGCTCGGTAAAGACAGTTCAGTCCGTATTTACATGATTCTGCTTTTGTGCTTTTCAATTGTTTATTTGTTGAGGTTTTTTTTTTTTTTTTTTTTTTTTTTTTGCATTTCTATGACATTTTTTTAACTTCTCAAAAGCGGGTACTGTTTTTTAACCACCTATATCCGATGTGTCCTATATACAGAAGGCACTCTGTGGATGGCTAATTGACAGCCACTTCTCTGCTGACCAAGTGCGACACCGCAATTCTTTCTGGCTGGGCCAAATCCAAAATCCAGCTCTCTGATCTACTGCACTGACTGGTCCGCATAGCCATCTGCCCAGACCCTGTGATTGGAATCCTTTAATGTGGAGATCACTATCTGCGGGCACAAGTATGGCTTGATGCATGAGCAAAAGTACTTCCCACGCTGAGCACGCAAGCCTTTGGTTTCCAGCCAGAGGCAATTATGTGTAGAATCTGGAACTGTTTGTGATTCTGTTTCGTGTCCTTTATGCTTTTCTCCAAGAGCCACCCCATTTCTAAGGGATTAGCATCAGGCCAGCCGTTGGCTGCTACAGTTGTTTAGCAATCCACAGATCTTTTGCATTGTTTGAAGTGCTGTTTGAGTGTGCATTTTCTCTACTCACCTGAATTATAATTGGCTGATCTCTGCTAACCATATGTAACAGCCACATGGTTCTCTCTAGGCGTCTGAACTATACAATGCAGCATGATATCGTGTGCTAACTCAAATTGTTTGGTATTTGCTTCATGTCTGTATGTAACTCCTTGAGGGTGGAGAAGGTTCTTTTATCGTTCTACCAAGTCTGGGACAGCTGGGGATCGATCGATCCTTGCTGCTTAGCTTGATGGATTGGACCAATGAGAAATGGAATTCTCAAGGTACGGGAGGGAAGCTCAGTGGTTCTCAAACTCTGATGTCCCTTAGAATCACCTTTTTGTGTTAAAACACAGGTGGCCCATCTCTACCCTTAGTTTTTGATTCAGCACGTCTGGCATTGGCTGGAGAGTTTGCATTTCTTAACAAGTGCCCAGGGGCTGCTGCTGCTGCTCTGAGAATCACACTTTAAGAACCACTGCCCGAGACTACCAGGAATCCAGCTTTTCCATTGGGAGGTTGGCAGGCAGAGTGGGATCTTGTCTAGCTTCAAGCTCCTGAGAATAGTTCATGCCTAGAGAGCGGTGGTCCAATCTTCCTTCCATATGTCTGTGGGAATGAACAGTCGGCTTGGTCTGTTTGTGAGCACTTTTATTAGTTCACCTCTGAGTCATGCTTATTATACTTGATTACAGTGTTAAGATAGAAACACCCAGCTCGGAGCTCCAGGAATGTTTCCAAATATGTCACTGCTGAAAAAGCACCAAGCCAGGCAACAGGGCTAGGACTGTCCATCTAGCTGGAAATTTTATCTGTGAGTCTTGAAGGTGTTTGCAGGATATGAAGGAGAGGAGAATATGATGTAGAAAGACTGAAAGCTTTTGGTGTCAGTAGTCGTGTCATCAAGTTAAATACTCTAAGTTTCCATTTTCTCTTCTTAAAACCATATGCTAACACCTCAGGGAGAAGATATAAGAGTTAAACATGTATATAATCCCTCCTTTAGTGGGACAAACAGTGCTCCTTGATGAATGGAAACTGGGTTCCGGTCTTCATAACTTCGCATCTCTCCAGTCTCTACCCTGCCTGCGAAGGCAGATGGCCGCACCCTTTGGGTTTTGTCAGACCCACTTTGGAGTAGAAGGCCAGTGGTTTGAACAATCAGGATAAAAGTACTAACTAAGAGTCTCCATGGCTTATCAACTGGGCCCCAACCCTGAACTAGCACCACACAGAAGAGTTTTTGCTTTTGGCCATCAACGGGGTCAAACTGGGGCAGGATTATGAAGTCCTCCAAGTTTATCCTCAGTGCTCTTGACCTCCCCATTCTATGGCTCCTGTCCCCTCGTGTCTATCCCTCTATCAAATCTTACTCATTTGAAAAGGAATTGGTGTCATTTTTTTTTTTTTAAGAGAGAGAGAGAGCACTCGTGAGTGGAGGAGAGGGGCAGACAGGGAGAGAGAGAGAGAGAGAGAGAATCTTAAGTAGGCTCCATGCCGAGGGCAGAGCCAGACATGGGGCTCAATCTCATGACCCTGAGATCATGACCCAAGCCCAAATCAAGAGTTGGATGTTTCACCGGCTGAGCCACCTAGCACCTCGGTGTCATTGATTCTTTTTTTTTCCTAAGGATTTTATTCATTTATTTGAGAGAGAGAGAGAGATAGTGAGAGAGAGCATGAGCAGGAAGGAAAGGGAGAAGCAAGCTCCCTCTGAGCAGGAAGCCCGACATGATCCCAGGACCCTGGGACCATGACCTGAGTTGAAGGCAGATGCTTAACCCAGGCGCCAAGTGTCATTGATTTTTAAAGCCTTCTGGTCCCCTAACCTCAACCTAGTGAGAGTGACTGCTGCTGAGAGCCACATGGTGTATGGCACATTCTTCAGGTGTGCTATGATGGCAATAGACCGGGTAGGGAACAACCTTCTGAGTCAAGGTGTGGCTTGACTCCATTGCATTTTCCTGGTAATCCTGACCCCTAATTAGTGATAAAAATGCTCTCTCCTCGGGGCTCCTGCGTGGCTCAGTTGGTTAAGTGTCTGACTCTTGGTTTAGGCTCAGGTCATGATCTTAGGGTCGTGAGATCGAACCCCAAGTGAGTTTCCGCACTAGGGGTGGAGACCACTTTAGATTGTCTCTCTCCCTCTGCCTCTGCTCCCCCTCCCCCACATGTGCACTTGCGCAGTTTCTCTCTCTCTCTCTCTCACTAAAAAAAAAGAAAGAAAGAAAGAAAGAAAGAAAGAAAGAAAGAAAGAAAGAAAGAAAGAAAAGCTCTCTCCTTTACAGATGCAATATCAGGCTCCAGTAAGCTGGTCAAGAAGTGTCTTGGGTAGCTCTCTAGTCCATACGTAGACAAGATTGGTCCTGGGTTCAAATTAATACTAAAACTGTTATTACTTTCTATTGATATGTTGCATCAGAAGAAGCAAAAGGTACACACACACGACTTCCGTTTGAAACCAATTTTTCTTATTACAGAAAGCTACAAGATAAGCCCCTTTACCTTTAACAGGACCTAGTGTTTTTTCAGGATAAAAATGCTCTTAGAGCCCCAATTAGAGGAAATAATTCCTTTGTTTTTACCATTTGAGCCTCAGAGAAGAGACAGCAAACACCTCAGGAAAGAAAAAGGACTGTTCCAGCTCTCCTGGGATTCAACAGTGTGGCCCCAGCATGTGTAGGGATCTCAAACCTGATGCTGAGACCATCGAACAAAGAAGGAACAAATATCAGTCCCGTGATAAGGAGGATGCTTAAAATACTCAGAACAAAGGAGAGCTTATACAGTCCATAGGATATGAAGTGATGACAAGTACGGCAAAATGAAGTCGAGAGTGAAAAGGAAATTGCACAAGAGGGTAGGATAAAGAAATCCTAAATACCCCTAGTTTCAGTTTCTAGGAGAGGAAAAAATTCAAAGAATATCCCTACTTTTCAAAGGTGTTTGTTCAAACACAATGGCCCCTCTTAGCCAACGTGAGCTCTTTATCTCAGCTATCTAAACCACTTAGATTTGCTCACGAGAGCTGGAAATCTCAGAGACTCTCCTGGTGAGGTTTGCAAAAGACTCCGGGGTAGGCTCAGGAGAAGCTCGTAGCTCTCTGCCGCGTTACCACTGGCATGGGCGGCTAGGTGTTGTTTCTTTTAGCTTTACAACAAATAGGGGCTTCTTATCACATTTTTTCTCGGCAGTCTTATGGGGAGATACCCCAGGAGGAAAGACAGGGACAGCTGGACCATATTTGGTGAATCCGAACCACCTAAGGTATTTACTTTAGATAACACACTCTCCGCTCAGATAAATGGTGCGTGCTTCACGCAGATAACATCCTCTCCTCTCTGCTTAGTTTTATCTTTATGGGTACTCCGGGGAGACATCTTCACGTTTGAAAGTGATAGAGCTGGGATGCAAACCAAGACCTCTCTAGGCCAGAGCTGGAAGCTGTATATAATTAACTCATTACAGTCCCATTAAAAGCAGAATGATTTGGGATCCTGTTTTGAAGTGAGAGAATTGAGGCAAAAAGTAGTGAATTGGTTTAGCCCAAGGACACAAATCCTGTCCGCAGCAGGATCCGGACAGTGGTATGAGTTTCCTGGTGGCAGAGAGATGTGGGCGATGTAGTCAGCCAAGGGCTCCGAGAGGAAACAGAAAATTAGAGACTTGTTGAGATCAGGTCATTAATCAGAGCCCTGTCTTCCTCTGTATTCTCAGCCAGATAGACAGTGGGATGAGATACATGGATATAAGCATCGGGATTGGAGATAGAAGATTGGAAAATAGGACTTAAAGGAGAGGGTGTAATCAGGTTTTTTTATCGTTTGCCCATAAGTTGGACCTATTTACAAGGTGAAGAGGCACGGTTTGAGTATTGCAGGGCGATCCTGCCCGAGTTTGCTTGCCACCCAGAGGAGGAGAGATGGAGAGAGCACTTCAGTCTGCCGGAAGGGGCTAGGGTACACATGTCCCCTCTCTTCTTCCATTCTTGCCAATCTGATAATTACTCTTGTGCTCTTAGGGAGTGAATGAGAGAGAGAAAAGACAAAAATGTTTCTCTCTGTTTCCCTTCCTGGGAGTGAAATGGAATTTTCCTCCCTTCCAAGGAAATATGAAGAGCTAGGCCCTTAAAGTAATGAAACTATCTTTTTAGAAGTTTCTGTTTTGTATTTGAAGGAAAGATTCAAGACTGTTTCCAGTTGAGCTGAGTTGATTGTGAATCATAAGTAATGCTCTAGCTTCTGAATTGTGAAATTAATTTCAGCTCGTCGGCTCAAAGCGTGATAACTCTACGCTTAGGGTAATCGAGTGAAACGACCAGTCATTTCGGTGGAGGAAAGCAGTGAAGCCAATTAGTTGACTCGGCCAAAAAAGAAATGAGAGGAATGGATTTCCAGTGTAAGTCATTTGTTTCGGTTCCAAGATGAAAAGAAATCAGTCAGGAACATTTGGTTTAAAATGAGGGTTTGAATGTTAATTTAGGTGAATACAAAAGGATAGTAAACGAGAAAGTCATAAATATCCAAAAAAGATGATGTAATGCCTACAGACAGATACACAGGGGGAAGATGGCTTTGATATTGGTGGAGAATGGAGACTAATTTGGTTGAGTCCTTGATGATGGGATGAGCTCATGAGTTCAGACTGCATAGAGCAGCGTGTATGCGCCAGCTGTATGGTCTGTGCATTTAACACAAAGCTCACTTAACCAAGGCAAGAGATTATGGTAGAGTTCCAGATTGATGCTTTTTCTTTTTTTTAAAGCACATGATAGCTAATATTTAAATGACATGATGTGTTTTTCACGATGGAGCTGTGGTTCCACCAGGATAACATCAAGAGTGTGCCTTTAGCATATTCGGAACAGTTTGGTGATCTGGCCCAGATATGTCTAGTGAGTTTTCACATTTCATTGATTACTAGGTGCTGTGAGTTCTTCGTGTACTCCTCGTTATTCAGAACATCCTCTGACCCGGTTGCTATTCTCTTCCATCTTGAACACACGGACCTCCATCCAACCACATGAACAACCGGTCTTTTACTGGAACCAGAGACCCAGATTCTAGTTCCAGGTCTGAACCTCTCTCTGATGCAGGGAAGTCACTCCGTTCATTCTTTCCACAAATAGTTGTAGACAACTCCATCAGGCCCTGTTTTCAGCCCTGGGCCTGATTTCCGCTTTCGTGGCATTTAAAGCTTGAGTGGAGAAGACAGACCATTAACCAAGTCATTGCGATCAAGTGCGCTAAGTGCTATTCGGGAGGACAGGCAGGAGCCTGGGGCCGTGCGGAGAAGGATGTGCCTCTGCCCTCAAGGGTCAGATAAAGCGTTCTCGTGCTTTCAGCTGCGACTTCAAAGGTTAAGTGAGTATTTGAGGAAAGAGCATGTTTCAGAGCAGTAAGTGCGTCTTAGGAGTTGGGGAAACGAGAGAATTGCTGGCCGTGCTTTACTGGAGAGAATTTCAGCTTGCTGGCAGCATGGAGTGTGGGTGAGGCAGTGGGAGCCTGGGGACATTGGGGGCAGTGGGGAGAAGTGTGTGCTGGGAAGTGAGTCCGGTAAGATCTTTGCTTCGTCCAACACAAAATGTTAACGATACAGTCTACCTCGCGTACGTATTCTGTGAATTCAAGGAGAAAATGGGTACAAAACAGTTCTGTCATCTATAGAAGGAACTTGTTCCTGGTACGTTGGTGGTGGACTTTGGTTTACTTTTCCAGGAGCAGAACTCCTTTGCACAGATCTATGCCCTGGGGATCTTTCTGACCAAAGTTGCCCATGTGACAAGAATTTTGAAAGAAGACATAAATTGCCCACGATATATTTGAAAATTTGTTTTCTATCTTTTATGCATGTTCATAGATGTCTTTATCTTTAATATCAGCAACATCAGGCACACAAGGCAGACCAACCCGAGAGAAATTTCACGGAACCCTCCCATCATATCCTATGGGCAATCATTGCTCATCCCGAGGGTCTTCAAACCTCCCAGGCAATCTGCTCTGTCACCAGAAATCTCTGTCCCTTCGGTGGAGAGTTGAATCAAGCTTACATGTTTTAAAAGTCCTAGTTCAGTTCACTCTTTCTAATTTACTTTGCAAGAAGAATCAAGTTGAGTACTGTATTGAGAGCCTTTTTCTTCCGAATAACCAGTCGGTATCCTCCTCTGTTGGCTAAACCGAGAGCCTAGGTTTTTGCACCCAGCGTGGGACTCATGTCACTGAGTAAGCCTATAATTCTTTATTTTTGTGTTTTCTTCCATCGATAAGAGAGAATCAGGACAGGGATGTGTTCGGAGCTTATGTATACGCGGCAATCCATCTCACTTCAAATGGATTTTGTGTTTTCCAAAGAAAGGTATGTGTAGTGGGTGGACAGCTTCTCAGACTTTTAGTACCTTGTTTCCCAGCTCTCAATCTTCTTGAATAGAAGATGTCAGTGAAGTTCAAAACCGGAGGGAGCAGGTGAAATTACTGGCTTTTCAACTCTGTTACTTCCAATTCCCATACTTCTCTTAAGGATACAGAATGAGTCCCTCAAAGATACAACGTTACACTCAGGACTGATGCTCTGGAATTTACTAAGATTCATCTGTGCTGTATCTTTTGGCATTGACTCGTCTTATTATTTTTGGAATCAAGAATGTCTTTTTAACTTTAAGTGTTTCCCTTTATACCTGAAGGACTGGGGAGCTCAGTGAGGTGTAGGAGTTTATGGGGGGGGTGTCTAGATTCGAAGGCAAGTTGGAAAGAGCAGTGAGGACCATGGATCAGCTACTTTGGGAAGCTATGGTGGGGGGAGCTGCAAATGGTATATTTTCTGCTTTTGAAAGGTCTGATTAGCTTTGGCTTTTGAGAATGTCACTCTGCGAATGAGTGTATGTGGTGTGTGCATGTGTGTGTGTGTGTGTGTGTGTGTGTAGCAAAAAAGGGGCCATGCCATGGGACTGAAAAGAAGTTTTGAAATGAGCCCCCACCACCAGAATTGTTGGCACTTCAGTTCCCAAATATCTACTCCCCCTCCTTTGGCAGGATACCTGGGAGGCTCAGATGGCCTTCTTGGAAGCTGGTAAAATTCTTTCATTGTGGCCGCTAAGGCCAGGGTCAGATTAGCTGCTTTGTAGCCATCGCTGTTGCTTCTGTAACTCTGGCTGGTGGCCTTGGGGCCTCCCTGGTCGCAAGTGACCTGGCCTGGTTGGCTGGGTCTTGTCCCTACTGAGATTGGCTTATGTGGATCTGATAGTTATACAGCCCCATGTCCTGCCCATCCTCATGTGCTCCTCACTGCCTTACTGCTCTCTGTTGTGTGGCAGAGAGGAGAGGCCCTCTTTTTTTTTTTTAACCAAGGATTACAGACCTTTATTTAACTCTCAGAATGGCCTCCTGCTCAGTTTCTTTGAATGCCCCCTAGTGTTAGTACACTTTGATTTGATGATCTCTTCTTCCTGCTTTTTAAAGTTCAAAGTCTTACAGAGCAGGGAGACAATCACCTAGAATTGTCAGATTTAGCAAATAAATCTAAAGGACACCCAGTTAAATTTGAATTTTAGATAGTCAATGAGGAACGTTTTAGTGTAAGTATATCCCATGCAACATTTGGGACATACTTATGCTAAAACATCGTTCGTTGTTTATCTGAAATTCAAATTTAACTGGGTGCCCTGTATTTTATCTGGCAATCCTCTAAGTATGAAATCCAAATTATAGATCTTCCAACCTCGGGCCTCCTATCACACTTACAATGTAAGTAGGGTATTAGGTTACACAGGAGGAAGAAAGAAATCACTCCTTTTCTTAGGCACATGAGCTGCCACAATGGGTGCATTCCCAAGAGAATGGACTCAGAGCAGTGCAGAGACGGACCAGGGCTGAGTTAATATACTTATAAAAAGTATGTTTTCTTTCAAATTTAACATCCCGAAGCTAGCTCTGCAGGATTTCCAGAAGCGCGGACTTGAGTTTGGCCTACAAATACATCTTTAGGGTTCTAACCACTTTTTACTTAAGTCAAATGGGTGATAAAATATAATGACTTAGACACCTAAATTTTGAAAATTCAAAATATTTATATATTGGTTGGGTCTGGTAAGATCATTTTTGTGGGAAATGCTGAGTAAGCAATTATTTCCTTTTCTTTCTTTCTTTCTTTCTTTCTTTCTTTCTTTCTTTCTTTCTTTCTTTCTTTCCCCCTTTCTGACATAAGGCTATCATTTATTTCAGGGGAAGGAGACAATATGTCTACATGGTGACAACAGATGAGTAAATATCTTTGCAAAAATCTACCAATATAAATAAACAGCTTCCCAAATGGATGAATGAATAAACAATATGTAATTATCCATACAATGGAATATTATTCAACCTTAAAAAGGAAGAAGATTCTGAGGTGGGTGGTTGGCTCAGTTGGTTCAGTGTCTGCCTTTGGCTCAGGCATGATCCCAGGGTCCTGGGATGCAGCCCGGTTTTGGACTCCCTGCTTCTCCCTCTCCCTCTGCCACTTCCCCTGCTTGTGCTCTCTCTCTCTCAAATAAATAAGTAAACTCAAAAAGAAGAAGAAGAAGAAGAAGAAGAAGAAGAAGAAGAAGAAGAAGATTCTGACACATGCTATAGCATGAGTGAATCTTGAGATTATACTACGTGAAATAAGCAAGTCACAATAGAAAATACTCTATGATTCCGCTTATAGGAGGTGTCTAGAGTAGCCAAATTCATAGAAGCAAGGAGTAGAATGGTGGTTGCCAGGCTAAGGTTAGGGAAGTTGTTTAATGGGTATGAAAATGCTCTGGGGGCACCTGGGTGGCTCAGTTGGTTAAGCATCTGACTCTTGATTTCTGTTCAGGTCATGATCTCAGGGTTGTGAGATTGGGCCCCTCATGAGGCTCCATGCTCATCGAGGAGTCTGCTTGGGATTCTCCCTGTCCTTTTCCCTCTGCCCCTCCCCCCTTTAAAATAAATAAATAAAACCTTTTAAAAATGTTAGAAAATGTTCTCAAGATCTGTTGCACAACAGTGTAAATATAATTAACCTTACTGAACTATACACTTAAAAATGATTAAGATAGGTTATGTGTCTTTAAAATTAAAGTTGAATTAAAAAGGAAATACTTTAGCTTCTTGATTTTGGTTTTCTAACCTTATCTAAAATGATTATTAATTCATCTGCTTAAAAATTTTTTGCTGGATTGGGGTGCCTGGGTGGCGCAGTTGTTAAGCATCTGCCTTTGGCTCAGGGCGTGATCCCGGCGTTCTGGGATCGAGCCCCACATCAGACTCCTATGCTGGGAGCCTGCTTCTTCCTCTCCCACTCCCCCTGCTTGTGTTCCCTCTCTCGCCGGCTGTCTCTATCTCTGTCAAATAAATAAATAAATAAATAAATAAATAAAATCTTTAAAAAAATTATTTGGCTGGATAAATTCCTCTGATTATTCAATTAAGCAGGAAAATCAGTCTCCTGGGAACTTTTCAGTTCCTTCCTACTGGATTTTTACCTCCTGTTTTCCTAGGTGGTTGGATTTATTGTCTCAGCGTCAAAACACTGCAAACAGTTGCCTTGATAGTTTGGATGCAGAGAGAGGAAAAATTGTTTTTCCTTTACACACAATTCTGAAGTGAAAAGTTTGACAAATTGTAGTAATAAGTAGATGCGTGGATAAGAATTCCCGAAAGCATTACGGAGAACAAATGTGACTGACCGTCTTAGAAGGAACTACACAAAATGCAACTGGCCCCCATTCCTTGTGCATTCACTGATTTTGCTTGCGTGCATTATTCTTAAAATGCAAAGTCATAGGAGTATTTAACTTCGAAATGGGGAAAAGAATAGGGTGAGAAGAATCAGATTCCAAATATAACCACCATTCAGAGCAAAGATAAAATATTATTTAAAATTAATGAATACTTCGTTATTGTAATTTTAATCGATTAATATACCATTTCCCTAAACACTGTCTCTCGCCTGATGCTGATGGTCCCCTTCCAGTAAATTGTTCTCCAGATAATTCCCATCTATTATTTTTCTCCAACAGATAATTTTAGTCCCCAGAAAAAAAACCTCAATTTTGATTGTTTCTGCAACCAAAGCCTGGGTGATCCTTTGGCTAGCACCATAATTTCAAGAAGACATTTTGCTTTTGCAAAAATGCAATAGTATACAATAGGCCGTGAGTGTCTAAATGGCTGGCAACTTTCAGAATTTTTGTAAGATACTTGAGGAATATATGTAAAATGTTTAATATAAAATGTTTCAGTTCAGGTGCTGATGTGCTGCTGATTTAGGCAAAGTAAAGAGTGAAATAGGAGCCAGCAATTGGCTCAGCTTGCTCTTCCACTCATTTATTTATTCACTGGGCAGACATAAACCAAGTATTTAATATGTCAGGCAGTACTTTTCAATTTGATTTGGATCAGTGAGCAATCACGATATACTTTGAATGAAAATACAGTGAAATTTTTGTTTTCCTGGTAGTTTTTCTTTGATAAGAATTATCTAGATAATTGTCCAAACTTTTGTATTAATGTTCCTGGTGGAATGAAGCAGACAGCCTAAGACTGGAATTGTACTCCAGAACACTCCAGATCACGGAGAAGGAAGACAGTAATGTTTTTGGTCCTTCACGCCATGGCTTCCTCCCCATAAGAGGTTTCTTGGGCATGGCTTCCATTCCCTATCCTTCCAGCTCCTCAAGACCCCTCCATGTTCTCTCTGCTGTGCACCCAACTTGCCCTAGATCATCGGTGTGACCACACAACCAGCAATATGTCCATCCCCTCCTTCATTCAGGCAGAGGAAATGCTCCTCCACCTTTCAGAATTCAGTATTTATGGTCAGCTTTCCTACTTAAAAATTCTGGTAAACATGTTTATCATCATTCTCCTATTTTTCTCTCAACAAATTTTCCTGGGATGCTATTAAAATTCTGGAAGTCATGGCAAAGCCATTGGAATAAAGCCACCAGAAATAGGAGGAAGGACAAGGACATGTCCAGGGTGGGAAAGTTAAACCATCTCATGGCCAAGAAACAAAGATGAACAAGGGGAAGCCAATTGAGTGCCATGTTAAACAAATGAAAGAAACAACCTGCTGTATTCCAGAAACAGGAAATAACGTGCGTAAAGAAAATGTTTCCCACTTTGTTCCATCACTAATAAAATCTCTTCACATGAGTTTTAATCAGTCTGTAACTTTATGCACATGGCGCTTCAGCCTTTGTTCTGTTTCTTTCTTTTCTTCTGCCTGGTCGTTGCCTGGGAAGACTTTACATCCCCATGGGGAGAGAGGGGGAAAAAAAGATCTCTTGGTACTGTGTAAGCTTTTAAAGAGCATTTACTTTATTTTTCCTTTCCTGCAGACCTCGGCCAATTGCTGTTCCTCCCTTCTCAAAGAAACTTCGGCTGTACCTGGTCTTTTATCTCCTATGTGGAAAAACGTCTATCGGCTTGAAGCCCTAGGAGTCTTAATTTTCAAGGATTTTAGTTGTAAGCCGTTCAAGGCATGAGCTAAGATTTCAGGCAAAGGTAACTTTAGTAGTTGCGCCTGATTTCTACCCCCACCTCCACCCTCCAGGGCTATCCGGGTAGGTCTCTGTAAGTGGGTAAGCTCCTTAGCTAAGATGTAAACGTATGTTCCCTGCTATCGGATAAAGGTTGCTGGAGACTGACACTTTAAAAAAAAAAAAAAAAGGAGAAACTGAATCCAAAGGCTTACAGGGGATTAGAAAAGTACACTCCAGATGGAAAATTTTATGGGAGCTGGAGAAAATGTATAAGAGGAATACCAGTATCATAAAATAACAGGAAATAGTGTAATCTACCTGATGGAGAAAATTGTCACTTTAAAAAAACTATCCTAATTTCCTTCAAAATTGTTCTTGTTTTTGAGCCAATAAACTGCAGCTAAGCTGACCACGGGCCTTTCTTCTGCCGGATTCATATTTGCCAACAGAACCTCTGTGTGTTTACAATTAAAACTTTCCATTTTATTTTTTTTCTAGTTAAAATAAAGCCACCCAGGGGCAGACAGAAATCATGTAATAAAGGAAGAAAATTGCTAATGATCTGGGTGAATTATGATCCAGAAGTTTAGAGAAAAATCAGTGTGAGTGTTAGAGCAATGGACTCAAAGCAAATTTGGGGTCAACCAGAGAAAATGTATGAGGAGGAAATCCTGTGTTTTCCTTTTATAAGTAAAAATAATAATATAATTTGTCTTAAGTATGTGCATGGTAGAAGATAAATCAGCAGATGAATGCCTAAGGTAATTGTTCTGGGAAATATGATATTGATGTAATTTTTGCCTTGGTTTCCCCCCACCCCAACCCTCTCGGATGCATTACATGACCTAGAAGACGCTATTGCTCAGCATATGGGGAAATCTTTGCTCTGTTCTTTAGACAGTGCATTATCAGGATTAATTTCCTGTTATCTGTGCATATTATTTTGATTGAGATAATTATGGCATTTCCAAAGGTAATAGTCTGAATTGATTTCATACCCCAGGATCTACACACACACACACACACACACACACACACGCATGCACGCATACACACACACTACCTCTTCAACAACATGAAGGTTGTCCAGGTATTGTGCTAGGTGCAGCGGAGAAGAAGATGAACTAGAACTCAAAGATCTAAGCGCAAGTGAAAATATGCTTCTGGGGAGAAAGGGATAAATGTCACAGGAGATAGGAGGATAAAACATTATGGAAGTTCAAAGGATGGAAGGTAATTTAGAGATGGAATGGAGTCCAGGACAGGCTTCTTAGAGGGGTAGCATGTGCAACGAGCTTTTAGAGTTTGCTTGGATTCAGACATGATCCTGACTAGGTTTGCATGAATCTTAAATGGAGCTGTGCACATTTGTTTGTTAATCTACTGGTTCGACAGATGCTTATTGTGCTGCCGGTGTTCCAAGTTCTGAGGATAGAGCAGTGAACCGAATAGTCAAATGTCCCCCACGGAGGGAGCTGCTATGGTGGGAGGAGGCGGTGGCGGTGGCAGTGGTTGTATTTGAACATTTTATTTTCTTTGAACATCTGTTACCTTTGAACTGCTGGTATTTGCGGTGAGTTGAGAAAACTTGCTTTTCTAACTAATCAGTTTGTGCCTGCTGGAAGATTTTAGACAGGTGTCAGGAAAGACACTGAGATAAAGGTGAAATATGCATACATAATACTTCAAATGCAAATTATGGGATTATTTTGCATTTCCTAAGGAGATCTTTTGAAAAGTCATGCCGATTGTGCATAGTTTGGCAGGAAGTGAGGGAGAGAGGCAGATAATAGTGGTTCGGAGAACTCTGCGACTACCAGAGGTAAAGGATAAGAATGAAAGCAATAGGGAAAAAGTGGTCCCTATCATTTATAGGGAAGGATGTAGAGCAGAAGGAATATGAAATGTATGGGATAAGTTCAGGAAGTAGAAATTTAGATTTGGACGAAAAATGTTCTTCGTGGCCACTTTATGATGAATGTGTAAGAATTTGTCTCTTCCTACTTTGAAAATAATGTTCAGGTTTTTTGTTTACACCACCCTCGAATCTACCCAGGAAGAAGATCAACAGTGGGATGAAAGACAGCTAGCAACAGCTTCTATGTAATAGGAAGAGCTAGGACTTGTCCATGAATATGCCATGAACAGACTAATTCCACTTCCCAGAAAATGGATAAACATATCGTCATTTGAGGTTCTATAATCACTAGAAAACAGCTTTTCAGTATCTATTTATTTTTTTTCTGTTATTATTTTAATTTATTTTTTATTTTTATTATGTTCAGTTCGCCAACATATAGTACATCATTAGTTTTTGATGCAGTGTTCAATGTTTCATTAGTTACGTATAACACCCAGCGCCCATCACAACACATGCTCTTCTTAATACCCATCACCCAGTTACCTCCTCCCCCCATCCCCATCCCCTCTGAAACCCCCAGTCTGTTTCCCAGTGTCCATAGTCTCTCATGGTTCATCTCCCTCCCTGATTTCTCTCCCTTCAGATTTCCTTCCTTTCCCCTATGCTTATTTAAATAATAGTGTTTTTAATCTATAGAATAAACAAACAAGATTTCTTTTTTTTAGTTGAAATATATTTGACATATAACCATGAGTAAATTTAAAGTATACAACATGTTAATTTGATATATTTATATATTGCGATATGGTTGTCATTGTATCAATAATTAGCACCTCTGTCAGGTTTCATAACTATCCTTTCTTTTTAGTAGTTGGAATAATTAAGTTCTAGTGTCTTAGCAAGTTTCATGGTCATAATACCATATTATTGTCCATATTTACTGTATTTTGCATTATATCTCTAAGGCTTATTTACTACTTGTTGTAAGTTTGTATCCTTAAACAACATCTGTCTTATTTCTCCTTCCCCTCCCCCCTGGTAACCACTCTTCTGTTGTCTATTTTTATAAGTGTGGTTTCTTAGAATTCTACATATAAGTGATATCATAAAGTGTTCGTCTTTCTCTGTCTGACTTATCTCACTTAGCATAATGGGCTCAACGTCCATCCATGTTATTCTAAGTAGCAGGATGTACTCCTTTCTCATGTCTGAATAATATTCTGCTGTGTATGTATATTTACATATTCACCACACTTTCTTTATGCAATCACCTCTCAATAGACACTTTATACAGTAACCAAGATATGCAAACAAGATTTCAAAGAGGAGTTAATCCAGTTTTTTCCCCTAAAAATTCTTTGGGGAAGAAGAATCATCAGATATTCACAAATCCAGCTGTCAAATCCTTGATCTTTTAGGAAGCAGAGCCTGAGGCAAGGATTAAAATGTCAACAATTGATTTTGGAGGTGCAAGCCTAAAATGGTAGGACTGAGGGGAAAAAGGGAACTTGAGACAAGCAACGATGGAAAGTAATGTGATGTGATGGGTTACTTCATTGGCCATTGCTTCGCAATAAGTTGAAAAGATGCAATAAATTAGTCAACAAGTGTGTTCACTCACTTCATGGGGAAGAAATTTCTGATAGGTTTGCAAGGAGAATCACACCTCAGAGTTGTTCATGGAGAAGACAACAGAGAGAGAAATTCCATGCTGAGTTCCCTTTGGTCTCTTGTTTCCCATTAGTCAAGATTCAATTTCTGGGAGTTAATTTTCCTGAAGTTCTAAGTTGTGACATCTGCCTCTTCACAGCCTCTCAGGAAACCAGACCCCATGATGCTCCACAGAGTAGCATTCCCACCAAATTAAGAAGGGAAGAGGCAGGTTGGCACATGTGGAACACTGACCAAGAAAGAAAGAAGGAGGAAGTGGAGGGGCTCTGAGAAATTATGTAAGTTTTGTGTTCAATACACCCAGCAAAGGTTGGACAACAAATGTCCATCTCCAGGCATTTGTCCCTCCTGTTTGGATCTTCTGGCTCTTATAGTACCCTTCACTCTCGCAGTAATTAGGCCACGCCAGTAAAGCACCTTACCTATATGTTTGCCCATTAAGTGAATTATTTATATGTTCTTGTTTTCCTAACTAGATCGTCATGAGCTTTGCAGGAATGAAGTCTCATTTATTTCTTTATCTCCAGCACTTAGCAGAGGTCCTGACATACAGCTTTCCTTCAAAAATACCAAGAAAGGGTAGATGAAAAGAAAAAAAAAAGAAGGAAGCAAAGAGATTGAGTGACTGAAAATATTATTTCACTTTTCTTTCTTTCTACTAAATGTGTAAAAACATCGACTCTGTCAGTAGTTACTTGGTACTTTGTAAACCAGGGTTCCCAGTGGGGGTGGACAAAAAGTATAAAAGAAAGAGGCACATGTATTTGGAAAATTCTCCCGGTGACTATGGTATGGCCTCCCTTCTTTTTATATAGATATGAACCAGTGTCACACCCCAACCCACACCCCTGAGATTCTGACTGACATTCCTGGCAAAAAGAATACCATACCCAAAGACATGAAAGTGGGAAAGTATAGTGTTTTGGGAAAACTTCAAGTAGGTGGGTTTACCTGGCTCTGTTTCCATTTTTACTCCTGAATTCTTAATTTTGTTCATTAGATTAACTCTGCCAGAGCAAGGCAGAAAAGGTCTTCTGGATGGCATCTAGATTTTTCTATGCCCTAGAATTTCTTTTATTTTTTTAAAAGATTTTATTCATTTAGAGAGAAAGTGAGAGAGGGAGGGAGAACACAGAGGGAGAGGGAGAAGCAGACTCCCTGCTGAGCAGAAATTCCGAGGGGGGTGGGGGGGTTGGGGGGGCAGATGGGGAGCGGGTGGGTGGGGTGGGGCTCAATCTCAGGATCCCGAGATCACAACCTGAGCCAAAGGCAGCGTCTTAATAGCCTGAGCCACCCAGGCGCCCCTCACCTGGAATTTCTTGACACTGCTTGGGAGCGTTTCCATTATAAGCCAAGTGAGGAAGGCCAGATGCAGTCTCTTTCCCCCTCACATAATTTTAGAAAGTAAGCATTCCAAAAAGAAGCTATTAGTTCCCTAAATTGGAAATGGGAGGAGGAAAACCATAAATGACTTGACAAAAATAGAGACGGTCCCGATGCTGCATGACAGCCAGTCTATGGGCTTTTCTTCCTGACCCAGCCAGCATTTCCAGCTTTCTTGGGGTTAAACATAGCCCCGAAGCACGTTGCTACAAAACAGAATGGAAAACAGCGGACCCAGTTTAACTCGATTTCTCTGGCCCAGGGTGGGTCACTGTTACCCTGAAATAGCATGTGAACAGCACAATTCTCTAAGTCCTTCTACCATATTAAATTACCAAAATAAATAGCAGCTATGTTTTATCTGCAGTATCAGCAAGATCATATAACACAATGTAGGCTGGTATCACTTAACAAGCTGGGCTTAAAAAAAAACAAACCCCAAATCCATAGTGGAATATTGGAAAGAGTCGGGCGCTAATGCATAGCACAGCCTGCCTCGCTCATTACTGTATTAGGATGAATTAAAGCCTTAGATCTGACTAATTGATTCAGAATCCCTGTGCTCTGCAGTGTGATGCCTGCTTTTATAAACCAAATGTAAAGGCTGATTTCCACAGCTTAATGCAGCCAAGGAGCCTGTTCTTGTGGAATGATTATACCCCTCTGAGTTGACATAAGATGCGTCCAACAGTCTTCTTTCTTTCGAACCTGAACTTGAAAGAGCGTGAAGGAAGTACAGGTGCTACTTTGCTGGGTGACCCAAGAGAAGAAAGGAGAAGGCACATCCTACATGAAAGATGAAAATGTTTGAGGATTTCGATCTTATTATCACCTGTAGATTTCAAATGGAGCCAACCCTCCAAACTAGAAATTATGAACTCACTATTGGGGGCACATCTAATTTAGTGAAAATGTATAGATTAGTTGAATGAATGAGCAAGAGAGTTTTATTTCTTTTAAGGGCGTACGTTACTTCAACTGAAATGCCAATAAAGTGCTCCCAAATTCTAGCGGGCCTGTTAACTAGATAATTCTTTTTAATTTCTGTTAGTCTATTATTAAACTGTTCGTGTTTTAAAAAAAAGTATTTACTTTAAGGTTTAATAGCCCCAGTCATCTTATTTATAATATAATATAAACATATTCTAAGTTGAGCAGATAAAAATCTAAAGAAGTGAGTTTAAGTTTAGATAAGAGTAAAAAATAATAATTGAAAAACCCCCAAAACCCAGCAGCCACAATCTCTTGATTAGATGATATCCTTTAAAAGATATTTCCATTCTCATTTACATGGTAGTTAATATTAAAAGTAATAGAAATACATTCATTAAAGAAATTGCTGTGGGACACGTAGGTGGCTCAGTCGGTTAAGTGTCTGTCTTCAGCTCAGGTCACGATCCCAGGGTCCTGGGATGGAGTACTGCCTAGGGCTCCCTGCTCAGTGGGGAGCCTGCTTCTCCCTCTCCCTATGCCCCTCCCCCTGCTTGTTCTCTCTCTCTCTCTTTCTCTTTCTTGCTGTCGCTCAAATAAATAAATAAAATCTTAAAAAAAAAAAAAGAAAGAAATTACTGTAAACCCAGGTTCGTAAGAGCAAAGAATCATGGCGTTTGACAGGATTTCAAAGTCATCTAGTGAACCCAGTACAGGAAGCCCTTCCTGCTACAGCTTCCCAACAGCGGACTATTTATACTCTTGAACTCCATTAGTGGCGGGAATCTCACTCTATGAGACAACCCATTCCCTCTTTGAAGAGCTGAGACAGTTAAAACGTTTTTTCTTCAGATGAGCTGAAGTCTGCCAACCTGTAACTTTCCATCTGCTTGCCCTACTTTTTCCTCTTGGAAAAATATAAACTAAACATTATTCCTTTTCTATATGCTAACTGTTCAAACATTTAAAGACAGCTGTCCTGTTCCCCTTGCATTTTTTTTTTTTTTTCATTTTCCCTTTCCTGCAATCTGCTATCAAGCGATGTTTCTCCATGCTACGATCTCTGTATTTTTGAGTTTTGGAGAAACAAACATTAAAGTTTATATTTTTAAGTTTCATTTCGTCAAAGGAAATACAAACAGCTGATAAAGTAGAGAATAATTCTGCCTCAGAAACAATGAAAAAAGTAAGTCAAAACAGTTGGGTTACCACGTGTAACCGAGACAGAGACAAAAATTTTTCAAAGATGGAACCAAGAGTTTTGGCAAAGGAACAGGGAAACAGGGACCCTCCACACTACTGGTGGGAAAGTAAATTGATGTAGCCTTTTTGGAAAGCGAGTTCTCAGTGTATATGGCAACAATCACCTTCAAGGAGTTATTATCAAAAATTAAGGATTTGGGCAAACATTTATTTTTAAGAATGTTCATGGCAACAATGTCCAAAGTACCAAAGTTGAAAACAATCTTATGATAGTTCAATAAATTAGGAATGCCCCCTGTGGTACTGGAGAATTGTACTTCGGAACAATATTTGATGGTGCGGTGTTAACTAGAAGAAATCAGAGTACACAACAGTATATGCCAAGTGATTCCCAGTCTCTAAACAATAAAAGTGTATACAAGTTTTTCTCTTCATGCATACATATATCTCTATAAAAGCAGTTAGATAGATAGGTATGAATAACAATAACAGCAACAAAACTGGAAGAATTTTCACCAAAGTGAAGCCACTGGTCATTTAAATGAAGCCCTTCTGGTTTTACATAATCATTTTATGTCATCATTGAAGATCATTGTGAATCATTGTTCTGGTACTTACTCCATTAGTTTATCCCACATTCCTTCAGCTTTATGTCGTCTTTAAACTTGACAAACATGCTGCCTTTGCTTCTAGGTAAATTGTTTTGCAAGATGTACAATAGGACAGACCCCAGGACTGAGTGTGGTTTGTTTTTTACCATCGGGATTACGCTGTTAAGGCGATGGGTCAAGGCATTCTGTCAAAGACGGAAGTTTATTAATTCAATCATGTACTTTTTAAATCAAATACTTATGAAACACCTAGTATATGTCAGACCTGTGCTAGACACTGGGTTTCTCAAGCATGGATCAATCAATGTCTTGTTCTGCTTTAAGGACTCTTAAACTTGGGCCAGTGACTCTTCATCTACTCCTTCAGCCCAAATGGCCCAAATGGTCCTGCATCCACCTCCAGGGCCTGTCCTCTTTCCAGTATGTGTCTTCCCCCCCCCCCCCAGGGTGCTCTGAACATGTAGAGTGAATGGCCCGAGACCCCAGGGTGGCCTTGGAAGAGCTCTGTGTGGAGGTTGTGAAGAAAGCTTGCAGGGCTCCGACATAACGTCTGGGTGCTCATATGTCCCCACAAGGTCCCTCACAGGTGGGATAGGATGATAGGGAGTACGCAGACCCGCTCCTCTTGAGTCTCTAATTGAGGACATGGGCTCCAAGGAGAGGGAAGATTTCTCATTTGAACCCTGTTCTCTGAGTCAGTGGGAAGGTGTGTTTGTCAACGTAGGAGAATAGAACTATTTTACCTGATAGTTTGCTTACTTTATTCATAGCTTTTAAATATTTAGACATAACATATGTTAGGCTCTTGCCCTGGACCCTGCAAAGGTTAAGGGAAAGACTGTATTTGAGAATTATGTAGGGGGTAAAACCAACAGGGTCTGGGGACTGGGAATGGCTACTGAGGTAGAGGGGAGACGACATAGTTGTTGGGTTTTCCTCTCAAGGAGGTGGGTAGTGACAACATTTCCTGAGAGAGAAACCATGGGGAAGCCTAGAAATTGAGGAAATATCAAGAGTTTATGTTTGATATGTTACTTTTTGGTATCTTTGAAAAATCTAAGAGATGTCAAGTAGAATTCATTAATTTAAAACTCAGTTTGACTCTATCCTCTCCGACATCCGAATGAGAACTGCTCATCTTAAAGATAAAAGTAGTCTCTTCCACATCTAGAAATGTCAAACATACATACATGTAATATTTATTTATGTTTCCCATGTGGTGATTTAGTACAAATGATTCTGGAGCATATGGAATACATTTTCTTTTAAAGTAAATAGAGATTGTTAATATTCAGGAAGAACCAATGGCAAAATGAATGTTGGCTCCTCGAAAAGTCCCAAGAGTTTGAAGAAGTTACTAACTTCAGGTCCCACACACACACACACACATACACACACACAAATGCCACCTTTCTGAACAGTTTCTGAGCTAATGTAAGTTTGGCCTCTGTTGGGAGTAACGTGAGGTTTGTTTTCGAGTTCCTTGAGTGTCACAGCAGGTGATGTGGTAATGGAATCTGTGTTCAAGGTGGTACAGCAGCGGATTTTAGACCAGAAGCCAATCCTATTACATACATGATGCGTGGTCCTTGCTTTTGGTCCAGTTATGTGAATTAGCTCAGTCTGAGTTTAGGGGCCCATAGACCAGGTTCACACTCAGGTTTGAGTCTGTTACATTTGTTCTAATCCTTGATCATAGACTGTGTGCTTAACCTTAATTTTACACAGCATAAACTACAACTGAACTTTATTTATTTATTTATTTATTTATTTATTTATTTATTTATTTTTAAAGATTTTATTTATTTATTTGACAGAGATAGAGACAGCCAGCGAGAGAGGGAACACAAGCAGGGGGAGTGGGAGAGGAAGAAGCAGGCTCATAGCAGAGGAGCCTGACGTGGGGCTCGATCCCATAACGCCGGGATCACGCCCTGAGCCGAAGGCAAACACTTAACCGCTGTGCCACCCAGGCGCCCCTACAACTGAACTTTATTTATGTAACTCCCTGCGGTTTAATTACTATTGTAAGGGAGGAAAAATCTTTCTCTACCCTCTTAGTTTAGGTGACTGCTTGTGAATTAAACTGACAAAAGGAAGATTAACAGGAGAAAAGGCACGCGTGCTTTATTTGATGTTAATATTTTAATATTTTTATGTGCACAGAGACTTTCATAGAAAAGAAACAAATATGCAAAGAGGTGGTTAGAGCTGGGGGCTTCCATGCCATTTTAACAAAGGGGTTTTAAGCTTCTAGGAGTGGTTTATTGTGGGAAGGTAAATATATAGGGGGTCCTAATGGAAGATAAGGGTTATTTCACTAAGATTTGTTTGCAGACCTATCTCAGTGCTGACATTGTCTCCAGTGCAGGGAGTTGTTCTCTTCCTGATTCTGGAGAGGGAAGGGGGAATATCTTCACAAAGGGAAATTCATATCCTGCTTTTAGGCAAATAAAAGGAGGGCAGAGAGCTCTTTCTACATTTGCTGTTTCTTAATTGTCTTCAGCTCAACACACTCCTTACGCCAAAGTGTAATATTTGGGGATGGGATATAAGGATTCCTGACAATATCAACTGAGATTGGGGGAAAGATGAGGAAAACATATTTTGTGACTTTGAAGATCCCACTGTCTACAAAGAAAGGCACGCGCACAAATAATCACAATAATGCGTGCGATACTAAAAGGTTTGGACCCCAAGTCCAAAGTTGGTGCACAGGAAGGGGTGATGACCTTCCTTTGGAGAAGCCAGGGGAGGATCAGAGGAGTGATGCCCGAGCAGAATTTGGAGGGCTGGGTAGGTGAGGTGGCTGGGGTTGTGAGTAGAACTTTCAGGCAGGGGGGAAGTGTGCTTAAGCCACGATGGCAAGAAAGAAAAGCATGCTGGGTGTCGTGTAATATTACAGCAGCCCAAGGTGCAGCTGGCAGGGGTCCCAGTGTGGGGATGGGGAGTGGTGGAAGATGAGGCTGGAGGGCGAGAGGGATAGTCGACTAGGTTATTGAGTATCAAGAGCGGGTCAAGGGAAAGAGGACATCTGGGTTACACAAAGAGGGCAGTTGGGTTGCTCCAATGGATCAGAAACATGAATCCAGGTTTTGTGGGACCAAAAGTCATAAAAGATTTAGGGGTCTCCTGAAGAAAGACAAAACTACAAACACAAAATTTGGCGTGAAAGTTAATATTTGTTTAGAATGAAAAAAGAAATTGCAAATTTAAACGTGTTTAAAAACTTGAAAAATATTGCAATAAAAACATCAAAAAAGAACATGATTAAAAAATTAACTAATAATAATTAATTTTTATTAATTTTTGAACGCATAATTATTCAATGCCTCTTCACATAATGATTTTGTAATACTTTCTTTTTTCTACACTGGACATGGAAAGATAATTCAGTCCTTCCTCTTTTATGCTGACTCAAAATTATTTTTAATATTGATAATTTTTTTTTACTGAAGTATAATTAACACACGGTGTTATGTTAGTTTGAGGTACACAATTTAATACTGACAATTTCATGATGTTTCTTTCAAACAACTCATTCGTAATGTTGCAAGTTTTTAGAATTGTTGCCCAATTTGGGAAAAACATCAAGTTTCTTTCCTGTTTGATCTACAAGATTAAGAAGAATTTTCCATTGGTAAATTTTGGCTTCCATCCATTTTAGACTTACTTCTTCTCTGCTACTCACACACTTCTTATGCTGGGGGCTACAGCATGTGTTCCCCTGCATCGTCCTGTCACAACTTGGGGTGGGGCATTAATGTGGCCAGCAGGAATGTTCTTGGAAGCCATTCTCACACTAGCACGACTAGCAAGAATGTACCTATGCATGGAAGTGTCTATGATCCACACAAATTTATTCCACTAAAGCAAACTAAATTGATCTCAAACTTAATTTCTTTTATTGGGATTTCAAAAATTCCTAAAGCAACCTCATAGTCGCCTGACAAAAAAGGAAAGATAGAGTGGATGGAATATTTTAGTTGTGTAAATTTTTTAAAAATTTTTGACCATATAAAACACTTTTTTTGGGCGCCTGGGTGGCTCAGTCGGTAAAGTGTCTGCCTTCGGCTCAGGTCATGATCCCAGGGTCCTGGGATCAAGTTCCAGATCGGGCTCCTTACTCAGCAGGAAGCCTGCTTCTCCCTCTCTCTGACAAATAAATAAATAAAATATTAAAAAAAAACCCCACCACTTTGTTAGAGACCTTCACAAGCCTTAAAAGGTTCTCGTTCAAATGAGAGTTTAAGCTGGAAGCCTGCGCTTCTGAAGCGCCATGGAAGACCATCTCCAGTAAGGCATAGGGGCCAATGAGAACATAGAACTCTCTCTCTCTATGGGAAGAGGCACTCCACTCAGGGCCGTTCCTCTGATCTTTCTTTTTCTACTTACTCTTGGGATTCTGGAGGAGTCTATTGAATAGATCCTATTTGTATTGCTTGGAGACTCCAGAACAATGAGACGCCTGCCCTGGTGAAGGAATTTGCATTTGTTTAGAACCTTTTGGGCAACAATTGTCTCTTCAGGATAGGTTGTGGTGGAGGAAATGGCTCACAGAGAGGCATTGGTGAGGGGAATGCCTTTCAACTTCCTGTCTTCCCACTCGCTTGGCTATTTTTCTCTCTATGAGAAGGTTGTTAAATTATGGGCTTTACACCAGCATTTCAGGGCTTGTTCATTACGTTACTCAAGAATGAGGAAACAGAAAAATAAACACGAGCCTTTGAAAATCTTTTGTAGCATAAGAGAACAAAGCATTAGTTACTCCGAAAAAATGGACAGATTTATTTCATGAGATGTAAGAAATATTTACAGAACATCTTGTTCTCAATGAGAATTTTATTTCTATTTAAAGCAGGCTGAGATAAGAATTTTCAAAACACAAACAGTAATCAAAGTAAATTCTGTTTTAAAATACTAAAACACAGACTCCAGGTCACAGAACACTTTAAGAATGAAATAGACAATAAGCTGAGAAACTATCCCAGAATTCAGAACCAATTAGTATAAAGTCGCAAATGAGAAAGAATTGTGACCAACTAGACGGTCAATTCATGGAGACTCACGTCTTGAAGAATAAGTATTTTCACCTAGAAATAACGAAAACAAAGGGGCACCTGGGTGGCTCAGTAAGTTAAGCATTTGACTCTTGATTTTGGCTCAGGTTGTGATCTCAGGGTCATGGGATCGAGCCCCACATCAGGCTCATGGGATTGAGCCCCACATCAGGCTTGCGCTCAGCACAGGGTCTGCTTGTCCCTCTCCCTCTGCCCCTCCCCACCTCTCTCTCTTAAAATAAATAAATAAATAATAAATAAATAAATAAATAAATAAATAAATAAAATCTTTAAAAAAATAACAAAAACAAAGATGAAGCTTCCCAGATATAAAAAAAAATTATAATACTAATAGGTTTGCCCTTTTCCAGTGTGTATTAGGGTTCACACAATAAAATACATTGAACACTGTTCAGAAGCTTCAAGGATAAAGGGAGATCCTATCCACTCTAAGGTGGAAACAATATCATAAAAAACAAAACAAAACACAATGGTCTGAAGAGACCATAGGCATCTTTGCTGAAACAACGAAGTTTGAGACGATAGCTGCAGAACCTTTTCCAAAAAGCAACTGACCTTAGGGTTTTACAACTAGCCAAACTGACCCTCTCGTAGCTACAAAGTTTGATAAAATGTATCATCTGAGTGCCAGAAAACTGCTAAAAAATACACTCAATATAGCTCAGGGATGAGTTGCAATGAGCACTAAACAAGAAATACCAGGTAAACGTCCTCTTCTGTACTTGATACCACAAACTTCCGAGGTTCCCATACTGAGCAGATTCATAATCTTTGTGTTTTCTCGTATTTTTTTCCTATATATTTTGGAATGTTATCTTGAGAGCATTGCTTTCTATCACAGCATCATTCCAGTAGGGAATATTGAGTAAAAGCCAGTTAGAAAGGCAGCGTTTCCTTGTTTGAGTTTTACTGATGATGCATGTGTGTATCTGTGTGAAAGGCAGAAGCATGACTTTGTTGCTAGAGCTAGATTTTCTATGAATTAGACAAAAGCGTAGTTTTATTGATTCCACTAAAGGAGATAACATATTTGATCTGGATAACAGTTAAGTCGTAATTAAAGGTAATCCTGCGTAAATCGGGATGGTTATTTTAAGATTAATTTAAATACATATAAATATACATAATTTAAGTGCCGTTTTAATGTGATAAAAAGATAAACCGGCTACTATGTGTATCAACAAAAAAATTACATTTTACCTGTATTTTTTGCTAATCTAAATCATACTATTTTACATGTAATCTTTTAAAAGTAAGAAATCATGATCTTACCAACTTTGCATGCCTGAATTTCTATTACAGCTGAAATATTTTGTAAAACACTAAGTTGGAAATTAACGTAATCATTGGGTTTAAATTGTTGTTATTTCAAAATACAAAAATAAACCCATGCTCCACTTCTGTAATTTAAAAAAATTTTAAAAAATTGAATTAACAAATTATGGTTATGCCATAATTTAAAGTTAAGAACCTCAGTTGCATGAATCACAGTAAGTACAATGTAATGCCCTGTATGCCAACTGAATACAAATTTCAAACTGTAAGTGAATTTCAACCATCTGAGTTCCAGCATGCTAAACACAAATTGAAATTGATTTATCTCCCTTAGACTGTCTTTTATGTGACCATAAGGAAACACAAAGAATTATATTACTGGTTTTTAAAGTAAAATTTCTAGCAAATATTATAGTTCAGAGAAAGAAAATAAGAGAATAGAATAGAGCTGGAAAAGGTTCCATGGTGGAAGGTAAGCCTTTTCTAGATTAGTAAAATCTTATTTTAAAAAATAGTCTTTTCAGGGACGCCTGGGTGGCTCGTTGGTTAAGCGTCTGCCTTTGGCTCAGGTCATGATCCCAGGGTCCTGGGATCGAGTTCTGCATTTGCTCAGCAGGGAGCCTGCTTTTCCCTCTGCCACTCCCCCTGCTTGTGCTCTCTCTCTGACAAATCAATCAATAAATAAAATCTTAAAAAAAAAAAAAAGCCTTTTCATTTTCTCCTCTTTCCTCCCCCAGAGGAGCATAATTGAGGAGGAAGCTACCTACGTTCAGACTGAGATCAGGTGAGCCTCCAGGAGAACTCACTGGTCCCCAGCACTGTCCCAGCTTTTCTGGTGCCCATCAGTCACTCAAGATCTGCCCCAGGCTTCCAACCGTCCTTGCTAGAATTAAACCTGATGATAGATAGCATGATTGTGGTAATCATTCCTCAAAGTATACATATATCACAACATCACATTGTCCACTTTAAATATATATGATTTTTATTTGTCAAAAAATAAAACTAGACCTGAGCGTGTCCACCAACATAAAAGCAATCCTGACACGAACCTTTGCCGAAAATGCAAATCCAACCTAAATTGCCACCCTGTTTTTTAGGTTAAAAAATTCTGGCTGGTTATTTTTTTTTCCAAATTAATTTTGGATCATGAGGTTCTATTAGCTGGTTTTTGCTGGCACCACATTGCTGAAAGGATGACAAGAAATAGGGAGCCTTGGAAATTTTACATGGCTGCCCTGAGAATTCCACTCCCATTTTATAACCCCAAAGTCTTAGATCATTGGGATCTGGTTTAGATAAGCCAACTAGATGAAACCAAATCGGTGGATCTTCTAAGCTTTCCCCAGCCACCCTTCATTAAGGGAAGAGTCATTTTTGCCTTTTATGAAAAGGCAGAGCCAAAAGACCAATCTTCACTGATTTTCCTTTCATCCGAAACTTTTCCCACAGTTCTGCCAACTCAAGAGCAGAAGTCTCAAATTTTTGCATTGCTGTTTTCAAATACAGGAAAGTTATATGGGGACATTCCTTATAGCCTTGTTGGGCCATAGGCTTCCCTTTGGTTCAAGGGTTCCCATAGAGCTGTAGACGGGGGCATCAGTGAGCCCTCAGGCACCAGCATGTCTGCATCCAAGGACATGCTAAGCCAAGTGTGTCTTTGCTGCCAGGGACTCAAAGAAGATACTCTATAGAGATGCTACAAGTGTTAAAAGCCCTTTTTGGTCTTCATCAAATACTAGCCAGAGGGGCACCCTGGGACCACTGCAAGAGGTTGTAGAAAGGAAAAGATGTGTGAACATTCTTACCTCTGGCTGTTCACGCTTTCTCTGCAAACCCCCAAGAGATATTATAGAAGAGAAAGAATAGTGTTCTGCCTTTGGTGGATAGGTTCTGCCCTGACTTCTTGGGAGATCTCATCTTTAATGAGGACCTTCGGCTCCCCATTCACTTCTAATAGGTGGGATCTGAGACAGAGCAGTCTTGTATTAAATTTCAACCCATAGCTAGGGTGCCTGGGTGTCTCAGTCGGTTAAGCATCTGCTTTTAGCTCAGGTCATGATCCCAGGGTCCTGGGATCAAGCCCCGCATCAGGCTCCCTGTTCAGCAGGGGGTATGTTTCTCCTTCTGCTCCTTCACCCACTTGTGCTCTCTCTCTCAAATAAATAAATAAAATCTTTAAAAAAAGTAAACGAATTCCAAACCATAGCAATTACAGGATCACAGAACATTAGAAGCAGAAGTTGTCTCTGAGATTCTCTAGTCCACTATCCACATTTTATGGAGAGACAAATGTGGCTCGGAGAGATTGGGTGCCTTTCCCATGGTCTCACAGCCAGTTGGAGTCTGAACCAGGATTAGAGGCTAGGTTTTTCCATGCCTGGCTGCACCAGATCTGTCCTCAGAGACTGATGGTTTCTTTTGGTCCTTATAAATTAGAAAATCTCTGAATTGCATTCAAGTCATTACTTTTTGTTCTTTATGTTACTACATTGCAACTTTTAGTCTAAACCTTTAAGAAGTTTATAAACTGGCTAAAAAATCTCTCACGTTCTCGGTGGTGACTCTGAATGTTTGAATACAGTTCGGCTAAACTCAAAAAAGGGTCCTTGATTGTGAGAGCTCATGAAACTCTAGGACATATATTGTTAGAGGCACCATGAGATTGTGACTTCCGGGGGGCAATTAATGATGGTAATCCTGTTCAGAGCCTAGCACAGTACCTACATAGAGTAGGTAACCGACAAATATTTTTTCAAGAAATTCTTCCCCCACCTGTCTAACATGTCCGGTTTAGCAGCTCGACTGATATTGTCCCCCTAGCAGCAACTCATGTTCAAAAATTTCTACAGCCCATTCACCCGTCTCACACCTATCTTCAACTGGATGCTCCCTACCTTGTGTTCTATGACTTCCTATTTCTCCCTTGACTTGGTCAGTGCATCAATTATACACCTCACTTTTTTGCTAAATCCCATTTGTTAAATTACAATATATACACAAAAAGATGCTTATAAGTGCGTGAGCTTCCTGAATTTTCTCAAAATGAACAATGTCTGCTTTTTAATGAAAATACAAAAAATAAGAGATCATGTCCCAGCCACTAGGAAATTCACAATCTCTTAAAAAGGAACTATCTACATGAAAAAATGGATTCTTCAAAGAACATGTGCTAAAATGAACAGACCATGTGATATTTGTTGGGAGAGTTCAGAGGAGAGGAAAGACTAAGCTAGAATAGTCTGGGAAGATTTCATGGGAAACAGAAGGTGGGCTAGGACTAGAGGTTGGCCATGACTTGGAAAAGGAGAAGGAAAGGTTTGGTCAGAGGGACAGAGTGACCAAGTGTCACCATGTTCAATGGAAGGCCAGCAGGTGAACAGCAAATGGAACTTTCCAAGATGAGAGGACTGATGTCATATTTTACAAAAATTCTGTTTGGAAAGGCAGGGCCTTATACTTTATACTATACGGGATGTGGAATCTACCAGAGCGCTGAATTCTTTTTTTAACAGGACAGGAGCGAGAGAAGAGGACAGGCTGACAGGGAGGTGTGGACTATGCTATAGTCTTTGGCGATGGGATGTCTTGGAGATGTTCAGTGCTCATCCTGCTCGGAGCCGCACGCCAGCCTGATGGGGCCTGACCTAGCGCGACAGCGTCGGGAGTGATGGGTGAGAGACTGTCGAATAATCGCAGTGTTGTTGAACACGATTTCATTGGTGGTAGGGAATTAAAGGCCAATCATGATTTAGTATGTCATTCCCCTCACCACATTTTAGGCTGAGCACTTGATGTTTTAATTCCAAAAACTACCTTGTGAGTTTCTACTATGAGATTGGCCCAAAAGGTGATATATTTTGGTCAAAGGCTTTTTTGATGAGCCTTAAGAAACGACAACTCCATCCTTCTTTCATTTGTGAGCCTGACCCCATGCGGAGGTATGGGCTAGGCAAATAAATAGCAAGAATAAGAACGCCTTTATTCCTTGCACATTCCCTTGACTTTGTCCTTTGTGCCATGGCAAACTGGAAGGGGATGCTGAAGCATTACTAGGGTGGAGTGAGGCACTCACAGTGGCCCCGGAGGAACCACTTTTCATTATGCTGCACTGCTATGCTAAGAAAGTTTGCAACCCCCACCATTTGACTCAGTCCCCTTCTAGTAACAATCAGCAGTGTCAAGGTGCTCAACGAATATTCACCAAATCTAAATAAATACAAGAATTTTACATATTCTCCACAAAGATTTGCTGGGTCCCTCTTGTGAGGCTAAGCTCTTCCTGGCATGTAGGGCAGTACTCGATAAATAGTTATTGGGTGAAGAATTAATGAATCGGTGAAAACTAGTGTTTTAGGAGGGTGATGTGCTGGATTGGAGAGGAGGGAGGTGAGAGGCAAGGAGAGCACAGGAACTTTTGTTGTAAACCAGACCTTTGATTGTGAAGGCTTCAGTGCCAGTACAAAGGAGAGGTTAGGGTGTGACATTTTATGGGGAAAGCCAGGGGTGTGTTGTGACTCAACAGGGAGGCTATTAAGGTAAGGGGAGGAAACTAACTAAAGGCAGTTGGGTGTTTGAAGCTGAGTAGGAGCAGTGAGGTTGTGGGGAGAGGGGAGGGGCACGCTCATTTGTACGCAGATTTGATTGGGGTTGTGATAGAAGCCTTTGCATGGAGGTGTCCTGAGAGTAGGACTCTCCAACAGGTGTCCGAGCCGGGGGCCTGAGCTAGAAGTGTCCTCAACTGAACAACCAATGGAAGTACGCAGGCCAGCCATGAGTTAACTGACACGTTACCTTGCGAAATCCACCATATGAGGCTTAAAAAAGAAAATCGTTTCATCGTAACCCAGTAATCAAAGCTCTTTTGCAAAAGTGGCTCATTTTATTTAAATTCAGAATGCATCCGATCTGACAGCTATAACAAGAAATGCAGTTTGAACTGCATTTAGTGTCCAAATGAAGGGCAACACTGTATCGAAGTGTTTCTCCATCTTTTCTCATTACCATCCCCTAAGGGGCTTTGTTGGACGAGATGGTATTTAAAGATAACAAAAAGAGATGAGTTCAGGGGGAGAAGAGCATAAAGAGCAGAACCTGAAGGACCACACGGAGAAGAGGGTGTGTGTGGGGGGGTGTGTGGGGGGGAGTGGAAACGAGCTCTGGGCTGGATGCGTGTAAAGGATTTTGAGTCCACAGATTTGCAAGTCACTGAATCAGGGAAAGAGAGTGTTTTAATGAGGAGGTAATAAGAATTGTCAAGCCCTGAAGAAAGATAAAAGAGCAAAAAAATCAAGAGAAGACTATTGAATTAAAACTTTTCAAGCTGGACTTAAAATTTATGTCTGTGGCCATGCGTATGTGACTTGTTGATAACTCATCAGATCAGTTTCACAAATAAAGTGGAAATAATTGCCTGTCCCGAGTTATTTGGAGCTATGCATACATTTAAAAAAAAAACAAAGCAGTTTGGTTTGTAGCTTTCAATAGCCGTGTTTGCACCGGGGAGCTGTATCACAACAAGAATTCAGATATACAGACCCTTTCTTAGTAGTGAAGGCTATTCATTGTTAGCATGAGGGAAAACACAGTCCGTCTAAGGTCGAGACATATTTTCAGCAGGAACTGGCAGTCATTGGGTGGCTAACAAAGAATTTTCAGTGTAAGGACCGAGGGGCCCGTCAGTGGGGTCCAATGTTCAGGTAGCGAGTGTGCTCAGGGCTGCGGTTGAACAGGCATGAAGACACATCGCTAACCACATAGGGATGATTTTCAGGCCACTGCTCTGTGGGATGTTGTTTATGGGTCAATTTTGCAAACACCTTCCCTCAAACCAAATATTCAAGTAGCTTCAGGTTGGAGATAATTAGGTAGGTGGTGGTTCTGCATACACACTGGGTTTCAGGCTTGACAGAGTGAGAGATCACCTAGCCCAGCCCCCTCAGCCTATGGTCTGTTCTGCTTTGCAATATCTCGGACAGATACTCAACCAGTTCCTGCTTGATTGCTTCCAGCAAAGGGGCATTCACTATGCTGCAAAGAAGCACTTTCTTTTTTTTTTTTTTTTTTTTAAGATTTATTTATTTATTTATTTGACAGAGATAGAGACAGCCAGTGAGAGAGGGAACACAAGCAGGGGGAGTGGGAGAGGAAGAAGCAGGCTCATAGCGGAGGAGCCTGATGTGGGGCTCGATCCCACAACGCTGGGATCACGCCCTGAGCCGAAGGCAGACGCTTAACCGCTGCGCCACCCAGGCGCCCTAAAGAAGCACTTTCTGACATTAGTCATCTGTATCTTAGATCTGTTATTTTCCTGGAACCAACATTGGGATAGCCTATAATAGCTGTTGGTCACTATTCGTAGCACTTTAGTATATGTAAAAACTCATTTAATCTTCTCTTTAACCTCATGGATAATATGGTCATATAATAAAATAAACGCTATTAATATTCATAGTTTTTAGATGAGGAAATTAAGGCCTGGATTGGTTATGTAATCTTCCTAAGGTCAAAGGGTTCGAACCAGCATCTGAGCTCAGTTTGTTTTCATGTTTAATCCTTCTTGCTAGCTATTCAAATATTCGAAGACAGTTGCTGGGCTTCCCTTAAGCATTCTTTTCTCAGGCTAACTGCCCCTGGTTAATGTAACCATTTTTCTCATGCCATAGTTGTGATTTTCTAGTAAAGCCTAACTTAGTCTGTCATGGCCCCTCTTGAAACTAGTGCACAGAACTGAGTACAGATTCAGCCAGGGTCTGACTAATGCACAGAATGGTGTGGAATCATTCAATGGTGAGGTTCTAAAATCAGCATGCAAGGGTAAAATGGAATAGAGCCCAAATTACCCTTGAGAAAGCCCTTAACTAACTCATAATAGAGAGAACATATGATATTGTGTGTACAGTCCTGCACAGAAATTCTTCTGTTCATTAACATTTGAGAACCATTGTGGTCAACTAAAGAGGGAACAAAAGGAAAGTCGATATGCAGATGCCTGGGCATTAACAGCATTCTGCTTTTAGGGTAATGATCAAATTGCTCCTGTTGAATGAAGGGTGGGTGGAAAACAGTTCATTGATCCTGTTTACTTGCAGTATTACTTCATTCTGATTAAATATTAAGCTCTATAACTTCACATATGTTAATGTATTTGTGTTGCAGTGAGGATTAAACAAGAGAGGAGAGGATAGGGTCTAAAATCAGTTTGTAAGTTCAGTGTAATAGAACACAGGCTTCACCACCCAGCGCCCAGCCTCAGCAGGGGGATATCACTCCCAATGGGGCACAAATTGGTTCTTGGAGAGGGAATCTTACTCTTTTTATGTATAAAGCCCAGACACGCACACAATACACAAAGAGATAGACACCATATCTATGTCATTACAATTTCATGGGACAGATGACAATTACGAAAACATGTCTAAACAGGCTCCTTAGGGGATGATAATGGAAAGATCGAGAAACACTTTGGTACGGCATTGCCCTTGATTCGGACACTATGAATGCGGTTCAACATCACGTTTGTTGTTTCAGCAGTCACAGCGCATACATGTATTTAAATAAAACTCCCTAGTTTTACAAAAGAAATTTGATTATCGAGTTCTGATAGAAACACACATGCTGTCTACCTAAAGTGACTAATTCTGCATTGTGACGTGTCGATCAATCTTAGTGGCTGACATTTGTACTTCAGTTGATGGATGAATTGAAGATACTTTTAAGAAGACAGAATAGGTGAGTGTTCTCAGCAAATGTAGGGCTTTCAGCTCATACACTATGTCCTGTATATACTTATAGAGGCAGGTGAATTCAATTGCTTTGATTTCTGATTGATGAGTCCATGTAAGGCTGCACTGGGTAAAAACAAAAAGTGAAATCCCATGACATGACTCATTCCAGCAAAAGTTCTCTCATATGGATCTCAAATCCATCATCATCATCATCACCAGAAAATAAGCTCAAAGCTCACACCCCATTGAGAGCGAAGAAATTGCATCCGTGTGATTGTTTGCAAAGGATGCGGCATTTGCCTTTTGCGGGTATCTTTTGTGATAATATATTTATTCCTCCTCCTTGCCACTTAACAACAAACATCAAATTCCTTTTCAGGGAAGAAACTAGGTAATGCAAAATACCATTTAGTTGTGAAATAATGTGACCCAGGAAGGGTCTAGAAGGAGAGGACAGATGTGAAAGCTAAAATGCTCTGCCCAAGAAAATATGATGCATTGAGCCTGGAGAAAGGGAGGAGAGGGAAAGACATGGTAGGGTTGAGATGGGTTCTTGTGGCCATACCTTAAAGAAAGAAGGGCTTGCTGGATAAAATGGCCATGTCGTTATTTGTAAAGAGCCTCAGTGTCTATCTCCCAACCCAAGGCTCATTAGTGAATTATAATTCCTCTTCCATTATCTATCATTTCAATGTATTATTTTGAAGATTTTATTTATTTATTTGTCAGAGACAAAGAGAGAGAGCACACAAGCAGGGGGAGCAGCAGGCAGAGGGAGAAGCAGGCTCCCTGCTGAGCAAGAAGCCCACTGTGGGACTCGATCCCAGGACCCTGGGATCATGACCTGAGCTGAAGGCAGACGCTTCACCAACTGAGCCACTCAGATGCCCCTCAGTGTATTATTTTAAAATGAAAAACATTTTAAGTAAGTATAAAGGAAACTCATATGTGTACTGAGACAGAACAGATGTCGACATTTAATATATTTGCTTCAGATCTATTTTTATTTTTTAATAAGCTTTACAAATATAGCTAACATTCCATCTCTACCCTCTCTTTGTTTCTCTTCCAGAGGTAAACAATTTGCAAATATTGGTGGATCATCATCAGAATTTCTTACATATTTATTATATCCTCCCATATATACATATATATTCATTAACAACACTCACTATTGTTTTTTGCCTTTACATTTTTAAAAAAGATTTATTTATTTATTTTAGAGAGAGAGAGCACGAGCAGGGAGCAGCAGAGGGAGAGAGAGAATCTCAAGGAGGCTCCATGCCCAGCGCAGAGCCTGAAGCAGGGCTCAATCCCACAACCCTGAGATCACGACCTGAGCCGAAATCAAGAGTCGGACACCCAACCCACTGAGCCACCCAGGTGCTCCTGCCTTTATATTATTTATGTAAATGTTATCAAACTGAATGTTTGCTATTAAAACTTCTATGCCACGTGTTTCACTGAACATTATGTGGAGTTTAGCCATGTCAAGACACATAGTTCTGGTTAATTTATTTAACTCCACCATAATTCATTGTATGTATTAACTTCATTCATTCATTCCTCTGTTGAAAGAAGTGGAATGGGTTTCTTTCTTTTTTTTTTTTTTTCTTGCCTCTAAGTCTCCATAATTAGAAATGAAGACGGGTCCCCTTGAACACCCACAATTCTCTGTCCCACAACACTGACAGTCTTGGCATCACTATCTGCCTGAAATCTTCCAGGAGTAAGTCATTACCTCCTTCATCTCTGTTTATGCCAGTCAGTCACCATGGTAAGCCTCAGACTCCAGGTGCCCTTCTAATTCTGTACGATAACTGCCATAAGGACATCTCTGGGACCTCCTCAAACTGAACCCCTTTTACCGTGCCCTCCACAACCCACTGCCCATAATCAGCAAACTCAGTCTTTTCCTGAGTTTTCAAGGATACTCAGCCTTTCTTCAGATTTTGATGTTATCTATCTGTTCTGAATGAGACCTAGTTTGCCCCTGGGGACACGGTCTCCCTGGCATCCTTTCACATGGCGGCTGTTTTGCTACTCATCCTGGAAGTGGGGTGGTTGTCTCCTTGCTTCTCATTACAGTTTCCACCTCATTCACCAACCATCTTCCCTAAAAGCTTCCAGCTTCGAATCCGTCATCAGACAACCCAGAAACACTCTGTCCTCCTTGTTATGGTCACTCAACACCTGGGTTTCTTCTCATTTCACAAAGCTGTTTCATTCCTGATCAAATGCTTCTTAGGCTTCAGTGGACACATGCGTGTCTAGAAGGATCTTGCTAAACTGTGGATTCTGATTCAGTATTTCTGTGATGGAGCCTGAGAATAACCAGCAAGACCCAGGTGATGTCGTTGCTGTCACACTACTTAGTAAAATCCTAAGTGACTGTCACTCTCTCCAACAGTACCATTATCTTCCTTTTGGGGGATTTCAGTCACCACATAGATGATCCTTCCAACACCCTTTTCTGGAGACTTTTTTTTTTTAAGATTTTATTTATTTATTTATTTATTTGAGAGAAAGAATACAAGCGGAGGGAGGAGCAGAGGGAGAGGGAGAATCGCAAGCAGATTCCAGGCTGAGTGTGAAGCTCAAAGCGGAGCTCAGCCTCATGACCCTGAGATCATGGCCTGAGCAGAAATCAAGAGTTTGTGCTTAACCAGCTGAGCCACACGGGTGCCCCCTTGAGATGACTCACCTCTCTCCTAGCAATGTTACCCCTGTCTCAGCCACTCCCTCCCCTACACCTTGTCATCACCCAAATTGGCAATACTTCCACAATGTCAGTTTTCAACATCCAGTTCTCAGGTTATGACCTCTCACCTCTGCTGTTCACTTCTTCTAGTCCCCAAACACGAATAATTCTCAAACTCTACTATGTGCTCAAAGCCATCATTTCTACTTTCTTTTCATTGTCTCTCATTCTGCTCATGTTCACACTTTCCCCCTTCCCCAACTTAGATTCCATGGGTGTTTATCATCACTCTCTTGTATACTTGGCCAGCTTCCTGGCCCCACTCTTTCCTCATCACACCCAGTAGAAATCTCAAATCTAGCTCATTACAACGCTCTGCCTCTTGAACCCTTGCATTTACACTCCATGAATGAGGCTGAGGAAAATGGCGTAGCCCTATTCACTCCTCTCATGAACATGAGCCTTCAGGGGAACTGGAATGCCATTGGGCAATCATACTGTACTTTGCCCTCTTGCAGTCTTCTAGATATAACAATTCTGTGCCTTCCTCTTCTTCAGATCTCCAGGACCTCTTCCCTATCCTCACTCTAGGCCTCACTGACTATTTCATGGGGAAAACATGAATAATCAGCAGAGACCTTCGACAAGCTCCCATCCTCACGTAGACCCACCACCCTTCCCTAGAGCTCTACCCCTCCGACCCTCTGGAGGCCATTGCACCAACATGTCTGCTCCTTTCCTGCAGCATTTCCCCCTCTTTTGGGGGAGAAATTGGAGCAGCAGAAAGTATGGTTTTCCTTCCATCTTAAAAAATAAAAACTTCTCCATCAGTCCTAGGTCTCTCCTCAGTTCAAAGCAAAACTCCTCAAAAAATGTTTCCATGCTATGGTTTCCCACGGTTCCTTCCCTACCCTCTCTTAAAACCACTACAATTGGACTTCGGTTCCTACGACACCTCTGAATTTGCTTTTGTGTCGTTTTTGTTTGCTTATTTTTATATGGCGGCCAACGATACATTTCCTATTGCCTGCAAATGAAAACGCTTAAAAAAAAAAAAAAAAAAGCCTAGCCACCCAGAATGCACGAACTACTATCTAAATGGGAACCAGGTAAATAAACACAGGAACTAACTACAAGCACACTCCGCAAGTGTAGGTTTGGCCTTGACTGCCAGTTACTGACCATTCAGGAAGCTGAACATGGCTGTCCAGTTAGAGCTGGCCAGGTGAGTGTCTACCCGATGAGCTGGTCACTTCTTCAGTCAGGAAGTGATTCATTCTCTCCACAGTCTGCAATTTTTTCTTGGCCTTTTTCTTTCTTTGCGCTGTCTATTCTCCATTTGTGTGTGTCGTGTAGGGCTTTCGGGGTCCCTCGGGACACCTCAGTCTCCGTGAGAAGGATCTTTTCATAGAGCTCTGCTGTTCTCACTACAACTCTGAGAAACCACCTATTTCACTGTCCCATTTTCTTTATCTCATGTGTGTTACAACAGCCTCCTGCTCAGGGAGTCATTTAGCCTGCTGTTCCTTCTTGTTGCTGCTTTTACTTAAAATAGGGAGACTTTTATAAGGTCCTTCGTCACCATATGAACCAACCGGAAACTACATCTATTTTACATGTAGTCTGACCTGTGAACAGCAGTGTGATTTTCTACTCTTTCCTTGCTTTTATACTCTGCACACTTGGTTTTATTTTCTCTGCTTTCCCCTACCTTTGGGTCCGATTTGTGTTTATTGGTTCCTAGTGGACCATGCTCTATCCTCAAATACGGCTTTGAGACCCTTCGCTAAAAACCGCGTTCTGCAGCAAGTGGTAGTGCAGGGTGCTCAGCTTAATTCGCTAACTTCAGAATGGGAACAAATATTTGTTTTTCCACTAGGAAGTCCACTGATTTGAAGAAAATAGCTAGTTTTCTGGAATAGAGCCATAGAGGCAGTCATCCTTCCATGGAAAAAAAGGCTCTGTGTTAGTATGGCTTTCTGGGCCAGTTTTATGTGATTCGAAGGAACTGTGCTTGGAGTTAAAGACACATTAAGGATTTTTTAATTTTTTAAATTAATTAATTAATTATTTTTAAAGATTTTTAAAAATTTATTTGTCAGAAAGAGAGAGGGCAGGGGGATGGGAAGAGGGTGAAGCAGGCTCTCTGCTGAGCACAAAGTCTAACGCGGGACTCGATCCCAGGACTCTGGAATCATGACCTGAGCTGAAGGCAGACGCTTAACCAACTGAGCCACCCAGGCGTTCCAAGGATTTTTTTTTTTTTAAGATTTTACTTATTTATTTGAGAGAGAGAGAGAGAGAACATGAGCAGGAGGAGGGGGAGGAGGGCAGAGGGAGAGAGAAAGGGAAAAGCAGACTCCCCGCTGAGAGCAGAGCACGATACAGGGCTTGCTGGGAGGACACTGAGACCATGACCTGAGCTGAAATCAAAAGTCAGGGGCTTAACTGACTGAGGCAGCCAGGCTCCCCTGACACATGAAAGATTTTTAAGTATGTTGTGGAACAATTCCTTATGTGCATGTTTTATGTATATATTGGACAAATATGTGTTTGCTAGAAAATTCATCATTGTCGAACATTTGTTTATGTAGGACGTTCATTTATTGCGTGCTTTGTGACACTGAAAGAATTTTGGAAAGCTTACATACTATATCTGATTATTTTTTTAAGGCAACATGTACAGTTTTTAATTGAAAGGTGTGTTCCTGAGAACAGAGCTCATTTATTAACGATGCGTCTATGTCTAGGCTCTTTGCTCTGTGGCTCACGCAAGCTTCTCTGGAGTTCTGCGATTTGGAAAACTCTGTTCGAGGCACGCCGTGTCCTGTGCCGCTACAACAGTTGGATTTCCTTCTTTGCTTGCTAGGGCGTCTCTGCAAGTCTGCAGATGTCCAGCGCTGGGCACCTGTAAGGTTACAAGGAGGCAGCAGATAAAAATACTCTTTTGCATTAGCCCCATGAAATGCAGCTTTACGGTTTTGTCAGCACTGCTCTGCTGCCTGTGGGACTGAAACCCATTCCTTTGCCTGTGATCATTTACTATATATACAGAAGCATTTGGGGATGGCGGTCCCAGATGGTGAAGTAAGAACGTTCCTATTGGCCGCGCTCTGTGAAAGAGGAGACGCGTAACACTGAGGACAGACCCAAGAGGCTGACTGCTGCTCACAGGGCAGGACAGGCTCACAGCGAGGGGATCACAGGAGACTCATACGGACCTAACTCTGGGTCCTCTCTGAGTGTGCATGGGCTTCGGTCGTGTGTTGGCTCACAGCCAATTGACATCACTTTGGATTATTTCCTCTGGGCCTGAGCTGAAGGGAATCATGGAGCTGGATTTTTGACATTGACTCCATGAATAATCAGGGGCAACATTCTGGCAAAACACACATCTGTGAAATCTCTTTTTAGTCTTATAACAAAAAATAAAATAAAACACACATTTCTATATTCACTTTATCTTAATGGTTTAAAGCTACAATTTGACTAGATATCCATAAAATGCTAAGTTCGTCATTTAGAAATAAGTCTTATATGTATATGTGTGTTCAATGTGCATACAATGGGATAAGTAGAAATAGAGCAGGAGACACAGATTGCTTTTTTTTGTTTTATATATATATATATATATATATATATTTTAATACTCCTGTTCATAAAATGTCTCCCCGAGAGGCCTGTGTGCACGATGATGGGAAACAAGATTAAAAGTTCCAACAGATTCTTTAGTTGACCTACAGAGATACAACATTAACAGAGAAGTGATTTTTTGGATAGAAACCGAGTTTCGTCACACGGAGATATCTGCATAAGGAAGAGAAACAACCAAAACACTAGCTGTTAAATGTGAAGATTAGTTCTGGGGCCCCTGAAATCTGAGCAGTGCAGATCAACCAAGGAAAATTCCCTAAACGTCCTCATATGAATGAGGCGGATTTCTATTCTATTTCTCCTTAGGCAGAACATTCAAAGGGGAAATACCGTGTTTCAGATGTTTCTTAGTCATTCAACCAAATACTTGGAATATTTGCTATGAGCAAACAACGTACGATACTCGGTGCTCCTATACTTCAGTCTTTTTCCCAGGATCAAAAATCGTGACGAGATCATTGGTATTAGGAATAAAATATGCATTTAAAACTAGAGCAAAATACCAGCAAGTGAAAATTATTATGATACCAGCAAGGTATGTTTAGTTGGTGAAAACAATGGAGAAGAAAGTAAATAATATAGGACAGTTAATGTGATGTAGTGATGAAGGCCTTTAGCTCCAACCAGGTTTAAATCCCCATTCTGTGCAAGTTGGTGCAGCCACTCTGGAAAACAGTGTGGAGGTCCCTTAAAAAGTTAAAAATTGAGCTACCCTATGATCCAGCAATTGCACTATTGGGTATTTACCCCAAAGATACAGACATAGTGAAGAGAAGGGCCATATGCACCCCAATGTTTAGCAGCTCTGTCCACAATAGCTAAATCGTGGAAGGAGCCGAGATGCCCTTCAACAGATGACTGGATTAAGAAGTTGTGGTCCAGGGACGCCTGGGTGGCACAGCGGTTGGGCATCTGCCTTCGGCTCAGAGCGTGATCCCGGCGTTGTGGGATCGAGCCCCACATCAGGCTCTTCTGCTATGAGCCTGCTTCTTCCTCTCCCACTCCCCCTGCTTGTGTTCCCTCTCTCGCTGGCTGTCTCTATCTCTGTCGAATAAATAAATAAAATCTTAAAAAAAAAAAAAAGAAGTTGTGGTCCATATATACAAGGGAATATTACTCAGCCATTAAAAAGAATGATTTCTCAACATTTGCTGCAACATGGACGGGACTGGAGGAGATAATGCTAAGTGAAATAAGTCACGCAGAGAAAGACAATTATCATACGGTCTCGCTCACTCATGGAACATGAGAAGTAGGAAGATCGGTAGGAGAAGAAAGGGAAGAAGAAAGGGGGGGGCGGGTAAAGAGAAGGGGGAATGAACCATGAGAGACTGTGGACTTTTGGAAACAAACTGAGGGCTTCAGAGGGGAGGGGGGTGGAGGAATGGGATAGACTGGTGATGGGTAGTAAGGAGGGCACGTATTGCATGGTGCACTGGGTGTTATACACAAGTAATGAATCATGGAACTTTACATCAAAAACTAGGGATGTACTGTATGGTGACTAACATAACATAATAAAAAATTATTATTAAAAAAAAATCCCCATTCTGCTGCTGACCCGCTGTGTGGCATTAGCCAAGTCATCTACTCTCCTTGCACCTTACCTTACAGGTCTGTTAAATGGACATCATAATAAGACCTATCTCATAGAGTTCGTCTGAGGGGGATCAGATGAACACACGAATGCATAAAAAGTACTTGACTGAAAATCTGGACTAGAAGAGCATTCCGTTATTATGGTAGCCGTTACTGCTGCTGCTACTACTATTATTACATTTAACAGCGAAATCTAGAGAAAGGTGAATCTCAAATGCAATTTGATGAGGGAGAGGAGAGAAATCTAGAGGGGCTCAAACGCTGAGAGGGTAAAACTGAAGATGAAGTTTCCACCTGACAGAAGATTCACAAACAAATCTTAGTCTCAGAGTCATGGGGATGCGAGACCCGTTAGCTCAGGGCGGCCACTCCTAAGCGGCCCCGGGAACAGGTACAGCTCTAGCTATCCCGAGAGCCCTTGCTCCTCTCCGTCAGAGGGGCCCAGGCAGTGAGTAGTTGCTATCAGGTCAGAACTGGAGACTCGCATTCAAACTGTGGCCCACGTGGCAAAGCAAGGCTGTTCCTCTTTCAGGAGGTTTCAGTCCCGTGATTCTCCACCACGATGGCATTTCTTACAGAGACTCCGATTCCAGGGCCTTCCTCACTATGTTTCAGATTCACTAAAATGGTTGTATTTAAAAACTCTTTTCTCTTGGACAAAAGAACATCCTTCCTCCAGTAGAATTGGCAAATGAATATGAATCCATTAACACTAGCTTTATTCTTATATTTTTTAGTAAAACGGGGAGGGGGGCTGAATATATAACCTAGAGAGAAAGTAACAGTGTTTAAAATTCAAACCTATTAGATTTAATCACTGCCTCTTCTTCGATTTTAATTAAATCACAAGAATATCTTAATCAACAGTTTGAAGTTGTGAACGGTACATGCAGATTTTCTTAGTCCCCTTTGTTGCATTTAGTATTTCAGTGTATTCATTGGTATTTCAGATTTCTATATCCATGTGTTCCAGGTCTTTGGCCAACAAGAGTCTGCCACAATGAAAGGAAAGGGAGCTGGATCAAGGGTAAAGGGGTTTGGAATATAAATTAGGAGGCTTGGTGTTCTAGATCCAGGCAATTGCTTGCTCAGCAAACCTGTGTGACCAAGGCAAATGACTCTCCTTTCCTAGATCTTGGCTTGCTCCCTCTACACATCTGTAGTTCGGGCAGCACAGTCCAAGGCTCGTGGCTGTGAAGTTTGGACACTCACAGTGATTCGTCAGATACTTTATACCTATTATAAAAAACATTATGTTTGTGGTGGAGACTAATAAAGGGTGTATGGTCAACATGATTTTTTGGGGCAATTATAGCAAAAATTTATTGAGTGCCTCCTATGTAAGATACAGGTTAAGCATCTTACAAATATGACCTCAGTTAAATTAATCCTTACAATAATACTGTGAGATTATCATTACTATGCTCATGTTATAGTTAAGGAAATTAAGACAAATAAGAATGAAACATAATGACAAACAGAAATCGATATCATCAATATCCACAATTCCTTATTCCCCAACAGAGGCTCTGAGTTTTAGCTGGCCACCTAACATACTCTTCCGAACTTCTCTTGCAGTGAAGTGTTGTCTTGGACCCGTGTTCTGATCCATGGGATATAAATGAAAAGTGTTGTATGGCCACACCAGGGAACCTTCCTTAAAAGACAATCGTGTTCACTCCATGTTCTTTTTTGTTTGTTTGGTGGTGGTGCTGTTATTTGTCTGATTTTCCATTGTTTGTTTTGCCTATCTTGCTGAAGCAGGCAGGCCAAGTCTGAGGACCCAGAGAGGGTCCTGCAGGACCAGCCAACAGGGTCCCTGGTGAGGCGCGGAATGGAAATCAACCAGGAACCAGCAGGAGGTGAAAGAAGAGGTTATTGAAGGTATAGGAGGAGGAACTCTCTCTAGAGTTCAGTTATGGGCAGCATGTCTGGGAGACTCAGAAAGGAAAGGAGAGAGAATCTCATGTTTGCTCAGGTCTGGGGGTTTTTATTGAGGATTGTACAGTCGTCTCAGACATCCAGGAACTAGTTGGAATAAAGATGAGGGCTGAGGTGTTATTCCTTGGAACCAGGGGGCGTTGAGATGTCTAGGGCTGGTGGTCTGGAATATGCATATGAATGAAGGCTTCCTCCTGTCATTCCCACCTGGTCCTTCCTTAGATGTTATCTATTCCAAAGAAATCATTAATTCTTGTCTCTTACAAGGAAGACATACATCATTTGCATTAAAAGGTATGCATTAAGTGGGGGTGCAGGTCATAGTGAGAAGAGAAGCAGGAAAAGGAGAAAAAAGTAGATTTTTATGGAGTCCTTCAGTTTCCCTATCTTCCTACCAGAAATGCACATATGACATCTGAAACCCTAGGTACCATCTTGAACCATGAGTAGGGCCACACCTTGGGAATGGCAGTACAGTTTCTGAGGTCACCATGAGGCTGAGATTAAACCTCTATCTTATTTCCTTAATAACTAAGTCCAGACTTTCAGAGAAAAGAGAAATAAAGCTGTTTAATTTCATGCCACAGATATTTTGGGCTAGAATCAAATCCAACTTTAACTAACATGAATATATTGCCCAAGGTCACGCAGCTAGTGAAAGACAGAGCCGGGATTCCGACCCTGGTTTCCCGGACTAGAGGTGGCACGAGCACTGTCATAACGTTATACTGAACCTGGAATTAGGCCCTTCACTCTATAATACTGGATATTTAAAATAGGTATACTTGATCCTGGAATATAGTTGATATTTCGTTTCCAGTTAGTCTGTCTTTCAAATTACGTTTGACTCTGGCTGCTATGAAGTTGGTTCTATACCTTAAGCACACACATGCGGTTTTCGGCAGCAGGACGGGTCTTACAAAGGCCAGTTTGACCTTACATTTTTGTTGCAAATGCTTGGATAATGTGGATAATGCACACCAAAGCTCTTGAAAAATTAGATTTTCATCACAATGATTTCCATCTGCCTTCTTCATTTGCATGAAGGGAATTATGCTTGAAGGCCTTGCTCTGTGACATTCTGGGGTCCGCACCTGCACTCCAAAGGGGTATTGCTGGGGGTCCCGTGACATTGCCTGCATCATATGAACCATAAAACCACTCAATATATTTCTCTGCTATTTTAAATAAATGGATTTTGGATATCATTTACCTGTGGAGTGCCTCAGTTCTGCACTCAACATTGCAAATGAGATGACAATGAACGATATATCTAGTCCTTAAGATGATGGCAGTGGGGAGGTAGAAAACCATCCTTATTTGTAGGTAATTTGACTTCACTGCTCAACATCCCAAGAGAACTAAATGGAAAAGCTGTTCAGTTCATGACGAGTTCATAAGGTGGACAGATGGGATACAGTTGGAAGACTGGTAGTTACCTGTATGACAGACATAATTATGTAATATATTGGAAAACTCTTATTCATGTGAGCAATCAAAAACAAAACAAAACAAAACAATTAAAAAAAACTTAACAGTAACCTTAACGATAAATACACTGGACTTTTAAGAAGAAAACTTCAAATTTTCTGCGAGCTTTAAAGGATGATTGAAATGAATGAAAAGACATATTACATTCTTCTCTGTGATGCTGGCAGGTTGGGTCTGAGGACCCCAGAGGGTCCTTAGCTGTGGGCAGCATAGAAGTCAAATGCGAGTTAGCAGGGGCTGAAAGCAGTGTTTACTGAAGGTATAGAGAGAGTGCAGGTACAGACAGAGAGTCTGGGAGACTCAGAAAGGAAAGGAGGGAGTCTTGTCTTTGCTTGGGATCTGGGGCTTTTATTATGATTGTGGCCTGATGCATGTGTCCTCTCCAGCGTCCAGGGACTGGTCAGAATAAGGACAGGGTCCAGGTGTTCATCATAAGTCACTTACTCCCTGGAGCCAGGGGGTCTTGGCGTCAAGATGTCTAGCACCAGTGGTCTGGAATATGCACACGATGGCTTTGCCTGGTCATTCCTTAGATGTTATCTGTTGTGTTGGAAGATTCCAAACAAATCATTAACTCCTTGTCCTTTATGAGGAGGACATACATTAAGGCATGTGTAGGGTGGGGGTGTAGGTCCTAGCAAGAATAGAAGCAGGAAAGGGAGCAAAAAGCAGATTTTCATGGAGTCCTTCAGTTTCCTTATCTCATACGGAACAACTGGATATTGCAAAAGTGTTGGCTTTTCCAAACTGATTTACAGATTATTCATTCTGATCAAAATCGTATTAGAATTTTGTGAGTTAGCAAAGTAATTCTTAACATATTAAGTTCATCTGGCAGAATAAATTCATGAAAACAGCTAAGATAATTTTGAACATTCAGAATAATGAAGGCTTTAGATTTTAAAATATATTATAAAAATAAAAGTATTCATACAATGTGGTATATATAAAAACATACGTGGACCAACATTTTAGGTAACAACTCAATAAATGACAGGAGTTCATGAAAAAAATGGAGAGACTAATACATCATTCAGCAAATGGTGTTAGGATATTTTCTCTTTGGAGAAAAGTTAATTTTGATAGCGATCATGCATCTTATGTTAAGTTCGGGATGTACTAAAAATTAGGTGTCAAGTTAGGAAAACATAAAAATAGGTGATTATTATGCCATGTTTCCAGATGGAGATGAATTTCCAAGGCCAAAAGAAGTAAAACAAATAATGGAAGAAAATATGAATAGATCTGACTCTGTAAAAACTTATGGCTTTTCTATGTCAAACAAACAATATAGAATTAAAAGAAAAATGGGAGTTCCAGTTCTGGAACAGCATCATGGGGAGCCCTGTGGACCCACTCTCCACTGAAACCAGCGTAACTGGTGAAAATGATACATATAAAAAACCCCAACCATTTCAAGTCTCTGGCAATTGTCCTAAAAACATATGGCAAATGAAGAAATATTTATTGAAGAAAATCTAATCTCAGTAAGAACAGCAAGAGTCTGCAGTATTTGAGCCCTGACCTGCTCTCTCCCTTTCTCTTCCTTTCCCAGCTCAGCTTGATGGAAGCTTCACTCTGGGCAGATGGGGCCAAAAATACAGGCCTCTCTCTCTGCTCAGCTCCACCAAGAAGCATGGTACCTTCCCAAAAAGAGCAGGTTGTTAGCATTTCTCATTCCGTTCAAGCCTGAGTTGAAGGTGTGAAATTTGTGGTACGTATACCATGAGTTTAGGTTGGGGGCTATCCTCCTCCACCCAGCCCCTCTCACAGGATGGAGGCCCTAGCTCAGGTACGGCACGTGGGGAATATTGGGGCCCCAATAACGCTAAGCTAGACTCACTTGAAATTGCAAGGAAACAAGACAGGGGAGAAAGCCATCAAGACCAGAGGCTACCGTCTGACCCAGTGCCCAGAACAGCGGCTCAGAAATTTTGCCAAAGGGAAGAGGCAGTACACGGAGAGCTCTGAAGTTTTCCCCAAAGGCACTGATTTTATTTAAAACAGTGTTGGAAAGTTCAAGACTAAAGCACTCTTAAAAATAATAGCTCTTCTTAATTAAGAGCAGTTACGCAAAACCATAGGTCAGTTAGTTCATCAGAGAGAACCAGGGAGGGAGACAGCAAAGGAGAACGTTCTTGGGCCCAGAAGAAAACTCAAAAAGTGGCATCACAAAGTGCCCTTACTCAAACAACAGAATAATCAGCCAGCAATTAGTGAGGCCTCATAGCTGGGTGTGGTACTAAATGAGACAGCTGCACAGAGGGTTAAGGGAAAGAGGCAGTCCCTGATTCCAAGTAGCTGGGTGGGCCCCCAAAATACTCAAACCATGCATTTAATCTGCAGTATTATTGATTGGTAATCTCTCCAGACTCTTAACAAAAACCAATGCAAATTCTCTCTGGAAGTATGCACATTTTCTCTAGACCTCAATAGATTCTCAAAAATAATTTTTCAAAGAAATGGGGCATTTCACAATCAGAAATGACTAAACATACCTAGCACTCAAATCTGGGTTTCTAAATACTATTTTTCCTTAAGGGCGACAGGAAGTAGTAGGGAAATAGCTGGTCCCAGGCCTGGAGCAAAGAAAGTAAACATTGAGTCTGAAACATCTTTTTGTGTGAGAAAACCAGAGAGTGGACCATCTGAAAAGATCACTGAAGTCAGCTTAAAGGGGCTTCCAGCAGGTAAATCAGGAAAAATTTCAGCATCAAAATTTATCCATAGTAATGACTATATCGTACATTGAATAAGATAATCAAGACTCCATGTTGACACCAAAAAATATAAATAAGGAAAGTGAAGAAGAAGCTTTATTTCCTTTTTTTGTTCATTTGTTCATATTCTACTAACTGTCAGGTAACTAATCAGAAGAAGTGAGAGAATTAGAAAATCACCATTTGCAAGTCTCATAAAAGTAATTGATTCAGGCAAGAATCTTCAATGGGTACCTAAACTACTGAATGGAAATTGGTTGGGTAATCAGATCCTTGGTCACAGAACATCTTCCCGCAAGTTATTTATTAACTAGAATGCTATAAAAGATACCTTCAGACTGGAGAAATTCGGCAAACACCACTTTAACTGGGTGATCAAAGCTAACATCCCTAAAACGGGGACCCACTGAAATCACGGGCCTCTTGATGAAGGACACAGATCATTATGTCATATTCCTGCCGAACACGCATAACCTGAAACCAGCCAAGGGGAAACAACCAGACAAAGGCAAATTGAGGGACATTCAACAACAGAATTAGACTGTGCTCTCCCGTGAATTCTGCTTCCTTCTCATCTCTCCCATTCAATAAATCATCTTGTTCTGCTGATTTTCTCTCCCAGATATCACTAGAATTCATTCACTTCTCTCCCTTCTCCCAGTTACATCATGTCACCTAATTGCTAAAACAGTTGCTGGCTACGTTCCCCTGGAATCCATGCTTCACAGGTTAGCCTGAGTGATGTGTCTACAGCATAAATCTGATCATGCCACTTCCCTGTTAGAAAGGTTTCTGTGGCTTTCAGTGGCTATTGGAATAATGCAGACTCTTAAATCTGTTTAACGAAGCCCGTCTTGATTTGGCTGCTGCTTGGCCCTCTGGCTGTATCCCTTGATACTCCTTGGAGCCAGCACGATACTCTTTCGATTGGCCACTTCCCTTCATTTTCAGGCTGAGATATGTTCTGCTTGTGCAGGCTTTTAACCACGTCCAGAATGTTTTCTCTTTCTCCCCTTCCTACCCCACTGCCCTCTTTTTGCGACTAAGCCCTTTTCAAACTTCAGCTTAGATAGGATTTCTTCTGAGAAGCTTTCCTTTACCCCACGGCCGTCACCTCACCCCACATCTCAGGGGTTCCTTCTGTGTGAATCTGATATACCTCATGCGCTTCCGTCTCTGTACTTAGCATATTGCTTTGTAATTTCTTCTCGAAAGTCTGGTAGTCTGTGAACCTCACAGGGCAGGGACTGAATCTCTCTCTTTCACTGTTTTATTACCCAGGGCCCAACACAGTATCTGGGACATAGAATTTTGATTGAATGAATGGACAATATGCAGCGGGAGAAGAAGGGACATTTGACAGAATAGTAGTGAATGTTCTAAGTGGCATATGCTGTGTGATTCCAGCCTCAGGGTTGATATCTCACGGTGATATTTAAAGGCTGAGGCGTAACTTCCTATTAAAAAAATACTATCTGTGCCCAACTCTTAGTTTCTAAATATCATGCTTCAATAAGAGAAACCAGGGCTCCTTGGAGAAGTGGTTGGTTTCAGGACAGGAAAATGTAAGATGAGCCTATAATATCCCATGAAGCCTGATGGAAGGACATGCTCCCAAAAAAATGAGATCATGTTGAAAAGACACAGGGGATCTGTGTCTGAAGGAGATCCCATTGGCCAAAGCTGGAACAATTTGAGCAACAAAACAAATAGTATGGAATTATAGTCCCCCAAATAAAATAAATACCCACAAATCCATACTGATCAACTAATTGAATAAGTAAATACATGGGGGAGAAGATATCTTCCAGAAGATTCCTACAGAAAAATTCCAATTAGTAAATATAGAAGGAATGAGGAAAATAGAAATCACCATTAAGTAAACACTACAACAGTAACTGTTGCAGGTAAGAACCACTAAAAAGTCCTAAAATCAATGGACAAATGTTTGGGGAGGAACAGAATATTTGTAGAGCCTCACAATATCGTCCCCAAGACATTTATTAATTACAAAGGAAAAAGTAGCAACTTCCTAGTTGAGAAACCTGGTAGACACCACCTCAACCAACGATCAAGCTTAACATGACCAGGAATAAGATATGTGGACATCATGTATCCCTGGATAGGATACACTGGGGAGGGCAGAATATCACCCATGTGGGATTTTTGTCAAAAACTCAAACTCAATCTGACCATGAGAAAATATCAAACTGAAATTGAGGGACATTCTATAAAACAACTTTTCAAAAAGTTGTCAATGTCATAAAAGACAAGGGAAGACAAAGGGAGAGACGCAGCCTGGAGAAGACTACGGAGACATGACACCATAATACACTTCTGTAACTTTTGTTGGAATCTGGAATAGACAAAATGAGTGGGAAGCCGAGTTCAAATAGAGTCTGTAGGTAGGTTAATAGTAGAGGGAGAAAGGGTTGTCCTAGCAACCAGATTCTTGTGGAAGAAAGCAACTATTTGCAAACACATTAAAACTGTAAGAGGTATGAAATGAAACCTAATCTTCAAGGTGTTGAAATGTCTATCCATTTTTTTCTAAATTGAAACAAATCCTTCAAGGTGCCTGGCACTTGCCAAAGTGCTGGGAAGTCTAACAATAATCGTCTTTATTTTCCCTCTCCTTTGACCTTTATTAGAACCCATGGCTTGTGCAATTCAGCTTCTCCGTATGGACTTTTTACGGACTGACTGCTGGTCCTTCTGCCGCCACATGACCCTACTGCCGTGTGCTGATTCCCCAGATTTGGTCAGGTCTGGGCAGCTTAGACTACTGCTTACCTCTGAAGCTTGTTAGAATGTTTGCTGCAGCTCGTAGGGTATGGAAATCCTTCTTGCCAGATCCTCAGGGCTCATAGGAACACTGTCATCTGAAGGCCTGCTTGGGTCTGGGTCTCTGGGTACAATTGAGGCTATCAATGACAAAACTTGGGACTTGTCAGCCTCCATAACCATGTGAGGCAATTCCTTACAATACGTCCCTTTCTCAACATATACATGTCTGATCGGTTCTGTTTCTCTGGAGACCCCATGCTAATAGGAGATGTTTCCAGGAGGGGCTCTGTCCCCTTTAAGTGAAAAAAAGTCTATCAAGTGCCTGTTGAGGATAAGTTCCCAGAGCTCTGGGACACGGAACTGTCTTTCTCATGAGCAAAATTAATATCAAATTTTAATTTAATTTTAAATTACAAAGTACAGTCTAATATGCACAAAGGAAAGAGAATAATATAACAAGCACTCATTTAAAATATGAATATTTGCATTAGTAGAAAATTTCCTATTCATTCTTTCGACAACCAGCAAACATCAACAAAACATGAAGTAATTAAATTACAAACTATTGCTTTGCCATAACAGCTTTCCTCTCCTTGTGCATGACTTCATTTCATTCTCACGAATTAAAAAAACAAAAACAAAAAAAAAACTCATTCACAAAAGAACTGGATTAAAAAATACTTTGAAGTTATTATATTTGAAAGAACTTGAAAGTCACAAATGGTACTTCTTTTCAAAATAATATTAACTTAGATTTTTCAAATTCAACTTCTCACCAATTAATGAAGAGGTTTTGTTTGTTTGTTTGTTTGTTTTCGTTTTTGTTTTTTTCCCCCCCCAAATCCAGAGACTGGAAGGGGTTCTTTCTATGACTCACTTCCTGTACCTTAAATGCTCTGAAGAGGTTATTTGAATTTATAATATTTTACTCACAGAAAAATCAGTGTAGCAAAATTTATTCAGGGACTGGTGTCACTTTGCCCACGTCTCCTGCATTTTTGGAAAGAGCTTGTCCTCTATGAGGAGTAGTTTAAAAGAAAAACACCCAAAGCAACCCACGACTAAGACTGAGCACATTTCAAACTTTTTTTCCTAAATGAACAAGTCAATTTAGTTTACTCACCAAAATATATCAACTCTATCCAACACCTTGTTCTGATATTTTGAGGTCGATTGACCCATGATTTGACAAAGATGACTGGCTCCACTTCATTAAAATGATTAATGTCTGTGGGTCCAGGCACAGCCACAGCCCTGCTGTTCCCGTCCCTCAGATGCAGCAGGGGAAGCCTTGGTCTGAAGTAGTCAATACACGTCAGAGAATTCTCTTGGTGGCACCAACTCCAGATGGAGAACCTTTCTTTGAGATTGATGAAAATAAGAAGAGTGATTTCCTGAACCCACAGTACTTGGCTGTGTGTTATCTGGAGCAAAACCTTATTTATAACTCGGATCCATTCCTTTTGATGTCCCAAACCAGGGTGACTGTTAGGTTACCACAGGGTTGACTAACATCTCTGAATCTTGTCACTCTTCAGTGGTGGAAGAAGGGCAGGACATTTCCCATACTCCATAAACATTCTTTCCTCTTCTTCAGCTTCACTTATAAAGCCCACACAATACTTCTGTGATGGTTGATTTTATGTGTCATTTGGGCTACGCCATGGTGCCTGGCTGTTTGGTCAAATAACAGTCTAGACGTGGCTGAGGAGGGATTTTGTAGATATGACCACCATTTACAATCAGTTGACCTTAAACGGAAGACAGTCCCCTCTCTCATGGGGTTGGCCTCATTCAACCAGAAGAAGGCTGTAAAAGCAAAAGCAGGTTTCCTGGAGGAAAAAAAAGTCTGTCTCAACACTGTAACATAACATCTTGCCCTAATTTCTAGGTTTCTGTCTTCCCTCGTGCATTTCAGACTTGCCGGCCCTCATAATCATGTGAGCCAATTCTTTAAAGTAAATCTTTTTACTTAACATATACCTATAAGTAGATACGCAGATTATATACCATCTCTCTACCATCTTTCTCTCTACTTCTCCCTCTCTCTCTCCTGTTCGTTCTGTTTCTCTGGAGAGCCCCAACTAATACAACTCATTAAAGGCTTTTTTTTCCCCCTCTTTCTTTTTCTTTCCTTTCTTCCTCTTCCTTCCCCCCAACCCCTTCCTCCTGCTGCTTCTTCTTGAGGCTGGAGTCACCATTCCCCACTCCGACCCTACCAAGAAACATGACTGCTCACAGCCATGCCCACAATACCTCCGGAGCTGGCACCAAGGAGATGGAAGACAGGAGAGTTGTCTCCCAGGACAGCAGCTGAGAACCCCAGGGGTTCCCCACTCAGGCCCGTGAGCACCAGAGGGGGAGTGAGGAGGCCACATCCAGGCCAGCACTGGGCTCCTTTTGCCCCTCCCAGTGCACGACCTCAGCTCTCCAGCCCAGCCCCGGTACTTTTCCTATGGCTTTTTACGTTGTTGAGATTTTAAAAATAGTCACTACTTTTCAGAATTTCTAAATAAATTACTTTGGTCTCGAGAAAACTCTGTGAAGCCAAATCATGAATTCTTGAAAAGAAGAGATTATGTTCAGAACTCTGTTGTGTTAGCAAGAAAGAGATGTCAACACTATGCTTGCTAGTCAATTCTTCTTGGTTTTTCTTCTGGTCTTTGTTATAATACAATGGAAATTATTCTCATAAATGTGTAACCTTCTTGTTTGCAGTTTTTGAATATGCTACTTTTTCCCAGCATTTTTTTTTTTCCAAAATTAGGCTACTTCTGAAGAGTACATTTGAATGTGGGAATAGACATTTTAATCTGGAAGCATTTATTATAAACACACATTGGTACAGGAAATGGCCCACATTCAAGGAGCAAGCACTGTCCCTATCGCTTTTGCCTCTGTTGATGTTCTGTTTGAAACAGAATGGAGTGCTTATTAAAAGCACAGCGTCAGTCAACTCGCACTTCCATGGTGTCTCCGAGCCAGCTTCGTATGCGATACGGACAGGCTTACAAATGAAGAAGCCATACATCTAGCATCAACTTAAATATCAGGTTGATTCTTTTTGTCCATTCATCACTAAACAGTCAATTTCAGGGATTTTCATTAAGACACTTGTTGGACTGAACTGGTTGGATTGGTGTCATATAAGACCCAGTTTAATTTCTTAAAAATCATACTGTCGGGACAGCCAAGTACATTTGCTGCTGCTGAATTTTAGACATTTCTGTGTCTAAAAAAAAACATAACTCGAGCACCCCCATTCCCAACAGCCTAACAATAAGTAAGTTAGTGTGTGATGCCTACGACTTCAACTTTAAAAATTTATGGTGTCTCTATTTATTCTTGTCAATTTTAAGAGTTAATGCAACTTCTTGAAAAATCGTTTAAGGGCATTGGGGTAAAACATGGGTATGTCTCATGGCCGCAATGTGAGATTTGCTCATATACAGAATCAAAATGGATCATAAAACAGCCACTGAAACCTTTTGCCAATTGTCTGTAAAAGGAGACCCCCAATGACCTACAGCAGAAATATAGACGCAAAATTGTACTTTGCTTCATGCCCTAGGGAGGTTTTTGGCTTTAAGATTTTGTCTTCTTACTGCCAAATGCTAAAGCCAAGCACATTGCTAAAGCTTTAGACACATTTTCATCAATAAAATTTCTTATAAAACAGATCCTGCAAATGCTGAACTTATCTGCCAAATAGCCAATTAATTATTTTACATCCTTGTTGAACAATGAAATAATTTATGATGGGTAAAGGTTTTACCATCACAAATTAGTGTTCTGGAAACCACAAGTCCTAGCTTTCAATTAGCAGGAGGCATCACAATTAGGGATGAAAAGAAGTAATGCTGTGTGTTGGAAATTCTCCCTGTAGAGAAATAAAACTCCCGAGGAACAATGACCCAACTAATTTGAGAGAGTTGGGTTTTTAGAAAAGCAGATCCTTGTTAAAGGAAAAAGTTCAAACACTGCTCAGATGCCTAGACCCCTGTCTTTCCCCTCCCTGATGGTTCTTTCTTCTCATGAATTACAGCTATTGAAGTTGGACCCTCCTTGCCCACCACACGTTAATGTGTGTTAATCCCAATTCAGACAGTCAGTAAGTTCACTCTATCACTGACAGTCACAATTTCCTGCATTGGGTCAATCAGGAATGGTGCCTCCAATTCTCTGAATTTTCCAGAGAAGAGGAAAATCTAAGCTGAAATAGTACTCACACAGTTGCCTTATTTGTCAAGTTTAGGCCAGATCTGGCATAGAAGGAGAGGCCCTATAGGAAAGCATGTTCCAGATTTCAGATGGCTGATTTGGATCTCAATGCAAGCCATTTACAGATGACAACGTCAAACTGAATGGGCTATGTAAGTAAGCGCCATATTTGCTTACCTAACCAGGGTGAAATCAACATCCAGCAGGGATATGTAAATAGGCAGTGGGAGCACGAAACCAGGACCTGTCTTTCAGGTTACAGTCCAGAGAATAGGGAGGCTGGAATGATCTTCATTCATGGCTGAAATTCTTGAACCTTCTGGCATCATTGGGTGTCTAAGCAGAAAGAGGTAAGGAGAAAATGCAAAATCTCTTGGATCTATTTCAAATGATATAATTGGATGAAAACTGAAATTGGGAAGCTTGATTTGTCTTCTTGAGAGTCTCAATATCCCCAATATTGTCTGTGGGTGTCTTTACTTCCAAAACTTAACAACTTCCAGAAAGTGAACTTGGCCCCCTAGTAAACACCCACTCTCAGTTAGCTTTGCATGAACAGAAATCCCCTGAGTTGTGGATTTGACCTTGGAGTCATAGGGGCGGCTCCTGTTGGAATTCCTGGAAGCCACATATTTACATCAGAGAAAAAATTTTGGCTTAGCCTTTTCCTCTTTACACCAGTCCAGGATGAAATCCCATCCTTTCAGAAACTTGTAAGTGAAAAATGTTGGCAGGTCTTAGTATATGTGTTCAACACTTGTACCTTCTTCTGTCCCATGTGAATGAATGTTCAGCTCTGGTCTTGGGCATGTTTTCTATCTTTGTTTTGTTAGCCAAGGCAAAGGCAGCCACACTCCTTCTTTACAATAGGCCCTAACAAAGTGTCCCCAAAGAACTTTAGTATAGCTTTCTCTTTGGTACCAACCCATTATCTGTGATATCTTCACTCTAAGGTGGTCCAGGATATAAAAGAAATTTGTATTTGCAAGTGAGATGAATGAGGTGGGCTCTAACTTTCTTTTTTTCTTAATTTTTAAATTTTTCAATAACTTTCTTTCTTGATGGAAAGGATTTTTGTTTTATTAGTAGAGTAACTGATAGTTCTCTTCATAGCATACTCCTTTATTGCTTAATTGCTATGATTCTGATTCCTCCAACGCTGATTTCCAGAAAAATCTTCAGAAACACATCTATGACGGATCAATTACTAGTAAGCATTCTTTATGGAGACAGCCATAAAGTGCTCGAAACAAGTTGTTCCTAAAATATATGATTGAAATTCAGCTGTCTGACAGACAAAACCAAACAAAACAATAACTCACATATTATTAGTAGGTTGTGTTCCCAGAGAAATAAAAACATTACGAATCACCAATATATGTCAAGCACTACGTCTCTAGGCATAGGCCCTCCCTAGGTTGATGAGAAACTTTTCTGGTGGGAGGGGGCTTCTGCATGCAGGTGCTGATTTTCCCCTGGGTCTGGGGAGTCAATCCAAGCACCCGCATGGCAGAAGTCAAGACTCACGGTTGAACCGTGCTCTGCCTGCAGAGCCCCACCTCCCACCTTCCGACCACCAGCAGGAAGTTTGAGTGTGGTTTTAGCCCTTGGGGGCTCAGAGGCCTATTTAAGGAGGATTTCTGGCTACCGCTTGTCAGAGGGTGGGGCTTGAGCCAAGAAACTGTAGCAGAAAGGAGGTCGAGGAGACACTCACAAGGGATTGATAGCTCTATTTGTGATAAATAAGACCCCTACCTTAAGAGTCTTGCCTCCTCCGTTTGCTAAATTTGGGGTTCCCTCTTCAACACACACACACACACACACACACACACACATACACACACACACACACACACACACACACACACACACACACTGTGTTTTGGTATCCTGTAAGCTGAGGCTGAAAACTAATATGTGATTAACTATAAAATGTCTTTGTCTCCTAAAAGATCATAACCATCCTTTTTTAAAGTATGATGAAAAAGAAGGTTGAAGGCTTTATCTCTAAGAGTCAGAAAGAAGGGCAGACTCTCAGGTCTGATTGTATCATTCACTGAGTTTGGTGACTCTGGGCAAGTCTTCTACTCTCTGTGAGTCCCAGGTTTCTCATCCTTATTATGAGGAAGGTCATTCCTACCTCAATGGATTGTTAAGAGATGATGTGTGGGAAAGCACCTAGTGTACGTAATTCCTGGAACACCATACTGCCTAAAAATAAATACTGAGTCTGACAAACTTGTATCACTGAAGGGCATTTTAAAAATGGTTTCTTTTGTTCTGTTCAAGATGGTGAGTTAACTTTCAGATGTTCGCTTTGCTCTATATCTTGTTGTGTGTACGTGTGGACGGGTGGGGAATAAGGGAAAAGATGACAAAAATCCAACAATGCCTCTTGATATATTTTTTTTCCTTTTGGATATTTACTTTATTTCCAGGAAGCGCCACATCTTTATTTTTATCCCATCCTGTCCTACAACCTTGTACTGGAAAGACTGGGAGATAGGAACCCTTTGTTTTGAAGAAGACTTTCCCCGTTCAGCCTGCAAAGACGCATACCTCTGAGAGATACAGCCGCATGGCTCTGGGAGCAGACGTTTGTGAGGTAAATGCCAAGGTGGTTGGACCTGACACAGAGCGTGCCTCAGGTTCCCCAGAGCCTGGGCAAGAAACAGAAGAGATCCAGAAGTTTCCAACAAGGGGCACAGAAGACAGCCATTGCTCAGAGTATTAACAAACCGGTGTGTTCTCCAGGGAGGACACAGGGCAGTGGGAGGTGACTCTGCGGGCAGAGGGCATGGGCCGGACCTCTCGACAGCAAAGCAAGTAGGAGCCACAGTCACGCATGGGGCCCAAGGGCGTCAAGGGGAACTGAGAGCGTTCTGTCCGCATCGGGAATACCGAAACTCTGAGTGGGATCAGCAAACAAGACCTGTGCCAAACAAGGACGTGAAGGTCGTTAGAAGGATCAGAAAGCCCTTTCTAATTGTCATAACGTCCTACTCGAAGAGAGGGTAATTTATTATAGAACAATAGCGCCTCCCTGCCACCTAGCTGGTCTGCTGGAGCGAGGAGCTGGGGAGGCTGGGAGCGTTGCACGGGAGCACAGAGGAAGGTGCCAGGACCGATCCCAGTCACTTCACTTTAAATCAGGCCGGCTCAGTCACGCCAGCAAAACTGAACTCCCTTTGAGCTTCGATGACAATCGTCTACACTCAGTATCTTACCGCGATCAATCTCTGCCTTTAACAGAGGAGCGTCACAAAATAGAGCCGTATAAAGACACCTACACAACGAAATCATAAGCTTGTAATGAAAAGACATACTGTTTTCCAGGACTGAATAATCTGCAGGAATTTTCTCTCTCCTGGTAATTAATTGTAAGCTTCACCAGGTAGGGAGTTTTGTATGGTTTGTTCAGGAAATTGATCCAGTGCCTAAACAGAACCTGGAACATAGATGCCGAGTAAATGTTTGTTGAATTATTAGTAAGGGCTTAGTAATTAGCAGGCTGAGGGAGAATAAAAAAAAAAAAAGACACATTTTTGAGAGTAGGCGAATTTAGGGAAAACATCTGAAGTATAATAGTTTTTTTTCTTTTAAATCAGGTTTAGTCGGGTGTAACTCACGGGGAGTCAAATGCAGCCTTCTAAAGTGAATGTTTGATGAGCGTTGCCCCGTTGACCCTGGTGTAACCACCAGTCCAACCACCTATCCTATTTAGATTCTGCTTTAAGATTAGGTTTTCTTCTAGAATTTTGTATAAATGAAATCATAGCGGATGTACTCCTTTGTGTCTGACTTTTTCAAGGTTTTTGAGCTTCACCTTTGCTGTGGCATGTGTCAATAATGCATTTCTTTTCAATGTGGGGTAGAATTCCATTGTATGAATATACCTCAATTTGTGCTACCCACTGACCTTTTGGACATTTGGTTTGTTTCCAGTTTTTTTTTTTTTTATTAAAATAAATAGGTGAACATTCATGTCCACATTCTGGGCTGAAACACTGGTGTGCTGCAAACTACTTTATCACACCGAAGGTCAAAGTCAGGCTTGAGACTCCTTGAAATGACGTGTGTGTGTGCACGTTTGCAAATTTGACATTGAGTGCTTTTCTCCTTTCTCCCTCTCTTCGCAACTGGGTTTCCCTTATAGGATTAATTTGTACCATGTGCCAAGAACACGTTAAAAAGTTGGCAATTTTTTTCCAGCAACACTCAGTTTTTTCCCTGAGATTAAGAACTTCTGTGGAGGGGGTTGGGAGGGATGGGGTGGCTGGGTGATGGACACTGGGGAGGGTATGTGTTGTGGTGAGCACTGTGTATTGTGTGGGGCTGATGAATCACAGACCTGTACCTCTGAAACAAATGATACATTAGATGTTAATAATAATAATAATAATGATAATAATAGTAATAAAAAGTTGGCCATTTTGGCTTAGCCCTTGTTCCAATAGACCAGGATCCAGCCAGACCTTTTATCTAGTTCATCTACCTACCCACCCACACACTGCGCTCTGATAACCAATAAGCACAGGCCACGGACCCCGCACCTTTGCGTCCCCCAATGGCTGCCCACCGGTGACTGCCCGCCTCGCCCCACTCTCTGTGTTAAGCTTATTTCATCTCTGACTCCTGATCTGTCCCATCAGCAGCCAAACTCTTCTCTTTGAACTCTAGCTTAGTTCCCCATTTTAGCCCAAGGTGTTCCCGAACGGCAGTGTATTAGAGCTACCCCATGGTCTGGGCTTTTCACATGTTCTTAAGCTTATTAAAAATGTAGGGGTCTAGGCTTTGGCCACAAACTCTGAACCACAGTTGGTCTGAGAGGGACCCCGATAATTTGCATTTTTAATAAGCACCTGAGCACCTGAACAGCATTTTGAGGGGTGTGCAAGATCTCCACCCTGGCTCCCACCCTGGGGTCTCTTGCTCTGGCGGTGGCTGACTTCACTGGCTCCCGGGGCTGCTGTGCCTTGTGCCCTGGAAAGGGACATTACTCATTGAGAGTTTAACTAATGTGGTTTATGCCTATTCGAAGTGATCCCTGCCCCCTGGGGAAAAATAATCAGAGGATTATATAGAATAATCTCCCCCAAAGACTCTGAGGACATAGCCCGTTATCCATGTTAGGTGGCAGTATGGCGGATTATGTGACATTTCATCTCTGCTACTCTCTGATGCAGAATATTTAGAATGTAAATTTCAGCTCAGAAACACCTGCCATTGATTGTCTCAACTATTCTTGGGCAGTCTGGAAAAACCCTTTCTCATCTGATACACATAGCCTCCTCAGTATCTTAAGCTATTATTCAGAACATTTCTATTCTTCATTTTATAGCGAGCACTGTAAGCCAAGCCAAGAAGACATTTTTGTATTCCCCCGTCTCCTCCCTACCAGTACTGGAGGAATGTCAACATGAAAGAACAAGGGATATTATTTAGGGTGGCCTGAGGGCTAATAAGCAGGATTAATGGGATGAAATTGAGCAAAGGAAAATTTAAAGTGAACATCAGGAACATTTTCCGAAGATTGAGATCAATGATCCTGTGGAATTGAGATCCCAGGGGAGCTTGTGGGAGCCCTATTACTTGAATCAGTTTAAACGAGACTGGACCAAATATTTGAATATAATCCCACCTTGGCAGAGAGTAAAACTGCAATGGCTGGAAGATGGAAAAAATGACCTAATAGGTCTTTTCCACCCCTGACTTCCATGAGTCATCCAATGTACGCTGCTGTGCGTCACACAGCCGGCCAGACCTGGGTCATTCGCTATACATTTCAGCCACAAAATCCGCCGATTCTGACTGCGCCCCAACTGAACGGCTACCTCAGCAGAGCCTGGGGGCTCCTTTGGGATTTCTGGTTAGTTTATAATCAATTAAATATCAGAAAGGAAGGCAGAAATCAGTCACAGGAGCGGAGGGTGGTGAGTAACTGGGTTCTTTTCGTTGCCCTCTGGGAGGCTCACCCTCAGCGCTCTGCAGACAGACAGAAATCTTTCCACTGCCCTTGCTGTCTCTGCCTCCGCCTCTCGGGCTTGGCTGGGTCTCGCCTCCTGCCGCTGCCGTGGCTGCTGTTGCTGCTGCAGACCGGCCGTGGCCTTCCAGAAGCAGTCACTCCCTGTCGGGGGCCTTTGCGGCTGTGAGCCCCCTCCTCACTTAGCCTTTGCCAGGGCAGCCCGCGGCGGGGGCCCTGCTTCACCTCTGGCAAGGACGAGAGTCCCCGAGCTGACACGTGATTGTCATTATTAGCTGCTTCCTTTCTCCGACTACAATTCTAGGGGAACTCTAAAACTGATCAAAGCAGAACTTCTTTGGTTTCCACAGGGTTGTGGGTGGGGGAGCCAGACCCCCAAGAACTTTCCTTCTGGCCCCTGCCCTGCCTCATCCCTCTTTCCTGAGGCTGCAGAGAGGAATGCATAGAAGCCACTATCAGGCACAGATTCAAAACCCCTTCTCTAGGCCCTTCCATGTGCTTTCTCACAGTTTTATAGTCGATTAAATCCACGAAAGGCAGATTCAACAACTGTCACAGCTCCAGGCCTGGCAGAGCGGGGGCTGGGGGGTGGGGGAAAAGGCATCTGTTCTAGGCCTTCTATATGTGTTCTCTCCTCCCCCTTCACTGATGTCCCAACCTCTCATGGAAGCTGGTGGCTGGAGGGTGCGTGGAGAAGACAGGAAAGCAGGCTTGGCCACTGGTGCTAACAAGGATGATGCTTCGTACGAATTATGCTCTCGCCTGCTGCTTTCCCTGCCACGGTGGAGAAATGGCAGGGTTATCTGCTCCCCCTTTTGCATTTCCCCTCTCTTGCATGCCGCTCTCTGAACTTCAGGTCTGCCCTACATACGTAATGCAACTTTTTTTTTTTGCTAGGCTTGCAAGGAAGCATGGAGGAGCTCATGCCAGGATCAGTCCCAGCCTTGTAGCTTGAGAAAGTTCTAATGGCATCCATTGCTCCCCCAGGGGAGGTGTTAGACCAGTCTCCTAACTGCAACTGGCCTCCGTGTGAATCTTTTGTCTTATGGTTTTTAAAGCATCCTTAGCTAAAGTTCTATGTCTTTTAGTTAGTAGGGGGAGAAGCAAATGAATTTGAACTCAAGCCTATCTGATATCATAACCCCCCGCATTGCCCTTGCTCTCACTTAACTAGAAGCCGGCACCACAGCGAGAGTTCTCAATTCTGTGTTTCTAGACTCCTGCTCTGGGTAGGGTTTCCTTGGTGAGGCCAGGGAAAGGACAGGGTAGGGTTCATTTTATTTCCCACCTTCTTCCTTTGGCATTACTTCCTGGGTGCTCTCACTTCAAACATGCTGAGATGGGAAGGCACAGTTGGAGGGGTACATGTCCAGTCCCTTCGAGGGCCACTGGTTAGCCTTCTTTCTCTTTATCGCCCCTCCCATTAGCCAGAACTAAGTGCTGTCCTTAACTAGACCTTATGGTTCCTTACTTATTTTGGTTCCTTCAGTAATTTCCCACATTTAAAAGAAGGAAGTTTTGAGTTAGGAGCAAGTTAGAAAGCCAGGGAGCAAACCTGGAAGTCACTGAGGCACACCTGGGTGGGGGGCATCAGCATCCAGGACTTAGAACCCCGAGGTCAGACAGCCTTCAGGTCCCCCCTCCCTCTCCCCACCCCTCCTCCTGACTGAGAAAAAAAAGAAAACGAAGGAGGTTATGTTTCTGTCTGAAGTCACACCGATTAAAGCAGAGAATTAGGAGTGAGTTAAGGAGTCAATGTCCATACTTTTTCTGTTTACTCCATACCACTCACAGAAAAGTGGGGCAAAGGGTTAGGGGCTGGACTTGAGCAAAATGTGGCAACTCTTAGAGAAAAGGTTTGTACAGAAATTTCCTCAGAGGGCGATGTTTTATGAGCCAGTCCTCAGAGGGCCTTGTGTGAACACATCAGAGATGTATGGATTACAAACATTTAAAATCCATATGGGCTGAAGAATGGAGACGGGGGAAAGATTTTGGCAAACACATTTGCTTTTTTAATATATGTGTGTGTGTCTATATATGTATATATATTATCAAATTTAAAACATTTGAAAAGCAATCCCAGGCGTTTCAGCCTAAACCACAGAGCGGTTCATCCATCCCCACTAATAAGTTCCAATCCTTCTGTTGTGTGGTCTTTCCATTCCACGGGTTAGGACCCCACTAAGTCTGTTATACTTCAACCTAAATCCTGCCTGTTTTATACATTTTTAAGATAGGTACAGAGAGGAGACTAAATCTCACTCTCCCGTACAGGAACCCAACTCCCAGGAGTCAGCATTTAGCCAAATGGCTTCATTGTATTTTAAAGTGTTTTAAGTCCACTTATAAATGAATTGGGCTATACCAGGGCTTTTGTAATGCACATCATGAAAAATGAACAGTCAGCTTAAAATAGATTTTATTTTACTGCCAAGTGCGTTACGTGAAATGTCCTCCATCTGGCAGGACAGGCCGTGTGGTCGTGTGGATGGAACTCAGATAAGGGAGCAGTCCTTTGTGTAAAGAGGACGCCTCTCAGACCCTGATCTCTATCAGGATGCAGGCCACGATCCATCTAGAAGCCCGTGATGCAACAAGCCATCTCCTCTTCCTGACACGCACAAACTTCCCTTCCTCCAAACAACGGCAGCCGACATTGCTGAGACTGGAATGAATTACACTTTGCCTCACTATCTCTCTCAGTTTTCAATGCACCAGCCCGCAGACCAGAACCTACAGTGGGTCAGCCTACACCCTGCCGCCAAGCATCCATCGTTTCTCAAAAGCTGGTAGCTCCTGGAGCTTTGGATTGTTCCTTCACTCCAACAAAGCTGCTCTCACAGCCAGCTCCTTGCGATTCTTTAATTTTTGCCCTTGTCATTTTGCTCATTCGCCCTCTGACCTGACATGCCCTCCACTCTTTCCAGTGAATGCATATCCTTCACTTCCTTCAAGGTCCATAATGATGTCTCCATTCCTCACCCCATCCCAATGTGATAATCCTATTTCTTGAATAGAAGTACCCCCATATCCTCAACCTTTTCTCCCCTCTGCCTTTTCCTCTTTCCTTCCCGCATATCTAACAAACACTACCTGTGGGAGGAGCTGGCAACCTAAACCAAATAGAATATGGCTGCTAATCTGAGTCCTTCAGCCTGGTGATGGGCACTTCAAGTCCTACTTTCCTTCTAGGGACACTTTCTAGGAATATCTAGGTATCTGTCTTGATTACTATTCCCAGCAGAATTCTGCTGATTAGCAGTCTCATTCCCGCAAAACCGTTAACCAGTCATTGGTTAGAGCTTGAATAATCCTTTGAGTATTTGCATTTTGGTAGAGAATCTTCAAATAAGCCAGCACTACCTTGAGCCTTTAGCTCAAGCCACCTCATCCACGTACCAGGTCACCATCACCAGTTATGCTCTATTTTTGGCCAAAGTCCTTGGGCCATTCCCCATTCCTGGTCAACAGTGTCCACCTGCTCTGTCCTTGTACCCTCCTGGAAGGGGTACGTGTGGTTTCCAGCTCTGACTCATAAGAACTGACTTTGCATCCTGATTTCAAATTCAGGCTTTGGTACTTAGGAGCTCTGTGACTTAAATCTATCTGAGCCTTAGTTTCCTCACCTCAAAAGCATTATTTAATGCTCGTGTCATCATAAAAATCGCTTGAAGTAATGCATGCAAAATATTTAGCCCTGTATCTAGTAAAGAATCCATGAATTTTAGTTAGAATTATTATTTGTGGTTCTGAATTTTATTTTCAGTCTCATATTCACCCACCAGATCTAACAAATTGGTAGTTTTTTTCTTTTTGTGTTTTGACTCTAGACTTTTTTCTCTATATTTTGACCCTCTTTATATGTGGCTTTATAGCGCCTTTTGTCCTAATCTGGGTGGCTTTCCTGGCTGGTTTGTCCCCAGTGTCTGTGTCCCCTGTCATGGTATTTTTCTATCTCCATTCATGAGAAGAAAAAGTCAGGACTCAGGGAATGAACTTCTAATGGTAGAATAGCAGGAATCTTTATAGGTAAATGCCTAATACATTTAACAGGATGCCCTGCTCCCACTCAAGAACCCATCTCTTGGATCACTCTACCTACCACCCTCCCTGACAGATTTTGTTTGATCAGTGCTACCCACAATAAGCAATAATAAAAGCTCATGGAGTAAGTGAGGGAAGAGGGAATAAACTTTTTAAAAAATTGGTGAAAGCATTTCCATGGACCTTCCTATCAAATGATTAGTTGAGTGGTGACTTTTTTTTCTCCCGGGTATTTTTTTTTGGAGATTCTGTCACCTATTGAAAAATGAAATTTTATACCTTGTGGCTTTAACTGCTTTTTCTGTAGAAAATACTAAAGAAGAGATATAGGTATGCCTTTTTACCCTCTATCCTCTTTCAAAATAATAATTAAAAAACTTAAAAAATTCCTATTTTAGTCAGCTTTGTTTTTTCTCTGGTTACCTCTGTAGGCATAATTTGAATGCTTTTTTCAACTAATTTTGAGTCTTTGCCTTAGAGTCAAAGTCCTTATGACTTTGAAAGAATTCATAAAAACCAATCTTCTCTTCATCTCTCTAAAGGAGAAGTGTGTTTATGCTACTCGAATGGCAGGCAATGTTTTGCCATTTCTCATGCCATTTTTCTTTTTTATCTGTGTCTCAGCTTGTGAAAAGAAGACAAATACCCGGGAAATGAAAATGGTAAATGGGTCTGCTTCATTTGTCTTCCCACAAGCTCCAGATTTCTGCATTTTTAGGCACCTTTAACTCTTGAGAAAGAGAGTTTCTCATCCTTCCCAAATCTGTTTTTCTCTACCTGTATTCTCAATCTTATATACTTATTCTTCTGGAATCTTGTTCTATAAGTTAATCTTTCTATCTTCTTCCCACATCCAATAATGCAAACCAGCAAACATGCACAATCAGTTCCTTGCATGAGATCCTGTTTCTGTCTTTCCATACTCTTCTCTTTCTTTTCTCTGTTTACTTTGATACTAGATTTCTCATTCCTTACTTTCACTCATATTGCAATTTTGGCAACATGGATCCCATACCAGACTTACTGCTGAAATTATTTTTGTAAAGTCATAAATGACTCCTGATTGCTAAATCCCAGGAACAATTTGAAGCTTAAAATTCCATTATAACATAACATCTTTAATCTGTAAGGACCCTTTATAGCTCAGTAAGAAAGAAGTAATAGTTGTATCGAAAGGGCAATTTATATAATCTTATAATCCAGAAAAGAAACACGGTTTGTCAATAAGTATGAAAGCATCCACCCTTTTTGGTAGTTGACTACCTGCTTAGATATTTGCAAAGTGGAGGCCATTTCCAGTGCTACTGAGGCTGTGATGAGGTTGTGACATATTCTCGGAATTGTGCACAAAATCCATCAAAGTTTTTTTAACTAATGGCAAAATTTTAGAAACAAACCAAATGTCCAATGATTGAAGTAATTGATTAAATTACAATATATTTTATATACTTAAGGTTACTTAGATGATTTAATGACATTGGACAATAATTAAGATGTAGTAAAGGGAAAAAAATTAAAATGCACTCAACCCCTGGGGTCAGGAGAAGAGAAACACTTCATAATGTTTTAAGCAGTGACAGATGATTTAAAAAACTTTTCTATCTGTTTTTCCTTTTTTCCAAACTTCTACAAAAGGTATTGATTTCATAAGTAGAAATAACCAGAGAAATCTTTTGTTTTAAACCACAATAATCTATATTAACAAGACAGTCTTCAATATAATTTCAAGGAATTGAGATTTTGTGAAGTCTATCAAAAGCCATAAATTTGAGGTGATACTATTTGAAAACAGCCAGGAGGCAGCTATTCTGCGAGGTCAGTTAAGACTCATGTGCCCTAACCATCTGAAAAACTCATGGCTGGATCACTAACCACTAAGGGGAGAAGGCTGACAAAAAAAGTGTCTGGTGAGAGAGCCACCCCATCGCACCATGGAAGAGAAAGCAGATCTGTGGGCTTAATGAGTATGAAGAACTGAATGTGGTCTACTCTTTAGGAAGAAGAGTTTGCAGGGGTTGGTGGAGGTTTGATTTCGGATGAGTCTTGAGCAAGCCAGCAGTTGTTTCTGTAGGCCCAAACCACATGGGGAGCAGGTAGCAGGCCATTACACTCTTGTAGGAATTAGGGGCTAAAGCCTGAACTAAGGTCCTGTCCAGAGCAGTGGAAAAAAAGAACCACTGTAAAGAAAGAACTTTTGGTATTTGGGGATTGTCTGAGGGCAGTTTCAAAAATGACTGCCTCCCTGAGCCAGGGTGTGTCAAGAAAAGGGCAGAACATCTGTCAGAAATGCAGTTATGAGTTGAAGTCGATTTTGATGGAAGATCATACAGAGCATGTGAACAAAATGGCAAGATGGTTGAGTGAGTGCCAAGTCCAGTAGGTGAAGGAGAACACAGAAGAGAGGTTAGGATTGGGTGCAGAAGATGTCATGGTAAACTTCATGGAGAACTCTTAATACAAATGGAGACTGTGTGACTGTCTGTGAATGAAATGCGCTCATGTCACTTATGGCCAGTAAAGGCACAGATCATTTTTTATTGTACATGAATTCCACTTCACAAATGCCATCAGATTTCTAGGCAACACGGTTCAGAGTTTCTTCTCCTTGGGTGGTTAAAACCACTGACTTTGGCCTTAAACATTTACAAGTTGACCTGTGATGGGTTATCACATCCTGGGAATTAGCTTCATATAATCAGAAAGGCTTTTTACTCCATAAGAAAGCAAAATTCACTCTCATTGAGCTGCATTGTTGTGAAACCAATTCATGCTGGTGTGGGAGAAATTCTTTTCATCAAAACCTTCAGCACAACTTCTGGTTAGGCTGCTTCTTTTTTTTTTTTTTTTTTAAGATTTTATTTATTTATTTGACAGAGAGAGACAGCCAGCGAGAGAGGGAACACAAGCAGGGGGAGTGGGAGAGGAAGAAGCAGGCTCATAGCAGAGGAGCCTGATGTGGGGCTCGATCCCATAACGCCGGGATCACGCCCTGAGCTGAAGGCAGACGCTTAACCGCTGTGCCACCCACGTGCCCCGGTTAGGCTGCTTCTAACTCCTAATTATGCAGATCAGAGTAAGGAAGAAGTAGAGATGAAACCAAATGGGTAATTTAACAATTTTAGTGTTAAGAGTTGTGCAGTTTCACAACGTGACAGAACAAATGTTTGTGCTCATTTGTATCTCACAGGAAGTTTATGGCTCTATTTCGTTTGCTTTAAATGCAAGAAACCTGGCTTCTCATCCTACTTTCTCCTCCAACAGATTCTGTGTGATAGTAGATATGTAATTTCTTTTCCCTGGGCCTTCTTTCTCCCCAATTAAATAGAGACTTCAATACTCTATGGTCCTCGTAGTTCTAGCATAAAATATGATAGTAAATGTGAAATTACAATGAAATCAATTTTAAGTGTTGTTAAATCTAATTTTTGGAGCATATTACATTTGCGAAAGACCTCCTTAAAATCGTACGAGAAAGGTGTTAATGAAAAAATAAATAGTGGGCTGACCCATTTGGAAAGCTTTATTTGAATGTAATATGTTTTCTTTAAGAAGTTAATAAGCACTTTCAAAGTTTATTTTGTCACATACACATGAGCACACAATTGCATTGAACGCACTTGCACGCACACTCACTGTGACTAGGCAGATATTGTTTCCTGGTATTGGCTACCTCTTGCTGTTACTGATCAGTTGTCAAATGTGAAAGTAATTGAACGATTATAACTAACCTATATTAAATCAGGAAATCAAAGCTCAAGAAGTTATTAGCAATGATTTACATTTTCTTCACGGAATTTGCAATCAGTAATATCTCAGATCTTTCCATGAGGCACCTGCTAGCTCTTTAACGCACTCTCTATCTTGAATTGACAAGAGCCCTTTAACTGTATAATCCTACCCAGGATCAATGTTTAGAAAGCACCATCTTTTACTAACTCTTACATGTCGAATTATGTCCCCCTAAAATTCATATGCTGAAGTCCTAATTCCCAGCAGCTCAAGAATGTGACCTCATTTGGAGACAAAGTCTTTACAGAGGTAATCCAGCTAAGATGAGCTCATGAGGTAATCCAGCTAAGATGAGCTCATGAGGTAATCCAGCTAAGATGAGGTCATGAGGGCAGATCATAAACCAATATGGCGGGTGTCCTTGTTACAAAATGGAAATATGGAGACAGACATGTACACAGTAGAATGTCTTGTGAAGATGAAGGAGGGACTGGAGTCATGATTCTATAAGGCAAGGAAAACCAAAGATTGCCAGCAAACCACCCGAAACTGGAGAGAGGCATAGGACAGATTCTCCCTCACAGCCTTCAGAAAGAACCAACCCTGCTGATGCTTTGATCTCCAACTTGCAGCCTTTAGAGCTGTGAGACAACAAATTTCCGCTGTTTAAACCACCCAGTTTGTAACACTTTGTTGTGGCAGCCCTAGCAAACCAATACCCAACAAGTCTCCTTCTCTTATTTACAGATTTGCTGAACAAATTAACAGAAGACTTTGAAGAGCATGTAAATGTTTATTAAGAAAAGCGATATTGTGTAGGTATTCAAAGCCATCTAAATGTCACTGAAAAAGAGTCCATCACCAAAGAGATATTATTTTTATTCACAGGCTGGCAGCTAAATTATTTAGAATATTTTGGTTAGAACAGATTTCTTCTTCAACAGAATTCCAGCAAAGTCGTGTGAGTATGGGCCGTGAGCCAGGATATAGAAATGGCCTCATGATGGAGAACAGAAGCTTATAATGGGATTAAATTAAAGCTACCTCCATCTTTATTTAGCTTTTAAATGTGATAATGCAGTAAAAACATCCAGTTCCATGCCTGGAACATAGTAAATGTTCAGTAAATAAATGTAAAATCCAAAACCTTTGAAGTCTAGATAAACTTACCCAACTTGACTTTAAAGGGATAAATGTTTTCAAAATGCTGTTATATGAATCCTGCCATGATCAATATTGGCTATTAGCAGCTTCTGAACACTTAGCATCCGAACACTGAGCTAAACGTGTGTACGGTCTCATCCAGCTCTGTGAAGATAGCATACGAGGGGATACAACCGGGCTTTCGGCAGTTCCCAGGACATGCACTGCTAACGATGAATTATCTCAGGATGTTCGATCCTCCTTTCTTTGTGTCTCTGTTGCACACTGTGCATTAGCTCTATTATAGTTCCTGCCACAGCACAATGCAATTGTGTACGTCTTTTCCCCACCAACTCCAAGTTCTTCCAGGCAATTTGCGTCTTTCTTCTTTGTGACTCCAGAGCTTCGCATCCTATCTGTCCCGTAGAGGCACTCAGTACATATGGCAAACATGCTTAGATGTTGAGAAATGAAGTCACACTCTCAAACCTTCTGCAGTATGAAAATAATATCCTATAAAATTTTGACATTTAAGTTTTAACATTTTAACATCAACATCACTTTAAAATGTTAACATTCAACATTAACGTGTAAAACTTTAAAACTGCCAGCATCTTTCCATGTGATGTCTTCCTTGGTTTTTAAAACGACCTCCAAAAAATATTATGATTCCCATTTGAAAAATGACAAAGCTGATCTGGAGAAGAAAAATAACTTGCACACAGCGATACGGTTATTTATAAACCTAATCAGGCCCTAAGTGTAGAGTCCCCATTCAGCAGTGCTGTTGGGACCCTTCTGCTTCCTACAGAGGTCACGTGATGTAATTTATTATACGGCAATTGGCATCACTGACCATGTGATTTTCTCATGCCGCCACTGAGACCCCTGAAAGTTCTAGATGTACTAAAAGCCCATCCAAATTAGTTTTTGGTTCAGTCTACGCCGAGACTCAAGCGCTCCCAAGATGGAAGAGATAAAGGATATTTATGGAGTGAAGACGCTGTAGGGGGCAATACTTTCAGGCACAATACGCAATCGATTCAGAATAAACCATGCGTTGGAATAAGTTGTACACCAGATATCCTTGGTAATAGGACTTTTCCTCCTTGAAGCAGACCGGAAATAGTAGAAGTAGGACACATCGATGCCCTTATATATTGTACCTCCAGGTTCCCCTCAGAGTTTGTAGGTTAACCTCTAGCCAGCTGCTTGTAAAGCTGAGCCAGTATGGACGCCCACGGGTCTTGCAGCCCCCCGTAGGGAGCACACCTCTAAACGCTGGGATGCCTGGCACTTAAACTTGCCGAGCAGCTACCGCCAAAGGCCAATTTCTTCCTGACATTTAGGTGAAGGGAAAGGTGTGTATCAGCATGTTTGAGTAAGGTTAGTCCTTAAAAACAACTATATTCACATATGTGGGTGCCTATGTATTTTCTTTATACGTATATACATATGTGTAAAATGTGAGGGTGAGTCAGCATTTAAAGAGGCATAAATACTTCCTGTCTGAGTCTATACATGGAGGGGATGTGGAAGGAGCAAGGCAACATTTTTTGGTGCCTGTGCTACGGTAGAGGTGACCGCGCCAGGGACTAAAACACGAGATCGCTTATACGGCAAGATTTAACACATCCGAAAAACCCTGCCTGTCACCAAACCTCCCTAAATGTCTTAGCATGGTAATAAAGGCATTGTTTCAATAGGGTCTTCCATAGGTGTAGAAATCTAACAATCTTTAGCCAATTTTTTTTTTAATATTTTATTTATTTATTCAACAGAGATAGAGACAGCCAGCGAGAGAGGGAACACAAGCAGGGGGAGTGGGAGAGGAAGAAGCAGGCTCATAGCGGAGGAGCCTGATGTGGGGCTCGATCCCATAACACCAGGATCACGCCCTGAGCTGAAGGCAGACGCTTAACCGCTGTGCCACCCAGGCGCCCCTTTCTTTAGCCAATTTTTAAGCAAGACTTACACATTCTCTAGATTCATGACCTCATTTAATTACAAAATCACACTTTGAAGTTCATACCATCAACACCCTCATTTTACCAATTTTAAAAAGAAAAACAAAACCGAAAGAGATTTGAACCCAGGGAAGCTGCCTGTGGAGCTTGTGTGCTTAACCACAGTCTCCTCCCTGGCAGTGGGGGTGGGGGGGAGAGGATGGGGAACACCCCCTGTCATTAAGGCATCCTGCCAGAGAGGGGGTTAGGTTGTTAGTTTGGCTATCACAAAGGGCTCTGACCAAATGACAATTACGATGAGAGTATTTTAGTGGCTAAAGGGAAATTGAAGGCATTTTGTGGAATAAACGACTTTCCACTCTGAGGGGACTCAGTAAATCGGGGGATATATGACAGCCCAATTTGGCTTAGATGCCGTATTATCAACTATGGAGGGACAGAGATGAATAAATTATGGTTTCTGTGTTCTAGAAGGGGAAGTAAAATAGGCAGATGAACAAACACAGCATGTACCGAACAAGATAAAAAAGTATCTCTGAAAGTGTCAGAAGACCCTGTGCAGAGGCGACATGCAGGCTGGATATCGGATGAGAAGGAACTGTGTTAGGTGGGGAGACTGGAGGAGAGAATCACAGCAGAGGGACGCCATGTTCAGAGGAAGGTAAAGCTTTGGACAGAGACCCGGCTTTGTGAGAGGGACGGGATGCGACTGGAGGATAAGAAGCATGGGATGGAGCGGGAGGAAGCACAGGAAGAGAGGGAACCCTGCTTCAGCTTGTGAAGGGCCTTGTAAGTCAAGCAAACAATTTGGATTTTGTCCTTCAGGACAGTGGTTCTCATCCAGGGGTGACTTTTGCACATCCAGGAGATCTGTAACCAAGGCAGGGCAACCTTTTAGTAAGGAGTGATCACTTATTGAAGGCTTACCGTGTGTATAAGGCAAAACCCCAAGAGCATTAAGAACACCAAACTAATAAGTTCAAAATGCCCCTACGAGAAGGTGTAGGTGTGGATGGATTAAGTATGTCAATCAAGGTTACCCAGTTAGTAAACAGCCAAGGTAGGATTTAAACCTTGACTCCAATGCATTGGGACCGCACACAATATCCCACCTCCCTGGTCCCTGAGTAACTCTCCATGTGGGAGATGAAGGCTTAATTCTGTGAATAAGAACTGGAATGAAAAGAGAAGCCAGGGGCGCCTGGGTGGCTCAGTCGGTGAAGCGTCTGACTCTTGAGTTTAGCTCAGGTCATGATCTCAGGTATGTGAGATCAAGCCCCACATCGGCTCCATGCTGGGCGTACAGCCTGCTTAAGATTTTCTTTCCCGTCTCTCTCTGTCCCTGCCCTCCTCCCCCCTAAAAAAAAAAAAAAAAAAAAAGAAAGAAAGAAAGAAAAAGAAAAAGAAAAAGAAAAGAAAACAGAAAAGCCAGATTTGAGAGACATTGGAGGTAGACTTAAATCAACAGGATTTGGAAACACATTTGATGTAAGAGGTAAATAGAGGAAGAACCTAGGATAGCCCTGAGGTTTCTAATGCTGATAACATAATGATAGGATATTTGATAACATTTCATTATTACGTCCTTAATAGCATCGAGATCAGACACAACTATTCCTTTAAAGTGCCTAAGAAATTCTTGAATGGGTGGTGAGAAGTGATGATGATGGCGTTTCTGGAGGGAAGAAGGTGGTGAGGTCATTTATAGACATACAGACAATACTTAGAAATTTGGGGATCCATTAGCCTATAGACAGTGGTTGAAGCCATTGCGGAAGCTATGAGAATGTCCAGGGAAGAGTGTGTAGAATAAGAAGAGAAAAGAACCAGGGCAAAATCTTGGGGAGTCCTTAAGGCATTCTCAAGACAGTAGAATGCTGGAGGAGAGGGGATATATATTTATATATCTTTCAGTGGTACATAAATCCATTATTGATATAGATGTTCACATCTCTATATGCCCATATCTCTAAATATCACATCTCTATATTTATCTGTCTAATCTCTCCATCCTTCAATGGTAGGTCCATGGAAGAGGGAAAGTACACAAGATTGTAGGAATTTATAAAACAGGAATTTATACCTTCCTCTGAGAATGGTCTTAACTGCTGCAGTATAAAGAGTGGGCTTTCCCGGCAAAGTAGATACTTGTATACCAAATCTTACTACTGGCTGTTACCCCACAGTGAGATGTGGTTAACTGGGGAAGCCAGGTTGTGGTCCCTTTACCCAAAGAAAAGAATATATTCAAATAGGAGACCGGTAGAGGGGATTCTCATTTCTCCATGCATGGAAAGAGAATTCCTGCCCTAGAGAACTAAGTTGCTCTCCAGCATTTCATTCATTGAAAATTAAAAAGTTCAACTCCATTTTCATTTCTAAGCCTTTAATGGTATCAAGGTCAAACAAAATTATTTCTTTGAAGTGCCCAAGAAATTCTTGAGACACAAATCACAGACCATGAATTATGATCCCCTGCAGAGAGTAAGAGTAAGTTTTGGCTTAAAAGGAATAGACAACTGAAATCAAGGAATTGGAACGTTTTCAGTTGGAAAATTGCTCTAAATCATAGGGGCCAAGGATTAGTTTGTGCCTCAATGTTTTATACATTGCGTGTATACATAAACAGGCATTTATGCATAAATGCACACAAAAATGTATTATTGCACAAGAGCACTGACACCAGACTTCTGCTTTTATGTGCGTTGTGCGCCAGTCCAAGCCCATGTCTAGCAAAAGCCTGCACAGTTAATATAAACAATGAAATACTCAACAAAATAATTGTTTTCTTGAAGGAGAAGGGAGGATGGAGCAGGTGGTCTATGCTGTCAAACAATCAGCTGATTTATTTTTTATGCATTTTTAGTGGCACATAGACAAGTCAAACCAATATATTAAACATTGAAAATTCAAATACTTTTGAGCCTAATTTTGCCCAAAAGAAGACCAATTTGTTAAAAACAACAACAACAACAACAACCCACTGAACTAAATTGTGTGTAAGTTCTGTGCTTCCCATCAAAGGCTTTGTCTGTGTTCTCCAAAATAACAGGGTAATGTGGTTTGATACTGTTATTAGAAAGCCAAAGACCAAAAAACAAAAATACCAACTCGACATGTAGTTTCATGACATTTGAAATTTTTATGTACCCACAGCTGAGTAGACCAATAAAAGCAGGATGCCCCGTACGACCAGGCTCAAAAGTAATCTGGGTATGTGAATGTCCCTGAGAAGCGGATCATCAGCAAGTGAATTCCTCTGCAGTGAAGACCATCTCTGCTAAAGCGAAGCCAAAATGAACACTCATGTGTGTTATAGGCAAGAAAATGTTTCTAGAATTGTCGTGGCCTCTTAAACACAAACCCACGACTACAAAATAGTGGTATTTAGTATTTGCTAAACAGTAACAAAGCACCTCCAAGATCACAAAATCTGGTCTTAAAATACAGGCAGCAAGTAATCAATATGTTTGTATGTTACTTGGGGAAGGAAGGGATTTCTCTTCAAGAGGAAAACAGGACCTGGGAAGAAATCTTGACCAAAATATCCATCAATTTGCATGATAAAAGACAACAGGATTCCTGGGCTGAAATTTCTGTGTTCGGCCACTTCCAGGTCCTTGGGGTTTTGCCCCCCCACAGTGTGGCTAGCCTTCCCATAGAAAGTAATGGAATTGGCCGTCCTGAAGGTAAATTTGCTCACCTTTCAGAAGGCAGAAACTCTTTCTACTTTTTATTTTCCCCTGAAGGAATACCCTTTTTCTTTTTTTTTTCCTACTTTATATCACCAAGGTTGAAGCAAACAAGCTTATAAAGACAAAGCAGGGTTTCAGCCAGAATTTTTTTTGTTTTTGTTCTTAATTCTGAAGTCTGTTTTCTCTCTCTTCCCTCCCTTCCAGTCCAACTATTTTTTTTTAAGATTTATTTATTTATTGGGGGGGGCAGAGGGAGAGGGAATCTCAAGCAGACTCCCTGCTGAGCTCAGAGCCCGACTGGGGCGGGGGAGGGAGGAGCTCAATGTCAGGACCCCTAGATCATGACCTGAGCCAAAATCAAGAGTTGGATGCTTAACCCACTGAGCCACCCAGGCCACCCCCCTCCCCGGGCTGTTTTGTTTTGTTTTGTTTTTTAATTCTGAAGTCTGTCTTCTCCCTCTTCCCTCCCTGCCAGTCCAACTTTTTCTCTTCTTCCTCCACCTTTATCCCCTTCCTCTCTCATCTCTCCCCTGACCTCCTTCTTTTCCTCCTCCTCCATAATTTTTCTTTTCTTTCCTCTTCCTTCCTTCTCTCCTTTCCTCTTCTCCCTGCCCCCCCATCTTCCTCTTTCTTCTCTTCTCTTCCTGCTTCTCCCCTTCCTCTCCGACCTCGATCCTCTTCCTCTTCTCCTGCTCCTTCTTCCCCTCACAACAGCAGTCCCAGCTGTGTGGCCAAGGTGATTCCTTTTTGCTGAATTCCTAGGTAGATGTTGCATGAGGTGAGCTGTGCTGGGCCTGGTCCGAGGGGGTCTTTCAGGGCCTGACTGAATATACTCAAAAGCCCGACAAAGACTGGTTTACACTGATTTTTTTTTCCAGTGAGCTGCACAGAGCAGTTTGTCTTAAAGACAACAAAGGCAAAGTTTCGATCCTTCCAGAAAATTTTTCTGGTTCTCTTTAACTTCTGTCCTCCTCTGTGCGTGTCTGTTACAGAACTCTTCATGCTTAGTGAGTATCTGTGTCTCTTCTTCCTCAAGCTCATCAATGGCAGGTATATTTGACCTAACATACACCTGGCACAAAGCTGATACCCTATAATTAAGAAAAAATAATAAAGTAACAAAAACATTGTATTGAGTCAGCAGGATAAAGTATAGGATTTGTTGGAAATTTGCAACAGCTTATATAAGCTCAAGATGACTAGTCTGTCATGCTTGATTAGGGCGGGGGTGCTGGGGATGATTCTGAGTTTTGCCTTTTACCTCCCAGGCCAGTGAGCTTTGTTGTGGGACAGTCCTGCTGCCCTCCCTGGTGATGCTCCCAGCTGAGACGTGGCCCTTCTGTTCTCTGAGGGGATCACCATGAGCCCATGGAAACGTTTACCTTATGGGTAAATTTTATGGACCAAAGCACCATTCTGTGGGTGGTAAAAAACCAGTATTAAATTACCTTCCCCCTAAAGGCTGAGCAAATATCCATGGTGTTGGGCTGTTAGAAAGAACCACCAGAGACAGGATTTCCAGGGATGGGTCATCCCTAGCCAGCACACTTCTTCCAATTTCTGGAAAAGTATAAAAAGCAAGTCACCAAGTGACAACTCAAACATATTTAAGAATACCCTTTCCTGAGAGACATTTAGCAAAACACGCCCCTCCCCCCCCAAAACCCCACCTTTTAGAAATGTGTTTGGTCAAACAATTACTTATTTTGAATATCTGGTCATTTCTAGACTTTTGATGATCTTGCATTACTGCGTGTACTTGGAATAGCTGTTGCTTGAATGAGTCTGCTTTTTTTTTCCCCTTGCCTCCGAATTTATTTGCTGTGTAGACACAACTTTGGTGAAACTAGGGAGCCCAAAGGAAATTTTCAGATGTGGTGGAGCCCCACCCCCTCATCCTTACCCATATTTCCTAGTGGAATTTTGGAAAGCACTGATGACCTTTTGTAAATGTACCACACCTCAAATTCTCATTTTTCCATTCTGTGAGCAGTTCTTTCTTTCTGACCCTGTTCTCCATCAAAGCAAACCAGACAACTCCAGGTACTTGCCTTAAATATTTGAGCAGCTGGACTTCCGCACCTACAGCAGATCCGAGGAAGCAAGCTCACCTTTGGTGTGTTCTCGTAAGCCGCTGATTCTGATTAGTCTGAGGAAAAGTACAAATGACTTCCAGCTGAAGCAAGCTTCATCCCTCTCCAACTGGCTCAAGCCGGGGAGAGCTTCCTGTTGGCTCCCTGAACAGACCTACTGCCTTCTGACCAGGTCTTGGTTGGAGTTCAGGGAGTAGTAATTTGAGGATACGCCCTTCTTCAACCACCAGAGAGGGGATTCAGATAATTAAGTTTTCTAGTGTCTTTCCAACACTGGACAGATGCGTTTTCTGTCATTGTGGAATATAAATAGAGCTGGGAATGCCTGTACAACAGGACATTACAGTTAATTTTCCCTCTCTGATGGGTTGCCAGGACTTTGAAAATAAGTTTCCTTGCTCTTTCATGAAAGAGCATCCTTGGTTCAGTTGAAATTTTGGTTGCAGAATCACACTGGTCCTCATTTTACAGACTCCTTGCTGCTGATTAAGAAAACCAAAGTAATCCACCAAGTGCCCACTTCTCTGCTTTGTCGATCTGCATGTCTCTCATGAAGCGACGTCTTGCAATTTTCTCTTCCATAATTTTGCCTACAAGAAACTGGAGAGTCACTATAGACACATTCTTTCACGGGACTCTCTTGGGTGCATTTGGGCTTAGTAAGTAGTTCAAGGTCCAACTAATTGTGTAGCAATTGATCATAGGATGTGGTTCTTGAGTGTGGATAGAAGTGGGACTCAGTTTGACTCACTACCCTCCGCAGACGGTGAATGTATGGTGGGAAAAGGCAGCCTATCAGGGTAACTAGAATCAATATGTTGGATCCTGAGAAATCCTCTAATCTTTTAATTTGTTTTCAGGCAGTGTCCTATGTACCCTTCCTAGGTCACTTCCATGAAAAACAAGTGAAGTAGTCTCATCTCCCAAACTGTGTGCATTTTTCTCATCCACTCACTGTCTTTATCAATATCGTGTACCCAATACTTTCTTGAATACACAAATAAATTAAGGAAAGTCTTCCACCCTTTTTGATGTCAGATTTGCATTTTTTTCTTCATAAGAGTGACTATAAGTTATGTAGCTTATAATGTAAGTATGCAGTCTTTGCACATGAAACCCACAATGAGTATACAGAAATGAAAGGACCATGGAATATCATCGAATGAATGAAATTTAGAAGTCTACTCCAATTTCTTCGCGGGGACAGAAACTGCATCCCAGAGAAATGACCTGAATAATAAATATCTCTGAGGGAATTAGCTGTGAAGGATACCAGGATATAGCTCCCCAAAATATGTCACGTTGGCGTACGGATTATTTTGAGCAGAAAGCAATTAAGAATCTGATGTATAAAAAAGACTGCTTGGAGCTTCCCTTATCTGACTAAAAGCAGAAACTTCTGAGAAATGAGAACTGCCATAAATCCCCTCTCCAGAGGAGTTTTACGGCCACGAAGATGGAAAAGTCAGCACTGAAATGAATCCGCACAAACAAATGATGCTAAAATAACTCTTATTTTTCATTAGTCTCCCCGTATATTTACCTTTTCACAATTTACTGCCCCTGGAACCCCAAAGGCCTGCTTCCTTTTGTCTAGTCACTTCTCTACAATTTATTGCCCCTTATTAAAATGGTATATAAACTTCCAAGTCCTACCACCTCTGTGGGTTTTCACTTCTTTTCTGTGAAGTTACAGGCATGTAAAAATATTAACATCGATAAAGAAAGATAGACCTTTTCTCGTATTAATCTAGTTCTTGTGAATTTAATTCGCAGGCATCAGGAACTGGATCTCAGAGGATAGAGGAAAAGTTTTATCTTCCCTTACAGTGGCAAAATTAAGACTAAGATTCCTTGGTCTTTTACTATTCTGTTGGGCACCCAAAAGAAAATGAAAAGCAAAGTCATATTCTATTTCTGAAAGATTCTTAATATACTACAAAATGTATCACTTTGTATAGTTTTTATAATTCTGTTTCTTGTTGAAAAGTTTTGGAAAAATATAGAGAATGGAGAAATTCAATTAAAATTGGGTGTACTTGAAATTATTGAGGGCCCTATTTTCTTTGAAGTCACTGGACACTTTTCAAATCATGATCAAGTCAGAAAAAAATGCTGGTTTGACTGTCCCCCCCTCTGCCCACATGGCAAGTGTTTATGCAAATGAGTATAGGTTAGTGCATAAAAGCTCAAGCTGTAGAATCATATGGACCTGGGGCATGCGGTGTTATTACATAAAAGGTGGTTACGAGAGCTTTGACAATGTTATGTTTAGTATATATTGACCCAGGGGACAATTGCTTGGGTGTCCTGAAATTTCAACCTGATATTTATCTTGGTTTTTTTTTGAAAAGCCATATATTTCTGCAGCTTCTTTTAAGTGTTCGTTGAAATTCCAAAAGAGATAAGAGTAGAGGGAGCCTCAATGCTTGGTTTTCTGCTTTCCGAAATGAAGTCCAGCCTATATTTTAGAGAAAGTTCTGCATTTTTCATAACCAGAGCAAGAAGCCGAAGGAATCCTTTCGGTACTTTGCATTAGAAATGAACTGACTGGAGAAGGCCCATACTGCTTCATTAATACTAAAAAGGTGCGATCAAAGGTGAAGACCACAGCTAGTGTCAAGTAGTTAAAATCTTAAACATCCCTAATGACTTCTTTTAAGTCATTGCTCTTCCTTACAAAAACAAACTTGCGCTAGATTAAGTGCGGGGCACTCACATTACAAATGATACCAGTCATCTGGATTTCTCATTATGGAGCTTCTGCCAAGTTCAGACTCCTTGCCAAGGATGATTTAACCATTCAGAGTGTCAAACTGACCTTGTACTTGGGGGTGGGGGTGGGGAAAAGCTGAATGGCCTGAGCATTGTTTTCTTGAATTCTAAAATATTGAGGAGATGAAACCGTAAGTTTGACGACCTTTCTTCACCAACATAGTTAAAATCTACACCCTACATAATTGCACTATTGAAACTGTGTGTGCTGGAGGCCTTGTTCGCTTCCACATATTAAATCAAACAAATACTTTTTAAGAAAGGTTTTAGAGGACAGTGGGAAAAAAACAGAGATAAATGGATTAGAAGCCCAGAGCTGGCAAAATTAAATATGATGATTGCTTAATTGTAGGTGTCTGCTTATGTGTGTGTGTGTGTGTGTGTGTGTGTGTGTGTGTGTGTGTGTTTTACTGCCCTGAAAATATTAGGCTTCAGTGGTAGGCTTGCAAAACCGGAATGAAAGATTGTCTGAGCTTTGAATCCACAATTCGGAAAGCATTCAAAAAAAAGGTTGTAAGTCCTCTTCAACGTAAGTAAGCACAAGTAATTGGTCTTAAATGCTTCTTTGTTACTCCCTATTAGACTGGTAGATATCGTTGTTGCAGAGCTAATGGAACCAAACTTTGTATCATTATTAAAGTAATTAGAAGTGTTACCTAATGGGGTTGTCATTTTAGGCTTGAATAGATTGCACGTCCCGGTTAAGGTTAAAGTGTTCTGAAAATATTCGGGAAGCCGTCTGTTATTTATAGTGTCTAGATAAGGCTTCTGCGGGAAGGGAGTAAGTCTTGCTGAGTTCTACGACACACACACACACACACACACTGAAGTCGGCTTTCTCAAAGCACAGAGGGTGGCCTAGAGGAAAGCGCTCTCAGTGACAACACAAAGACGGTAAGTGAAATTCACAAGCATCTCCCTCTTACCCAAGCTGTTGTAGGCATTGGCATTTGTTGATAAGGACCCAGTTTGTGGAATTACACATGGTGATGGTTTCCGCACTGTTTCTGGCTTCCCCTACAGCCCACCGACGTCCCAGAGAGACCTTTGGGGCAATTCTATCAGTAACAGAGCATCTCCTTTTCAGGAGCATCTACCCCAGGTCAGGAACTGTTTTGCACATTAGCAAATTTATTATCATGCAAATGTTATGAGCAAGGTTTTAACCCCATTTACCAATTAGCACTGAAAGAAAATTAGAGTAATTGCCCTTCATCCAGGGTTTCAGTTACTCAAGGTCAACAGGGGTCCGAATACATTAAATGGAAAATTCCAGAAATAAACAATACATTGGCTTTAAGTTGCCTGCAGTTCTGAGTACTGTGATGAAACCTTACGCAATCCCACTGTCCTTTCCAGGATGTGAATCATCCCTCTGTCTAGCATATCTCATACTATAGGCTATTTACACAGTAGTCACTTAGTAGCCGTTTCGGGGTCATCTGATTGGTTGTCACGCTACTACAGTGGCTGTATTCAAGCAACTTTTATGCAAAAGTAGTCATGCTGGCAATTCGAAGATGCTGAAGAGAAGCCCATAAAGGGCTTGACTTAACTAAGGAAAGAAAAAATACTGTATGTTGAGGTTGTTGAGATCTATGGTAACATTTATTACAGTATAATTGTTCTATTTTGTTATTAGTATTAGTTACAGTATTAGTTACTGTACCTAATTTATAAATTAGTCTTTCTCGTAGGTGGGTATGTATAAAACAAAGCACATTATATATAGGGTTTAGTCCTATCCGAAGTCCTCGGATCCACTGGGGTTCTTGGAACATGTCCCTTTTGGATAAGGGGGACTGCTGTCTGTTGCTTAAGATTGCACAATTACTGTTCAGTGGAAGTGAGGTTTAAATCAGGCCTGCTTCCCTGCAAAGCCCAGTTTTCTACTGCAGCCTGCCGTCCATGCTTGCCCACGCTTGTCCCCATCAGTCACCCTAGCGGCCTAGGTACTTCTTATTTCCTTCACGGTGTCTTTTTATTTACTTCTGTGGTTATGAATTTAGAAGAGGCTGCAGAATCTTTGATTTAAGTTTTTTTTGTTTGCTTTTAAATGAAACCTAATTTGCAAGAACAGCTTGAATGCAGCCCTGCTTAGAAGCTGCTCTGTGAGCCTCTCATTCCAGGAACCACCAGTAAACTTGACATTCATTCATTCATTCATTCATTCATTCGTAAGTTGCCTGCAAGAAAGAGGTTTGAGAACCCAATTAAAAACAGTCACTGCTAGGTCACTACTGCATGTTTTATTTACCGGACCAATTAATTGCCCTTAGATTCTAAAGGTGATTTTCAAGGGGCCTTGAGAAGGTTAAAAAATAATTCACAATGTTGTTTTCTTGAATAATCAGGAAGTTTCAATATCTGGATAGGATTTGAGAAGTTCAAGACGTGCACAGCCTCTGAGCCTTTGAGTTTTGACCTTTTTCTTTTTATTCTTAATCTGCATGTCCTAACACCTCTTTGTTTATTTTGGTGCTGAGTAAGTTTGCAACTCATTGTTTATATTGCTAAGAGTGGTTGAACTGTCTTCCCCTAGGTGAAGGACACAACTATGCTAGGGGCAGAACTGTAAAAAAGTAGTTTATCCTTGGCAGCTTTGTTATCTGCCTCACTTCCAGCTCCCAGTCCTGGGCTTCTAATTGGTTTCTATTACCTGTGCCCCGCGGTGTCCTATTTCCCCGTCTCCTGTCTAGGATAGAATATTTAAGACACTCATTCATACTCAAGGGTCCCTAAATTAATAAAATACTTCCTAGTAGTTTGGTTTTCTTTTCTATCTACCAGAAAAACCTAGGGAGAGGATCAATAATTATTTCAAAGAGACGAAGGACTAACTGTAGTGAACAAATGTTGTGTGTATGTGTTTAAATCCAACCCCCCCACCTTTGGGAAGACAGGCTTCTCCTACTCAATGCCAGGGATGGGCTGGTGGCAAAATGGGCTAATTATGGGGGCTTCCTCTCCCTGGCAATAGCGATTAGCTCAGAGGTTCTGTGCTTGAGACATGAAGCCCAAAGTCCCTTCTTGGAATCAATGTAAGATAGAGGGAGAGAATTGTTCTTGCTGCTGGCGTTGCTAAAACAGATTATGTGTAAAAATGAAGTACCTGGGAAATCACTTTTGGCCCCATGGAAGAGGCTCCTATGCAGTGGGAAAGAAGAGTCAGCCCACAGGAAGAAGCAGCAGGACATGGAGAGACCGCTCTGCCATTGTGTCCTTCCAAGCCGATCTAGCTGTACTGGAAATTAGAGTCAGCTGAACTGCTCAGACGGGGTGTGTGTGTGTGTGTGTGTGTGTGTGTGTGTGTGTGCGTCCTTATTGTATGTATATGCTGTTCACACAATCCCTTCCTCAGGCGGAATCACACTTTTCCAACTCAATGGCAGGGATGGGTATGTGACTCAGGACAGCTAGGCTTTCCAGTTATGGTGAGTTGCAAACCACCAATTTCTATCCCAACTTTTGGGGGGGATAGGGATTGGGTCTTGAGCTAGGTTGATTCAAGTTTTTTGGTGTTTGGAAATGAAAGGAGCCTGACTGATGCAGTTTTGAGGGAAACATTCCTGGATGGACAATATTCCTGCTGCTTCTCTCGTACCTTAGGAATGTTGCTTTGCTGCTTGGCTTTGAATAATCGTTCTCTGTTGACACCGCAATCTGCAGTTCTTTGCTGGTAGACAGCTGGATGTGTTTTTCACCATTTCTTGTTGATGTATTCAGTATGATCCAATTCGATCTACTTCAGCTTAGTTCGTTTTAGTGAATGTGGACTAGGTGCTGCACGAGGCCCTTTTCTAGAAAGAAAATAGGAGACCATTTGGACGTCATATTAGAGGGCAATGGTTCTTCCACTTACAGGGGTTTGGAGAGTCTGAGCCTCCATTTCAGATTTTGTACGGCAATCTACACATCTTTTAGGTCCATCTGGTGAGCACTGATAAAAATCCATGACTTGCCACTGTTTTGACCTTTGATGAAACTCTGAGGTCTTTAGTAAGTAGCAGATGGGATCAGTGATCACAAGCTGATACTTGAGAAATTCACTGAAAGAACAAAGATAATTTACATTTATATTTCTAGTCCTGGGTGGTCATATGACTTCTTCAATGTTACTGCCAACACTCCAATTAATGAAAGACTATACAAACATGAGATGAAAGTATGAATCCTCTGGTTCTTGTTTTGAATTTCTATTTATTCCGAGTGATTGTGACTGTGTATTTATTTATATGTGTGCATGTAAACTCACACAATTCTTTATACAGAATCTATAAATAGTTATATTAACGATCCTAGTTAAATATCACATGGATTCCAGTGGAAGAAAAGATCAGACTGGTGGGGCTGTTATAACTTTCTATTACTACTCACTTGCTTTTTTATTCTCTCATATGACTTTGTTTTTGGCTCCCAGACTGTTGACATTGAACTGTGACTAAGCCTTTGCCCTGAGGACCTTCCATTCTCCCACTCACTGACTTTTACTTTCCATCTGGGAGCTGGGGTCCTCACGGCGGCTTGTGGCTGCCTCCTGGTTCACAGTGCAGTGAGGGTTCCTGGGGGAGAGACCCCAGTCATGAGAGTAGTCCTGCCCTGGAGTTGCTGCTGCTGTGTTAGGCACCGAAACAAGGGCTGAGCATGTCTGCTGAGGGCTGTCTCAAACTTGCTTTTATGAGGCTCAGGCTTAGACTGGACCAAACGATACAAAATCAGCTAGTTGAAAGTGAAAAAGTTAGGCAATCAGCTGGTACTTTTTTCTAAAGATTAGTAAATAACCAGTTTGGGTGCTTGTTTTTTCAAACTTAATTGCACTGGGTTAAAGCCAGATCTTACACAGCAAAACCCAGCTTACCTTCTTTGATTAGCTTGACTGGTCAAGAAAGTCATATGGAAAAACTGTGTGAATTCTGTGTATTGATTCAAATTAAAATAACAACTTCATTTATTTGGTGACTGATTTGAGTTGAGTCTTAATTTCTATGTCATGAGGTAAAGTCTTTGATAATAAGATTGTGTGTTTTTTTTTTAAAGATTTTATTTATTTATTTGACAGAGATAGAGACAGCCAGCGAGAGAGGGAACACAAGCAGGGGGAGTGGGAGTGGAAGAAGCAGGCTCCCAGAGGAAGAGGGAGCCTGATGCGGGGCTCGATCCCAGGACCCCGGGATCACGCCCTGGGCTGAAGGCAGACACTTAACGACTGAGCCACCCAGGTGCCCCCATAAGATTGAGTTTCTTAAACAGGTATATAGTTTACTGTAACTATACATGTCAATTATATTGATTATTTTGGTTTAATTATTTGCATATTTATGAGAAAAAAACAGGAATTAGCTTATTTAAAAACAAACCATTTTTTTTCTCCAAAATGACATCACTTAAATTGAAACTCTTCTCTTTTTTTTAAAATTGTAACTTTTCTATGAGTTATTTTGACTTTATAAATACATAGCTTTATGTGTAGAAATCTGTCTCTTCAAATGACTAGATCAAGTTGATTGGTGATCACTTATTGTGATGCTTGAAAAAAGTAATTGGTAATTACAGTTCTAACACCAGTTCCAGTGTCTGTGTGTTTTTCCATATCACCAACCAAATCTCCAACATCAACTGGGTGTCCTACAACTCAACTAAATTCTGACACTATATACCTGGGGATAGCATCAGATCTCACAGGTTAGGGGCTCAGTCTACAGGGCTGCCCCCCACCATTAGTTGCCAATTATAAGTCCAAGTTGTGACCTGTGCTCCTGACCCATCAGCTATAGATCAGAGGTTCCCATGACCCCTCCTTGGGTTTGATTAATTTGGTAGAACTTTCACAGAACTAGAGAAAAATTTTTTTAAATAATTACATTTTTTTTTTTTTTAAGAGAGAGGGAGAGCATGGGGGATGAGGGGCAGAGGGAGACAGAGAGACAGAATCTCAAGTAGACTTCCCACTCAACGTGGAGCCTGACATGGAGCTCAATCTCACCACCCTGAGACCATGACCTGAGCTGAAACCAAGAGTCCAACGCTCAACTGACTGAGCCATCCAAACACCCCAGGACTTAGAGAAAATTTTACCTACTGGTTTTACCACTGGTCTATTATAATAGGATATAGCTCCAGGTACCCAGACGCACGAGTTGTATAGGACAAGGTGTGTGGGAAGGGGTGCAGAGCTTCCATGCTTAACTCTTTCAACACCACCATATGTTCGTCAACCAGAGGTTCTCTGGGTCCCTGTCCTTTGGGATTTTTATGTAGGTCTCATTACACAGGCTTGGCCGTGGGTGACTGAAGTCAATCTGCAGCCCTTCTGCCCTCCAGGGAGCTTTGTGGGTGAGACTGAAAATTCCAATCTTCGGAACACATGGTTGTCTCCGCTGGCAACTAGCCCCATCCTTAGGTACTTTCCAAAAGTCACCTCATTAACATAACAAAAGACACCTTTATAGTTCTCATCACAGGAAATTCCAAGGTTTTAGGAGCTTCATGCCAGGAATGGGAACAAAGACCAAATAGATATTTCTTATTATAAGTCATAATATCACAGCTATCAAAATAGTGTATCCAATAAATGAATCATGGAATTATGTGAAATGCAATGTAACAGTTCAATGAATATAAAGGTATAAAAACTGCGAAATGTGGTTCTTGACACTGAAGAATTTATAATCTACTTGAGGAGGATTTGTGGACATACGTGTACACACACATGATAGACTCTAGATGATAAGTAAATGTTGTAGTGAGAAGTGTAGAGACCTATGAAATAATCCCAGAGGGCTAAAATGACCAGGGACTAGAGGTGGGGCTTTTAAAATGAAATATTCATGTAATTGAAGAGGGAGAAGAAAATCCTATGGGGGAAAAATTCATAAAATGTGTTTTTACTCCTCTTACAGAGGAATAGTATAGCAGTATTAGAAAAGTAAAGAAAGAAAAGATTTTATTTTATTTTATTTTTTTAAAAGATTTTATTTATTTATTTGACAGAGATAGAGACAGCCAGAGAGAGAGGGAACACAAGCAGGGGGAGTGGGAGAGGAAGAAGCAGGCTCATAGCAGAGGAGCCTGATGTGGGGCTCGATCCCAAAACGCCGGGATCACGCCCTGAGCTGAAGGCAGACACAACCGCTGTGCCACCCAGGCGCCCCAGAAAGAAAAGATTTAAATGAAAGGTCAGAGAAGTGACCTGACATCTTTGATTGAATCTACATTATTGATAATCTTTTTTTATCTACGTAATAGCTCAGTGTTTCTCACTAACTAAATTTACAAGCTATTTAATTAAATCAAAAGGTCAGCGGTGCTCTGAATATCTATTGGTGTACAATAAATCACCCCAAAACTTAGTAGTTTAAAACAGTAATATATATCTATAATCTCCGATGGTTTCTGTGGGCCAGGAATTTGGGAAGGGCTTGATTGGGTGGTTCTGGCTCTGGGTTTCTTAAGTGATTGCAGGCAGATGTTGGCTAGGGCTGGAAGAGCAGGGCAGAGGGAGGCTATAGAAGCTGGAGTGTGGCCAGGCACCTCTTCTCATGGATTCTCAGAGCCTCTCTATGTGGTCTGCCCACACAGGTGAGTTTGGGCTACCTCACATCATGGTGGCCCCACGACAGCCAGACTCTAAACATGGCAGCTGAAAGAGGCGAATTCTAACAAATCAAAAGCTTCATTGCCCATTCTCTACAGTCCAGCCCTGCAAGTCACACAGCATCACTGCCACAATATAATCACACGGCATCCAGTTTCAAGAGGAGGGAGCATAGACTCCATCTCTTGAGATCAAAATTCGGTTGCGAGTAAAGGATATGGAAGATAAAATACTGTTTTGCCCATTTTGGGAAATATAATCTACCATGATAGATCATTTGAGGCATTTTGTTTGATTATGCACTGTCCTCGAGGAGTAAGAAATTAGTAGAAAAACCTCAACTGGGTGATACTTATGTTAATTGGCTGAAATGTATAGATAATATGCATTCGAAAGACTGGATATGGGGCGCCTGGGTGGCTCAGTTGGTTGGCCGTCTGCCTTTGGCTTGGGTCATGGTCCCAGAGTCTCGGGATTGAGCCCCACATTGGGCTCCCTGCTCGGTGGGGAGTCTGCTTCTCCCTCTGCCCCTCAACCCCCTTGTGTTCCCTTTCTTTCTCTTTCAAATAAATAAGTAAAATCTTAAAAAAAAAAAAAGTGGATAGCACTCATTTATATGCTGACCTAATCATATAATAGTGACCCAAATAACCCATCTCCCGTCCCTAATTCATGGCTACCTGATCATAAAAATAATATATTTGGAGATTGGCCCTATTAATAATAGAAATGAAAAGTCATCTTTAAAACACCTCACAGGGCTTTAACATTTTGTTTTCTTATTTATCCTCATTTGAATCAAAGCCCAACCTGGTAGTGTTTCACAGCAGTTTCCTTTAGGCTGGATTTAATTGCTGGAGAGATGTATTTTGCTAATGAGACTGAGCTATCAAAACTGTAACCTGCATTCCTGAGACTTGGCCTCATGCATTTTAAAACATAGCTAAGGGTTAAATAGACTTCTGAAACAAAACAGTCTTTTTGTTATTGTTGTTGTTATTGTTATTATTTTAAACATGAAGCTTCATGTTCCAAAACTATTCATGTCCTTTCATAAGAAAGGGCAATCCTCCCTGACATTCTCAAACATGAGCTGGAGAAGACATTCCTGAACACCACCCTCTCACCTAAATGGGGAATAGGGTTTCTCTTCATTTGCTGGTGCTTTTTGTTTTTCAAGAGAAATATCGTATCTCTGCTTTGGGTTTCTTTGCCTTGTTTTCCATTCTTTCAGGATGAAATGTCATCAGAGAAACATCAGCTACAAATGCATGTGGTTAACCAGCATTCACCCCAGTTTTACTAGGCACTTAGGACTGACTCAGATTACTCCTCCCCATGCTTCCCAACTGTCTAAAACTGTCATAAAGGTAAAACTTGGGTTTGTGCACTTTCCCTGAATGCCCTCCCCCACTCCCCCAATGAGGTCCTGCTTCATGTGGGATCATTAGTGTTTTATCGAGGGGGCAGTCCATATAATATGAAATATTGTCGAAACAAGACCAATCGAAGAGACTTCACAGAAGGTCCATGGCACTGACTTTGTCTGTTACAAATATCCCCTGTGTATAACAAGATTATAATTAAGTCTTTGGTGTTAATATCCAAAATCTAGACGGCATCCTTAGAGTTATGATTTGGAATGAGAGCTGCTTTATTTGACATCAAGAATAAAGAACTAGAAAACACAATTTTCTAAGAAGTCCTTTTTTTTTTTTTTAAGCCGTCAGCATTTCCAATCATCGGGTTAGACAAGATTGTGGCAAGCTGAACTATTTATCTAGTAATCCCTTTAAGTATTTCTCCTCATGTCTACTTGCTATTAGGGTTATGACTAGCAAAGAATAAGCAATGAGAAGGTTTGTTTAGTTCACAGAAAGTTAATGATATGACATCTTCATTTCTGGATATTAAAAAAAGCACCAGAACTCTTGAGAATTTCATTTTGGTTTTCACTTTCCAGCTCCAGGCATAAATTTCTGAGTTTTTATTGATACTTTCAATAAGGATTAAATAAAAAGTCATGGAGACTTTCAGTGTAAAATTTAAAATTATGCAACTTGTAGAAAAAATACATAGAAGAAAATCTTTGGGGGCTAGCATTAGGTGAAGAGTTTTTAGACTTGACCAAAAGCACGATCCAGAAAAATGGATTAATTTGACCTCATCAAAATTAAAAATTAAAAACTTAAGCTCTGCAGAAAGAATGAAAAAAGCAAACTACGCATTTGGGGGAAAACTTTTGCAAACCACATCTCCAATAAAGGCCTTATAATGGAATATGTAACGAACGCTCAAAACTCAGTAATAACATGAACATTCAATTGGAGAGGGAGCAAAAGACATGAAGAGACATTTCACAAAACAGGACCCACAGGTGGTAAATAAGCACATGGAAAGGTATTCAGCATCATTAGCTATTAAGGAAATGAAAACTAAAACCACGAGATATCACTCTATGCCTGTCAGTGGTTAAAATAAAAGCAGTGACCACACCAAATGCTGGTGCAAATGCACAACGAGTGGATTGCTCACACGTTGCTGATGGGAATGAAACTGGCACAGTCTGGAAAATAGTTTGTCAATTTCTTTAGAAACTCAGATTACACTTATCATACAGTTCAGCCATTACAGCCTTGGGCATTTATCCCAGAGAAACGAACACTAATGTTAACACAAAAACCTGTATATGAACATTCATAAAAGCTCTATTGGTAATAGCCCCCAACTGGAAACGACCCAAACTCCTTCACAGGTAAATAGTTAAGTTATGAAACATTCATATCAGGAATGCTATGGAGCAATAGAGTTATTAATACAGGCAAAAACTGGGATCCATCCTAAGGGAATTAGGCTGAGTTTAAAAAGCCAAGCTCAAAACGTTGCATTGTATAACCTCATTTATACAACATTCCTGAAATAATGAAAATTATGGAGATAGAAAAGAGATGAATGGTTGACAGAGGTTAGGAATGGGAGAGGGGTCTGGAGATGGCTGAAAAGGGTTAAGCAGAGGGATCTCTGGAGAGAGAACAGTACTGTATCTTGATTTGTGGTGATGGTTACGTGAATCAAACCATGTGATAAAATTGCTCAGAATACATAGATACACAGCTATTGCGCACACCCCCCCACAAATGAGTGCCTGAGGGAATATAAAACTTGCAAAACCTGAGGAAGCTCCTAGATTTTGTCCTTGTCTTTTTGGTTGTGGTTGTGATATTGTACTAATTTTGTAAGAAGTCACCATTGAAAGAAACTAGGTGAAGGGTACATGAGAACTCCCTGTAAAATGTTCCTGCAGCTCTCTGTGACTATATAATTATTTAAAAATGAGAATTTGAAAAAAAAAGTAGTCCTCTGTTGGACTCAATTTAAATTCTAACCCCGTATTGCTAATAAAGATATGTTTATTTCTGTTAAGAGCAAAGAATAGAAGCAATCAGCTCCAAAACAATATATATATATATAAAGCTAGGAACACGGATAGGGCTATTGTTGAAATTTACTGGATATTCATTTAGAAATTCATGTACAATACACATGTTTGCTAAGCATCATGTTTACTTATTTATCTTTTATGAATACAATTATAGGAGAGTGAGAAGGAGAGCAGAGGTAAATGTTACCGAAACACATGGCAATGCCAGACAACCTGGGCTCAAAGTCCTACTGGCTCAGTTGTTACTGAGTAGCGATTTCTTCTAGACCTGAGCCCAGAGAGGACAATAAGAGCAATTGCAAGTATGCAAACGGCAATAAATCTGTTTCCCCAAAGGTTTTAATCACATTTAAAAAATTTTCCACTTTGTATTATTCATGTTGGAATTCACTTAGACCTCAAATCAGATTTTTTTGGAGAAAAGAAAGCAGCTTGAGCAGAACATGTTTCAGATGCTATATTCTCATAGTCTTTCATATAAATAGATAGCAAAGTCTGAAGTCTTTCTAGGTCTTTTCAGCAAAGGTAATATAGATCTTTATGTGTTTTTTAAATTTATATTTTATATATATAAATTTTGGATGGTTCCAAAGAAAATAGCATGCCTTATCAAGCACCTTCATAAAACATGCTGAAGTTGTATAATTTATTTTTTGAAAATCAACGTGATTTTAATTAAAAAGTAAGACCCTATGCATTATAGCAATAGGGGACTTCTTTAAAAATTATGGAACTTCCACACAAAGAGTATCGTACTGTGAGCTGGATATGTCATACTTCAATATATCGTTATGAGGGATCTCTAAGAAATATCGTTAAGTAAAATATACAGAAAAAAGTATGTAAAGTACACACCATCTAGGAAAAATGGAGGCAAGCAAAATATGTGTATATATTTTCTTACATTAAAAAAAGCAAAGGAAAACAAACATTTTTAAAATGATTACTGAGGGAAGGTAGAGAATAAGGTGAAGTCATAGGGGCAGAAAGTCATCTTTCAATCTACCTTACTTTGCACATCTCACACTGAAACCATATAGTTATTTCATATAATTTTAAAATAAAATTTTAAAAAAGGCAACCCCTAAAAATGGAAAGGAAAGGGAAACATTTGAATCTAACTATGCACAGAGCTGGTGACATGACCAACGGGGACGAGCTCTCTAAATGACTTTAAAGCACAGTCATTTTACTGTACATTCCAAGTGGGATATAGTTTGAAGACAAACAGAGCTGCAAAAAATTTAAACATTTTCATATTTCTGAACCATCATATTTTTGGTCTTCATATTAGCATTATTATGAGCAATGATTGGATATTGGATATTAAAAATTATTAGTTTTTTAAGATGTGACCATGAATATGTTTAAAAAGAACCATTGCTAAGATATATGGAAATGAAATAACATGATGCTTACTTGTTTTAGAATCATCCAAGGGTAGGGAAGTGGGTGAAATGTACGGAACGGTGGCCATGGCTTGGTGATTACTGAAGTTGGCTGATGACTACATGAGATTCATTATTTTATCCTCTCTACTTTGGCATAAAGTTAAAAATTTTCGAACTAAAAGATTAAAAATATCAATCTAATCGGGGTTGAAAAATTGTAAATAAAGGAAGATGTATTGCTTCCTTCACTACTACAGAAGATGGTCTCCATAGAAGTTCATTGTTGGTAAGCCCAGCAGTAAGTTCAAGAAATTGCCAAAGCAAATGCTTGTCTCTAAGTCTCTCCATCAGGGTTCATTATTTTACTTTATTTCAGACTCTAAGGGTATATAGAAGTCTATTATAAGCTTTTTGAAAATCATCTTCAATTGTACAAATTAAAGAAAAGCAAATCAGTTATTTTCTTGGGCATGGATGGAAATGGCTCCTTAGCAAGCTTTATGTGAGAAAACCTAGAGAAATAGGACAAACTTCCAGCTTCTATTTACCTGGGCTTGCCAATGGGAGTTTCCATCATCGTCATTCTGCTGGAGAGAAAGGATCATGACTTGGCCATTAGAAGGCCTGGGTTTCAGTGCTGGCTCTAATTTTTCTGACCTTTATACATCTAACTGTAAAATGAGAGACTATACCTATTTCACAATGCATTTGTAAGGCTTAAATGAAAGAAAAAAATACTTAAGAGTTAAAGATGGAAGCTGGAAATCAGTAAATGCTCAATAAATGTTAAATATAATATATGCTTGTTTTCCTTTTCCAAAAGAATAATATCCACTGCATATGGCCGCTATTAGCTTCAAGTGAAATAATAATGTACGTAAAAATGGTTATTGGTTATTATTAGGTCTGTTACCACTAGGTCATAGGGTGATGAGACCACCACTCAGTAGACTGCTTATTTCATCTAGGATTTCTGAGAAGCATGCGGTTCAGAATTTGATGGACTTCCAGAGACCTAAGTAGATTGACATTACCTATAGAAGCATGCTTACCTTAGTGAGACTGTTGCTGACTCGTTGGTACCCAGAGTGTGTTTCTCAGAGTGAGTCTGCCCTTGATTCTGTCTGACTTTCAGAAGGGAATTGCTGACACTTGAAAAAATGCTCACTGAGGTAAGTTCTTGATGGATGGAACATGTGAAAAACTGGTTCTGATGATTATTTGTTACTGAAGCTAAGAAGGATGAACCTTTCCTGAAATTGGTGGCAACTTTTAGATTCTCAACTCTACCAATTTACTTAGAAGCTATCTTATCCAAAAGAGATAAATCTTATACCCCCTGATGTTGAATACCAAGCTACAACTCCTAAGAGAAAGGAAGTGAAAAAACAATCCCCTACTAATGTTTTTAGCATGGACCAAGATGTTTCAACTTAAGGAGGAAGATTTGAGAAAATTAATTTTCCATTTTGTAAATTCCTCTCATTTTGTGTCATCCATGCTCATCACCTGATTGGTTAGAGAACTGGAATTTTTTGGTGAGTATAACAATGCAAGTGCTTAGCTAACTTACTATAATTACTCTTAGTGTGAGAAATTGAGAGTCCTAGGGAGAGAAGTGGAGTGGTCACCAGTTCAACTATTTCCAAGCATATTGAGAGAGTTTTCTATAAAAAGACTCATTTTCTCCAAACTATATTTTGTTTTTCACGTATAGAGGTAGCCAAAACATTTTTTACTAGTTATTCATTACATTCACAATTCATTAAAATTCACACACAATTCATTACTATTGTGTTGTTTTGCTTAATGACTTGTCCACTGTGTTATTTCCAAGCCAGTAAGAAGCAATGAGACTCAAAGGGAGAGTATGCTACACAAACCCTCAAAACTCAATAAAAGCCACAGGTCAGCCAGTGACTCTAGTCATAATTTTTTGCCCCTGTCTACATATCCTTCCTTTGATGGAGTATTATTCATTATCTGCTTAACACAGCCTTCCTGAAACTAATTCTTTCTTCAGAATAAGTATGCTAAGCCCTGAGCTTGGAATAAAGATGTTACCTTAGTTATCAATGGCCTTCCATGGTCCATTTGATGTCAGTCTTCATCCTGGTGCTTCCACATCAGATAGGGTTGAGCCAAGACATTTGGGCATCCCTTGGGGCAAGCTGATAATTGGAAGTTCTTAAAATGGATATCCTTTCTTGTATGTTTTTTTTTTTTAAATTCAACTAGAGTAGGAGTTGGACGAATTTACATGTCACCAGGTAGAATAAAGGACTTGATCATAAGCCTCCCTTTAACTAACTTGTTAATAAACTGACACTCTTTCTCTTTCTGCTAAGCATAATGACTTATATCAACAGTAGGCCGAAGCTCACAGCTGGTAGGCTGCTCTCTAGTATACAACCAAACCTGGAGCTCCCACCATTCCCACCCAGAGTTACCAAGGTTTAGTCTTGTTTGTTTCCAAACATGATTTTATACAAGTTACACTTGTTATGGTAATTATCCAATTTAATGAATTTTTATGCAACCTGGTGAAATTCCGTGCAAAAGATTGAGATTATTGTTTCTGTGAAATTCAAATTGAATATTTCAGAAAGATTTGATAAAAACTGGGGGCTAAAATATTTCTAACTGGTTGATATATGTAAAACAAAGTTTGAGAAAGAAATTTAAAAAAAATCTTTAAAAACATTCATACTCACATTGCTTTGCAATTTTCTTAAATTCTTGCCCCATTTGAAGAAAGCCAAACTTAAAATTATAGCCCACACATTATGAATGTGGTATGTGATTTGTACAAGAAAGAAGGAGCAGGGCAATAAACAATAGATCCATCCTCAAGTTAAAGCTCTTAGTCTTATTTCAAAGACTGGTGCATTTATATATTTTAGTTACAATAAAATTCTAAAATAAAATTTACATTTTTTTTTTACTTTAATTGCCTTTTTTTGAATTGAGAAATACCGATTGCATCAGATGAGGAGGCTCCTATCTGTGTAGGAGTCATCTATCGAGGGGATTATAATCTTATCCTGAGGTCACAAGTATTTATTTATTTGTTTGTTTATTTATTTATTTATTTATTTATTTATTTTTAAAAGATTTCATTTCTTTATTTGGGAGAGAAAGAGAGTGCATGCACACAAGAAGGGGAAGGGGCAGAGGCAGAGGAAGAGGGAGAAGCAGACTCCCTGCTGAACACGGAGCTTGACACGGGGCTGAATCCCAGGACCCTGGGATAGTGACTTGAGCCGAAGTCAGATGCTTAACGGACTGAGTCACCCTGTCACCCTGGTCACAAGTATTTAAATTCTTCTGTCTCATAATCTTTATTTTTCTTCTTGTATTGGTCCTCTGCTTTTCCAGACACTTTCCCTGAACATATTCATTACCCGTATTTCTTACTTAGTTCTAACACGAGATCTGCTCAAATACCTGGGCATTCTGCTGTTCTGAATTGGACACGTCACTGCTGCTCTGTCTACCAATCCTGCCCTTCCAATATGCCATCCGATCCAGACTTTTGGCTTACTATTGTAACCTCTGTTTAACACCACTGATACTCATTCCAGTTCATCTAATCAATGCCATTAAATGCATCTCTGCTAGTCCTAGTCTTTCTGCTGATTCTGCCATGGAGTTTTAAACCCATGTTTGAATGACTCATTTGAAAATCACAGTGAGAAGTTCAGAAAGAAACTTGTTGCCAGACAATATCTAATTATAATTATACTAGCAACATTAATAGAACACTAGTGTTTCCCCCTCCCCCCCACTGCTCTCAACATTATTAAGTGATCAATATAGCTTTGTACATGAACTTTTGAGCAGTTCCTGCATGTCAGGAATCTTATTGACTACGTCCTATTTAATGCATCAACTTTATGAAGCTGGTATTATTATTGTGTTTTAATGGAGAAAGGTCTGAGGCACAGAATTTAGTGGTTTGCTCAATATTGGAGAGCCACAGGTGATAGTAAGTAACAAAGTGGATTTGAATCCATACCTGTGTGATTACAAAGTCCAGAATTTTAGCCTCCAAGAAGGTCGATTGCTGCCAGCTTTGTTAAAGCATATGTTAAAAATGCTACAGTTTAAAGTAAAGGGGTAAAACAAATTAGTTATTCACTCATTTATTCATTCACCCATTTAACGCATCTGTTGGACCCCCAGTATTTGCTAGGCATTGTTCTTGATGATTCCGAAGATATGGAGATAGAAACAAAGTCAATGCCCACTTAGAACTTGCATTCTAATGATAAAGGTTATGAACAAATAAATATAAGATATGCTAATGTCAGATAATGGTAAGTTATTGAAGTATCATGGTAGAACTTGAAGAACTAAGAATTTGGTTGAAGAAACAAGGCATGAATATATAAACAGTTAAATGGTTAAAAGTGTCTAGCAACCTAAATAAAATAAGAGTTGAAGCAAGGCATCAAAGATTAATTTCTATTAAGTATTGTAAAAAACAAATGATGGAAGTGTAAAAGGGGGAAGGTTGCTCTGGACTGCAGTGTTTTGGGAAGATTTTGGGTAGAAGACTGAAGAGTAGACAGGATTTGGCTGGTTGGAGGAAGGGCAGTGAAACCAAGTTAATTGTCTCAATGAGACAACTGAAAGTTCATTTTTCTGCTGATAGCTGCTAAACGTGACAGATTTAAAGAGTGTAAGTTTGGCCCTCATGGCTCTTAACACTAAATATGAAGCCCCGTTCAATTTCATCAACGTGACCTCAAAAACATGAACATAGTACCTAGAGGTTCATGCATCAATTTCTGAACCTCGACAGATGGATACGCTTAAAAAAAAAAATGCAAACAAAACACTGCCTTTACCGCGCCCTGTAGAGTATGAAAACCTAGCTGACAGTCTCATTTACTCATCATCTGTCCCCTTTAATATGTCATCCATCATTTGCTCCCATTTCCCTTAAGAGCTTGTGAAAAGTTGGAGTGCAAATGGCCGAGCAGTCAAACGCCTCCCATTATTTCTCTGATGGGAATTCAGGGGGGGAAGTCAGGTTCCTTTGACAACAATGGCTGTTGCACGACAGGGTCTTGAGGCAGGCTGAGATAGGAACTTGATTTTGTACTAGTGGGGCCCTCCTCTGTTGGGTAGGGCATCGGGAGGGGGGCTGGAAGTAGGACACAGCTCTGTATCTGTCCAGGGATTGGTGTATTTGGAAATAAGGTGTTGCCAAGCAACCATTCAAAAAAGGAGCCTCTTTGTCCATGCTGCCTGGAATTTGAGCAGATGTCCAGAAAAACGGGGCCAGATCCTTTCACACATTCCCTTGGAATCCTAAAAAGGTAAACTCGAAATTAATCCTGTAGGCCAGCGTGGCTGAAACATATGTAGGGGAAGCGAAAGAGTCTGTTTTCAAGTAATTTGAAAAGGAAATGGTAGATGACCTTTTTTTTTTTTTTTTTTTTTTTTTTTTAGTATCGACAGAGAAGTTGATTAAAGAACAATGGCATATTTTTTAAAATGCAACCAACAGTATATCCTTATTTAACTGTTATTTAACTTGGGCAATGCCTTAGGTGTCAGGGACACATTTAGAGCAAGGGGTGTCAAATTTAATTTCCAGGGCTCAATAATTGCCCGTGGAGCCTTGTAACCCGAAGACTCAATTGCCTTCTGAGTGGGCTGTTTTTCCACTTGTAATGTTTTTCAGGGACTTTTTTGGGGGTGGGAGTGGTGGTACGGGGTTGAGGTCAAGATAAAATTCACAAATGTTTGTGATATGTGCACTTCGATTATTTAGAAATATTTGAGCTGATCTCCTTAGAGGTAATGTGTTCTAAAATTTAAAACTTCTCATAATTAAATATTCCAATCACCAAATAAAGAAACTTAAAATTAATTCAATCGGTTTATGTTAAATGCTGTGTTTAATATAAGTCACTGTGCTGTGTGTCATGGGGGATAGGAATAAAGACATTATTATACCTCCTTTGAGAAGAGCCAATCTTACTAATGTCCAAAACAGAGTCTAAGAAAAGAAGCAAAAAAGTTTTTAATATAAAACCTTAGTGGTTGTGCTTATACATACATACTGGTTTCAAAAATTCTACTGACGTTCAATGTTGTCAAATCAGATTTTCTTTAGGGGGAGCTCGTTTTATGAAAGATTAGATTCTAAGTCAGAGGAAAAATGAAAATGGTAAAATCTCACTTTGTCTCTAGGTGTACATCCTTTTACCTTCTCATAGTATCACCAACGCAGGCAGGTTTTCCTTCAGCTTTAGAAAAAGCTGTTGCCGTTTGCTGTGTCCGGTAGTACAAGTCGGTTTGTGTTTCAGGGCCTTACGCAGCTCTGCCCTTGAACCTTGGCCTGAGAAAGGACCTGTCTTGAAGCATGTATTTTAGACCACCTCCCTAAAAATCACACCGTAAAAAAAAAAGAAAAGGTAAATAAAGATATTAAAAATACATAACCACTTCCATCCCTTGGGATCCAAAGCTCAGGGTTGGCCCAGCACGATCCCTAACCAGGGTTGGCTACGTTATTTGCAGGGCCAAGAGCAAAGTAAAAATGTCCCAATTTCAAAAAGCAGGAAGGGCTTTGAAAGATACATATGAAGATATTCTTTCCTTCTTCCACCCGTCTCCCTCTCTCTCTTGACTTACAGTGGTGTTTTCAATTTGCTCTTTAACGTTGTCCCAAGCTAGGAAATTTAGAATTTAAAATTATTAGCATGCATCTCACAGTTCATCTTTATATTGTGCAAGGGCAGTTGGAAATGTAAACATCGGAACATTGAGCTTGTAGGCAGAATTACTGCAATTACACAATCTACATTTCGTGGCTCAACCCCTGGAGCTGGCCAGGAAAGCCAAAACACAAGCCAGACTCAGAGAGGTCAGAAGAAGGAAGAGAAGATTCCATCCCCCATCCTTCACGCCCCGGGCTCGGAGCCCGCTGAGGGAGCACTTGGGGTGGAGATACTGGTTGGGATTGTGCAGGGATGCGAGGGAATCTTACACAAAGAAGTCTTGTTTCCCAGCAGTGCTGAGTGTCCACAGAATCCACAGTATTGCTTCCCTTCCTGCCCCCAAGTGATGGTTCTGGAGATTTTTCAGAATTAACGTGGTATATGCAACCGTGGGGCACAGTTGCTGAGAAACACGTTTTCACATTATTAAGCATTCCTTTTGATCTTAAATTTGTAAACCATGGGCCTAGATATAATGTGCATCAAATGAGATTCCCATTCTGTTATTATTACTACACAGGCAGCTAGATAACACTGAATGCTAGAAATGTGAGTAGACTTTTTATTTAAGAAATTAATGATTGAGTTAATTGTTCAAACCATTTCAGCTTTACTTAAATATTTTGGTTCAGATTTAGATGAACATGAATTATAATTTATATTTTGCCTTTTAATTTAAAAGTCATGGATGACTTTTGATATAATAGGAGGATAACTTTTAAAACATGTATACACCAATAACTTTAACTTTTCTTACACTTAATCTATATTTGTAGATACTTGGTATATATTTATATTTTACTTTGTCCTAGAACAATATATATGAAAACAAACATTTTTTGAAAATCTTGTTCGTAACAATATAATTAATGATTTCACTGAAACAAAGGGAAGAATAATACATTTTTATGGGATAAATACATAATACTTTATGTATTGTGTATGTCTTTGCTTTATTACTCATCCAGACATCACCAGCCCATAAACAGGATACCCCTATGTGCATAATAATAATTAAGTTCTGTTGTCTTTGATGTTTTGCCAACGTTCAGTCATAAAAACCATAGCTTTATTCACATTTATTTTTTAGCTTTTGTCAATATGAAGGTATAATTTGCAAGGTTCAGAGGATAGAATTTTTTTACTTAACTCTTTCTTCACTTGATTTGTAACTTTTAAGCATTTGACATATGCTTTATAGGCTTCCATTTGTAGTCTTGCCCTGGGCCTCAAATGTTAGGTGAAAGCCTGTCGTTTTATGAAAATTTGTTTCTCTTGATCTGTAAATATCCCACTCATTGTAGAGTTGGCCTTTGTGAAAGGGACCAATAAGGAACTGAAGATTCAAATGTCTCCCTTCTCAGGCTCTCTCTGGATCTGGACTTTGAGCAGTTAGTAAAATGACTTGCTCTGCCTAGGCTGACTTTTCTCTTTGACCAAACACATATAGTTAAACGTAAGCATAGTGTTACTTCATTGTAATGCAAATGCTGACATGAGTAAATGGTTCATAATTGATTAATAAGTTGTTTAATTAAATCTGCATGTTATGGTTTTGCTAACATTTTATGATTTTAGAGTTTGCTTTCATTCATGTGGTCATTCATTCAACACAACTTTGTTGTTGGGCATGGAAGTCATGAATAGAAATAAAATATTCCAGTTTTACTTCTGGCAAGATGCTGGTATGGATACTAAAGGGGCCTTCGATACAAAATAACTAGTCATCCCTTGTAATAAATTGCTAGCTTTACAGAAAATAAGAGGAAACTTCACCACGTCTTTCCCACTGTCAAGAACCGTTAAGAATCTGGGAGTTTACCCTCCTTCAAGTTAACAAGTTGCCTGCCGCAGTTTCATGGACGCTGGTAGGAGACATGAGACACCTGGATCAGAGATAATGGACGTTACTACCTACAACAGAGCAGGCGGTATGAGTTTCATGTTCTAAGTTCCCTTGTCCTGCAAACCTCACAGGGTGCTGGAGAAGCCCAGGTGGCTGCTCAGTCTACGTAGTGGGTTTATATCATAGCTGAAGAATTTTCGGATTAGGAAAACCCAATCTTTTAAAAGGACTATTAGCAAACTTGCTCAACTTTTGCCCTGGAGGGAGAAATTATGTTTATTATTCTGGATAAATCTGCTCTCTGCCCTAGATGAAAATAGCATCTATATCTTCCAAGGCTGTTTGCTCCACAAAAATCCTTCAAAAGATAGTTTAGAACAAAACCTGTTGATGCTTCTACTCAGGGAACACGAAAAAATGAGACAGACTCATCGATAAACTTCTCCCAATACACTCCAAAATAATAAATAAACACACCAACAAAAGACAGTTAAAGGTGAACAATGAGTGGTAAGCAAATGTCAGGTGGGCTCACTCTGAGGGTAAATGCCAGAGTGGGAATACTAAGCTGGGGCCAGCAGAATGGTGGGAGGGTTGAAACATATAGAGTGTTTTGGATACATGACTTCAAAGTTTCCAAACGTGTCACCCAGCTCTGGTAGGACCACGGCAGCACAGCCCTCGTCGCCTCACTCATGTGGGCCTGTCACTTTGACCATCAGTGCCTAGCACCCACCAAACTTGTTCCTTTGGACCATACACTCTACCCTTTGCTCTTACTACTGCCTTCCCATCCTTCAGGTGGTAACGTAAATACCACCTCTGAGATCTTCCCTAACTACCTTAGATAATTACGTAGTCCTCTCCTGCTCTTGTCTATTCCTTCCTATCCTTCCTGCTAATCATCATCATTGGATTTATCCATCTATTCGTCTGTCTCTCTCACTAGGATATAAGCTTCTTGACAGGGACTATGTCTTCCTTGTTGGTAGTTAGTTGCCAGCACACAAGGTACTGAGTAAACAGGAGTAGCTAGCAGTTTGGAGCACTGAATGCATGACAAAGAGTATCCTAAGTGCTTTACATATATTAACCTGTTCAAACCCCCCAACAATGATAAGAGGTTGAATCTATTATCATTCACCTATTATGGCTGAGGGAATTACAAAGAATTGAAGGAAGTTGCCCAAGTTTCCCAAGCTAAGGAAGGTATGAATCTGGGCTGTGGATCCAAGCAGCCTCTCTCCTGAGCCGGTGTTCTTGACTGTTACATTATTCTGCCTTTAAGATAATGGTTAAACCGGTAGCAATGATACTTGCTCCTCCCTCTAGCTCTAAATGATGCTTTCATTTTTTTTTTCCGTTTGAATAAACAAACGAATGTCATTATGGACGAATGATAACAAAACTTAAACAGTTCTTATGCCTTTATTTAAGGGACTCAGTGGAGAAAATGCCATTTTTCATCCTCTGCTGCCTGAGATTGTTTCTTTTCTCACTTCTCGAATAATTGGAGGGGGTGCAGGAATGATCTTACTGCCATTGCTTCTCGCCACCCTCCCCCGGTGTCCATAGACCACGTGACGTTTCACATTTCAACGAGTTCTGCTATTTGGAAGCTGCCAGCTTCAGTGTCAAACATGGCTCTTAAATTCTTTGACTATATTTTTAAGTAATTAAAAAAAGCAACCTTTAAAAATATTTATAACACAGTGTTCTCCATAGCCTGTTGGTTACAGACTGATTTATATGCACAGCCATGACGGGGTGAATCTAAGCCACGTTTCCCCCATGTCTGTGGCCCCTACTCCCAGCACTGTCCTTGGCACACAATGGGAACTCAAAGCCTATTTGTTCAGTGAATAAAGAACACAGCATATGAAACCTATTAGATAATTTTGGCCGTGCGGCTCATTTGGTGAAATCATATAAAATGCATCCAGCCGAGCATCTGCTACCTGCTTGGGCCCTGGCTGGTCGAGAAACAACAGCACGGAGGACTTAGGGCAGTTGGAGATCATGGTGTGACTTCCTGCATTATCCTCCTGCCAGTCTATCAACACCATGTTTCCTCCCTGACTCCTTGGTCACCCACCTTTGCTCATTCCGTGGCTGATTTCCTGCTCAGCTCTTCCAGCCTGACTCATGGTGTGACCTACTTTCCAGGCTCCGCGCCTTCCTTCTGGTTCCCAGACTCTGACAGGCATTCTCCTTCCCGGCACTGAGCTTCTGTGGACAGATCCCACCTTGGCATGGCCTGGGGGATCTTACCCTCTACCCCACCTCCATCCCCGGCCACTTGCCCCCTACCCTGAAATACACGCTGGCAGCCCTGATAGGTCTTGTCCTGGGTTAAAATTAGATCTATTTTCTTCAACTGCCAAATTCATCTTTCGTTCTTAGAACGTCTTCGGATGCATAAACTACATTCTTTTTTATGTCTTTTTGGATGTAACTTTGATTCTCTCTTTCTTTTCTTATCTCCAGTCTCCTTGAAAATCTTGTTTGTTTCAAATATACGTTCAGCCAATCTGTGGACAAACACCGATGCCTCTCTGCTCCTTGAAACCTCAACTGTAACGCACTTTGTCTGGGTAATGACTTGTGCATACAGTTGGGCACGAAACTATGATAAGCAAGACAGCTTCTGCTAATACTTCTGGGTTGCCGTCCTTGTGTTTCTGTGTGGCAAGAAAAGGGCAAAGAGTATAAACTTTCTATACATCAACAAAGTTCTTTAATTGTGCCAGCAGTCACATTCTGGACTATAAGATTATTCCTGTTCGTATTTCCATTCTTTGTTCTGCCAACTCTCCAATGCCTTTTTTTTTTTCCTTCAAAAAGCGAATATCCCCAGTACAGTGGTACAGTGGTATATAGTTTGGAAAAGTTCACCTTGAGTGCATCCTGCATCAGAATCAAAGTTAATGGCATTTTCTACTGAGGAAAGTCAGCTCTTCATTATCTCTGGATTATCTCCTCTTTGTGCCAGATTTCCCCTCCCCAAACTAGCATGCCCCAAGACATCTCCAGGTGCCATCAACGAATTGTTTTTCTCAAAGATAATGAAAATTAGCTCTGATATTAACTTAAGTGAAATATAATTAGGTAGGTCGTTCTATAGGAAAAAATGAATTCCATGGAGCAACATGAAAAGAGAGGAATAATTTTGGAGCCTCCATTACTACTACTCTTACTACTATTACTACTATTATTACTACTACCACCATGACTACTATTATTTGGTCACATGACACTTTAAGGCAAATTCCGCCCTTTATTTTTCTGCATATCCAGCTGAGCCAGGCACTGCTTTGAAACCCTCTTTGGAGTTAATTCAGAAGCCATCATTTTCTCCTAAGGTTGCAAATTCATTTGGAAGAAGAACCTTAGCATTGCAAGGTTGGAAGAGATCTGAAAAGTTTACCTCATACAACCACCATCCTTCATTCTGGTCTCTTCTCTAACGTTCCTGCCGAGAGGGTGGCCTGGCCTCTGATGGAACACTTTGGGGATGGTCTGTTCTCTGAACCATCAGGAGGACCCATCTTTGATCATCTTTTACCTCATTCCTAGAGCAATTGTTCATTAGTTGTGGCAAAGTAGCTACACACTCCAAGGGGGTTGAAGGTAAGACTTGTAAGACAGGCCAGCCAAGTCCGGCTACATACAATCCATTTGCTATCACAGAATTCCTTCCACACAGATACCATTTGTGTTAATAGGGACCTTTTTGAATTTGAATCTTATTTACTTGAGCCAGTGAGAACATCAATTGTTCTCCTATTACAAGTTAACAGTTTCGCATACTTGAGAAGCAATGAGCCTAAACAAAAAGGAATTTTCTTCCAGTGGTTTGTGTTAGAGCCAATAGGAGCTGCAGTACATACCATGTGCGGAAAGGGTTTGCTGGATTTCAGAGCGAGTCTCCTTGATGCTTATTGTGTTAGCCCGAGCCCTTCTCGTCCCAGTACTAACCCCTAACTAACGGTGACCATTAGGCAAGGCTTAATTTCTTTTCTTCCTTAAGCAACAGCTCAGATTTAATACGTACCATTACAAATAACTTTGCTTTATTGTACTAATTACTAAAAGGAATGGATAGCTTTCTCATATTTTCTTGTTTCTCACATAATTAACTTGTTAAAAACTAACCTCACCTGTAAGAGGCTGTAGTCATTTTAGGAATAATATTGTGCATATACAAAACATAGCTTGATATGAAACAAATCCTTTTTCCTCTCCTGTTATTTTATATCTCCCCGGTCAGAATTATGAAGGGGTAACATTCAGAAGTAGGAACACTGATTAATGGACAGCCACTGAATTAATTCATCTTTGGGAAGACTGAGTCTGGGAACGCTTAGCTACTTGTGGCAGAGTAACTCTGGTGGTCCCTGAGCAGGACCACAGAACCACAAGCTTCACAGAACGTTAGGCAATGGGTGTGAACAGCAGCCTCATGACTCATTCGAGGGCGAGCTGGAATGGGGTGATCCAGCAAGCAGGAGAGAACTTTTAAAGAGAAGCTAGACTGTAGCCAAATGACTCCTAGGGCTCTGTAGTACTGCTAGGAAACCCAGTTGTCTGTTGCACCGCCCCCCTAAAAAAAAAAAAAAAAAAAAAAAGACTTGTTTGTTAAAAAGGCCCCAGGCATGGAGTTTAGGTACAGGACTGGACACATCTGGAAAACATAATTACTGAGCTTGCAATTAGCAAGTTCGGTACTAACACACACGAGGCAGATGCACCATTCATCTCCTACCTTCTGTGAGAGTTCAAACTTTGAAACTTATGTCTGAATTTTTCAGTTAAGAAAATTTGTAAAGATTCAATTATTTGTTGGAGATGAATTCTCATGGGGGTGGTGGAACGTGGCTATTGTGGAAATGATTTGATTTGGTCAGACCTGTAAGCTTCTAAGCCCTCCAAAAGGTGATCTCTTTAGACACAGAATGGTCTATGAGTGTGTGCTTTCACACCATCGCATTATGTGAATAATTATACTATAATTGTATTTCAAATGATGTTAGCTGGTCAGTGAAGTAATTTCTGTTCAAAACTGTTACCCAATGAGTGACAATCCACTGACCATTTTTCTACAAGATGGAAAGAAAATAGAAGTCAGAAGTTATATATATATATATATATATATATATATATGTATATATATATATATATATATATAAATAAATTCTGGAAATTAATATATGTAGAAATTTATATAATTGTGTATATATATACAATTACATACATTTATATGAATTTCAGAAAAACATACATGTGTGTTTATCTATGTAGGTCAACCTTGAGATCTCATTCTAGATATGCTTTATTTATAGTTGACTGTCTGGGCTTTAAGGGTTTAAGGAGAGGTAGGAAGGGGGGACTTTTCTATGAAAAAAAGACAGTTCTCAAGTTGTTTCAGTCTGGGGAATTCAAAAGTATCAGAGTTTTCACAAACAGCCTTCTTCTCAAAGGTTCGTTGGCCAAGTTTTGATACCCCAAGAGGCTGGGGGAAGCATCTGACCTTCTGGGCACATACCACACTGTCCAAACCTTTTCGGGCTGACCCATCACATCTAAGGGTCTCAACAAAACGGACGGCACCTTGAGCAAACAAGACAGATACTCTCTAAAGACAGGCAGCCTTATACTTGAGTTCCTGTAAGAAATGGTCAATTCAAAAATGTTTTCTTTTAACTGAGTTAAAAATAGTATAAACTGAAATAGCTCATCCTATGAAACACTTAAGAGTAAAATGTGTGTTTTACTTTTTTTTTCTTGACTTAAAAATGTGTTGCATTAGGACGAATCAGGCCGCTGCAGCCAGGATGGAATGTGAACCATGCCACCGGACAGCAAATTGGAGGGGAACATGCCTTTCGTCTTAATTATAGGCTGGACAAGGGAATGCACTGTGTGCTCTGCTATGTATGAGCAGGGAGAAAACTTTCCCAGGGTATTTTTCTTTTGCATTTCTGACTCTTATTGGATTGGAAGCTTGTCCATGTGACCCAGCAGGGTCCATTTTTCCATAATAAGGCTAAAAATATGCCAGAAATGTTTTCTTTAGCACGGTCTATGAGTGTCAAACATGAAAGTGACAGAACTCTCTTTCCTGCTGATTCTATTTCACCTTTTCCTGGAGAAAGTTCCACTGCGATCCCACCATTCTCTCCCTATGTTATTTTTCTGATAGGCTCCGTAAACTGGAGTGTAATCCAAAATGGAATAATTATAGAAATTTATTCCACGTTCCTGTAAAACACAGATTTTGTTCTCTCTTTATAGTTATGATTCTAATGACTCACCTTCAGCACGTCATAGCCCTTGAAATGTTTTTCCTGTAATAGGAATGCATTGTCACTGAGTCATTCATACTCTTCACCAGGGTCTGTTATGAGATGAATTGCATCTAGAATTGCATTTAGATTTAGAGGTAGTCCATGACTACAATGGATTATAAAGGAAGGATACAGTGAACAAAAACATGTACTTGGTTGGTGAGAAGAATCAGGTTGAACCAAATTATACCCATATCACCTTGGTATACTTTATTTCCAAACCTTTATTTCTTTGTCTGAAAATTGGGTATATAAAGTTGTTGCAAGCATTGAAAGTAATAATGAATCTGATGCATGTAGCATAGTGCTGAAGTTATTTTAAAGAGAGAAGCTGTGACCTTGATCTTATTTCTAATCAATTAAATCAACTAACCATAAATTAGATTAGATTAGATAGATTCCATAATTCCGTGGATAAAAATATTCTTACTGTGATTAGGAATATTGTTCCAGGCTTCTCCTGATTCTTAGCCACTGCTATCCTTCAAGCTATTTAAACCAGTGGTTCTCAAAAGGAGGCAACTCTGCTCCTTTTGTTTTTGGCTGTCATACTTTCAGTGCAGTGGGTACTACTGGCACTTAGTGAGTAGAAGCCAGCGATATTGCTAAACATTTTATTAGACACAGGACAGCCCCCCACAACAAAGAATTATCCGGACCGAAATGTCAATAGTGCAGGTAGATTGATAAAACCTGGTTTAGAGTAAAAGCTTTAGGGTCTGTTGTCTGGTATGGGGTTCTACCATAGGAGGCATTCAAAGAAACAAACCTATAAAATTTCTCTCCGTGCCCCATTTATTCCAGGAATGGTTTTGAGTGCCTGCTATGTTCAGAGCTGCATTACTGGTGGCTGAGATAGAGTCTCAGTTTCTGAAGCCAGAAGCCAATGTGCTTCTAGAGAGGCCATGATGCTGGATACTGGGTGAGGGACAGATTGAGGAATTAGCTAAATCCTCCTGATGGTAAGTGCATGCATTTAATACTAAAGATTAAATATAAATTAGAAGCAGCTTTAGATGGTTTAATATCATTCCTAGACTGAAGGAGAATTTTCCAAACTAAATTCATCTCTGCAGCAAGTTGATATTTTTACCGAGTTAGAAGGATTTTACTAGCTTGCAGTAATATGTAGAGTCCAGCCTGTCTACAGAATAGCTGCTTCTTTTCCCAGTCCAGGGGTTGCCAGATGCCAGGTACGGAGAATGCCAGATTCAAGGCTTACAAAAATTATATTCATTTAAAAGAAGTTAAAAGTTTGTTTTTATTGAACTCAAAAATTAAAAGTTAAAAGTTTCTTTTTAATTCAATAAAAGTATTTTGTTTTAGCCTCACATTTTTTAAAGCGCTCAAGCTCTCTTTACTTTTCAGGAAGCGTTATCTGCCTCTGTCAACCTGCAAAGAGACTGGTTTTAATTTAGAGAGCTAAGTTTATATGTAATCACATATATTAACCAATAATGATTTAAGGTGTATATTTCCCCCCACATGTATGTAATAAGTGTCTTCAAGGTTATTTCACTTCTTGCTCACTTCCCAAGCTCTAGGTGTGTTTGTCATAATTTGCTTGTGATGGTTTCTTTCTGATGTCCTCATGATTTACAGATCATTTGACTGTAAGCCAAAAAAGCCAACTAAGATGGTTCCAAAATCAGAGGCGTGAATGAGTCCAGGCTCTTACCACTTGAAGTCTATGTTTATGGTTCATGGCAAACTGAAAAGTTCTCAGCCACGTATTATTCTATTCTTGGCACTGAGAAATTATCTTGCTTGTGTTGGCATGTTCCTTTCAGATGAAATTTTTATCAGTACTAAGATTGTTGATACTGTAATTGATGACTGATTGATTGAAACTAGAAAAAACTTAGGAAATCTTAGTGTAAAAATAGCTACAAAAGGCTACACTGCACTTCATTTTAATTGAGAAATTAGCTTAAGTCCATGCACAGTGAATAAAGACTGTGAGTGGCGAGGTCATTGTCAAGGGTATCTATAGATTCTGGCTTTACTCCCAGGTGTGAACTAGATAAGTTCACTTCGTTCTTCTGAGTGTCCATTACGCATTTATAAAAATGGATGGATTGAACTTCCCCATCCCCTTTTAATGCTGTTATCTACAATTCTGTCAAAATAACACCACATTCCAGGTAAGCGACATTACATAGAAAGAGGTCTATAGTTAAATTTAGAGTACAGGTAGCCACTTGGTTCAATAGTAAATTGTTTCTTAGCAAGAAGGACTCTATGAATATCTGTCATCATCATAGCTCTGTTTTGGAAAGCCACCTCTGATGGCTCCTTCCGTGTGTGCTGATAGTCTTTTTGTCACATGAGTTCACCGCTCTGATCATAGGTGGTCAGATGAAGCTAGAGAAGCACCTGATACAAAGGGGGCAATGTACATTTGGCCAATGACCCCTAAAATACCTCAATAGATCTCTTCTATACTGTAAAGTGAATGGCTGAGCCAATTCTTCTTAAGAAGTCCATTTGAGGGCAAGTCAGCAGATAGGAGAGTGGTGTGGAAACTAAGAACCATAGGAGAAAAGCATTAACTAGAAGACAGGAGATGTCAGAAGCCATAAGAAAGCAGAATCCATGGAATAGTAAAAGACAGAGACAACATTTGCTATGAGTAAGCAGAAACCCTGAGGACCTAGTAGCAAATGTCTAGCCACAAGTGACAGGTTCAGAAAAAAGACCAGCTTGGGTTTCCAAAATAAAAACCAACTTTTTTAGGTTGTGAAATCATCATGTCTTTATGGTATCCAGGAGAAGAAAATAATGGGCTTTTCTTAAGTGGGATGCATGGTAAACAAATTCTCATTACATGTCTATGAGGGGGGTTGATCCAGTGTCTCTGTTGGTGCCTATATAGTTTACCTTGACTTTCACTCTGACCTTGAGTTTGGTGAAGTTGGGGTTGTGTTAGTTAAAATGTAGTTGCATTGTCTCTGGGTGTAAGTACTAGAATTTTCTCTCCTCCCCACAATCCCCCCATCTTCCTCCTTTTTCATCATGATCGTGTCTTGTATATGGCTTTTTAGGCTACAAATATCTGGAAGATGTTAACATTATATCAATCATCCCTCTTTGAATTCCTGTAATGGCTTGGCATGGTGCCCCACACATAGTACGTACTTAATAAATATTTGCCAAGGTAGTGATGAGATTACAAACAGTGGAATTAGTTTTTCAGACACCCACACTTTAGTTAAAACATTTTATGAAATGCTTAAGGTATTTTCTTCATTTTGGGAAAAATTGAAAAAAATGTATGTGGGCTAGACATATGAAACATTCCCTGGGATATCCTGGCTCTGGTTACCTAAAGTCACTGCTGGATCATGCATTTACCAGAGGTCAAAGCTTAGAGAATGCAGCATTGAAGGTTCTCTGCATAATGGTGTAATTTCAAGTTACTAATAAGTCAGGAACACTTGATCTCTCTCCTTATTCTTGCCCAGATGAGTCATTTTCTTGGTAGTTTACCTGGAGCTCTTCCTATTTATACACAGCCGACTAACTGGCATGGAAAATTATGTGCATCTGTCTTTCATATTGAAATATGTATCTATATGTATTTTTTTCTCCCTTTACTATTCTTTTTCTTATCTTCTTATTTCTGTAGTCCTATGGTTTCTGCCTAAAACTAGAGAAGTCTCTTCCAAGGTGACTTAGTCTTAAATCGATCATGAAGATGGGGTCTCTAGCTTAGATTGGATTCATTATATAAGAACGGAAACCCAGAAAGACCCATGGCATTGTTTCCCAAAGAATTGTCCAGAAGAATTTCCACTTCTCAGAGCCTCATTTGTTTTCTAAATCCCCACAGAGAGATTTGACTCAGCAAAAATGGGTTTTGAGCCTTCCTCAGCAGCAGCAGCGGCAGCTGAGCTATGGATCTTGGCTCTCAGACTGGCCTACTTATTCAGCAGATGCCGTCCTAGCCAAGCCCTGAAATAGCTTTCGGCCCCTGCCACAAATGCTGCCTACCAACTGTTGCCTAGGTGAGGAGAGCCTTGGCCATAAATCCTGGCACCCTCCCCTTCCCCAAATCTGCCTGATTCATTTGTTCACACCACACCTTCAGAGTGGAAGGTATGATTGCCTGCCTTCTTGCTTGCTTATTCTTTCCTTCTCCCTCTCTCTCTCTCTTTCTTTTTTGACCTGGCAAGTGATCCAGCCAAAAATGGAATTAGAAAAGGCACCCGCACCCATGGATCACCAACAGACCAAACAAGAAAAACTACTGTGGCTTATTTAAAACTGTCTTTGTGTTCTTTAAGATTTCTTTCACCTTTTTTTTTTTTTTTTCCTGAGAGCATCTTGAGCTTTGGAGTAAAAGTTGACTTTTTGTGGGTTTGACTTAAAGATTTGTCTTCCCTGAGTCTAGGTAGATGCAGGAAAGGTAATTTGTTAAGAAATGATGTGACACAGAGCTCAGAAATCATTAAAAAGATTGGTAGATTGGACGACATAAGAATAAAAATGTTTTGCATACCCCTCACAAAAAAAAAAAAAAGAAAAGAAAAGAAAAAAAAGTTAGAAAACACCACAGGTGAAGTTGGAAGACAAACTTAATAGGGAAAAATACTTGAAACTCCTGTCACCGACAAAGGGCTAATTTCTTTAACATATAAAAATCTCCTGCTAACATCAAGAAACAGATCAATAACTCAGTTAAAACATTGTAAAATGTGTGAATAGAAACTACAAGGAAATGAAATTAAAATGGCTTTTAAACATATGAAAAGATACTCAAACTTACTCATAATACAGGAAATACAAACTAAACTAAATATGGAAACATTTTTTTTGCTTATCATATGGGGCAAGACCCAAGTTTGAGTCTTGCTGCTAAGATTGTGGATGACCAGCCATTCCTATACCATGCTGATGAGAATATGAATGGTTACAACTTTTAAGGAAGCAATTTGGCAAAATCTACCAAAACTATAATGCACACATCTTTTGATCCAGCAATTCTACTTCTAAAAAAATTGTTCCCTATGTATACTCACCCTTGTGCATCAAGTGGTGAGTGTATATATATATGTGTATATATATATATATATATGCCAATTTCTTGAGGTGGGGCTTATTATAGCAAAAGATTTCAGCTAATCTGAGTGGAATACTATTAAACTATTAAAAATGAGCAAGGAATCTCTTTGTGTACTGACATAAAAAGCTCTGCAAGAGATGCTATTAATTGGAATAATCGAGGTACATAATACTATGTATGGCATGTTTCCATTTGTAGAAAAAGTAGGAAAAATTATAGACTGATACAGAGTACGTATTTGTTTATATTTGCATACGATATCTAGAAGCAGGAAACACAAAAATTCCCATACAAAGGGAGTAAAATGGCTAGGGCATTAAAAAATGTTTATGCAATGCGAATGCCTCTCCCAATCAAAAATTGAATGAAAAATTATTAGAAAAAATGTGTCATAAAATAAGGATCAAATACAGAAGAGTGGCAGAATGGGAATAAGGAGATGATAGCATGTGTCACTAGAAACAGTTGGTGCCAATTTTTTCCAATCTCTTTTGTCTTAGTTTGGGCTTAGACTGGGTCGTTTAAAGAACATTTATTTCTCACAGTTCTTGAGGCCAAAAGTCCAAGATCAAGGCACCAGCAGATCCAGTGTCTGGTGGGCACTTGCTTCCTGGTTTGCAGATGGCCATGTTCTCATTGTATCCTCACTTGGCAGCAAATGGGAGGGGGGAGAGAGAGAGAGGGAGAAAAAGAGAAAGAGAGAGAGAGAGAGAGAGAAGGAGGGGGTGAGAGAGAGAAATCTCTGTCCTGTCTCTTCTTATAAGGGCACTAATCTTATTCATGAGGACTCCACCCTCATGACTTAATTCCTGTCACATTGGGGGTTAGGATTTCAGCATAAGAATTGGGGGGGGGGGAGGGAAGCAGACATGTAGTCCATAGCATCCCTACACATGCTTTCTTTGATAATCTACTTTTCCAACTTTGTCCTTTTGCTGTCTCCAGTTCTCATAAATTTTCTAAATACACTTCTGCTCTAAATTTCCTTGTCCTATAATTATATATTTATTATTCTACTGATCTATACATGCATACATGAGCTTGTTGAGAACTTAGATGACATTAAACCCTATTCGTACACTTCATTTAAACAGACAGGAGACTGAATGAGATTTTAAACCTGGAGCCTTATTCTGAGACTCAGTGGAGACAGGAGTCTGGTTTTGACTTACATAGTAGAACTGAACGTGAACAAAAGATTTAATCAAGCTGATCCCTTGCTGCCTGAGGATGTTCCCTTCTAAGGGACTGGGCTCAAGCCAGGTATGCTAACCAGGTCCAAAGGGATTGAGAAAAACTTTCAATTCTTGTCTTATTTTATTGCAGTTTGTGAAGAAAAATTATTACTATTATTATTATTACCACTGAGTAATAGTAGAAGATTTATGGATGGTCAGTGAATTCCCAGTCACCATGACCAGGAAAACGCCAGCAACTAAGAACAATTTACTAGCAATGTGACCTTGTTCAAATCACCAGGTCTTTCAGAATCCCAGCATCTTCATTTATACAACAGAAATGTTTTTGAGAGACCAAATAAATTCTACACAAAGATGGCAGCAGCACCCACTGGTGGCCAGTCTCCACGATGGCCTCAATGATCCTTATCTTCTGGTATTTATATCCTTGTGTACCCCTCCCACCTTGTATCAGCATTGGCCTGTCCCAAATGACACAAGTGGTGGTATGTCATTTCTGAGGTTAGGTTATAAAAGTTTTGTCTTTGTCAGGCTCACTCTCTCTTCCTGTCTGTCTGTCTCTTCCTATCTGTCTGTCTGTCCCCTTCTCTCTTTCTTTAGGGGAAGTCACCTGCCACGTTGTGAGCAACCTTTGGAAAGACATGTGGTGAGACACTGAAGCCATCAGCCAGTGCCACAGGAGTGAGCTTGGAAGCATCACCTCTCCCCCATAAAGCCTTCAGATGACTGCAGCCCTGGTCAACACCTTTGAGCTCAATCTTATGAAGAAATCTTGAAGCAGAACTGTCTGCCTATGGTGCTTCCAGATCCCTGATAGTCAGAGACTTTGTGACATAATCAATGTTACTTTAAACTGCAAAGCTTTAGGGTAATTTGTTAGGCTGCAAAAGATAACTAATACAACCGTATACCAATGACAATAATAACTGATCAGTCAGGTGCCATTTATTCTTCACAGAAAGAATTTCGTGGTGTTGCTAAAGTCTACTTGGGTACAGTGATTCCAAGGAATAATTGTCCCTCTGACTTACTGGAGGCTACATTATGCCCTAACTCCAACACCTGTCTATTATGTTAGGGTGTCCTATTAACTCTCACTCCTAGCACCCAATACGCCAGTCTCACTGACAGCATTCAGAAGACAAAGTCCCATGATGGGAATAGAAGTTCTGTTCACCTCTGCTGCTGCTGATACTGAACCACAGCACCGGATTTGTTGCCTTGATTCTGATTCAAGGTGGTTTCATGAATTACACTGTTTTAAACTGCAACAACAGTTCTTAGAACGTACACAAGGACTAGGTGAGTGGAGGGCACTATAAACTCTCATCATTCATGCCTCAGTCTAAACCACTTTGTCCAACAACCTGATTCCTTGACTTTTGGGGCTTTTTATTCTTACCGCTATGGTCCATGTCTTGTCTCTGCTCCCTAATTCTGGTTTTCTGTCCTTTTGGTCACCTTCAATAAATATCCTACTCTATTTCACTTGGCCCTGGAATCTTTCTGGGTGCTGCCTCCAATGGTAGAGATTTGACTATATTTATCCTGGCACTATAAGCTGCACTCATAGAAATTCTAGATTTGTTGGGGCGCCTGGGTGTCTCAGTTAAGTGTCTGCCTTTGGCTCAGGTCATGATCCCAGGGTCCTGGGATTGAGCCCCGCACTGGGCTCCCTGCTCAGTGGAAAGACTGCTTCTCTTTCTCCCTCTGCTGCTCCCCCTGCTTGTTTTCTCTCTTTCTCTCCCTCTTTCTCAAATAAATAAATAAAATCTCAAAAAAAAAAAAAAAAAAAGAAAGAAATTCTAGATTTGTTGACCGTTCTTACCTTTAAAATGTTGCCTCTGAGTACCTGGTCTGATCAACAACTCTGCTCTGCCTTTTGACTCTTCCAAAAGACCCGCATGGGATAATTCAACCATCATGAGTCTGGCCCACGGTGGCTTCTGCTCCTTTCTCCATCCCCAGATTTCCCAGTTTTACTCTGTTGCTTATTTCAGAGCTCCTTATCAATGATGCTTTCAGTCTCTAAATATAGACTGCAGAGATCCTCAACTGTGGTTAGCATGAAAATCACTTGGAGGGCTTGAAACATATTCAGATGGCGAGGTCCTACTTCAGACCAATTAAATTAGAATATCTGAGTACAGGTCTCGGGCATGAATGTTAAAAGCTTCCCAGCTGATTTTCATGAGTAGCCAGATTTCAAAGCAATAATGTGCAGCTAGGGCTGAGTGAATTCAAATATTACACTCACTAAAGGAAAGGCATCTGGGAGCCAGATTCACCCTCGGGTGGCCAGTTTGTGACCTCTGACTAGAGGGTGAGTTGACAGTCTTGCTGGGAAGCCAGGGGCTTTGTTTATGTACTCCCGCAAGATGCTCCAGATGGGTAAAGGAAACAGGGAGCACAGAATTCAGAAGCAATTAGCTAGTGCATATGCTCCCAGGGCAGCCCTGCTCCAAGAGCACATCTGATAACCTGCGGATAATTATAAGTTTATGGTGAACAAACCATTGCTGAAAGATGGCATCGTGCACATCTGTTGTTTAGAAAAAGCTGTCGCAGAGTTTTTGACTTGGCGCTAGGAATCCCAAACCATGGCTAATGGCACTTTCCTCTGAAAAATTCTGTTTGTGCACATGGAGATTCAAGAAAGAGTGAGTGTCAACGCCAATAGAAAGAAGGAATTAGAGGCTTGCCTTTTTGGGGTAGAATAAAAATACTGGTGTCTCCAAATACGGTTCTTAAACTAACACATGAACGGGCATAGCTTATGGTAGTCGTTAGCAATAAATATAACATTGGGAATATGGATTTGATCTTTCAATCTTTCAATTGGTGCGAACAGCAAGATTCTCAAGATGAATAAAAGATCTATTTAATTGCTTTCAAATTGATCTCCTCTAACACATTTATAATGATGATGGTACTTTTAGGGATGTTAGTGTGCACAGCAAATGCTTTCTAAATTCTTAACACGTCTTGACAGAGCAGTTTAAGATGTTTTAATATAGCCATTATCACTGCTCTGCTGACTAATTGGTAGACAGGGTATTGGTAACTTTAAAAAATTTTAGTTCTATCCATAAACTAGATGCATGAGGATGGATAAACTCCATCCATGGTCTTGATAAAGAAAATTCATGTACTGAGTATGTAACAAATATACTGTATTTGAAATTGGGAGTTCCTAAACATTTCTTAGTGCTCCAGGCTCATTCCACTTTGGAGGTCCAGGTTAATGGGTGTGAGAGCTTCTTGGGAGGCACAAGAGGTCTGTCAGTCCCTAGGAAGTATGGCCCATGGAGGCACACAGACCTTTTGAATCCTGGTTTTGCCACACAGAAGTTATGTGACTCTAGGCAATCGATTAACCTCTCACACTGAGTTTCCAAAAAGATCAGAACACCTGCTTTCCCAGGTGACTGCTGGAATCAGATAATGTGAATGTGAAGTGGATACGTGGTTTTGATTGAGTGCTCATTCTGAACAGACACTTGGTTAAGTGCTATGGGGAAGAATGAGAGCATAGGGCACAGCCTCTGCCTTCTAGCAGCTCACAAGATATTTGGGGAGATAAAATACAAAATCAAAGATAATGAATTAAAAATACAAGGTACCCATGTTAAGTTACAAAATGATAAACTCATTAGATGCTATTAAAATATACGAATTTGGGTGAGGACATCTGTCTTTCACAATCTCATGTATCTTGCATAGCATAAGCCATAAAGTTTCCTTTAATTAAATAGGTCCGCAAACCCCCACCCTTATCCTATATATAAAGATATGTGATTTAATCTCATCCTCAAAATAATGATTATGAGATATTCTTTTACTGATAAGAAGTAAGCTCGAAAATTCACCTTAACTAGGAGGTGTGTAATTACTGTATATAATTAGAGATTCTGAATATGAATCAACTAAACACTATTTGTAGTATGGATGGGATAATAACTGTATCTGACTATTTAAAATATTAGGTTCGGGATGTGTCAACTGCCATTGTCAATCTGAGGCCTGTGGGTATCTAAAGGCCAAGTGAATTGAGACTCAGAGCAAGTAAGCCCCAAAGGGTGAATATAAGTCAGGATTCCACGACTACCAGTGATTTGGTTCACAGGCTGCTTTCCCAGGGCTGATCTTCAGCACATGCTGGCAAAGACGCTCCTGGGGCAAAAAATGGGGTGAAGGTCATCCTGGAGGCTGGTCGGAGTCAAGGAAATTAGGGTAGCTGAGAACACAGCAGGGATTCCACAAGTACAAATTAAATTTTCTTTTGGGAACAAAGGAGGGAAGATGGGGGATTTAAATTCTCTCCTTTTCTGCGAAATTGCTATACAATGAAACTATTCATTTTGCATTAATGGCAGCCCAGTGCTAATAATGGATCTGGTTTTATGACACTTTCACAAAAATAGACTTTGGAAAATTATTAATAGAGAGTATTCAGTCACTGAGGCTGTACTTACAGATGTTTCCTCTATTGTTTTTGAAAATTAATCTCTAAAGACAGATCTAAATCCAGGTCAAAGGCCATTTCATGGATAATTGACAAGATTTGTGGTGCCCTAAATTTTGCTGTGTCTGTCAGTACAATAAAAATCTCTTTGATAAATGTAATTAAAATCATGTACAATAAAATCTGGTGGGTTGTATTAACAAAGTTTTTTGATGTAGTGTAGATGAAAAAAGTGAAAGGGTATATGTTTCTTTCTGCCATCTAATGAAGACTTGTCTTACTACAGGAGGAATCACTTGATATTCACTAATACATGCATAGTGTAAAACAAAAAACCTAGGACACATGGTTTATGTCCAAGGAAGTGATTTCTGAAAGGCTCGAGGTTTTTAAAGACAGTAGGATAATCCATTAAAGTATTTTTCTCCAAAGATCTGAACAAGACACTATGTTTCTCTTGAAGGAGACAATTTTAATGTCTGAGGGACGCATGAAACATGGCGCCTTAGAATAAATTCACATTCAGAGGGAAGGTAATATTATTTGGAAATTATAGTGTCCTAAAACTCACCAAATTTGTGGAAAACAAGCACTCCTCGTTTCCTTGGAAGGCCTTGGGGAAAATATGTCTCCAAGTGTTCCTGTGGAGCCAGGATTTCAGAGACAACATAGGAACCACATGTCCTGTTTCTTACATGTCCAGTGATGTCTAATGTGGGTGTTCATTGAGCCTGACAACCAGATTGTCCTTAAAAGCAGCTGATCTCATTCCCTGTGGGCGCTGAGTTCCTCGTTCCTGAAATGGATGAGTTCAGAAGCTCTGGCCCTGTTCCATGACTCACCTCCCTGCCAGCAGGCTCTCTGAGAGGGCCCTCAGACCCCTGCTGCAGTCAAGCGACAGAGCGGCCTCTTTTGCTCTCAGACATCTCCAAGAATGCGGATGCAGCAGTTAGCTCTCTCTCGTAAGCCTCTTGTGGTTAACATGAATAGCATTCTTTCAATTGCTGCAGATATGAAATATCCCAAGTCTTCCAGTCAACAATTAAAAACTCAGGGTCATAGTTTTGCAGGAGATGCTGAAAATGTTTGAGCTTGGGTGTAAAGCATTTTAAACTTGAGTGGTATGTATATTTATTCTGTGTCTAAATGTTGCCAATGAAGTAGAGATTTTTCGGTTATTCAGGTTTTATTAGGACGGAGAAAGTCAAGACAGATGGCATGCTCTCCCGATAAAATATTTTTTTTTATTACATTAAATGGATACTTAACAAAGAGATACTTTTGTTAGTGTAAAATAGAGTTAGCTTCTCTGCCTCTCAGTCCCCTCATCTGTGAAGTGAGGATAATTATATTTACTCCACAGAGTTAGCAAACCTGTCAGTTTTCATATTTGTAAAATGGAGACAATGACAATTAGGTTTGGGATATGTACCAGTGACAACGCCTTGATATGTGGGCCCAGAGCCAAGGAGGTTAGGGATAGCCGCAGTTCACATGACTTGTTGCACATAATTATTTTACTATCCTGTTTCTGTCTTAAAGGTGTCCCAGGTTGGAAAATAATGGTCAGTAAATTGAGAAGGAAAAAAGATGGCGGCTCTCACTCAAATGGATCTGTCTGCTCACAAGCATTTCATGCATTCCTCTCATCTTATTTCCTGTCCTCTGTCCACCAAGAAGAACAGTCTCCCCTCTGGTGGCTACACTAGACCATTGTGCATCAGGCGGTAGTCATTTCAGTCTTAACTAGTCAAACATCACTTCTATTATTTCTTTTATTAGATAATTTGGAATGAACGGTGCTAATTATTTCATTAATTACACTTTGTAAGTAAAACTAACGGCAATTTGACTGAACTATAACCACGGGAGTTGTGTGGCCTTGCACTTAGTCATTCTGTTACAGCAACTGGAGCTAAAGTGGAAACACACAGAGTCTTCTCCAGAGATAGTTCTTCTTGCTGGATCTTCCAAAATGGTAAGTACCAGCAAATTCGGAGAATAAGTGGGGCAGAATCAGGATGGGCACAAACACAGCTTAGAATAACTCTTCTAGATGGCCGCTCCTGTCCAAATTACAAGTTGGGTCTTCCCAGTAGAAAGAAACAGGTAATTATGGTTGGCCTCATCCATGGTCTGGGGTGGAAACTGGGGAACGAATAGCCACAGTGCCTGTGAGCCCAACAGCTAAATTGAGCCCTTTAGGTTTCGTGCATACATACGGACCCTCCCGGGAAGATTTGAAAGTTCCAGTTGCAGAGTTTTCATGTTTCAAGGGCAACAGTCTGTTATTGAAGTTGGAATTCAAAGGTTTGGTCAGGCAGCTGGAAGGGTCTGCCTGGGAAATGGGATGACAGTGGCAGAAGCAGCCCAGATAAGTTTTGGAGGATCTGAAACATAAGATAGACAAATCAAAGTGTTCTGTGAAAGAACGAACAAGCTTCTCCTTCTTTCTGTCTTCCTTGTTCTGACTACAAGTCTGAATCTGAAATTCTTTACATCAGAATTAATAGCCTTTCCTTATTCCTAGTGGGACATACTTCCAGAATTTTACTTATGTCCTTTAATTTAGCTGCTTCTCCTCCTCCTCCTCTTTCTCCTCCTTCTTCTTTGTTTGCATTTGAACACACAGACATGCTTGCTAATAAGCATATAAGGCTAGAGACCAGCAGCTTCCAAAAACCTAATGATTTCATTTGTCTTGATCGTGTTAGCTTTCATTATCTTCTTCATTTCCACTCATAAGACTGTAATAGTAAGGCCAAAATTCAGTGAATTATTAAATAATTGCAGAAACTGCTATGCAGGCAGCCAAAATGGAGTGGTTTCCAAGGCGGATAGATGATAAAGACTTCTGTGTAATAGCTTGAGATGTTTATTTGATTGATAGATGAATGAAGGTCCATATTTGGCATAGAAAAGGCTATTTATGGGTGTCTGTGGGAGACTATGGGATGTGTGATGCTAAGTGTATGAAAGACCCCCTGTACGTATACACATACATCTGCACACACATTTATACTTCTAGACACACGTATACGTATGGCTCCATGGGTGCTCAGAAAATACGTTTCCTGATTCAAGTCTCAAGATCTTGTTTTTCACCATGCACAAAATCCATTATTAAAGTTGAATTGATCTGAAATGATAGCCTCTCTTCAAAGGGAAAACAAAATGGAGCAAAGTAAAAAGCAACAAAAGAAGTACTACATACAACAATTCAGCCATCCTGTTTCCCTTCAGCTTCTTTTCTCATTCTCTACATTTCAAATCTCCATGGTCTTCAAATTTCCGAGCCCCTCCTCCCCCTTTTCAAAAGATAATCTAACTTCCCAATTTCCTACTTCATGGAGAAGGTAGATGTATGAGGATGGGTTCTCCATCAACCTCTGCTCTCCAACCTATAGCCTTATGAAATCTATGTCCATCATTTCTCTCTCCTTCTAATTATAATGGACAGGATGTGTCTCCTCCTACCTAAGATGGATATCCTTTTGTATACCATGGACCTCATTCTTTCTTGCCTCCAAGAGACACCCTGGTCCTCTTATTTCCTCATTTCACTTTGCTGAAGAGCTTCACTACAAGGCCTCACTTTCCTTTGAAACATGTATCAGTCTATCATACCTGAGTTCTCTGAAATCTTTTTTTTAAAATTTTACTTTTAAGTCATATGTACACCCAACATGGGGTTCAAACTCATAACCCTGACATCAAGAGTCCCATGCTCTCCTGACTGAGCCAGCCAGGCGCCCTTTAGTTCTCTGAAATCTTTGAAAATGTTGATCCCTCGTACTTGAATTCTCCTCTTCTCTTGACTTCATGATGCCATAATCCATACCATGTATGCAGGAATGAATATATATATGAATAAATAGAAATATTTATATTTATTTACATAAACATTTTATGTGCCAGATCCTGGTCTAAGTGCTAAGGCTATTGCAGTGAACAAATCACATAGATCCTACCCTCCTGAAGCTTATTGTTTTTTGGTAAAAGATTGAAAATTAGAAATGATAATAATAATGAAATTACTCGGTAGGTTTGAAAGTGGTATGTGTTAAGGACAAAAATAAAGCTGGAAGTGAAGAGACTCAGTTTGTAAATAGTACTGTCCTCAGGAAAGTCCCCATGTTAAGAGAGGCAGGTAAAGGACTGGCCTAGCCTGACTTTTAACAAGACCACTCTAGCTAGTTTGCTGACAGTAGATAATAGGGGACAGAATAGAAGCCGACGGTTAATTGGAAGCTACTGTGATAATGTGTTGTGAGGGAAATAATGGTGTCTTAGGTGAGGTGGTAGCAGTGAAAGTATTTGGAGGTGCTCAGATTCTATATATTTTTTGAAGGTAGAACAGGTGATGGAGGGGATTTGGGGGATGCGCGCGTGAGAGAGAGAGAGAGAGAGAGGGAATGTAAGTATGACACCAAAGATTTTGGCTTGAGTAAGTGGTAAGATTAGGTGAGATGAGGAATACTGAGAGCGGAAGAGACTTGAAGGAAAAGATTTTAAACAACATGAAGGATTCAAGATTTTTAAAAAGGTTATTTTCTTTAAATTTATTTATTTTTAAAAGATTTTATTTATTTATTTATTTGACAGAGAGAGAGAGAGAGACAGCCAATGAGAGAGGGAACACAAGCAGGGGGAGTGGGAGAGGAAGAAGCAGGCTTCGCACGGAGAAGCCTGATGAGGGGCTCGATCCCAGAACCCCGGGATCACACCCTGAGCCAAAGACAGATGCTTAATGACTGAGCCACCCAGGCACCCCTTATTTATTTATTTTTTTAATTGAATTATATGTTATGCTGTGCTCACTAGAAGTCTAGCCAGTATCTGTCACCATTCAAGGCTATTACAGTACCATTGACCACATTCCCTATGCTGGTCCTTTTATCCCTGTGACTTCTTCATTCTATAACTAGAAGCCTGTAGCTCCCACTCCCCTATCCCCGTTTCGTCCATCCCTCCACCCTCCTCCCCTCTGGCAATCGCCACTTTCTTCTCTGTGCTTATGGATCTGTTTCTGCTTTGTCTTTGTTTGTTTATGCATTTGTTTTTTTTTTTTTTAGATTCCCTATATAAGTGATATCAAATGGTATTTATCTTTCTCCTTCTGTCTTATTTCACTTAACATAATAGAAAGTTGGCCTGGCAGAAGGCAGAGGCTTCATTACCCCACATTAGCAGTAGCCAAATCATGTAGTATCATGTGCAGTGGAGTAAATGCTTCATTATATTTTCTTGAAGAAAGCTTCAGGTAGGATTAAAATGGCTAGACTGTCCTGGAACTGCCGCAGGCGGGTGCTAAATGGAGGGCAGCCAGCCTGAAGTGAAAGTCACAGTAGGAGAGGGTGGGGTCCACAGAACACTAGAGGACTAGAGCAGGAACTCCGATCAAATCACTCCTAGAGCTTACACATCTCTGGATGTTTTCTTTTGCTTTGCTTAGTAAGATTTCCGTAAGTGAATTCCCTTCATTGTTCAAGCCAGGTTGAATTGCACTTCCTATTGCTTGCATCCCAAAGCATTCTAGCAGATCCATATTTTGGTGCTGGAAGTGGTTATGCGTCCGCGTTTTATTGTGGAGTTTGCTGAGCGGAGGAAATAAGTAGGAGAGCAGCAAGGACCCCTACCCCCACCAAGCCAGAATAGCAAGTTGGTAAGCTTTGTTATGTGCAAGGAAGATAAGGACTTAGGTTGTGGCTTTTATGTGCTTTTACTCGGATCTGATGAAGTTGTAGCATCAGGGGACTTGATAGGCTCTTTCTTCCAGTATGCAGAGAGATCTTGTATCAGAGACAAGCCCAGGCTGCAGGTAGCACATCTGAAAGGGTATTTATTGAATGCCTACTCTGCCAAGCACTGTATTCATCAGGGGCCGGGGGCCGTATGGCTGACAAGCCCTTGCCTTCTTGGATCTTACATTCTAATTCATAGAGATATGTTATTGGGGGCGGGGGGGAAGCAAAATGGGAAATTAGGTAGTGACAGTTTGTTTTTAGGAATAAAGGAAAATAAGGGGATAGAAAATGGTATGCACTGTTATTTATAGATAGGATGGTCAGGACATCTGAGGGAAAGTTCCTGGGCAGAGATTTCAGCAAATGGACATTCCTTGAGGCAGAAGTATGCCTAGTATTTCAAGGAATAACAAGCTAGGTGGCCAGTGTGAGTTATGTGTTCAGTGAGCAAGGGCAGGTAGAAACAGGGAAGATAGACCAGATCACATGGGCGTTGTGTGTAAAGTTACATCAAGAGATATCTACCGAGAAGATAGTGGTGGAATGATTGGACCATCTTGGGGCTGGTGGTGGATGGGGTGAGAAGTTTTCCAATTTGAGATATGTCCTGAGGGTAGAACTGACAAATTGCCTTATGCATTAGGTGTGAAGTAAAAGAGAGAAAGAAGAGCCAAGAAGACATATTACCAGAGAGTCCACTGATCTAATCTGGAAACTTTCAGAATGCCATGGTCTCCACCTCAAGTCAAGGTTGGTGACAAGAGAGGCAGAAACCGGGGGAATTTAGGAGGAAAGAGTAGTGAGACCAGGTTTCTTCCAAGCTTATCCTGCTAAGCATTCTTTGCCAGACAAAGAGAAGAGTCACGCTGTGAAGACACAGATATGGAGTAGTAGAAATATAAAGAGTATATTATTAGGGGGTCCAGGAATAGGCCAGGAATATTGTTACAGCCATTAAACAAGGCCCTGTGAGATGAAAAGACCACAGAGATATGTTTCTAGGAGAGAAAATTTCTCAGGTTCATATAGCCGTGAACTGACAAGAAAGTTGGCTTTGGTGCTGGCCCATGAAATTGATCATAAGCACATAGACCCAAAGCAAATAGATAGGCAGCTTACTAAATTTTTAAGTGAGCTGTACTGCCAAAAAACCCCAATAATTGGCCACAAGAGCCTGTATTTCTTAAACCCTAAGATAATCCCAAGGATCCAGGAATCACATCAACAGGAAGTGGTCTACTCAAGCAGTCAGGCCCCAGAAATTGCATCCTTTCCAAAGTCTATCTCCATGGAAGACAATGGACAAGGGAAATCCATTCATAGGTTAGAACCAGGAGTGTTCTCATTAGTTGACCAAGGAATGACTTCCATTGCCAGGGCAGGTTGTCCTTGTTATTTATGGCCAGAAGATTATGACATGTGCCATGTACCAGTGATTTCTGCATGTTTCTTACTGCCCTCTTTTCCAAATGGAAGTTTTGTTTTATTTATCCAGTTCTCTACCAACTTTTGTTAATGGAAATGCCAGAGATCTATTATACGTTGTCTTGGCCTGTGTTCCCCAGAATAGAGAACCTGAAACAAAGGCATATGTACTATTACTTTATTTTGATGTGCAAACCGTGGGTACAGGGTTGAGAGACAAAGGGAGTGAATCAGGTAAGGAGAGAGAGACAATACATGATTATAGTAATGAGTTGGTTGCTGTTAAGTGCACCTGTTTATTTTATCTTACAAGATCATCCCCTGGGGAATCACATAAAGTATGTCTCCTAAGTATATAGAGGTGAAGAGGAGGAGTAGAGTAGACAGAAGGGAAAGGTTTCCATTAGTTTTTGTCTCCCAACAGTCAAAAGTTTACCCTTTTGGGTTCAACATTTTTGCATTCTGAATTTTGCATACATGGGTACCAAGTAAAGACTTAACGGTATCCCACACCTAAGTATCAACAGAGAAGCCACAGGGCAGGAGAGGAGGGGAGGAAGTGCCAGGTTTCACCTGCATGACATTGATGAAATCCTACTTATACTATGATGTGGTGGTCGTAGGACCAAAAAAAAAAAAAAAAAAAAAAAAGGAGGCAGACAAAGCTGAGTGCATATGAAGTGCCATATAAAAGGGATCTGAAACACTTCAGGAATAGTTTCAGGATGGTGAGCCACATACCTGGATTTGATGAGGAGGGTTACCTATTATACAGTAATCCTAGACCCAGAGTTGGATTCACTAACGGGTGAGAATGTTGCTTGTCTCTTTATGGAGGGACTTCATGTAGTTTATGTAATTGAAAATTTCTCAAATCATAGGTACAGAAACAGGGTATCAACGGATGCTATGTACCCAAAGGGAAGACTGAAGTTGTCTCCCCAGCAACCATTACATTGGCCCCCACCATCATGTTGTTCCCATGTAATTTCTGTAGGCTTGACTCCCACATACTCTTTCAAGGGTATGTTCAGGGTAAGTTCACTGACATTGTTTCAACCCCTTTGGGGCCACAATGATCAATATTTGGCTCAAGAATGTTCAGTAATAGAAGCCCAAGGCAATCCAACTTAACACCAAATGAGGAGACTTTTGTTTAGTGGAGGATTGTTCCAGATTGTGTGTTCTGCAGATGTGAAGCCCAGAACCACTGCAGCCATTTTACTAACTTTTGAGGAAGACAGTCTGAGGGGTAAGCCAGCTCATGGAGAAGCACAAGAGTGAGAATAAAACAGAAGAAAAAATGGCCAGTACCTTGAACGAACTGCTTGAAAACTTAGACCAGAGGCTGCATGAAATGAGTTTTTTTTTTTGTTTGTTTAAACTAATTTGAGTTGGGTTTCCTTCCTCTGTACCTGAAAACACCCTAGTTGATATACTTATTAGTATGTCAAAGACAAGGATAATTTTGCCTTGTTATAAACTACTAAATGGTGCATTGATGGAGTGATAGTAGTAATTCAGGAGATAGTCAATGTGTGGTACAAGACATCTGCAAACCACCAAGTTCAAATTAGGGAAACAAAGTTCTAGGTTCTAGGAGATATATGGTCTTAACTGGCTGAGCTAAAACTGAGTCAACCAAATTGAAAATATACAAAGAAAGAATGTGTTATCAGAAGAGATATGAGCAGCATGGGACATAGAAACAGTGGTTCCTAAGGAAAAAAGGTTTAGTGTTTATCCAGTATTGTCCATGGATCTGAAATACTGGGTTTAGGGTCATAAACACTTTCATCCCCAGAATGATATATTAGGATTTCCAAATAGTCATCAAGCCAGTCTATCTTCCTGGTCACATTATATGCTTTTCAAACAATTTTTAGAAAGATAAAGTATAAACTCACAAAAAAGAAATATCTTCCAGTATAATTTTTTCTTCTGGAAGAGAAGCTATAAAATGAATGCTAAAACTTGGCCATATCAAAATTAGGCCAGTTACTATCTTTTCAATTAGGTAGTTTCACATAAACTAATCGATTCCTGTGTACTAGAGGAATGATAACATTTTGGCATCAATTTAGAAGCTAGTAATTCTACACATTTATCATATCCCTATGAAATTTAAACTTCAACAATTTTAACAGTGATTTGATAAATAGGACCTATATTGTTACAACTCTGATTAGGTAATAAGTATATTCTTCACCATCATCATAAAGCTGAGAGAGAGGTCATGGTGGTGGTAGATAACACATAATTGCTTTCCTCCATTATATGTCCCTGTGATAAGTGCCTCATGCATGTATACATCATATCACAATATAGTGTAAATCTTGTGCTCAACAAATATTTTGAAACTTTTTGGGTGGATGGGTTGATGGATGAATGATCAGAATGGATGCAAGGTTAAACCAGGATCGAACCAAAGCAAAACCAAATCTGAGCACATAGAATTCTAAAGTTTGCAAAGTGTTTTTCATATATCTTCATGTGTAATCTACACACACAAAGTCAGTATTATTATCCACATATTATAGATAAAAGTGAAGCTTGATTAGATTCACACAAGGACACAGCTGGTGATCAAGGGTGGGTGCTGCACTGAGACTTCCTTGCCCTGAAATCTAGCTCACCATTGGGACCAATGTTACAATTTTCTCACCTATAAATGGGGAAAGATAATGGTATTTACTTCATAGTTCTGCTTGAGAGTTAAATAAAAAAAATTCATGTAAATGCTTAAGACAGTGTCAGGGATGTAATAAACATAAAATAAGTGTTAGCTATTATTATTTTTGTTGCTGAGTACCTTGTACTATGTCATAAGCTAGTGTTCTAATCAGAGCTTAAATAAAGAGAGAAAGTGAGATATAATGAAAGTTATGATATCTCATGGAAATAAAGCCTCACTGAAGTTGGACCTGTAATAAGAAAGCCATCAGAAGTCTTCTGCAGCTCTCTCTGTGGCCACATATTCTCTAGTTTTTGTTTCTCTCTGTATGTCTATTTCATTACTTTTCTCTGCAGAAGGAATGTCTCTTCATTCTCATCAGAGCAAATGCCGAAGTGGTAGTCTCTCCGTCTCACTTCTATATAGTCTTTCATTCGAAGCATCTTCCTTATCTGCCTACAATTTCTGTGTCTCTAGACTGAATTTTTCAATGTGAGAATCATTTTCACCATGTAATAGTCTCGCCACTTAGACCAATCAGAAACAGCTGAGTGGATCATAAGATTCCAACATGAACAGAGACCTACTCCTTCTACAGGACTTTTTTTTTTTTTTTTTCCTTAGGGAAAGCAATAGCAGAGAGCTGGGCAGTCACCCCAAAACATAACTTCTGTGAATTATTGGGTACTGAAAACTAGATTGACTCCAGTGGCTCATTCTGACTATTCTGACTCCAAACGACATTTGTCATCTGACTCTATTCTGACTCCATGCACTCCTGCCTAACCTCATGGAATGCATTTTTGGAACTCCTTTTTTTTTTTTTTTTTTTCCGATGGCACATAGACACAGTAAAAGATCACCAGTTCCGTGGTCCAGATGGAATCCTGTGCTTCTGACATGGAGCTCAGATCTTATCCCTTGGACTGGTGCAGAATCAAGGCAACATCTTGAAAAGCTGGTTTCTGCCCTTCCTGGACTCATCTCCAGGCAAGCCTCTGCAGCGGACCAACCCCTTTCTTCTCTCACTGTTACCATTGTTAGTACCATTATGATGACGCCCCTTTGAAAAAGTGATAGTGCTGGTCTATCATTATTCACGAACATGTTGTTACTAGCACTGCATGTTTTTCTCTGCCTATGAACAATTTGCTTTTCTTTTTGCGTTCATATATTCCTACATTATCGATGTGCTTACATTGAGGAACTGGAAGTAGAGACTTCGGCCTGTTATTTTTATCATTTTAAAGTAAATATAGCTTCTGTTAGAACTTCAGTGAAAATAGATTTGACACTCACACAGATTTGCATATTTTAATTTCATTGGAAAAAGAAGACAGCAGAATCTATCTGTTAAGACTCATTGGCCTCAATATTTGGAGTCATATACCATGAAAACTAAAGCTGTTGATTTTATTTGGGGATGAGAGTGCTATCCTTATTTAGGGTCCTTTTCTTGAATTATTCTGACTGCTGATTCTCTTATTCAAATGACTTGCATGACTGTGAATACTACTGGTGTGATGAATTTTCTTTCTTTGTTGACCATTTGTCCTGAAATTTGTTAGTTTTTTAGTGCTGTGTAGAGAAAAACAATGTAAAATCTTTCCGCACCTACTCTACGGGAGGAGTGAATCATCCCCCTAATCATAAACACAAGGATGTTTATTGAGATGGTGAGGAAATAAAAGAGCTTAAAATGAGAAAAAAAAAAACCTTAAAATTGTTTACTTTCTCCAACTAGAAATAGAAAAATAATTACATTACGTTTTTTAAAGAAAATGTACCCAAGTCATTCTATCTAAAGTTCCAAACCTAGGAAAACTTTGGATAAAATTAATGCACATCGTAGTGTTTGAGGTGATTAAATATGCAAGTCATTGGAAAGGAAAAAAGATGAATGAGACGCCAAACTTCCAGCTGCCGTTATAACAACGCTCTTCTGTCTTCTCTGACTGTGATTCCCAGCCTGGCTCCCATCATAGCCCATCTCAGGCATGAATTTCGGGACAATGACATACTTGGAGTTGTTTAAATTTATCATCTCTTCTTGCTCTTTTCAGGTTCTTTGAAACAGCTCTTGGTAAAATCACCCCTATTCATTGTGTTATTAAATCCGATGCACATTTTTTATTCCTCTCATTACTTGATCTCTCTACAGCATTTGACACCATTGTTAACATGGTTGAACATGCCCTCCTTGAAACACTTCCCTTCTCTGTTTTCGATGACTCACTGCTCTTTCACTGTCCCTCCTATTCTGGTTGCTCATTGTTGGCTCCCTGTTTTAACTGAGTGGCCTCTATCGGATCTGTAAACATTGGAATTTCTCAAGGCCAAATGATGGGTCCCCTTTTTATCCCTCTTTATACTGTACTCCCTAGATGAACACATTACTTTGATGAGCACGAATTCTCTCAAATTCAGAGCTTTACCTGTGATCTCTTAAGTGGACCCTAGTATCTCAGTCAGTTCAGGCTGCTATCACAATTACCATAGACTGCATGGCTTGACCAACAGACATTTATTTCTCACTGTTCTGGAAGCTGGAATGTCCAAGATCAAGGTGCCTGCAAATCTCATGTCTGGTAAGGGTCTGCCCCCTGGCTTATAGCTGGACACCTTTGCTATATCCTTACATGGTGGGGAGAGAGAAAGAGAAGAAGCACCTCTCTTATGTCTCCCTCTAACATTGCCAATCTCATCACGAGTGCTCCAGCCTCATGACCTAATCACCTCTCAAAGGCTTCACCTCCAAATACCATCACATTGGGGATTAAACTTCAACACATGAAAGGGTACACAAGATGGCTTCGGTTACATGCCTGGCGTTTTGTCAGGGATGGCTTGAAGACTGGGTTCAACAGAAACTGTTAAGTAGGATACCACCATGTAGCTTCTTTAACATAGCAGTCTCAGTGGGATCAGACTTCTCCACGGTGGCTCAGGGTTCACAGAGACAGCGTTCCCAGAGGCAAAAAGTAGAAGCTGCCAGATTCTTAAAGTCTGGGCTGAGAAGCTGGCATAGAGTCATTTCCATATTCTATTCGTCAGAATAGTCACAGAGCTCACCTAATATATTAGTTCTCTAATGCTGCATAGCAATATTACCACAAATTTAGTGGCTTAAAACAACACATATTTATTATCCCACAGTTTCTGTGGGTCAAGAGTCCAAGCATGGCTTAGCCAAGTCTTCCACAAGTCTGCAATCAAGGTGTCAGCCAAGGCTGAGTTCTCATCTGAAAGCCTAACTAGAGAAGGGGCTGCTTCCAAGTTCATGGGGTTGTTGGCAGAATTCAGGTCCTTATGGGCTTTTGGATTGATGGACTGAGTTCCTTGCTGGTTGTTGGCTGGATGCCATCCTCAATTCCCTGCCACATGAGCCTCCCCAACAAGACTGCTTACTTCATCAAAACCAGTGAGGGAGAGAGTCTGCTAGCAAGACCAATGTTACACTCCTATGTAACATAATCACCTTTGCTTTATTCTAATGCTTAGAAGCAAGTCACAGGTCCTGCCTACATCTAAGGGGAAGAGATTACACAGGGTATGAGTACCAAGAAGTGGAGATAATTGGGACCCATCTCAAAGAATGTCCACCATACACAGGTTCAAGGGGAGGGGCCTTGACCCCCACTAACCCCTCTCTCCATGGGAGGATCATCAGATAATCTGTGGTCTCTTCCACAGATATCGATTGTCCTTTGTAATATGGTCTCTTTAGACTCTTAGCTGTTCACTTTTTCCATGTCATTCTTTGAGAATACTTTTTCTGGTTATCTATTATTCTATCTGTTCACTCAACCTCTCTTCTCTAGAATCTTAGTACTAATTCAAGTTTATTTACTCATTCATTCAACAAATACTTAGTAAGTGGGTATTACAGAGGTTCTAGGAATAAAGCAATGAATAAAATGAACTTGCATCCTCACAGAGCTTGTAATCTAAAGGTAGGAACCAGAAAACCAAAAAATAAATGCTTAATATGCTGGTGATACTGGTCAAGGAAGTGCAGAGCAACAGTAGGGTAACTGCAGGGTAGTCAAGGTTAGTTCATTCTTAAAAGTATCATAGTTTGGACAAAAAAATTATATGACTACCTTAGCAATGGTTGCGGGAAGGAGTAAGTATTTTAAATAAGTTGGATACGTAGGATTCTTTTACAAAGCAACTCGTGGGTAAAGTAAGGAGTCAATTATGTGTATGTCTCGGGGAAAGAAAGTTCCAGGTAAAGGGGACAAGGGCAAAGGACCAGAGGCAGAGGCACACTGGTGTGTTTGTGGAACAGTGAGGAGGCCAAAGTGGCTGGAGGACAGTGAGGAGGGTGGATATTAAAAGATGAAGCTGCAGAGGCAATGCGGTTCAGATCCTGTAAAGCCTTGTGGGCCGTTATACAAGCTTTCCCTCGGAGTGATGTGGCAGCCACTGGAGGGTTTTGAGGAGGAGGAAGTTGCACTCTGATTTATGTTTTAAGAGACTTACTCTGGCCGCTGGGCTAAGAATAAATCAGAGGGAGAAAAGGTTAGAAGCAAGGAAGCCACTTAGGACCCTGGTGAAATAATTCAGGGAAGAGACAGATGAGGCCGTTATGATCATTCAGCCTTCAACCACTATTTGGAGCGGGCAAAAATCTAGTGAGATTCTGAAGGTAGAGCCGAAAAGATAATCTGATTGGACGTGGGATCGGAGCTGACGAAGAGGGCCAAATTGACTCCAAGGTGTTTTTCTAAAAGAGAGACCATGAGAAGAACGAGTTGGTAGGAAATATCAGGCACTAACTTGTGGATTATTCATTTTTAGGTGTCTAATAGACTTTTTCAGTGCCCAGAAGGCTGCTCCTTAGTCTTCCCAGGCCTTCAATTCACCAAAGTCTCTCCCATCATTCTTTCAGGTCTCCCCATGCATGTCCCCTCAGCTCAGGTACGTCCCCCTACTGGGGAAGGTGTGGAAGAGAAAGTTTACGATCTCCCTTGCTCCACCATATATTGTCTCTCCTCACACATGTTCTATTTATCTCCCCAAGCCATCTAAGATCTCCTAAGAGTCTAAACCTCTGGGGAAATAACCCAGAGAGACTTTCAGGCACTTTGGCTAACACCCCACCTTTTATTCCTCTGGAGAAAATGAAGTGTGTCATGCAAAATATTCTCCAGGCACATTAATATTACTTAGCAGGTATTAAGGGTGTAGTCCATTCCAGATGTGTACATTATTTTATTTAATTATCTCTATAACTCCTTAATTGAATTCTGGTAGTGGCATATACTACTCTGTGATTCTTGGAAATTTTCCCAAGTTTGTTAAATCTCAGCTGCCTGGATTATTAAATGGATAGAATATTTATTCCCTTAGGGTTGCGGTGAGAATGATGTGTGATGCTGGTCTAAAGCACCCAGTTGAGAACCCGATACTTATCAGATACTCCTGAAATATTAATTCTGTAGCTTGTTTCTGGCAAAGATTGTGTTTCTGACATGAAGTGACATATGTAGATAGCACTTTTCATTCATAAAAAGATGATTATACAACATGAATTCTCAATGTTTTCCTCCTTTCTATATAGTTTGAGAAGCAACAGACAGTATCACAACAGGTCATGTGAGAAGTGAGAGTTTAATGCAATAGCCCAAAGAGGAAGTCAATCAGCCTCGGACAGACAAGAGGGGTAGAACTGAGGTAGGCAAAGAAAATGTGAAGGACTTTTAGACACAGGGCGCTGAGTGAACCAAGACAAGGAGAGCAAATTGTGGATGATTTGTTTGTAAACAATTAACAACTAATTTTACTGGAGTGGTGTTTTCAAAGAAGGGAATAGTGGGACATGAGGTTTAAAAATCAGAGGGCACAGAATGGAAGGAATCTAATAATCCTAGATGAAAGGTTTCGGACTTTCCTTAATGGGCAGTAGGGTAGTCATTAAAGGCTCTTGAATTGAGGATTGATGATCATTTAGACAACATGTACTTGTGAAGTAACTACCATACTGAAAGCCCTATATTAATCACGCAAAGAGACATCATAAACATTCAATCTGGGTATTTCAGTTTGATTGGCTGGACAAAAGAATGGAACCAAGGATCCCGGTCAGGAAATGAATACAGGAGGTGAGGTTGGAGCTGATTGGTGCTGAAGTAGGATGTCAGCAGTCGTGGCCAAAAGGGCAGAAATGCTGTTGGAGGAAATAAAGAGCAAGGAATGAAGTTAGGAGGAAAAACTGGCTCTGAGGGGGAGATAATGAACTACTTTCGAGGTGATGGCTGTCTGCTGTAATGATGAGCAGGAAGAGGAGTGAAGCGTTGTCTTCCTATCCCTACCCAGAATTCTTTCGGTCATAGAGGAAACAATGGGCTTATGAATTAACAAGGAAAACAACGTATATGTTATTTGGTTTTCCTACAAATTAAAATTAGGATTTGTACCCCCAGATTTAGCTAATCTAAATCTTGAAAATGCCACTGCAGAATTGATCGTCTCTCTTGCCTACCCTCACCTCCATAGTTCAGATCTGCCCAGACAGTAGACTCTTTAAATATGCAGATATTTAATTAAAAATGCAGATCACTTGGAAGAAAACCTGGGGATCAGGTGTGAGGTGGAGGGACACTTTGTGATTGTCCAGTGTTGGTCCCTACAGCGCCTTTGGGATTTTTGTTGTGTACATTGTATTGTTCGTTCATTTGTTTGGTTTGCATCTAGATGGGCTTTGGTGGTGGAATTCCCTTCTGGGCAGATCCCCATTCGACTGATTAGGGCTTGCCATTCCGAGGACTTTCCACTCCCTGTACGTGGCCTCCGTCTGTTTCTCCTTTGCAGTGTTCTTTTGAACTGAGTCTCCCCAGATTTCAATTTTCCCTCTATACATGCCTGGTAAACTGTTCCGTTATTACTTTTCCAATATAGAAATTGTCTTAACTTAGAAGATTATACCCCGTTACAAGGTAGGGAGGAAAGTAAGATAAAGGGAATAAAAGCTTTATTCTTTTCAGAGGCATTTTCATAGCTTTTAAAAAAATCTTCAGTCTTTTCTTAACATATGGGTAGCATTCAGTTTTGCCCTTAGTTCTCACACACATTTGGAGTGAAGAGAATACATTTCTTGTTGGTGAAAAACCACAAAGAGCAAGATACATTGGCATTTTGCTATCTTGCCTCTAGATTCTCTAAGAAGTTGGTGTATAAATAACACAATAATTTTAGTACTGGGGGTGGACTGAGTTTGTTATAAGTCACAACAGGTGGAAAGCATGCTCTAGCAACTGAACTGGGTATAACCATGTCCCTTAAATTTCTAATGAAAATTCCATATGCATATTTGATCATTGTAAATGTGGTGGGATTTTCGACCGGCTCAGAGACAGGGTGAGAGAAGAGATAAATTATGTGTCTTACGGGTTTTTTTTTTTTTTTTAAAGATAGAATTTAGTATTAATTTGATTTGGAGTGAGAAATGGGATGAGGAAAATACTAAGTGTTTTTCAGCTTCATGTTCATATTACTTAGAAATACCATGCAATGCGAATCTAAAATCTTTCTCAAAGTGATTATTTCACTTTTTAAATGTGGGTTAACTTAGGCTGAATGGCTCTTTTGTTGGCTCCTGCCTTCCCCCTTTCCTAGGATTCTAGGGCCAAATGTAAAATGAAAACTAAGTTCCGAATTAGGATATAAAAGAGGAAAAATGCAGATAGGTTTCTGGCACCAGCTGCATCAGCAATGCAAGCCAGGGAGGGCTTTGCATTTTGTTCAGAATATTTGGAAGTGGACCTAAATTTCAGAGATGTCTACCTCTGGGAACCAAAGCACCAGGCAAAGGAATCTGCCAATACTTGAGAGAGACTGAGTGAAGTCAGCAACGTTCTTCCTGTGCTATGGTGTGGGGCTGCTCAGTGTTGCCCACCCACATTGCTATCCCCCCCTCCGCCCCCCAACACCATCGCAAACTTTTCTGGGACCTGAACAGAATCAAAACTGATGAGGTGCTTTCTGGCTTTTGGAAATAGCAAGGCTTGGTCTAAGATTTAAACTGCACTCATCTCTTGGGGCGCCTGGGTGGCACAGCGGTTAAGCGTCTGCCTTCGGCTCAGGGCGTGATCCCAGCGTTACGGAATCAAGCCCCACATCAGGCTCCTCCACTATGAGCCTGCTTCTTTCTCTCCCACTCCCTCTGCTTGTGTTCCCTCTCTCACTGGCTGTCTCTATCTCTGTCAAATAAATAAATAAAATCTTAAAAAAATAATAAAAAAAATAAACTGCACTCATCTTTTAAATGGAGGGCATAAATTGTGTGCCCTGTGTAACTATGAGGGCTGATGGCTGAGGGTAAGGGCGTCACACAGCAGGCAAGAAATGTGCTGTCTTGGTTCCTTGGCTTACATGCAAACTTGCCCTGAAACCTTGAAAACATTTCACAACTCAGTGCCTCAGTTTCCCAATGCGTGATGTTCCTGGCTTCTCTGAAGGAAACCTGGGGACTAAAGCATGGCTGAAGTCTCACCTCCGTTCATTGTTCATATTCTCTTCCTGTTTGCTGTTTTACCCCGAGCCCTAGCCTGGCTTTAGGGGTTTGGTTTTGGGAGGAAGACAGGGAACCACATTAAACAAAAGGATGGGGAAAGGTGTGGTGCCAAATGTAGAACCCACTCAACCTTGTGGGTTTGGAGTTTTCAAGCAACCTCCTGCCTCTGGAGCCTTCAGTTTGTTTATTCTTGGCAAAATCAAGCTTCCTGTTTTTAAGAAAAACAGCTTATAAAAATGCTAGAAAAGTTTTCTTGGACATCAAAACACTCTTCCCAAAAAATATTTTGATGATTTAACATGTAAATGAATCAAAACAATGTGAGCAACATTTCCTATAAAGTACATGTGGGTTTTAAAAATTAAGGGGATAGTGCTTAGCTAAACATACTTGGGTTATGGAAGATCAAAAGCATTTGAAAACTAGTCTGAGATGTTTGTTAAATCTCAAATGAGGCCAATCCCACCACTCTCAGCTGAAATGCATGCAATTTATTATTAAAAGAGCTCATGGATGTGATTACTCTTCAATCTCTGGGCTTGTGACTCTTGTACCTAAAATGAACCTTGTAGAATGATTGTAATAATGCTCATGAGTGATTTTGAGACCAGAGCGCTCAGTCTATCCATGGAGGTTGGGGGGGGGGCATGGTGACCCAACGCCAGGCACCACGACTTCTTGACCCACTCATTTTCATGTCAAGGGTCTGGTTCAGGATATTTGATATTTCCTATTATGGCTCATTGGATGGTTGGGTTGTTTTTGTTTTTGTTTTTGTTTTTCCAGATGGGAACAACATATCTATCAACTCTCAAACTCTTATGTTCCAATCTCAAAGTCTATGACTAGCTTCAGAAGCTGAGAAGGCTTACATCCTGCTGAGAAGGGTAACCGTGGTGCCTAGAAGTGTACTTTCTTACCCTCAGGGGTCTGTATGCCCGCAGATGTATTGGGAAGTCCACCAATTCCATATTATCCCCAAATAATCTCCTACAGAACACCCATAGTGACAACTGAGAGGTCAACAGATCTAGGTTTTGGACCTCTCTGCAAATCTGATTAAGTACCTACTGGGAGTAAGTTATTATAATAGGTAAAATTCTGAATAAAAGTGTGAATAAGAGAGTCATTTGATCTTAAAGAGCTTTGAATCTAGCTGAGGGAATTCTCTGACAACAACAATATGAGGCTGTGTGTGATAGAATCTTAGAGAGGAAATCTAGATTTTTCAAATGAGAAGTTCCTCTCTTGAGGATAATTACAATTTTTGTGGGATTTATGGCACTTAAGTTAGGAAGGAAGGGTTGAATTTATAGACATAAATGGGGAAGGATGATGGAGGCATTCAAGTGAAATGGAAACATTACAAAGTCCTGGAGAAGGGAAGCATATGGCAAGTCAGTGGAAAGGTCTGGAAAAGCTGGAATAAAGGGTCAGCCCAGGGTTTTCTATCTGTATTCCTTCGAATAATGCATGATCCTTGAGAAAAGGAGTTATAATATTAAACTTATTGGGGAAGTTTTGCATCAAAAGTGTTAAAATCTGAAAAATTGTAGGATTTTCTGGAATGTTGAACCAGCTTTTCTCCAGAGGGAAGGCATACAAATATAATATTTATTTAATCCACTTGACAAAAATACGTAGCAAAAAGCTGGTATTACTAGATTAACAGATTAGAAAACTATAGTAGCTGTAGGAATTGTTGTAGAGGCTTAATGAGCCTTGATCTGTAAGCTGATGTGATTGTGCGTACCTAGTACCTGCTGCTTGTTTTTGTTAGAATTGTCCTTGCTTAGACCAGGCATTTGACAAGGATTTTTGTGATATCTTTGCAGAGAAAGTGAATACGTGTCATCTGAATGATAAAGAGTTAAGGGACTTTGTGATTAGTTAGATGGCCAGGCTTGGAGTGTGCTCACTAACAGTTAAGTGACAACCTAAAAGGGAATTTTTGATGTTGTGTGGACAACTTCGGTTATCATCTTTAACCTGGGATAGAGCCCCATGTAGGGCTCCCTGCTCAGTGGTGATTTTGCTTCTCCCTCTGCCCCTCCCCCTGCTCGTGCTCTCTCTCTCTCTCTCAAATGAATAAATAAAACTTAAAAAAAATTAAGGATTTATAGAAACCTACAAGCTAAATATGGGACAACAGGGAAAGGTGACATAGAATATGTAATGTGATTTGGGGTTAGATCAATAGACATATGGTATCTTGATTTAGGGAGGTGGGAGCTCTATTAGATCTGCACAGGTCAGACCACACGTTGTAACATTTTATCTAGTTTTTGTGAGAGATGAAGACCAATTAGTACTAACTGAAGGTCTGTGACCAAGACAGCAAGTAGACTTTAAACATGACCCAGAAATAACAGGTGCACTGGGAATTTTTAGTCTAGTGAAGAGAAGAATCAAGAGTGGGTATGGCAAGTATGTTCAAATATTTGGTAGTTTTTCATTTAAAAGGGGACTAAATTTGATTTCTATAATACCCTGCAGTAGAATTAGGGCTCATAGTTCTATAGCAATCTTTTCATAAGTATTTGTTGAATGTCAACTCTGTCAGGCATCACGCTGAACAAGAAAACAAACATGAATGAGAGGAGTTCCTGCCCTAAAAGAACTCAGAATCTACTGGATAATAGAAACATGGGCAGCCATAACCCAGCATAACACGTGGGGCCCTCGTCAAGCAGTGTCCTACATACAGTTAACATGGAATGAACAATGAACTTGGCCTGACAGTGATTTGTTTTGACCAATGTTATGTATCACATAATTTAAACATTCACATAATTTTGCAAGATTTATAATTTTTTTTTAAAAAATAGCATGTTGCAGCTCTTGTCCTGAAGTTTTTCTTTCCCCAGCAGAAATCATTGTCACTTCTTTTAGCTGATTACCATATTATTTACCTCCATGTCTCTAAACGGCATGATTGTATTGCTACTTCTTGATTTTCCAGTTTTAGCTTTAGCTATCAACTTTCCCTTAGGGAAGATGAGGAGTTAGCTCTATGTCCTTTCACCACACACATGTAGCCTCCCATCCTTCATCCTCCATGTATTTTTGGTTAAGGCAAATACTCTGTTATCATGTCTATGAAAACTATTCACAGCTGAGTCATGTAAAATATATTTACTTTTCCTTCCCTGCATAATTCTTATTTTCTCAGGAATTAATATTTTTCTCATTTTTAAATTTCTTATGTCCTTATCATTAATTCAACCTCAAACATGACAACATTTGTCTAGATCTTTTCTTAAGACATTCAAGCCATTTGATTGTCATTATTTCATCTTCCAGAAATTCTCCCAAAGCCTTGTGAGCTGCTCAAGCTGGACTGGAGTGGCTCTGTACCCAGGGCACACTCCCTCCTGGGGCGATCTCACACAGCCTTTGCCTTGCTCCTACTGCTCGGATACTCTGTCTTCCCTTAGTTAACAATCTCTTTTCTGGATGAGGACGTGCTCTAGTAGTTTTCCATGTGGGAGAAACTGAGAAAGAAACTTCTGAGAAATAGTAGATTTACCCTCCTATTCAATGGATAGTGTATCAGGGTCTAGATATCTAGATTGGAAGTAGTCATTGCCTACAGAAGTTTAAAGGCATTGCTTTATTGCCATTCAGGGATGCTGAGAGGTCCAAAGTCTTTCTGATTTCTGCTCCTTTGTGTGTGACCTTTTTACAAATGTTTATCTTTGGAAACTTTGAGGATCTTCTCTTTTTGGTATTTCAGTGATTTGCTTTCATACGAACCTGTGTCTGTTTAGATTACTGAGCACTTTGTAGGCTATGTTGATCTCGTCCTTCCATTTTGGGAACTTTTCTTGAGTAATTTTATAGATGTTTCCCTCTCTTCATTTCACTGCTTTTTCTGGAACCCTTGTTCCTTTGATGTTGGACCACTTATATTGGTCCTGTTATTTTCACATTTTCTCTTCTATTCACAACTTCTTCATTTTTTAAAAAAAAAAATCTCTGATTTTTATTACATGGCTGCATTTATGTTTTATCTTCTTGATAAAATTAATAAAGATGTATTGATATTGAAGTTTTTTCTTTTCTGCCTATCATCATCTCATTCAAGTTGCTTTGTGCGGTAAGGAGGAAGCATGGGGGTTCTTTCCTGCTTTCTATGTTTCATATTGGAGGCTTTCTTCCAAGTCCCACTAATTTTTATATTTAAGGATAAGGCACTCATTAGCTGATCTGCTGTTCTGAGTACATGAACAGGGGTTGTTAACTGTCACGTTCACTGTAGAGTGATTTGGCTCGGCTGTTTTAATGGAGAATCTCCACTGTCAGTTTCTTTTTATCCTTCTTTTTAGCAAGGAGATATTTCCCATGGAAGATTTTTTTTCAATGTCCTGTCTAGTAGCTAGTGTTCTGAGAGCCAGGTAGATGCAGAGAGTGGTGGGTGTTTGCTTTCACTATGCATAGGATTACTCTTTTCAGTAAGAAATCTGCGCCATCAACTGTGCCTGCTGTTACTTAAGATCCCGTGTTTTGTGTTTTCTAGACAATAAACTGGGGAGGAATAGTCTGGTATAGTGAGCTAGGAAACTGGTAATCTGCCCATTTCTTTAAAAATACTTTCAACTAATTAAAAAAAAATTGTCCACTCCCCTTTACTCCTATTTCTCAAGGTACCTGATGAGGCCAAATTGTGAGCCTTTGGGGATTATGTAGTATAAATCTGGGTTTTCCCTACTGCTGGCTAAGTTTCCCTACTGCTGGCTAAGTACTTCACTTCCTTTGGTATCTATGTCATTTACTATTCATCCATCTGCTTTCTAGCTTCCAAAATTGTTTCTTCTTTCTTGTTCTCCTTATCCTTGAAAATGTGTGTGTGCGTGCGTGTGTGTGCGTGTGCACGCGCGTGCACGTGTGTATAATCGAGGATCAATTTTTGTGCACGATCTGGGATGTTTGCAGGGAAAGTGACATTTCCGGAGGACTCCAAACAATAAATAAGATTTTTCCTGGCAACGGAGGCATCAAGGAAGAACAATACAAACAACAAAAGAGATGTGCAAACTTTAGCAAAGAATTGAGGAAATGGTGAATGTGGCTAGGACACTGCCTGGAGATAGGCTGAGATGGCAATCAGAAACACTAAAAGCAAAGAGTAGGAGCACATTGTAACTGGATAGAGATAGGAAGAGAAGAGAGGAGTCAAAGATGATTCTGTAGTTTCGAGTTGGAAAAGTGGTTGTCTCTTAGTGAAACCTCTGGGGTGTGTATAAGTGGTATGTATTCCACAATGGACAAAAATATCGTGATATGATACATTGTCTTTCTACATAGTCCTTAAGCCCTTAGGTGGAAGATGGTAGGAAAGGTTAGGTTCCAGATTGCTTCACCCATGAGAAATGCCAATGATTTTCCAGCATGTGTATGTACCCCTTTTAAGCTACTTGGTTTCAGGAAAGTTTTGAGAAGCACAGAAAGGAGTAAGAGTAGAGGGGAGGGAGAAATAAAGAGGCAGAGAAAGAAGAGACACAAAGAAAAAAACACTTACAGTGATGACATCATTGCTGTGTTATAAAACTGAGCTTTAAATCTGCAAGAGTCATTTCTGTTCTATCTCAACAGGGAGAAGTGTGCTGAGCTCTTGGGGTCGTTGACTAACATGTCTACCAGATGGATCCCGGGTTTGGCTGTTTGAGCAGAACATTCCATCTCAGGGTTTAAGATGCAACAATGCATTATTAAACCTGTTTGTAACACAATGTGCAAGATGACATCATATCCCTGGGTGTGTGTGACCTCACCAAAAATGTGTGCCCTGCTGTGTAGGCAAAGTGGAACTCCAGGATACAGACTGTTAGGTAAAGAGTTCTAATACTTTATAAATAGCTGCCTTTCCCCCAGTCTTCTCTCTCTCCTCTCAAATCCAAAATGTTCTTTAAAAGAGGAAGAAAAAATATTTTATGCACTCCTGCATCAAAGAGATATAATAAAAATGTTGAGAAATAAGCCTCTGAAATGAATGAAAAATGGATATAGCCTCAGGAGATTGTGAATTTTTGTCTGGTATCTCAGTAACGGTCTGCCAGGAAATAAAAACCACTGAATATTTAGAACAGTAGGACTTTAATACAGGGAGCTAGTTACACTGGTGATAGAATAGCTAAGAAGCCTAATGGGACACTGACGCAACCCAGAAATGAGGATAGGCAAGACGACCTGGTACCTCTGAGCTGGATGCGGGGATAGGGAGAGCCTAGTCGTTGGGCAGAAGAGAGGCAGCCAGGGGCAGAGAGAGGGGTGTCCTGGCCTTCTCCTCACTTCCTGCACTCTCCAATATCCTACCTGTGTTTCTTTTACAAGGACTGAATCCAAGGGGGAGCCAGTGGACACAGGAGCCTGGGAAACCCTGCACAGAGGGGTCAGTCCCCTGCCAAGCAAGCAGAACACAGGGAAATGGGTAATAGATCCAAGGAAGACGAGGTCCAGAACCAGCACACCTAAATCCCAGCACGCCCTAAAGGGGAAATGGTCAGTACCAACAAAGCCATCGATGATCTATGAATAGTGAGGAATGATTATCCATCAGAAACAACATGAGATGTGGGAGACTCAGGAGCTAACTTTAGCTGAACATTATAGAAGGTTCTATATTCATATAGAAGCCTCTACTACCATCATAACCAGGACTTTGGACTGGATTTTAGTGATGGGCCTACCCAATATGCCTCACTATCTCTTAATTATTATACGCTGACAAAATTAAGCATGGAATACTGGAAAACATTCTTTTGGTGAGAAACACCAAAATTAGTGTTTTATAGATTTATTGTTGTCATTGTTATTGCTAATAATACTGATACCCAATACACAAGCATTCATTTATAATTCAATAACCCAGTGCTGGCTAATCATATTGTTTTCACAGGTCAATCTTATCCCCAGACATTCCTACTGCAAAACTGAAGTAATTTCTTTAAAAGTGATATTTGACAGTTGACTGTTGATGCAATGTTCTATTATTAGCTAACATGTAATTAGTTCATTAAAAAATACCTCAACTGAATAGCGTGTAACTTAATACAATCTACTAAAGTGCAGAAATCCACAGTTTCTCACAAATGCGAGCAAAATTATAGTGCAGGGAAACTGGAAACGAGAAGATGCCAGCTGGCAGGACACTAAGTGTTTCAGCTTGCTGTGTTTATGACCTCTATGTTCTAGAAAAAAATTAATTAGATTATGCTATTTGAGAATCTTGGAATGTTATGGCTCTGTGCCAGGCTTATCAGAATCACACATCCGAAGTTTAATTAAGCTGTTTTAAATTTCACTTGTATTTCTAAGCTTTGAAAAAGCAATAAATGTAGGAACAAATAAATAACAGTGGAAGAATGCTGAGATTCCCTCAGATGGCAGCATTCAGTATAAAATCGTGGGCTGTCCCAAAGTCTAGTCTATACTCATTTTATTGAACGTGATATGAAGCACTACTCTCTGTTCAGGAGTATTTGGAAACTAGATGTTTGCAATGTGGAAACTATAATTGTCAACTTATCAAGCTATTTTTCAAAATTCAAATCATTCTCCAACATTTCAGATTTGGGGTCTAAATGGGGAAAGACATATGGGTTCTAATATTGACAAATATCCTCTGCTTCCCACTTATCTTGATGAGAGAATTGTACCGACTGACCTTCTAGCGAGTCATAATATGAGTAGGCTTAGTTTTTTAATTCATATTTTCATCATTTACTTTTTAATTGCAGTAAACTGTACATAACATACAGTTTTCCAGTTTACCCATTAAGTGTACCGCTCAGTGGCATTAAGTACAACCATCACCACTATGCATCTCTAGAACTTGGCTAAAAGTTCTTTTGTTAACTGCTTTCTAAAAATAAAAAATAAAATAAAATCCTTTTCAAATTTCAAGAGCATTTGGTCACTTCAATCAAGGGCTGATAATATGCAGGATACTGCATTTGCGTTCACACACACAGGAGCCAATACGGTCCTGCCTCATGGTTCTGAAATTGAAGTATCCCCGGGGTTTGATTTTGGTGGTAGATCAATGAGTTGTGACAGAATAAAACAACTATCCCACCAGACTTATGGAAGGAGAATATTGACTGTTTTTGAGAAAACAAATGAACATGACAGGATAGAAATGGACACTACTAACCACTTTGATTGAACTATTTCATTCATTCATTAAACAAATAATTACTAAGCATCTACCTGTGTTAGATATTGTTCTAGGCAGTGTGGGGTTTGCGGTGAATAAAGACTAAGTCTTCGCTCCCCTATGCCTTCTATTCTAATAGGAGAGACAGTCTATACCCTGATAAATATTCAAAAGAAGGTGGAAATAAGTATGGATAACATGAGAGACTATGGACTCTGAGAAACAAACTGAGGGCTTCAGAGGGGAGGGGGTGGGGGAATGGGATAGACTGGTGATGGGTAGTGAGGAGGGCACGTATTGCATGGTGCACTGGGTGTTATACGCAACTAATGAATCATCGAGCCTTACATCGGAAACCGGGGATGTACTGTATGGTGACTAACATAATATAATAAAAAAACATTAAAAAAAAAGAAAAAGAAAAGCAAATTTGGTGTCCTTTTTCCAATTTCACTTATAATATTGCCGAGATAGAAGGAGGAGATCTTCTTCCAATGGAAACCCTACTTACCAAACAAGCCATTGGGTCTCATTCCTTGCTGTGCCCTCTCCTGGTGCATGAGGCCATGAGCTAGTACACTCTGAAGATGCGGCTGAGTGTGTCAGATTGTGGAGAACTTCTTTCTCTTTGCTCTCCTCTCTGTTTCTCAGCATTTCGTTTTCTTTTCCTCTTCTTTTATTTCATTGACCAGACAAATGACTAATGATACCTACCCATTCACTTCTCCAACAAATTGGAACTGAAAATCTGCCATTGTGGGGCATGATTCTGGTGGATGCAGGGAGTCAGGGAAGTGTAATGTACAGTTCTGACCCCCCGAAATTCATTGGCACATGGAGATGTAGCAAGCAGAAGGGGACAACCAGTGCCATATGTCCCATGAGCAGCAGAGGTGACCGTGCTTTGAGGATTTCAGGAGATGCCAAGATAACTTCTGTTAAGGCAGTTAGGGAAGAATTCACAGAAAAGGTAACTCTAGAGATGGATCTTGGTCGATGAGTACTGCGGAATCATCAAGTTAAGAGAGGAGAGGATCTCAACATGGAGGAAGTGACCAATATGGCCACCAACTGCAGAAATGTTCAGAAGAAAGGAGACTTTCAAGGTTTGATCACATCAGTTCTCTTTGAAATGGTATCTACATGGGGGAAAAAATGCCTGGTAGAAAATTAAAATTTGGTAAATTAGATGTTTTATTCAAATAACACCAACTCACTCTGCCTGACTTCATCACTATTAAGCACATTCATTCATTCAACAGATACTAACAGATTGTCTAACTTATGTGTGCACTGGAGATACATATAGCAGCGAACAAAACAGACACACTTCCTGCTCTTATGGGGCTTTACATTCTGGAAGAGATAGATTTTGGACATAGCAGTAAGTAAATACAGAATATTTTAAGTGGCTATAGGTGCTATAAAGAGAGGAAAATCAAACCAGGGAATAATGTCTTAGCCCTGAATTACAAGTGTGACTGGCATCTGTGAGGGAAAGAAAAACCCAGTGTGCCTGGAGCATGGGAGCCAGAGGGTAAAGACAAGTGACATGGTTCAAGGAATCAGGGCTCAGATCTTGTGGGTTTGTAGGCTGACATAAACACCTTGACACTGACTATCAGTCAGGGTTTTAAACAGTGGAGGGAGAAGATCTAACCCATGTTGTTTAGGATACCTCTGACTTCTGTGTTGAGAATAGATTGAAAATTTTATGTAGTTGTGGTATAGACATACCCTGAAGGTCACTGCTAACCTCGGTGCTATCTTTGGGCACTGGCATTTGATTTAGTTAAAAAAAAAATTATCAAGCTGGCTGTTTGTTACCTTTAGGCTAGTGATAAGATGATGTATCAGTATCAGTCAAGATAACAGAACCAGAAGGAGATATATGAATACATATCTACATGTTAATAATATTAATTATATACATTAATAATATTAATTATATGTACTGATATGTTAATATCAATTATATATGAATATATATTAATTATACGTGTGTGTATATACACACACACATGACATATATATATAGAGAGAGAGATTGCAAGGTTTGGTTTTTTTGTTTTTTTGTTTTTTTTTAAAGATTTTATTTATTTATTTGACAGAGACAGAGACAGCCAGTGAGAGAGGGAACACAAGCAGGGGGAGTGGGAGAGGAAGAAGCAGGCTCCCAGCAGAGGAGCCTGATGTGGGGCTCGATCCCAGAACGCTGGGATCATGCCCTGAACCGAAGGCAGACGCTTAATGACTGAGCCACCCAGGCGCTCCAGGAATTGGTTTTTTGTGATTGTAAGGCTGTCTGGGCAAATCCAAAATCTGTAGGGTAGGCTGTCGGGAAGGGCAGGGTAGGAACTCTCAGGCAGGAACTGATGTGCCAGTCCACAGGTAGAATTTTTTCTTCCAGAGGGAAATCTCAGTTCTGTTATTAAGGCCATTGAAAGAATTGGACCAGATCCACCCAGGTTATCTAGGAATCTCCTTTATATAAAGTCAAGTGCTTGTCGATGTTAATCGTATCTACAGAACACCTTCACAGCAACACCTTGATGAGTACTTGATCGAATATCTTGGTACTATAAGCATAGCCTAGTTGACACATTAGAGTGATCATCACAGATGACTGACAAATAGACTGACTTTGCATAGACAATGACAACTCTTCTGTCTACCCTCTGTTTTGTCACTGGCACTTTTAAATTATGCAGACAGCCTCAGAGTTGAATTTCCTGTCTGATAGGCTGTAGTCAGTTTCCACATGACAAAATATTAATTAGGGGACTGGACATGATCTGGTTTACAAACTCATTAGCACTGGGAGCCTGGCTTCTCCAAATGGATATTCCAGTGCCAAGAGGGTACATTTCGGCCCCAAACAGCAGCCACGTGGATCTCACGTCCAACTCTTGTTGATGTTCTCATTGCCAACGCTTTAATGTCAAAGGAGTGGTGCTGTCCACAATTCAATATTGAAACGCGTCTCTATGAACAAAATAAAGCCTGTGTGACTTTGTGTGAATCATGGTAAATTCTAAGGATGAAGGATAAACCATCCAATTCATCTTACTGACCCCAATGAACTCTGCTCCATCAATATTTGCAGTGTGACTGAATGCCAAAGCACGCCTTGAGTTTATGCAGTTTGGTGACATTTCTACCGCTAAAAGTGCTACTACAAACTTTATCTTGGAGAACTCATGATAGATGGTGGAGTTGCTCTGAGCCTAGGAAGCTGTTATTGGCCAAATTATGTGCTCTTGGAGAGGAATATTTCCTGTGTATTTAAAAAAAAAGAAGCAGCAGAAGAAGGCCCAGCATGACTAATACGGTCAGAATGTTCTCATCTTCTCTAGGAGAAGAAAGGAGTCAGGTAGAGCTTTGCAACAATCCGTGGTCACAAACCTCAGTAGACACCCAGGTCATTAACTAACCACACGGACTGGAACATCCCAGGGCTCTGAAACCACAGGCATCTATCTGCTGGATGAAAGGAAGCCGTGTCACAGGCCTGGACAGAAAAAGGATGTGGTGAATTTTCAAACGGCTGTGATTTATAGGCAATAAGGTGCAAGGTTATGGTACACAGAAAAACGAATCATTTACGCTTCTTCTCAGCAGCCCCTTCCAGAAACTCTAGCTGTGGCTGGTTTCTAGGATGATACGGACGGTGTCGCCCTTACAGTTGCTGTGCCGGGTCCTCGTTCCTGTCCCCCAGCCCCACATCTGCGAAGTGATCCTTCAGGAATAGCTGTGAAACCCCTGCCTTTGGGAACCAGCCAAGCCAGGGTGTGATATTTTTTCCTGTTTAATTAAAAAGAAAAAAAAGGAAAAAAAAAAGAAAAGAAAAAAGCTTACCCGTGTACTTTTGCCAGCTATCTGAAAGTTCAAAAGGTAAAGAACATTTCCCTCCACAAATAAGCCGTGGAATGTATTTGGAAGTTGGGATTTCATCAGCAACTGCTGTTTTTCAGCCACTCATTCCACTGCTAAGGAAGGTGAAATCGGGAGTTCTTTCCTGAAAGGAAAAAAAGAAAAGCAACTTTATATTTATAATTTGACATCTATGGGAGGGGCTCTCGGAATGGAGGGCCATCTTTCAGATGTTAATAGAGTCTACTGACCCCCCCTCAGAGAGGAGGCACTTGTCATGCCCCTGGGCACAGGAACAGTTCATATTTCCCTTTAAAGGAAATAATAAAACGAACCCGAGCTCACTTTGTGGCCTTCTGAGGATAGACCACGATGGCTGTGTAACCAACCTGTCCTTAGTGAAATACTCTTTTCATAAAATTATATTTGGAACTTACAATGATCCAAAGCTGAATGTCATATTTTCTACTTGGGTCTCCTTACAAGGTCTCCTAGAGACCAGGGCTCGCATCCATGGAACTTTGCAGAATACCCCCAAAGCATCCTCTCTCATGTTGACCCCAGGGTGGAGATGAGTTTGTGGAGGAAATGACATTTGAATTGGACCTTGAAAGACAGATGATGTGAACAAGAAAGCAGGACATAACCTAAGTGCCTGCTGGCATCTTCCAACTGCCTGGGGTGATTTTTTAGTTGCTGAAGAGAATTGGCTTGAGTACCTCAATGTACCTCAGAGGTTTTCAAGGCGCTTTGCTTTCTTCTGGTCACCTTCCTACAATTTCTTTTCTTTCTTTTTTTTTTTTTAAAGATTTTATTTATTTATTCGACAGAGATAGAGACAGCCAGCGAGAGAGGGAACACAAGCAGGGGGAGTGGGAGAGGAAGAAGCAGGCTCACAGCGGAAGAGCCTGATGTGGGGCTCGATCCCAGAACGCTGGGATCACGCCCTGAGCCAAAGGCAGACGCTTAACCGCTGTGCCACCCAGGCGCCCCACCTTCCTACAATTTCTCAATCTCTCCTCTGTGTCTCATCTTCTCAAACCATTTTTTTCCATCTCTGTCTGCCCCACATTACTCCTACTCTTAGTTTCTCAAAACATCCCTGACATAAGGCTGCTTAGTGTCTGGATTTGCAGATAACCAAGGAGAGCAGCAGCATGGCGGACAGTTGGTAACACCTTAAAGTTTGTATCGCACATCCCCCATCCAATTTCCCTGCTCATCTCAGAGATAGTAAGCACTTTACCAGTCATCCTCTCTGGGGTGCCACGTGTCATGTGTCTGGAATTACACCTAGAGTAAGGCAAGGTGAATGTATAAAGAGATCCCCTGATAGGATGACTCAAACAACTAAAAATCTTTCTTTTAGACATAGAGCCTGAAGTAGGATTTCCAGGCTAGCCTTTGCTTCTGCTCCACATGATCCGTCAGGGACCTGGCTGTCGCGGAGCTGTTGCTCCACTGTCCTACTCAGCATTGTTCACGTGGCTAAGGCTACCACACTTCCGGTGGTTAAAGCCTGCAGGAAAGAGTGGAAGAGAGCGCCTACCACCCACGGCGCTCGCGTACCACTTCTGCTCCGTTCGGTGGGTGAGAAGTCAGTCCTGAGACCAAAGCAACTGCAGGGGGTTGGGACGTGTAGTTGCTCCCCCGGTAGCCATGGGCCAGGCCCTGTCTCCTTTACCACGAGAGAAGGTGAGCACACACGTCCGCGGAAAACTAGCGTCCCTGCCACATCCTTCCCCTTATCTTCCAGAGGCTTTTTCCTTATACCCGCCTTTTTTTCTCCACTTAGAAGCCAAGTTTAGATTCTTGCCATATTTTTAATAAAAATCAATTTGGTTCCTCATGTGTTAATGCTTTCGTCCCAAACAAGACTCCGTGGCTTTAAGTTTTCGTGCTAACACAGCCTGGTAAAGCTCTCTTTCCGCACCTCAGCCATGGCTGCTTCTGAAACGAGCGTCCCCTGTTCCTTTGACGCAGGCCGCAGTCAGTTCACCCTGTGTGCGCATGTGCATGCCCGGGGGTGCAGGCAGGGACGTGGGGATTGTGTCTTTCTCTGCAAGAGCGATTGAGGGCAGGGTGGGCGAAGGGAGGGAGTATTCCCTGGGAAGAAAAGGCTACAACAAAGTAGTGACAAGAGAAAAGCGTGGGATAACTTCAGGGGTAATCGATGGGTCTAGTTTGCCTGCCTCATAGGTTACAAGAAAAGTGACTGGGGGCGTTAGCAAGGACTCTTTGCAGCCGCAAGTAACAAAAACCAAATGCAAACCAGAGGCTAAAAAGGATGATTAGAGGAGAAGTTGTGGAGGTAATTCTAGTTTCAAGTTCTAAATTTCAAGTTCTAAATTCAGGGCTCCAGAAAGTGTCAAGTCTTTGCCTCTATCTCTGAGCCGTTTGGCCTCTGCCTTCCCAGATAGGCTCTCTCCACAGGGACCCCGAATCTCTAGGCTCCATATTGTCTGGAAAATGTTTTACATTGTTTCCAGTGAGTTGCCAAGGTAAAATAAAGGTGAAATTCCAGAGCCACAACATCCCAAGCAGAATTGGCAAAGAAATGGATAGAGAGCCATGCCAGGAGCTCCTCTTGTGAGCCACCTCCTGCCCTCCAAGCCTACTGAGGATTTATCTAGGGGACCCTCAGAACTGGAAGACAGGGACAGCTGATGTCAGAGTCACAGCTGAACAAGCGAAAGCTGCCATGACTACGACATGGAAGGACTGCCTCTGGAACAGTCGATCTGCCCAGAGTTTGCTGAGACAGGAGATGTGTGAGGGTTTCTGATACTAGAGATTGGCCAGGTGTGAGAAGAGCCAGTGTGGGCTCAGCCTGAGTCCTGCCCAGTAAGGCCACCGAAAAGGATGGTGAGAACCTCAATAACATGAAACTGGGGGTGAATGGTGTATTCTCGGGGGCTGCAGAAGGACTCACAAGAAATCTATCTAAATGGGTCAGGAGAACTGCAGGAAATAAGTCTCCAGTAATGGGAACATCTAAAGAACCCATGAAAGTACCTGTAATAGGGAGGGATGGTTTTAAACATTTGACACCCAGATGGCATGAAGCCAGCTTAGTAAAAGAACATTTTAAGAAAGAATTTTCCTCACTCTTTAACGTTCCTCCTTCCCCACCCAAAAAGATCCCAGAAGGATCAGAAATTAGTTAACAAGTTTGGGAAGTGGACAGTTAGAAGTTTAAGGTAGAGAAATACCGGAAAAAGTCAACCACAGCATTCCTCCCCAACCCTCTCCCTCACAGCCTCCCAGTCTGAAGCAGGCCTGAGTCAAGAAATGGGAGAATATTTTACTTTAAATCAAGTTTAAAGTTTTCATTAACATCTTGGACTCAACATTGCAATTTCTAAAGTGGAACTGCATTTGTTACTTAAAGTGACTTTAAGATCTAAGCATGATTAGAAATTTAGTCTATAGCAGTTTTTATGTAGATAAGATGAAATTTCAAAGGGTAGTGGAAAACAAAAAAATAATAATTTCATTTGATTACACTATAAAATTTTCTAGTTCAATGTATTGTTTACAACTCCCTACAAATCATGACTGAGGGGAAAAAAAAACACACTCACTCTTCCAGAGTACATAAAATCACCTGAAAAAGACTCTTAGAATCCCTTCTTGAGGCAGTGTCATCCCTACCCCTGCCAATTCTGTGACAAGGGTGTTGTATGGTTATTAACAGCCCCATCTGGGTCACAGAAAAGGCAAGGGTTCTGGAAGGGGAGGTGGCTGGTGGCTCACAGATATTCACTATGACATGAGACAATGGCATAAGGATTCTGTAGGATTGCAGGAAGAGTCACTCCTAATGAAAAGGAAGGCCCAAGGTCCAAGCAGAACCTCAAATTTCATGGGAAGGCTGGGGTACAGAATCAATCTTCTGGAATGTTAGAAACCAGCAACATGGAACAGTGCCCTCTGGGGGCCTCGCTGTGACCTTTGTCATTCCCATGCCACCTGGGTCTACATTCATGCTGCTGCTCATGGGTGTGTGGTGCTCTCCCTGATATGCCTGCTGGTCAGGGTGATGGGCTGAAGCTACCGCCATCTCTGTGGGTTGACTTAAACCCCACCGCACTCCTTGGTGGGTCCTTCAATAGTCAGCAGATAGGTGTGAAGACCATAATACTTTCACAGAGTATTACAGGAAAAAATGGGATCACTTAATCCACATTTCCAAGGCATGTCATTGTTCATACACCTTGAAGTTACAGATCCTTTTGCTTATTTAAAAAATATATATATATGCATACATATCTATACACACATATATGTGTATATGTGTGTGTGTGTATATATATATATACACATATATATAAATATAATCTGGGAACATAAAAGTATTTAGAAAAATGTCTATAAGTTTGTCTGTCTTGCCAGAAGTAAGTTCTGCTGGCACAGGATCTTGTCTGCCTTCTTCAGTGTCTGGAAAAATGCCTGGTATATAGTAGGAGATCAACCAATTTTACTTGATGGGATAAAGCAGCATAATCACTGCCTTCAAGAAGTTGAAAGTCTAGTGGAGGAGAAAGGCATGTAAGCATCGTACGGAATACTAAGTTCAATGACACAGGAAATCATAAAACTGTGTAACAGCAAACAGTGGGTGGGGGTGAGGGAGGGGTGGATAAGGCTTCCAAGAGATGATGCAATGTGGGACATTAAAGGATGAACAGAGCATTTCCTCTTCAAGCTGTTGTTCCCCTCTCCTCCCCTCCTCTTTGAGGGTTCTTGATTTCATGTCTCCTTTGATGGGAAGGGATAATGGGCATAGTGGAGCACGCTGGCTCTGCTCTTTCCTGGGTGTGGTCTGTTCTCTAGCTATGCCAGTGGTATGACTTTACAGGATCTCAGCAAGATGCCTGTGGGACTGCAGCTCTGTGGGATCTTGGCAGAACCTCTCCCACTGCTAAGGTCAGAACTTGGGAAAGATGTAGTAATCACCATAAAGGCACAAGGGCTGAAAGGCAAAGCTGGCACTGAGCAGAGCTCTTCTTACAAACTGTGCTTGCAGGGAAGTGATTGAGAGCTCTTCCTGTGTGTGGCCAATTCGATGGGGTTAAAATATGATTAAGCCTAAACATGTAAACAGCAAATTCCCAAGTTAATGATGATGTAAGATTCTGTTAGGGTTAGGCTGGATTATAGCTGATTGTGTTGTCTCATATTGGAATCTGGTCCAACATGTTGATTCCTTTTATAAATTCTGTAGTCATCCCCAGGAATAGCATGACCCACCAAAGAGGAGCCATTCTGGAGCATCAAGGAGACATTTCTTAGCACCACCTTGAAGAAGCACACACAGCACTGACCGGCTCTTAGGGGCCTCAGGAAAACAGCAGAGCTGTGGAGAGCCAGCGCTGCCCTCGCAGACACACCCACAGCGCAGGCCTGGGCTAAGCGTGCCTCACTTCCTAACAGAGAGGAAAAGCAACAGGTAGTTAAACATAAAGGAAAAATACTACCACCCTTGGTTGAGATCACATTCAGCTGGGGCCAGGGCCCACTTGGTAACCCTCCGTCCTTTCTGGTATTCATTCAGCCACCATGGGCACCCCCTCCGGATGGGTGATTCTTTTTCCAGGGCAACAAATGCTCAGCTCATTAGGGGCCAGAAACCCTGCTCCTCTGCTATCCCTCCAGGGTCCTCCAAGGGTTGGAATATAAATGGAAATCAAAGATATTTCCATCCTAGTTTAACCATATTGATCCTTATCTACTCCTTTCCACATGAACAGTGTTCTGCACCATGTTCCTTAGTGACACCAAAGGAAGCCTGGGAGAAGTCCCCGAAGATGGACCACTGTGCTGTGTTCCAACCACAGTGTTTCTAACAGCACTTAAATGCAAAAGCAAATGCTTCCTCTAGGTAAGGACCTCAAAGAATGAAACTCTTTTTTTTTTTTTTTTTTAAGATTAGCTACAGGAAATAAAAATTTTTGCATGGAGTACCTGACAGTACTGGTTATCATGATATTAATCTGCAACATCTGGGTTTCTAGGGATCATTCCAGTAGGTACGTTCAAGATGCTAAGACCCTAGGCACAATTAAATCTCAACTTTGGGTTAGTGAAAAAAGCTGAACATCGTTCTTTAAGTTGGAATCCGAGTCTATTTTAGAAAACTGCTGGGATTGAGGCAAAGCGGGCTCACTATTCCATGTTGAAAGGGGAGATGTTTTCCTATTGGATAACATCATCCAATACTCTAGTCAAACTAAATACGACAGAGGCTTCAGAATAAAAATGCTTGTCACGGCCCACATCATTCCCAGACTCATCTGGGAAATTCCCGTCCACATAATTTCTCCTGTGACCTTGTTCGTGTAGCCAATCTGTGTCCCAGCTGCCCCGGGGCTATCATCTTCCTGACCTGCTATCAGTGGAATAATAGGAAAAACAGGGGTCTGAAGACTGGCGCTCCAGTCACCCTCTCCCCTGTGCTGATTACCTGGTGACAGGTTAGTTGGCCTCTTCAACCTCAAGGACTTCATGGGAATAATCAGATTTTGCATGTCTAAAGGCAGGAGGCCAGACAAGATGATGCATCTCAACTTTATATATACTTTATCTACTCTACCTTAAAAACAGTGCCATGAATCAGCCAAAATGTTATGCTGTCAACACAGTACATACACACACAAAAAGAATTTGAAAAAAATGTTATAACTCATGTGATGTTGCTTAGAGCCCCTTATTCTCATTTGAGCAACTTGATATTTTCTCAGTTTATGGTGAGGCCTTTATATCATCAAATGATTTCTTTAGGCTTCATCCAGCTGGAGAGTCCACCATTCTGTTGTTTTTGGACGGGAACTTAAAATAAATGTGAAACCAAATGGGCCCAAATTCAGGCTGGTCACTGAAATATGGTTGGGAGGTGCCTCTTCTTTTCTGTTTTTACAGCACTTCCGGCCTCAATGATCACAATAGCTCCCTTACCAGTCTCCCTGGTTGTAGGACTGTCTCCCTGCAGCCCATTTCATACTTCCACTGTGTATGTTTCTCAACGTCAATCTAATTATTCATCTGTGCCCAAGCCCGGCTCACCACCTTAGTACAAACCTACAGAGAGTAGCTCCAACTTGACTTCCTTATATCACTTTCCGTCATTCCTCCACACGTGACGTCTGACCTGCCACAGGGGACACAGGCCATTCCACCATACTCCATGTGCCACCGTACTCCTCTCTCCTACAAGGAAGCTCATGCTATTACCGCCCTGTACGATTCCTTTCTGTATTCGTTTTCTATTGTTGTAAAGGGTTAAAACGGTAAGTGGCTTAGAGGCTAGAACAACAGCCACGGATTACTCCTTGCAGGTCAGAGATCCAGGCCCAGCAGAGCTAGGTCCTTTGTTCAGGGTCTCACAGATCAGGTGACATCCTCAACTGGAGGATTAACTAGGGAGAGATCTACTTTCAAGCTCCTTCAGGTTGTTGGCAGAATAAACTTCCTTATAACTGGAGGACCCAGGCCCCTGGGGTCTTGCTGACTATTGTGTGGGGACCACAAGTGGCTCCTAGAGGCCGCTCTCAGGTCCTTGCACACTTCCAAACTCTCTGACTTCAAAAAGGACCCATTCCCTTTTAAAGTCTCACCTGATTAGACCGGGCCCACCCAGGTAATCTCTTTTTGATTAATGCAACTAGTAGGGACCCTGATTCCACCTACAAAATCTCTTTTGTCATATGATCTAATCATGGGAGTAATAGGTCATTATATTCACGAGTTCTACCCATACTTTCTGGGATGGAATTATACAAGAGTAAAGATCACTGGAGTCTTCTCCAAATTCTGCCATACCTTCCTTTCCTTCTCTGCTGGGCAAACAGTGATTCATCATTCAGAAGCCACTTTAACGCACCTCCTGTGCTAAGTAATCCTGACATCCTCAGGCTGAGGTGCTGGCCCTGTGCCCACTGCGGCTTCTTATTTATCTCAATACCATTACATTTATCACATCATATTTATCTAGCTTTGTATCTGAGTTAAGATATAAGAAATCGGAACATTGTGGAATGCTCTGTTTCATTTTACAACCATATATGTTGATGCTGTGTTCTGTCTGTGAGTTAAAACCCCCTTTTAAACATTGTTTGCACTACTTGAAAGGGAAGTGTGTTAGGTTGTCTAGCAGGAAATATTTTCCTAAGGAAGAGTGGAGGCTTAATGCTAAGTGAATCACGAGTCCCCTTTACCTTGCACATTCAATAACTCGGCCCTTCATGCCAGTGGTACTGACATAAGGCTTCAAATGTAAGATTAGAACTGTTGTTCATGTTCATTACACATTCACGTTTGCTCGTAAAGGACTAGATCACACGAGAAAACATTCTCAACAAATTAAGTGGAAAGATACTGAAGAAGACGTACCATTTTTTTAAATTTAATATTTAACAGTTATTTTGCACCTGTTGTCCAAATGAACAGGCTGGTGTTGGTCATAAATGGAATAAAATAATGAACCAAGAGCACCACTGGCATCCATATAAGATCGCAAGAACTTTTGAATGGCCATTAGTTATACATTCCATTTTCCCCTGGGAAATTTTCTTCTGCGAAGGAAGTAGAAGGAATTCACATTTAATGTGCTTGATTCTTCCACCTGAGAGCCAGTTCGGGTCTCACCAGGGGTTTCCAGGTCTAGTGAATCCAGTTTTTTGGGTACCATTCACTCTAGGTGTACACAGTACAGATGAAAACCACAAGAGATTATTGGATGGTACGCAGACAACGATGTGCATTTAAGATTTGGAGGAAGCAATTGCTTTTGTCTAGTTAGTAATGCAAAATATATCCTGCTCTGTCAATTTTCTGGAAAGAAAACTGGAATTTGAGTAATTTTATACTATAGGCTGAATTTCAGGATTCCTCATTTTGAAAAGAATGAACATGGGAAAGCTTCCAGAACCGCAGTTCTTTGCTAAGACTCTGAAAAAAGAAGCTAAAACTTACCTCCCTCTATTCTTTCATGGAGGACCGCACCACTCGGCAGCTACACTGAGTTCAGACCTTCCCAGATAACAGCCAGGGGAAAGAAAAAAGCAATTACTCCTTATCTTTAAACATGTCTGTAGAAAATTGGGTACTAAACACTGTGCCAATGGACTGCTAGAAATAAAGGCACCAGCTAGGATAATATTCAACAAAGCATTTTGACCTGGCACCAAGCTTCTATTAATGGAATTAAGAAATATCTGCCAGTGTTCTGGGGAAGATGATTCCCACAGTTCCCCTCCAAAATGTTTTCAAATATGCAGGGGGAAGAAAAAAAGAAAAGATGAATCAAATAGAATACCTTGTGGATGATTTGTCTAAGCTGGGATGAATTAGGATAGCTTCTGTTCCCTGATCAATACCTTCTCCAAGAAATGTATGGATACTTCCATTGCCCTAATCAGCAGAGACAGTTTAAAAATTGATCTGGAAAATTGGCACTTGACCTTGCGACCCTGCTTTTTGTCAACACATTCAACCACATCTGGTCTTGAACTGTAAAATTGTTGGACTCTTCCAGAGCATACTGCTCTGACAGCTGCATGCATTTTGTCCACAGAGTAAATCGTCTCCCAGAGACTTAGAAAACCAGGAAAACAGCTTTCATTGCTAGATCCCCTAACCACGAAGGGAATTCTAATAAGTTTCCATGAAGAGGCACTTTGACCTAAGATATTCAAAAGGAAGAAGCACTGTAAGAGAGTGCTGGCAAGGGCATGTACTGAATGTGGAAAGACCTGGATTTGAATTCAAACTCTATCTTTGACCCTCAGTTATCCAAAAAGGAGTAAGACATTCACATTCTGTCCTCTGAAAAAGAAAATATTGTGGGCATTGAAATAAAGCGTCACTATCTTTTTTTTTAAAAAATATTTTATGTTATTTATTTGACAGAGAGAGAGAGCACGAGCAGGGGGAGTGGCAGGCAGAGGGAGAGGGAGAAGCAGACTCCCGGCTAAGCAGAGAGCCCCATATGGGGCTTGATCCCAGGACCCAGGATCATGACCCGAGCCCAAGGCAGAGGCTTAACCGACTGAACCACACAGGCATCCCAAAGTGACACTATCTTGAAAACACTTTATCGGGGTGCCTGGGTGTCTCAGTCAGTTAAGCTTCTGCCTTCGGCTCAGGTCATGATCACGGGGTCCTGGGATCGAGATATGGAAAGATATGGAAAGATACAATAATTTGAAATAGGGACAAAATTTTTTAAAAAGAACTATTTGAGTAATTGCCAAAACCAGAGGAAGGAACGAAGATGTTTTTCAGTAAGTGAATGGATAAATAAATGTGCTATATCCGGACAATGGAATATTATTCAGTGCTAAAAAGAAATGAGTTATCAAGCCATAAAAAGACATGGAGGACCTTTAAATGCATATTACTAAGTAAAAGCCAATTTGAAAAGGCTACATACTATATGATCCAGCTATTTGACACTCTGGAAAAGACAAAACTATGGAGACAGTAAGATGATCTGTGGTTGCCAGGGGTTACGGTGAGGGGAAAAATGCAAAATTAAAAAAAAAAAATCAAAACTTACTGAATCAAAATAAGATCACATAAGAATAAGGATCAGATCAGAAAGCAGACTTTTACTGATTTATAGATTTTCCTTTACAACATTTGAGGTAAGAAAATAATAAATTATATTTCAAAATGCTTACGAAAATTAATTCAAAACTATAATTGTATACACAGAATAATCTATTTTAAATGCACACCTGAAATAAAGAGCTTCTCAATAAATCTGAGTGTTTCCTGCACAAAGATCCTTTTTGAGGACACTTCAGAGAAAGTAGTCTGATGAAAAAAAGAAAAAACGTCCAGGGAGATACCACAGAAATGGCACAAAACTATTAGTAAAGTTAGTAAAATTTAATGTTGTCTACATTAATTCAGAATTGAAATGCTAGATGAAGGGAATTGAAGGATGTGATATATTGTGCTAAGGTACTTCTTTAGGGGGAAGATATAAATATACATAACTTCAAGAAATTGGAAAAGAAAATAATCATAACTTTAAAAATATATTTGGAGTAGCCAAGAGAAGAAATAAAATATTTGAAATGTAACCCTCAGACAAAATTAAGAAATTAAATATTTTCAATGAAAAGCAAGAAAAAAGAAAATAGACTATAAAATGTGCAATAAATAGAAAATACTAAATAAGAATGCAAAAATAATATAAGGTTTATTTTAATATCTCTGAATAAATTAAACTAATCAAAAGATAGATTACAATACCTAGAAATTACATTATCACAGTATTGGATTATAATATTTTCTTTTCTTTTTTTTTGAGATCTTATTTATTTGCGAGAAAGAGAGTGAGAGAGAGCCCGAGAGTAGGGAGTGAGGCGGAGGGAGAAGCAGACTCCCCAGTGAACAGGGAACCCGATGTAAGGCTTGATCTTGATCCCAGGACTCTGGGATAATGACTGAGTCACCCAGGCGCCTTGCATTATAATGTTTTCACTACTAACGATACACTTAGAACACAAGAATGTGGAAAGACATGAGAAACTATAGGTAAGGGAAAAAGTCAAAAGAAAGCCAGATAACAATTTTAGTATCAGAAAAAAAAAATTAAGGTGAAAGAATAACAAAGGAGAAATAAGAACTACACACAACTAAAAATAATGAGGCTAATGACCTCAAATGACCAGAGACCATATATGTAGCCTCAAGATATACAAAGCAACACCTGGCAGAATTACAGTGAAAAGTAAAAAATAAATAAATAATTTTAGTTGGGTATTTAAATATAACCACTTCAGTTTTAAAATGATCAGTGAAGAAGTATAGATATAGAAAATTTGAATAGTATAAGGGGCGCCTGGGTGGCTCAGTCGATTGAGTCTGACTCTTCATTTCGGCTCAGGTGATGATCTCATAGTCACTGGATCAAGCCCCGTGTCAGCCTCTGTGCTCAGCAGGGAGTCTGCTTGAAATTCAATCTCTCTCTCCCCCTGCCCCTCTCAAATAAATAAATACATCTTAAAAAAAGAAAAGAATGAAATAAAAATACACCATTTATTTGCATTATTTTTTCAAATGGTTCCTAAGGTTTTAGGACATAAATATTTATTAAGTTCTTTCAACCTAACTACTTAATAAACAGACTGCTAAGTAATTTTTTGGGAGTCTGGAAATGGTGTGGAAAATTATGGAGACACTAAGGGTGCTATTGACCGAGAACTTTGATAACCTCTTTCTCTGTATTACTTTGGGGAAAAAATGAACTTGCAGGCCCCCTGAAAAAGTCTCAGGAAATTTCAGGGATCTTTAGAATACATTTTGAGAACAATGTATTAGCTCAATTCTCTGTTTCTTGTGTCAAAAGAAATTTTTAAAAGTTGTATGAATTACCTGTCATCAAAAAATGGGCAGTCTCTCTATCATGGCTTATTCTTTCGAATGCCTGTCTGGTTATCCAGGATCTGGCCACAGGCTGCTGGCTTAAAGTCCGTTTGTTCATTGAACCAACATGAGATTCAGTTCATACTTCATGCCAAGCTCATTACTCTGCTTTGGAGATTATTGTACACATAAGACCTTTCCTCTGCCTTCAAGTAACTTATAATATTGTGGGAGAAACTGGCAAAAATATAGATTGCCAACAGTATTTTTAAAATGTTATCAAAGAGGTAAACAGTGCTTTGGAAATACATAAGCAGGTTTATTAACTTAGCTTTGGTGGATGTGGAAGATTCTCCCAGTGATGATATGTTGACTCATATGTTTCAAAGAACGAAGGGATGTGAGAGAGAGAGAGAGAGAGAGAGAGAGAGAGAGAAGGACTGTACTGGGTATGAGCCAGAGGACAGTGATCAATGAAGCTACGGAGGAAGGCAGGGATGTACGGATGCCAAGCTGGGAAGTTGAGACTATTAACAGGATAATGAGAAGTCATTGAACAATTTCAAGGCGACATCTGATAGATTTGTTATAAAAACCTTCCTCTGACAGCAATTAAAGAATAGATTAGAAGAGGATGAGCTTAAAAGGAGACCAGTTAGGAGCTGGTTGCAAAATTAAAGTGAGAAATGATGAGCACGTGAACTACATTAAGGGGACATTGAGGGAAATATGCCCAGTTAGAGAGACTAAGGAGGTTACATGGATTTGTCAGCTAACGAGTGGAAGGGGGTGAGTGTGAGGAATGAATGACAAACAAGGATCATTTTTCTTTTTCTTTTTTTAAGAGGGAGGCAGTACAAGTTTGCAGATAGTAGTTGATAGTAGATAGTAGAAGATATTAGGTTAATTTCCCATCATCTTGAAGAGTCTACTGAAAATACTGCAGATAGGTACTTATCCTAGAGTAGAGCTAACATTGTTTTGGCAACCATATATGCAAGCATGACCAGGTTCGATGCTTTTCAGTTCATTAAGGAATTATTGCCTATGGTAGATATATGGTATGCCTCCCAACTACTGAGCAAAGAACAGGAAGAGAAACCAGAGTTAATATCGATAGTAGGTTCCAACGATGCCCATAGGACTTTCCCATAACACCTATGTTGGAGACCCCTGTCTGACTTTTAACGCAGAACCAAAGAAAGGAGTCGGATCATGTGGCTATTTATTTTCTTATTGAAATTGCATTCACTTCTCAGTTTGTAATAGAGAAAAGACGACTCGGTTTTGCTAACTTTCGCAAGATAAAATTTGCATTTATTTATCTCCAATTCGAAGTGTCAGTAGGTTCTATGAAGTAGAGAACTTCTCCAGTGCCTGGGGCTCTGTTCCCTTTCCCAGAAGGGATTGGGTGCAGCTTGCCGCTCTTCCTTCCCATGCAGGGCCCCCTCTTCCAGGACAGGCTCTCTGTATCACCAGTGGGGCAGGAGGCAGGTTATGATGCCCGGACAACTCAGACAAAGAAGCGTTGACAGCTGAGCGGCAGACCCTTGATCATCCAGCATGTGAGCTGAACAGCCTCCTCGCCCTTACGCTGAACCCACACTGCCCATTATGACTCCAAGTTGGCCAATCGCATTCATCTTTGTAAACAGCCTGGGGCTCTCTAGTTCAAACTGATCCTTGAGCCAAAGATCCAGGCCATTTGCAGAGATCTTGGCAAATAGGAACCCCAGCTGTCAACAAGGAGAAGCAGTGTGTTAACATGAATGCATTTAGTGAGGTGAACTTGGGGAAGTCTATTTTCTAAATCCTACATCAAAACCTCTGACATTTTTGATGGTGCTTTGGACAGAATCTTGCTCTCTCAAGGACAGATTTCCCCAAAGAGTAAAACATCTTTTCTTGCACTCCATTGATTAAAAATTCAGAAAGGAGAGTGACAGAGGTTTACTTTTGTAGGATCTAAAAAACAAAAACAAAAACAAAAAACAAAAACAAAACAAAAAAACTTTGCTAAAAAGAGTCATGTAGTAAAAAGACCATTAGACTTAAGAAGACAGAGGTTCTGGTGCACGTTCCCAACCACCGCTTCTGCAACAGGATAGCTTTATGAGCTATTATATTTTATTGACTTTATTGTCTTCCTCCACTTTCCAAGCTGATCCCTGGGCCCTTATTAGTGCCTTGCCTCCAGGATTTTTGCAGGACAGAAAGCAGGAGCCACATAAAGTCAATGGCATCTCTCACCTTTTCTAAAAGCTCTCCCTGTTTGAAGAAAGGTTAGTCAAAACTTTTAGAATGCTTATGTTTTGCCTTAGTAGTTGGCAAACAATCTAACTTCTTTGTTTAAAAGAAATAAAACAACAGATTTAATAAACAATAACCATGTAGCAGTGAGACTGACCCTCAAGTTGGAAGATTCCTTAGTGTCGTAGAACGTCAGAAGTTACCACTGTCCCTCCCACAACTTGTTCTTGTTGATAACCATGAAACTGGTGACTGGACACTGGAACACTGACCATTGATCACTACACCAATAGCCTCTTGAAAGACATGAAGCTAGGGCCTGGACCCTGGACCCCCACTGCAGAAAGTTCCCACATCTCCATGATTGTGCTTGCTAGCAGAAATCAACGCAGGTAGTAAGAACATGCCATTGGCTTCAATCTTGCATGCCCAATTTTATGTCCGTGAAACACATTAATGGAACCAAATCTGCAACTAACGTGCTAGGTGCAAGTGCACATGGGCAATGTTACTTCTAGTATTGCACCTTCTAAAGTAAATGAAGACCAACTAGAAGGGGTGGAAATGGATGCTAATGACCATAATATTCAACTGCCACCTAGATGCTTATCTCAGACAACATTATCAATCCAAACTCCTTTTCTTTCTTTTCAAATATGGTTTTCCTCCTGTGTTCTATCTCACTCCATGGCACTAATTACATCTAGTTTTTAAGTCAAAAATCTTGAAGTTATTTTTGACTTCTTCTCTCTCTCTTTCGATATCATCTCTATGACACAAAATCTTCCTAAGTCTTTCTCACATGTGCCCCTTCTGCTTATTCGCATGGCCACTCTCAGATTTCATGTCCTCATTATTTTTCTCCTGGACTATTCCAATAATCTCTCTTACTTTAGTGTGCTTCCCTTCCATGGGCCATCCAATCTGTAGCCGAGGAATCTCTCTGAATACAAATGGAGGGAGGTCAGTCTTTCATTCTATTCAGACCTTCAAATGATTGCATCAGGCCCACCTACATTATGGAGGGCAATTGAAGCCCACTAATTAATTAATTAATTAATTAAAAGAGAGACGATGTGTACGTGTGTTGGGGGGCAGAGGGCGAGGGAGAGAGGGAATCTTAAGCAGGCTCCACGCCCAGTGCAGAGCCCGACACAGGGCTTGATCTCAGGACCCCAAGATCACAATCTGAGCTGAAATCAAGAGTCAGACACTTAACTGACTAAGCCACCCAGGTGCCCCAAAGCCCACCAATGTAAATGTAAAGTTTGTCAAACTCACAAAGGAAAGAGTAGAACGGTGGTTGCCAGGAGCTGGCAGAGGAGGAAATGGTGAGTTATTAGTCAAAGGTTACTAAATTTCAGTTGTACGAGATGAATAAGTCCTAGAGATGTGGACAGCATAGTGCCTATTATTAGCAATTTTGTATTGTATACTTAAAGTTTTGCTGAGGGTGTATCTTATGTTAAGTGTTCTTGTCACAAAAATAAAGTAAATAAAGAAGGGAGGAAACTTTTGATGTTTATAGATTGTGGTGATGGCTTCATACATGTATACTTACCTCCAAACTCATAAGGTTCTATTCATTAAACATGTACAGTTTTTTGTATGTCAATCATACTTCAAGAAAGTGGTTTAAAAAAACCCCATAAATATCAGTTAAAAAATCCCTCATAAAAACATTCAGAATAATATTTGACCAAATAATATTTGACCACTATAACCTACCCAAGTTGACACATAAACCAAGCCTCACAGGAATAAAGCTGGACTCAAGGCTAGAGGCCTAATCATGAATGCTGTGCTTGGGAATTTGGAGATCAGATGGAGTCATCAGAGCTGTAAGCAGGGGCGCCTGGGTGGCTCAGCTGGTTGAGCATCTGACTATTGATTTTGGCTCAGGTCATGATCTCAGGGTTGTGAGATCGAGCCTCACGTCAGGCTCTGTGCTCAGCAGGCAGTCTACTTGAGGTTCTCTCTGCCTTTCCTCTGCCCTTTTTCCCTGTACACGTGCATGCTCTCTCTCTCTCTCTCTCTCAAATAAATAAATAAATCTTTAAAAAGAGTTCAAAATAAATTAAATAAATAGTAAATAAATAAATAAATAAATAAATAAATGTTGTAAGTAGTCACTTGAGCAGATCCATGCTTAACAAAAATAGCTCTACTAGAACAGTTGACAACAGAATGGAGTGATGACCAGGGGGAAAGGAGAAAGCTGTGGAGAAGGAGGGAGAAGAATTGGGAACTGGTGAGTTAAAGGCAGGAAACTCTTGCAGCAATACAAGTAAGGAATCATGATGTCCATGTAGTGTTGGGTATCAGCCTGTAATGTGTTTTTGCCCATTGTTCACCTGAAAAAAATCCCATTTGTGTACTGAAACCTACTTGTAGTAAGCAGAATGCCAAGATGATTCCAAGGAATCACACCTTTCTATAATCCTTTGCCCTTAAGTGTGGTAGGACCTGTGATTATGGTGGAATATTATTCCTGTAATTAGAATATTTTATATGGCTAAGATGAAGGGATTTTATAGATGCAACCGAAGTCTTTAATCAACTGACTGTTAATGCAAAGTTAATGGATGGGGAGATTTCCTTGGGTGGGCCTCATCTAATCAGGTGAGGCCTGTAACAAAAAGTCTAAATGTCAGAGATGAAAAAAGGAGTAGCAAATGTTCTCCAGTTGGCCTTAAAGAAGCAGACTGCTATGCTGTGGAGAGAGCCATGCGGCAAGGAACGGCTGGCGCCTCTAGTAGCTGAGGGTCTCAGTCTTCTGATCACCAGGAACTCAATTCTGCTGATAAAGTCTCAGATAAAGTTTCTGCCCTGGCCAACACCTTGACTTTAGCCTTGTGAAACCCTGAACAGAGGGTTCAGTTGGACCATGCCTGAACTTACTTCTGACCTACAAAATTGTGAGATAATAAATGGTATTGTTCTAAGCCACTAAGTCTGGGGCAATTTGTCATGCAATATCAGAAAACTAATACACCAGCTTATAAAATTCAACTCTATTGAGAGGTTTCCATTAATTCACACTTTTCCCCTAAAAAGCATTAATTAATCATCCTTCTATACCACTGCTCTCTATTGTGCATATTGATATCGCTGCATTTATATTATATTATCATGTCTGTTTCTATTTCTTTATATTTTCCACCAGACTCTAAGTCCTAAGAGGGCAAAGAAGATCTTCTCTGTCTATCTGAAACACAGATGGTGTTCAACAAATTAGGGACTTAAATTGATAATGACTTCAATAAATATTCCTTAAATAAAACTCAGACAATGGCATCAAATCAAGTGGTGGCTTTGTCTCCGGAAGTTTTGGCAGCTCTCTCAAACACTATGGGTAAGATCTGGATGAGGAGCATGCAAGACCAACTCTGATAGAGTTTTAGAAACTTGTAGACTTTTTTTTTTTTTTTTAAACAACAACAACAAAAAAAAAACTTTCTGGAAGGATCTACCTGTAATCCCTCACAGAGTCAGAGATTGATTCAGTCACTTCTAAAAATCCCTCTGTTGCCACAAGGCATAATTTCCAAAGAATATAAATAAGATAACAGAAAATAGCTTCTTAAGCTAGGAATGCAAGCTTCCTCACATTTGGTAGCAGTTTATAGAGACGCTTCCCCTTTTGACTGAGATGAGAGAGGCGGTGATAAGGATGGTGTCTGCACAGAGTCCGGAAGAATGTGAGTACTTGGATTTGATCCTGACAACAGATCGCTGTTTGCATCCAACGTTTGGACTAGGAAACGAGAGGGGTAACCGTCGACTGCCAAAAGCCATCATCTGGGGTCTGGAACTTTTACAAGCTCCTTCAGCTATCATTCAAAACTCTTTTAGCTCTATGAAGGCAGGTCAAGATGGATCAGTGTGCTTCAGTGTGCTGGTTCTCAAGTCAACTGGAGGCAAAAGGTGATTGGGTCATCCTCTCGACTCACACTACTTCTAAGAGTAGTAACAGAATAATACTGATGTCCCTGACACTGAAGGGAAAGAAGAATTGGCCCATAAATGAGTTAAATGCAAAAAACCCCAACTATTCAGATTTTATAATCTCCCCCACTACACTGCCCTGCCCATTGAACCACAAATATGAAGGGGAAAAAAGTTTCTGTATTATACGCAGTGGCTGGATGTGTGACTAAATGGATCTAGGGACATTTACACATCCAATCAGGCTGGTGGTTAAATTCTCTAGAAGCTCTAGGAGAGCAGCACTCTGGTCTATGTGTCACCCTGAGTCCCCAGTACCACCTGCAATGCTTGCCAATTAATGGGCACCCAATAAATTAATGACTGGTTGACTTTCTGGGGAAACACATCCTAAAACTGAAAATAATAGCAAACTCTTAACCAAATGACTTTCTGGGGAAACACATCCTAAAACTGAAAATAATAGCAAACTCTTAACCAAATGAAATCACTAAAATCTACAGCTGGCAAACCTCTTCTCCCTCCCCTTTTCAGGAGATTAATTGTAGTACTTAACATTTATAAAGCATTTCTGACACATCAAAATGGCCAGAGGGGAATTTGTATTGAAAATCTAATCCATTATTATTAATAAATTGCCTTGTGGTCCCAACTGTTCCCTTGGGATTCGGGGATGGGCGAGAAAGGAAAACTCACTTTCAATGTTTTTCTCAATGTCTTAATTTGGGAAAACTCGGAGGTTTTTTCAGTGGTTCATTCTGAGGTCTGGGCAAAGGTTCAAGCCCATTCCTGAGTTATCTAAACTGATTCATCCTCCCCCTGTCCAAAGCCAACAACTGCAAAGGTTTGCGGCAGTACTTTGCCCTAACTGTACTTAGTGCTGAGAGGTTTTTAATCTTTTTCTTGTTGGTCTCCTTATCTTCTGGTGCTTCTCTGTCTCATCCCCTTTTCCAGAGGCTCCCAACATAATCAGCATCTCCTGCAGCTGATGACAGACACAAGAAGCAGATGAACTAAAAGGTTAATGGAAGGGGAATGGTAACGCCAGCCTGATACAGAGGAAGAAAAGGCAACTGGAAGTTTAGCTGGGTTACACGCAAGCAGAGATAGCTAGAAAAGGCTTCAAAGAGCTCAGAAACAAGGTCAGAAAAAGGCACTCGACGGGTCAGCTGGTCATTCTCCCTGCCCAAAGAAATGTTACTATCTCAGCAAATTAAAAAAAAAAAAGTATATATTTATATTTCCAAAAGAGCTATTGGATCTGTTTTGGCCGATATATTCAAGTAGTCTGTCAGCTCCTTCAGTTAGAAAACTTTTCCAAGTTGTGATGATCATTTGTTAGTTTCCTGCCCAGCATCCACTCTCTCTTATTCTGATAAGAGTACCCACAGTTGATTTCGGAGAATGATTTCTCTGCCATTGCATGCCGTTTTAGTACGACTGTCAATCAGAGTATTTAGGGACAAGCATGTGACCTATGTTGGTCCAATTAGACTCTCTTGGGGTTGGAGGAAGAAGGAAAACAAATACAAAAAAAAAAAAAAAAAGATTAGAACTATCTCAACCTACTGGTGGTGCCCAGCAAAGATCAGCAGTAGTTTTTGCCATGTAGAAAGAATCTCAGGGTTCCCCTGATTTTTGTCCTTATTGATTTTGTTTTTATGCTTTTCTCTCCAAGTATGTGCCCTACTTCCTATCCCTAACAAATTCCTTTTTGCTTGAGTTAGATGGAATTAGTCCCTGTTCCTTGCCACCAAAAATCCCTAACAGATAAACATGTATCCAGTTTATTCTTGTTATGTGATAATCTTGCAAGGAAATATGTACTGACTGATAACACAGGTGTAGGATAAGTTCTCAGACAGCAGGGTGGAGCAGACAGAAGAGTACTAAACTGAAGAATATCATGGTGGCTCAAACTCTATTTACTGACACAGTCCTGTACCATCACGAAACATTCAAAATGGCACGATTACAGCAGCAAAAACACTTCCATTCTACATGTGTATTACTTGTGGTTTTAGTCAGTAAATTGGGTTCTTTATAGATTAGTATTAAATATAATTCTAGTACCAAGCGTCTTTCTAGGGGAACAACAAGCTTACTTCTGAAAGGAAAAGGAGCTCAAAATTTTTCATTGAGATACAAATTCTAGTTGCAATGCACATTGATTTTTATGCCTAGGTCTCCAACTACTCAATCTTGTCATCTCCCATGAGAAAACTGGGAATGAACAATAAAGATATTGGATACCATGAGAGCGATCTTTGGGGACTGTGATGTCTTGGAAGGACTTTGTGATCAAGGTGGGACTTGATTTGCATTTGAATGATGAATAGCATTTGAAAAGAAAGAAGTAGGAAGGCCTTCCAGGTTTTGATGGGGTGAGGGAAAGCATTAGGTGGAAAAATACAAGTCTCATCCGGAAGATGGTGTATAGGTCAAGGAGACAGAAGGGGTCAGGTAGAGGAGTTATCAAAGGACAGACAGAAAAATATGTCCAGATTAGACTGTGGAGGGCCAGGAAGGTCAGGCTAAGGGGACTGGGTTTCATCACCTAGGCTCTTGAAAGTTGTTTGAGTACAGGGTAATGGGATGGAATGATGCTTAGAAAGGTCCATCTAGTGTGACATACAGGAAAGAAAAGCTTGGACAAACTAAAGGTAGAGGCAGTTGAGAACTGTGGATATAGAGTAAAAGCTTGAAGGAAAAAATATGACGCCAAAATATAACTTTAGATTGCCATTTGTTTTGTTACCAAACTCCTGACGTCAATCATTTTTCTAATGACTCTCCCATTTCTTCTTGAAGCAAAAACTGGGAAATTACAGTTAATTGAGGATTCTAGTGGGTTAGCATCCAAATAATCAAAATTTCACTTTACGTGAATTGTTTGGCCTCTTTTGAGTCACAGATAGACCCCAGGTGCTATAGTAAATGCCAAGCTAGCCCCATGGAGAAATTCCTGCCATTTACACCGGGGGTTGGGGATTCATCTTTTGATCTTCTTCATTAATCTTTTCTTCCAAAACCCAGAAGGATATTCAGTAACATTACTAAATCTCTTCAGGAGCTTAGTTTTTCTTAGTCAGATAACAGAAGTTTAGGCCAACCATTCTTCCTCACCCTTACTCTCCCAATGAAGAGGAAAATAAGTTTTGTTTTGTATGTGACCCTCAATCTGTCATACTAACTAGAGCCCTAAGCTGAGAAGAATATTAACGGTGTGTCGGGGCTCAGTGGGAAAGAGCCACATCTGATTAGGAGCAATGTCAGCCATAAATGAGAAGATGGGGCCTCTCTGACTTGAAGACTCTTATTAGTTTAACAGAACTGCACCTACACTAAGTAAAACATGACAGGCTTCACAACGTGGATAGTAGGTCCCAGGAAATACCAGGGGCCCTAGTGTTCCCAAGTATCCATTCAAGTATTCTTGGGAAAACTTAGAGTTGAACTAATTCATCTAAAGCACACAAAATTTATATCCTTCTCTGCTATGTGCATAGGGTGGGAGAAGAGATTCCTGGTCCGAGGAGGAAGAGGGAATGTATATCCTAGAGACTAAAATGGAGTTTGAATTACTTTGCTAACCAATTTTTGTATGAAAAATAGGCCAAAAAATAGAGACACTATTTTGCAGGGATTTTTTTAAACTTAAAAATTAATTTATGTTAACATTTTACAGAATTAGAATGATTAAGTCTCATTTAGTTATTAAAATAATTAAATGATAGGCAATTGAGACTGTCCATGGAAATCAAAACATCTGTTTAACAAATGACAAAGACAAATAAGATTTATTTGACAAATACAAGAGATCATGATTATTATCTGACTTGGATTTCTAAGGCATATAATGATTTTCCTGCCCATTATTTGTTATTTTCATAGATAATCTTGTTCCTACTTTAGAATTCTGAGACCAGCAAGTAAAGGCTATAGTTTAAATGAAATTGCATGTGGCCAGATGGAAGTATTCAACAATACAAAGGTGTTTAATTTCATCAAATGCACTATTGTAAACCTTTGTAAAACAGGCTGATTGGAATTGGAGATTCATATTATGAAAAGTACAAGTTGTTACAAAGAGGACATTTTCATCTTTGAAGATTAAGTTACAGTCAAATAATTATTTGTTTGTTACAGGCTTTGGAATGAGGGAGAGACATAAGAAGAACACAGTGCATATTGGAATCAATCAGAAATGAGGAAAAAATGACCTTTACAAAGATAAAATAATCTTTTGTAAATTATGGCTCAAGTTACAGATATCCGATTAATAAAGAACACATAGACATCCTAATAGTTCAAACACAGCAGGTAATTCAACTACGAGTCACAGATATTATCATTGTAGCAATGCAGTTTTTTTAGCAGTCCACTCCATAAGCAGCACTGAATTTGGACATTTTCATCACAGTCACATGAAATAATAAAATATTTCACAAAATTCATTATCACCAGCATCATCAAGAAACATTTATTGAACACCTATCATGGGTAAGAAACGCCACTTCAATGCAGATAAACAAGAGCCTATATCTATAAATGCCTTGTTAGTATAAGGGCAAATGTGTTTTTAAAATAAGTTAGTTTGGAAATAAGAGGAAGGAGAGCAACACCATAACATCCAAATCAAGATTAATCCAACAGAGTGTTCACAGAAATGTTTCTTTTAAAATGATGTCCACTCTTCAGTCATGTTAAAGACAGTGCAGAATATTTCTTTTCTATGGTACAGTGGTTGGTCCACTTGGTTTTGTTATTGGAATGCTTAGCCAGGATTCCATGCCCCTCACCCTCTTCCTCTTCCTACTTTTCCCCCTGCCCAGCTGGTGTCTGGGTGTGGGGCTGAGAAGAAGCTATTGCACAATGCTGCACAGCAAGGAAGGGCCAGGCTCTGGGAACAGGGCCCCCAGAGATCCAATCCAGCTGCTGTAAAAGGAATCTCATGGTATGTCCCCACCCTGTCCCTGACGAAATCACAAGTGATCTTGGAAAACTTACAAGACCACTTGCCGATTTGTACAGATGTATCAAATGCAAGCAGCCCAGCCTGCAGCAAAAGGAGGGAACCAGGAGCTCTTAGGACCAGCTTCACTGTTCCAGTGTTTTGTGACCCTGGGCAAGGTGTGAAACCCCTACCACTCTTTCTTAACTCAAAAATGGACACAAAAATCATTACTCTCATTTCTGGAGAATATTATGAGAACACTCCAGGAATATGAAGATGGCAAGAAAATGTTGAATATTATCATGAAAGAAACATGAGAAAAATTAAAAATGATGAATATCTCCTATAGATAGATTTAAAATACCAGGAAACTTTACAAATAAAGTTTAATAGGATGAATGTGGTACCAGAAACAATATAAAATGAAAATGAAAAATTCTGTTTACTGTTCTTGTGGCAACCAATTAAATAAGCATCCAATGTGTGTGTGTGTGTGTGTGTGTGCGCGCGCGCGCGCTTTGGCAAATTTCAGATCACAGTCTCATGCATCTCTCACTTGACCAACAGCAGCCATGTGAGGTGAGCAGAGAAGCTGATGCAGTCACCGCCTTGTAAAATGAAAACACTGAGGTTCAGAGGATCTTGGTGATGTAACACAGCCCATTAATACCAGGCTTAGAATTCAAATATTAAAGGTGTTACTGGGAAAGCTATGTCAAGAATAGATTTTTATCCTGAGGAATATTCTTGAAGAATTTACCCAGCATGTCACTCTAAGATGTGGATCTGACAGTGAGCCAGAGCTAGGAGCCTCATTTTAGAGTTAGTCATTGTTCCTTGCAGTGCTTACTAGATTTTACACGTCTATAAACATGGACTATATAAGGGCATTTACTGAAAAAGAACCACAGCAACATAAATTACAAAGCTAATGCTAATGTTTTATGTAAATCACCAAGATGCTAAGTGTTTCCTCTAGGAGAGTTGAGGTAAGGTGAAAATGAACCTGTGGCTCACAGGAAGCTAAGGAGAAACATTTTTCCATTGAAGGCATTATTTTTCCTTGGCTTTAGCTTCCCCACCCCAATATTTTACTCTGGAATAATTTTCAAATGTATAGAGATGTAGAAAGAAAAGTACCATGATAACCACTACTCCTTTGTTGAACTATTTGTAAGTTTGTGCAAATAATGCAAGGTTTTACTTTTAAACATGTCAGTTTGTCTCTCTAAAAGAGAACACTTTCCTTTATAACTGCCATACTCTTTTCACATCTCTAAGAAAATTAACCATATTTCCTTGATATCATCCAATGTTTACTCCATATTCAAAAATTTCAAATTGTCAACATAATATTGCATGTAGTTTTCTTTTCTTTTTCCTTTTCTGAAACATGATCCAGTCAAACCTCACACACTGGATTTGGGTATTATGTTTCTTTAGCTCCTTTTTTTCTTTTTAAGATTTTATTTATTTATTTATTTATTTATTTATTTATTTGAGAGAGAGACAGTGTGTGCACGTGCAAATGTGCACAAGTGAGGGGAGGGGCAGAAGGAGAGGGAGAGAGAGAATCTCAAGCACACTCCACACTGAGTGTGGAGCCCAATGCCGAGCTCAATCTCATGACCCTGGGATCACGACCGGAGCCAAAATCATGAGTTTGACACTAAACCAACTGAGCCACCCAGGTGCCCCTCTTCAGTTCTTTTATATTAGAACAGTTCCCCCTACCTTTTCTTCCTCTTAACTTTGACTTTTTGAAGAGATAAGGTCTTGTAGACTGTCCCACATTGTAGATTTGTCTGTGTGTTCCTTGTGGTGGGGTTTAACCTGTGACCATCCCCTGTATTTCCATTAACAGGATGGTAGGTACAAGTACTTCTTAAGGTTTTTGGCAAAAATACTCCATGTATGATTTTGTGTATTTTATATTGTACAATGCCAAGTGGTCCTGCTATTAATGATGCTAAAGTTGGTCATATGATCTAATAGGATGATGACATATTCCTATAGTAAAGGCATATTTTTCCTTTTGGATTGGCAAGTCATGTGTGAGATGACATTGGGCATCATGAGGATATTTTGTTCCCCAGGAGTATCCAGTCAAATAGTTTTCATAGCCTTTCTTGATCCTTGCACAATGGTGATTTTCTATCATTCCACTTACATTTATAAGCTCACATTCTTCTTCTTCTTCTTTTTTAATAAAGAAACACTTTCTTCCATCCACTGTAAATAAGCTTCATGTTATAAAAACAGAACAGAACAAATGCTTAATTCTTTCCTTTAATTGTTGATTTTCAGGAAGTGGTATACAACATAATAACAAAACATTGAAAGTCAAAAAAAATACCCCTTTAAAGTGTCCCGAAATTCTGAGTTTTTTAATAATCTGCAATTAGGTCAAACCAGCAGTATCACCAGGGGCATAATCTGCTCTGTTGCAGATTTATAAGAGCTAGGTAGAGGATGCTTATTAAAAACAGTCTACTTGCTTTAGAGTCTGTTTGGATTCAAATGATCAAACAGTTTATCTTCTCTTCAGGAAGATATGAAGGTGAGGGGAGGTCTAAGATTATGGTCAAGGGTGGTGAGAATAAGGCAGTTTCGATACAGTAGGGAATTTTGGCTAAAACTCATTGACAGGAGTTTAACTGCATGGGGAGCGGGGGGAGGAAGCTTACTCTGAAGCTGGCTATTGGGGAAGGGACTGGAGAAATATTACTCTGACGGGAAAAGAAAGGAAGTGACTTGAGAACCTCTTAACTTTTTCCACTGGTCTCAGTCCTCACCATCTCCTTTGTACTATTTAAGTCATTTGGACTCATGAGAACAAAAGTTCCAGAAGTTCCATTCAAGTTCCAGAAGAATGAAATAACTACAGATTTATTCACCCTCCTTTTTCTTTCTTTCTTTTGCCATAGAACATAAAAGACATTTGTTTCAATGCAGACCATAACCCAGTGATTCCCATGCCAAGACAAAGTCACTGAGAGGTCTGAGATGCCATAGAAGATAATCAGGGCTTTCCTTGTCTTTCTTTGCCCATCCCGCTCCCCATTGCCTCCTCCCCCTGAAGAAGTGTACTAAAAGCATTGAGAACTCATAAAACCTATTGAACATTCTGTCTTTCTTGGTGAGGTGCCAGGCATTGATTTCGTTCAAAACACCATAGGTGGTGGCTACTCATTCCAAGCTCTTTGCCAGTCATTGGAATGGAAAATAGTGTGAGAAGTGGAGAACCCAGGAGACTGCAGTGGAGGGAGGAAAGGTAGGAGGGACGGAGGAGGTGGGAGCCAGTTCTTTGACTAGAATCTTGTCTGCTCCATTACAAAAAAGGCAGCCAGAACTGTGGTTTTCAAATTTACAGTTAGAAAAAAAAAAGCATACTGTAGAGAGAGTGCCATAACATTCTCTTCCTCCCTGTCTCATTTATTTTACTTTGTTTCCCCGAAGAAATGGTCAGTTGGAAATATCACACTACGTTGGGCCAAAGGGTCCGACCAAACCTAAGTTCCATGTATGGGGGAATAAGGCAGTGAAGGGGCAGTTCAGGCAAAGCTGAAGGGGGGCAGTCTGACCGAGGAAAGACCACCTCCAAGTCTCACTGTGGCAACCCCACTCTGGAGAACAAGCAGAGAATGAATGCCAGCACAAATGTTAATGTAACAGGATAAGTGGGGGGAAGCTGCCCTTGGCAAAAGAACTAAGCCTTTTCGTTTTTATAATATAAGAGAGAGTGTGAGAGGGAGATTGTGTGCTTGCCCACCAGGTGCATTTTGCAAGCTTTCCCAGTTCCGTTTTCATTAGTTCCTCTAATATTATTGCAAGAGGCTTCAAAGCTATATATAAAGAGGCTTGCCATCTTGCTTTACTCATTTTGACTTCTGTTTGTATTTCATGGTTTGCCTACTAAAAAATACTTTTTTTTTTTTTTTGATCAGTGGAAAATAAGAAGCATCTTAGAAATTAGTGAGTTTCAGGCTGCAGGGATTAGATCCATAAGCAAAGTTCTGGTGACATGTTTTTAGAACCTCTTGGTCGTGAACTTGCACAATTTATGATCAAGAGCAATGTATTGAATTTGTGGCATTTATGTGATGTCATAGCTTTTATTTGCTATTGTTTTAAGAATTAAATAAAAGTTTCTTGGCAGAAGGCTTAGGAGGACATCATAAGTTCTTTTCATTTCATAGTAGTGAGATAATACTTTTTTGTCTTGTAATTTTACTTTTTTTTTCTTTTTCCTAAAGAATGTGGTTTTTCTCCAGTATTTTCTGCACAGGTACCCTCCCCCTCATCTCATTTACTGGCTGGCCCCCGCCCCACTCTCAATTTCATCCCAAGTAAGGGAAATAATCATTCTGCTTTTATTTTCTCAGGGAAGACATGACACAAAACAAATGCAGAAAGAAAGTCACATGACTTGAGTTTCAAAATAAAAATTTCAGACTCATGGCAAAATGTATAGTTTGAAAGTTCTAAAAGTTTGGGTTTAGGAGGGAGCTATCTCAAGCATTTGCCCGAAGGGAATCAGGATGTAGAATGATCAGATTTTAAAAATCAGCCATTTTTTCTGGCTTTTTACATGTATAAAGATTCCATGTGCTACAAACAGAAAGGAAGAAATCAGAGGGTCTATCATAAAGTTGGAAGTTGAGATGGGTCCCTGAGAAGTAGCTTGTGCCCTACTTTTTCCTCTTCTCCAGCAGGTTTCAGTTAGAGAGAACTGAGAATAGAGGTGTGGCTTTGCTCCATCATTAGGTAAAGATACATCCAGACTCTAGAATCCTCTCCTTGCACACAGTGGTTCAGGAAGAATGAACATATGTAGTAGGTCTGAGGGGACTCAGACAGCATTAGTCCCTTCAAAAGAGTATGGCCTAGAGACAAATGTTTTCTATATGCCCACATGAACATACAATCAGCTAAGACAGTTAAGGTCAAGATCCCAGCAGTGAACTCTCTAGACCTGTTACTGGAGTTAGACAGAGCCTGATTATATCAGCAATCTATGAAGACTGATGATATGTAGAGATATGTATCTTGATAAGAATTCCATCTATGAGATTTAAAACTCAATTGGATGACAAAGAAGAAAGCCTAAAACACCCTAAAATTTCAAGAGCTCTAAAAATGATATATTTGGTTAAACATACACACACACACACACACACACACACACACACACACGCTCATGTGTGTGCACACTTGCACAGATTGGGATGAGGAGCTCATAAAAAGGTAGACATGATTGGAAATTTTCATCCAGCCCTTCCTTACTTTTATCTACCCTGTTTTCATTTTTAAGACAAGCGGTTTTGTGACAAGCAATTATACGATTGCTATTTACATGTACCTGGAGTATCCAGTTCAGTACTCTTTTCAAAGTAGACTTCACTGCTTCTAAATGGAAAAACAAAGAAAGACTCATAATTGGGCTTAACAGGGGCAGGCCAACAAGAGAGCAATGAAAACATTTCTTCTGGAAGAAGAAAACTATGTGGGAGGACAGTTTGGGAGAAGACATAGTCAACCTTCTAGTGAAGGCATCTGGGCATTAATTTTCATGCTGCATTTTCATTTAAAATTGAACAAGGTATCTATCATCTATCTATTAATCTATCATCTATCTATCGCTTATTTATTTAATCGAGCATTAAATCAGATTACCTTCCCTTGTCAGTCTGTGAGACTTGGAGCTGGCTTTCTCCACTGTTAGTTGTGAATGCACAGGAAAATTTGTTTCATGTTCACCTGACAAATGTATAATTTGGCATGTAAACCCACCACCAAAGGAGGGGGGAAACATTTAAAGCACTCCAAGAAAAAGTAGAGAGTTTTTTGTTTTTTAAAATCATCCCCTGTATCAAAGTATCTGGACAACCACTTCATTTTAATAGTATAGAGAACAGGATTTCAACTTATAATAATGTTTATATTACTTCAACCCCGAGTGTACAGGGTGATATAATGTGAGGGCCAAATGTTATTTTTCCAATTGCACTGTGGACCAGGAATATGGGAATGAGATTAGATTATAGCAGGATGGTTTTAGGATAAACTCTAGGACAATTTGTAAAACCTTGGAAGGCATTTTCAAACAAGGTCATGGGAATTACCAAGAAGGTAAATCTTTGAGGTGGTAATGCAAATACTAAAATTTAAACAATACTGAGAAAATGTTAGATATACAATCCTTTGGGATGATTGGAAAGTCATTATTCCTGGAATAAGAGAATTGAACAAATAATACCTCGAGGCTCAAAGACTTTGGAATTTCCCAGAACTAAGATCTAGTCTCTGATGGGCTAGACCAGCCTTAGTGGACAGAAGCCAATGACCAGCTGAACCTGTAAAATCTTTCCTGTCTTCAACATCTGTGATTTATAAAACAATGCCAAATATTCTCAAAATGTTTGCAATATTTGGCTATCTTTCCATCAGTAAAACTTATTGTCTATCTTTTCACTAAATGAATGTCAAATAAGTTTAAGATAAATGAGAAGTTCATATTTTTATTTGCTATCATCATAAAACCCCTTTGAATCTGAATTCTAAAACTTCCTTATTCTTTGGTTGTAGAAAAACATGATAGAGTAAAAATTTGAAAAGCTAATATTCAAAAGCAAGCCACTCTGAGAGAGTGAAATGCTTGTCCAACAAACATTTCCTTTGCTTTATTTTTTTATTTTTTGGTTTCTGCAGACATATTGCTAAAAATGAGGAGACTCAAAGTGGCTGGAATTTATCATCAGATACAAATGTCAAATCTTGGTATTTCTAACTTCTGTATCAGAATCACCTAAGAAGCTTTTTAAAAATTTAGATTCCTAGGTATCAATGTAGGCCTTCAATCAGAATCTCTAGAAGGTTCAAGGCTCCATCATCTGCATTTTTAACCAGACTGCCAGATGGGTTTTCATATACTAAATTTATGAATGAAATGTCTAATAAAAATCAGGTTGGAAAAATTTTAATCAGTTTCAGATCACACTTTAAATGAAACATGGAGGTGATAAATATTAGCACTTAATGTTTCAAATCACCTTAAAAATACTGGGTCATTTATATATTGTGGTTATTGTAAATAATACTGGAATGAACATAGGGGTGCATGTATCTTTTCAAACTAGTGTTTTTGTTTTCTTTGGATACATACCCAGTAGTGGAATTGCTGGATCAAATGATATCTCTATTTTTAATTTTTTGAGGAACCGCCATTATGTTTTCCACGGTGGTTGCACCAATTTACGTGCCCACCAAGAGCACACAACGGTTACTTTTCTTCACATCCTCACCAACTATTGTTATTTCTTGTCTTTTTTATACTAGCCATTCTGACTGGTGTGAAGTGTTAGCTCATTGTAGTTTTAATGTGCATTTTCCTGATAATTAGTGATTTAAGTAGCTTTTCATTTATCTGTTGGCTTGAATGTCTTCTTTGGGGAAATGTCTATTCAGGTACTCTGCCTATCCACCGATAAATGGATACAAAAGATGTAGTATTTATATATATATAATGAAATATTATCAGCCATATAAAAGCATGACTTCTTGCCATTTGCAACAACATGGACGAAACTAGAGGCATTATGCTAAGTGAAATAAGTCAGGCAGAGAAAGACAAATACCATATGATTTCACTTACATGTGGAAGCTAATAAACAAAGCAAACAAATAAACAACAACAAACAAACAAAGCAAAACGGAAACAGACTCAAACACAGAGAACAAACTGATGGTAGCCAGAGGGGAAGGGGTAGAGGCATGGGCCAAATAGGTGACGGGAATTAAGAGGTATAAACTTCCAGTTATAAAATAAATAAATCATGGGGAGGAAAAGCACAGCATAGGGAATATAGTCAATGATATTGTAATAACATCATATGGTAACATATGGTAACTACTCTTGGCATGGTGAGCATTGTGTAATGTATAGAATTGTTGAATCACTACATGTGCACCTGAAAGTAATATAACATTGTATGTCAACTCTAGTTAAATAAAAAAAAATTAAGAACAATACTAATAAGAAATAGTATTATAGGTATTTGTATAAATGCAGAGTTGTCTCCATACTATGTCTATTGTGTAAGAGTTTTATCATTGATCCCCCAATCCTTATAATTACTATGCCCACATCTAACTTGACAGGCTTTTCTTCTTTTTTTTTTTTTTCCCCACTTTGTTTTTCTTACTGACTCACCTTCATGAAGTCATTCCAAAGTATTTGATTCAAATTTTAAAAATGTACAATCCTAACTTGCACTTACATTTTATTGGTTTATGTAATATTTAATTAAAGTACATAAATACCTTAAAAACACAACTGGCATAGGGGCACCTGGGTGGCTCAGTGAGTTAAGCATCTGACTCTTGAATTTGGCTCAGGTCATGATCTCAGGGTTGTGGGATTGAGCTCTGCCTTGGGCTCTGCGCTGGACATGGAATGTGCTTAAGATTCTCTCTCTCTCTCTCTCCCTCTCCCTCTGCCCCTCCCCCCTTCCTCCCACCCCTGCTCATATTTTCTCTCTCTCAATCTAAAAACAACCCCCCCCCATGACTGGCATAAATGATTTTGGGAACAAATGTAACTAACCCTTGACAACTAAACTGGAGGTTAGTGGAAGCGTGTGAGACATAAGTCTTCCGGTGGCAGGTCCTCAGCTTACTAGTGAGTGTAGCTTGTGGAGGGAATCCTTAGAGAATTGCTTGATGTGACCATTTAGTAAGAGAATTCCTACTGTGTTATTATTCCCATTTAATAAGATATTCCCAACTCTTGTGACTGGAGAAGTCTTGCGATCCTCCCATCCAAGAAATACCTCCTCCTGTAGGTTCTAAAATGCCAGCTTACATCCAGTGTCTGGTTCTGTGACTCAGGGCCCCAATCAAAATTCCAAATAACATAACTGAGAGAGTAAGAATACTAGATATTCTTCAAACATAAGATGCTAGGGGAATGCTGAGTTCTATGAAAAAAGTATTTGCCAGCACATTCTGGTCATATCCACCAACCCCAGAGGCACAGGTGGTTAAAACTCTGAGCCCAGAGACTGTGTGAGAAATGTAGGGACTCCAGGAGATTGGTGAGAAAGGGAAGTAAAGAAACAAAATCACTTTTCCCCATTTCATGCTGAAGTTAGGCCCTGATTTTTCCGGCTTCAGTTACACTTGATGTCTAAGAATCCAAAATGTCTATCATTTATTTGCCAAATGAGAGAAACTTTTCTTGGCATTTCTCTGTATAAAAATTCCACCCACTATAGAATAAGTCTAATTCTTTTGAATGGTCTCAAGCATGCCTTCGTCACGTAACCCTGTCCACCACCCTACCCTCATCCTTCTCAAAATTCTCACCATGACAGAAGACAACAGGGTCTTTTAGGCCTTTGCCTGTAGTTCTAAGTGTCCCCACTCAGAAAACTCCTCTTTTCTTGTAAAACCTGGCCAAACTGTACCTTGTCTACTAATTAAGTCTTCTTGTTTATAATCTCAACACTGCCTCGTACAGACTTCTATTGTCGATTTATTGCATTGTATTTTAATCTATAACATGTCTGTCTTCCTCACAAGACTGGAGTATCTATTTCATTTTTAGACATTTCATGCTACTAGGAGAGTTGCTTATAAATGAGCGAATTAACTGAAGAGAGCTCTGGGCCACCAGCACTCAGCTGTGGGTGCTCAATGGGAACGGAGTTTGAGGGTGTCAGCCCAGACCCTAGATCTGTAGGGAACAGGGCTGTAGCCCCACAGTCTCACCTAGTAGCTGTCACAGGCTTTGTAGGGAGACATTCAAGGAGATTACTTCCCTGGTTCAATTTTGGGCCCTGAGGCAGTCACCTTTGCGCCATTGGCAAATGTATGTTCTGCTGTAATTCAGCCTGTCTCTGAGGCATTTCAAAAACTATAACCTTCTACCACAAGTCCTTGCACCTAGAATTTTTCCACCCATCCCCTATGGGTAACAGTGCTTGAATCCCCCCAGGGTAAGGCTGTTTTGCTCTCTGTCTCTGTTACTCGTGTATTATTCAAGGGCATCAACGGGGCTATGGCACAGGTCAATCAAAGCTTGTGCTGCACAATGTAGGCCTTTTCTAAGCTGAATGCCTCGTGCATGAGAACAATTATAATCTTTTCATTCGAATGTCAAATGCTGCCAGAGTATTTTTTTTTTTAAAGGCTAGTTATTCAATGTATAACAAAACAAGTGTCTGTATTTATTTTCTGGGCAAATCCAAATAACTTTTCCTATAGCCAAGAAGCTACAAGGGGGGTGAAGTCACGAAACCCACCCTTACTCATGTACTTTATCTTTCGTCAGCAGGATTACACACTCGCCAGAACTCTCAGTACTTCTGGGGAAACTTGGTAGAGGCTGGAGCAAGGAGATCCCAACTCAAATAAAGGCAGATTTCAACGCAGGGACTTCTTCAAAATTTGGTGATCTTTCACTCAAATTTTTCAGCCAATGTCTAAGAGAGTCAAATTTAAATCAACAGGCACGAATCTTTGTGAGGCTGCCCTACAGGAGCTCACTGAGCTTACATATGCTAACGTATAAGATGACAGCGTTCCAGGACATCATGCCTCCACCTCTCAAATCATGCTTTGTATCTCTTCCTGTGACAGTGGTCTAGTCTTTGGATAAAAATATCACAACTGGTAGAGATGTTTGGGCTCAGAGGGGGCTTAGGCGGCCTTGGCTGACACACAGAAAAGCAGAATGAGCTCATGTCCCTGTACCATGCAGATTTAGACACAGAAGCAGGAAAAGATGTCTCCTGTCAGGCCAAGGTGTAGAGACCAATGCTGTGAGCAAACCAGGATCCGTGGTAAAGCATTTGTTGCAAGTCCTTCAGGCATAAAACTGAATAGTTTTAATAATAATAGTTTAATAGTTTAATAAATAGTTCATGACTTTCAAGTGGTCTGTGAAAGAAATTGTTTTAACCTCTACCAAATTGCTGTACCTTTCTAACGAACTAAAGTTAGAAGTTCTTTCAGAAGTCTCCCCCCCTCCCCCCCCGGAGAATGCACACAAGAACTTAAACTAAAGATATTCTAAGACATTGTAACGGCTCTTACTCAAAGCTAGCACCATGTTGAAGAAAGCATGATACATTTAAATTAGGAGCTTTTGCTCTTTGCAAGGCAAACTCGCAAGCACTTTGCATTTACTTACTCTTCAGAAAAAACCCGGTGAGGAAAGTTCTCCTGTTATCCTCATTCTACAGGTGAGATCAGAGCTGGGCTCCAGACCCAGGGCTCATAAGTATGCTAATAATTCAAAGTGGCATTATTTAGAAGACTATCATAATCTAGATCTCCAATAATAGGGGAGAAGTTGTTAGAAGATAAACCAAGGCATATTAAAGATTTTATGAGTTAATTTGGGTAAAAATCAATTCCGATCAGGCAGCACCAAACCAGAAGTCATTAGGAACATTCCTTGACAGGAGCCAAGGGAAAAACTTAGAGAAGGTGTGGAAGAAAAGAAAGGATATATATATATATTTTAAGGATATTATCAGTTGGCCTTAGCTTAAAATCCAGTTGGCTGTTTGTGACTGGTTGCCTTAGCATTTTGATTTCATAACCTTGAGGCATTTACAGGCTTAGATTTTGGTTTGCTTACGTATGCCACAATGGCATTAGAGCCACCTCAGTCTAATGGCCTCCTTGTTTAATTAATTTTAACAGAGTACATAAATTATGACTCACGTAGGCAGTTAAAAACCGTGTAGCCATAAAGTAATTTGGTAGAAGTGTTGTTGTTCTTTCTATGAAAAGACAAAAGCAAGTTTCAAAGCCATATGGCAATATGCATCAATCTTTATTAAAAGGACACATAAAATTGTGTAAAACGTATATATTTAAATGAAAATATGGAGGTAGAACCAATTTATAAATACTATGTAAAATCTAGGAGGACATATATAAAAAGGTTAACAGCAGTTATATGTGGCTGATAGGAAAATGGTTTTTTTTTCCCTTTCAGTTTAAATGTTATTTCCCATTTTTACTATAATAATCACAAACTGTTCAATTCAAATATTTATATAAGCCAAAAATAAAAAGGTGTCTCTAAAAATAAGTGGTTTTATATTAAAAATGGAGTTCTTTTGTGTGAAGGTGGCAGAAAACTTATATTACAGAATTGGAAACTAGCAACCATGAGGAAAAATACCCTTTGGGTGCCCATGGGAAAACCTAGAGAAAGGCCCAGGAGTTGGGTGATATCCCTAGTTACAACTGAGTTTCACAGACTTGCTGGGCTTTGGTATCACATCGAGGCATTCACTTTCCTAGACATCATATCTTATAAAAGATGGAAACAATCGTTCTAAATTTAACTGATTGGAAAACAGGAAGAAACTTAGACAAGTCCATTGTATAAAGAACTGTAATCTATGAAAGGCACAAAAGCCCATTTCTTACGGAATGCCCACAATGGAATTTTTTTTCAGGGCACAAAAAGTATCCTTGTCACTGACCCTTTACAATACTCTGGAAAAAGTTTTCAATTTTCTCAACCTTAAAAGAATACAATCAGTGCTTTTTATCTTGATACTTAAAGAGGGGGGGAAAACCTAATTAAGAAACATGAAAGAGATCTTCAATAATTAAAAAAGATAAAGAAACATGGAAGAGAAGAGACGTTCATGTTTGTCGTGTGTGAAGAGGTTGTGGTTGCTTGGCTGGGGTCACGATGTGGTTGGTCTTTGACTTCATGAGGAAACGTGGTCATCTATAGGGTCTAAAGAAATCCTTACCCGAGAGAAGAACAATGAGTAAAGGATCTAGCACGAGTTTGACTCTAATCCCTGCTGCATTTATAAAACCTTCCTTGAAAATGCTCATCCCCATTAGATTTCCAGACATGGCCCCATCCTGACCATCCATTCTTTGCTGTTTTACTTTCTCTTTTGCCCCATCCCTGATGGCATTTCCCAAGGCCTTCTCCTCAGCCCTCTCTATTCCTTTATTGCTCGTGCACCTTCACAACTGCTCAATTAATTGTCAAATTGATGTCCTTAGTCCTGGGACAAGCAGGGGAGGCTTCATGGAGGAGGCAAGAGTTTCAGAAAGAGGATGGATTTTAGTTGGGAAGATGCATACAGGGGAAAGGGAATCTCAAATAAAGGGAACAGTATTAACTAAAGTACAGAGGGAAAGAAGTCCCGGATGTGTGAGGGGGACTGTTCTGTTGATAGGAAACTGTTTGAGCCATACAGGGCAAATCCCGATCTTTCTCTGCTGACTGTTCAGACAAGAGCTGATTTCATCTCCTCCTTGTCCCTTATTAGCTATTACAATTTATTCCGATGCTCAGTGTACAGAGCGGGTTGCTCATATAACTTGTTTTATTTATAACATGTTCTTTTACTCACAATTTTATAAACCTGAAGCTAGCAATGCTCCAGTGATGAGACATATATGGCTTGATATTATACTTAGCCTATTTTAGTCCACACTTGAACCAGCAGGATGTATACATATCTCTTCTACTGTGTTGTTTTAGAACGTAATAGTCAAAGACCGAGTCAACTTAATTTGCTTGGAGTGGCATTTTATACAACACAGTGCAGAAGTAGATACTTCATAGATGCTTTTTGACAGTTTTTATAATGCATGATACAATCTGCATAAAGAACTTTAAGTTCCATGGGGAAAACTTTTTATATGACCTAGGAATCTCACACTTGGGACACACACACAGCGAGAACGAGAGGGAGAGAGAGAGAGAGAGAGAGAGAAGTTTCCTGAATGAAGATGTCCACTAAAGAAGTTATAAGTGTCCAATAAAAACAATTTTTAAAAACTAATACATAATGAGTTCTTCTTGAGTGCCAGACACTGTTTTAAATGCTATATACACATTAGCTCATTTAGTCTTTCACAATAACCCCATGACGTAAGTATTATTACTACCATTTTACAGATGAGGTAACTGGGCACGTAAAGTTAATGTCACATGCTCAAGGTCATGCAGCTGGGAAATGTTCAACAATAGTTAAGTAAATTTTGCTACATCGACTCAATGGAACTATTTTCAAGATCATTATAAAGACTAAAGAAAGATTAAAGAATTCTTACATGTTTAGTGAAAAATTCGGCTACAATATTATATATATATAATGATTAGCGATGTTTTAAAATCATAGACCTAAACGATGTTAGTCGAAGAAGGATAAAAAAATGAAGTGTTTGATATACGGATAATGGATTTGGTGTTTTTATTTCTTTTAGTCCAGGTTACCTTCTGTGTAATTTTATGTGCTTTTTAAAAAAGTAATTATATAAAAATAGGATAAATGTAAATGGCCGTTAACATATTCTTGTGCTTCTGTAAGAGTTCTTGAGAATGATAGGGTAGCATTCTGGATCTCTATCTTTTTAGTCACTATTTATCCACTATCCACTCTTCTAGATACCCATTCTCTCTCAGAAATTGGAAAACGTAACCCAGAGGGCAAAGGTTAGATCCTAAATTTATATTTCATTTTTCTAATGTCTCTGAAAATTGCTTTGTTTACATAGGCTAAGAGATTCAAGAACTTGAGATCTACTACCCACGAAGCTAGGCTGAGGCCGATGACCCATAGGTCTTTGTCTGAAATGGACAGAAATACTGCTTTTATCAGCTTCTTCATTTTGCTCTGTAGATGTATTGTTTGTTGTGAAATAAGCAGAGAGAAACAACTTAGCTGTTAGAGCTCCGTTGTATGCTTGTTGGCAAGTGCTATGTAATATACTTGACATTCTTTGGGGTAGAGATAATTATGGCTTTAGTTCCCCACTCCACCCCATACACACACACACACACACACACACACACACACACACACACACAAAGCTTAAAGGGAAATGTACCAACAAACAACAGTATGGATATCAATTTTATGTGATCTCTGAAGTAAAATCTCTACTTATTTGTATCATGGTGAGGCATAATCCAAAATAGCAGAAAAGCAACATCCAGAAACTGAAATGGGCAAAAACTCTTGAAAGGATAACAGCCAGTTAATTATCGCCTTCAAAATAATTCAATGGAACTGCTGAGCAAACACCAACCCTACACCCAGGGCAGCAAATCTCTGGTTCTAAGGGAGAGGCAGGCACATCTGTTTCTGCACACATCTGGACCTCGACTACCTGCCCCTCCACCCTTAGACCGACGCTCACAAAGCCATGGGAATAACCTGCCCATCTAATAGGAGGCTTTCCTACTTGCATGTAGTATGAAATCATAAATCCTACATTATTTCAGATGAGCAGTGAAAATGGAAACCTTTAAAGTTTGTACTTTCCACAGGAAGTCTCAGTCCCCCTTGAACAGATGATTTTGATTTTGGAGTGCACAGTGGGCCTTTAAGTTCTTCAGCTTCGGGGAGATGTTAAATTCCAAGACTCCTTCACTATCCTAAAGAAACAGCAATAAAACGTGTTTCAGGATTCAATTCCTTCAGCTTCAGAAGCTGAGATGGATGAACTAGTTTGGGGGAAATGAGACATGACCCAACCCTTCACCTAAACAAAAATGACTCCAAATTGAACTTCTCGCAAAGTTCACCATACTCTGTAATAGAAATTTTCTTAAAAAGAAATCCTGATTTTATGTGGTGTATTATCCTCTTCCAACTGTGGCTTGAAGTAGGAGGACTGAATCGAAGTCGAAGGAACAGGTAGATCCCTTTTCTCCTTCCAGTGCCAGTCGGCAGCCCTGGAAGACCATCAGGGAGGCTGAGAGGATGTTGTCCTTGTAAGCCATCACTGAAGCCGTGACCTCTGGAACTTTAACCAGCATTAATGTTAAAAAACGAATCTTCAGGGAAGTTTATAAGCCCTTGTCTCAATGGATCCAGGATATGTTCTGAATCATACTATCTTAACATCAATTCGTCTTAAGATTTCTTATAATCAATAAAATAAGAGGCGCCTGGGTGTCTCAGTCAGTTGAGCGTCTGCCTTCGGCTCAGGTCACAATTCTAGGACCCTGGGATCGAGTCCCACATCGGGCTGTCTGCTCCGCAGGGAGTCTGCTTCTCCCTCTACCTCTGCCTCCCCATCCCACTCACGCTCTCTCTCTTTCTCTCTCTCACAAATAAATACATAAAATCTTTAAAAAGATAAGGTAATTTTTCAAGCCTTTGAAATTGATCATATATGAATTAGAATTGACCATGTATGATCATATAGGAAGTGCTGGGGCCACAAGAAAGAAATTAAACATCACATAGATTATGTCCCGAAAGTTTTTCAAGGAGGGAGCGATTATTTTTATCATCGGCCAGTCTGGCCAGTGAAATATAAGACAACTGTCCTGTGGTATTATCTTGCTGCTGTGGAAGAGGGAAAAGGTTACTGGCTTTTACCAGGAGAGAAGCTGTGTATTGAACCCTTTCACTGAAACAAAGACCACAGAACTGCCAGCTCCTTGGGAGTGAATGTCACACAGCAGAAAGCCCGCTCAAAGGCAGCTAGAATGGGAGTCAGTTCCTGGCTACATTTATGGGAATCTGGACCAGCTACTTAATTTTGGCACCCCCCCTTTTAATTAATAAAAATGTCAGGTATCTCCTTTATCTCTTTGTAAAATGCCTACACATAATAATACTCACTTCGAGCATATGCTAGCTCTACTATGGACAGAAGCACACTATCCCAAACAGTAGTGTGCATTTTTAGAGGATGCTTGAGCTTAATTTTAAAAGGCCTTCCTTCCTTTAGTTGTTTTTAAAGATCTAGTGTGTATGTTCTTTGGCAACGAAGAATTCAAGTGTGCTCAGAAATATCAGACATAAGAAGAAAAATGGGGCCTGGGAGTGGAAAGGAGACACTCTTCAGGAATAGGTGGGTTCACTGACAACAAGAATCTGTCAGTGGGTTACAATCTGAAGGAGGAGAGGATGATTGAGGGCCTGTGACGGGGACACAGCAAAGGAAAGCTAGAAAGGCCAGACTTTGGTAGGCGGCAGGACGGGTGGGGATGTATTATAGCTCTTAGTAGTCTTAGCAGTGACTATCTCATTACGGTGGGAGGAGGGTGTGGGAGAAGATGAGTGACTCATTTTAAGTAAAAGAAGATAGTGTTTGATGTAGGGAGGATCAAGGAAACAAAGATGTAATACTAAGTATCTAATTCAAAGAAACCATAATACAGAAATCCCCAGTAAAGCTTTCCTTCCTATTTAGAAAACAGAATGAACTCACAGTGATTGCTTTGGAAAGAGAGAATCAAAAAGAAGGCAAAGGTATTACTGAAAAAAAAAAAAAAAAAAAAAATATATATATATATATATATTTAGGCATCTCTTCAGGGTCTGGCACCAATCAGATACCTTCAGCAATTCTTACGTTAGATGATCTGATTATGAATGTGACCAAAAAAAAGTAAATTTTAATAAAGCTGCATAGTAATTACAATGCTTTTCAATAAATTACTCTCTGCACTTTTCTAGAAGTTTGAACTATTTCAGATGTTTTTAAATAAAAAGAAGAAAAGAAATTTTAAGTATAAAAGACACACATGGTCTTGCAGATTCAGATAATCCCACTGGGGAAGTGTTTAAGTAATTGATTTTGAGTAACTTTGGCCTGAAAGTGAAGTCTTACTGCTTTCCCAAGTAATCTGGGGACTGAATGGGAATGCAGATGGTGTGATGGAAAATTTTAAAGACTTGACCCAAAATGCTCTATTCTTTTATTTCACCTTGTTGACTTGAACAAAATAAATCTCCATGTCCGTAATTTCAAGAAGCATCTGGTTCTTGTGGATATACAAGGTCTAAAAATGCATAGCATATGTGTAAGTTGCACCAAAAAATATGGCCACAATGAACTCAGGTAAACCTCAGACATGTCTACCTCAAAGTGCTTACGCCTGCATGTTTGCATGTAAAGGGTTTGGGAAAGACTACGTTCACACCAGATATCATTAGTGTCATCATTTCTACTCAATCGGATTTCTGTTCTATTGTCTTCTCTAGTTTTTACAAGAAACTTAGGAAGGAGGAACTCAGCCTGTACTCAGTCAAGGCTGTTTACCCAACATGGCTCCCTTCAGCTTCAACCAAGAGTTTCACTGAGTTTCAAGTAGCTGTTTTGCTACTTTGCAGACAACATATAGTAACTTGTTTGCTGTAACTCATACCTTCTTTTCCCTAACAAGTGATGTTTTGGTTCACCCATTTCTGCACCTCATAAGAGATGACTCATATTCTCCACCGGCCACATCATCAAAACGTCTTAATCAAAACCATGTTATTGCAATGTGAGTTTTCTGGGTTAGTTAACTTTCTCAGCTTTATACATCCCCTTGGATGTAATTCTTACATAATTCACCTACTGTTTGCTTATGTAGGGTTAATTGTTCCTTTACACTGCATGCCTATATTCAACTTCCTTTAACCACAATTATATTTTACCTTTCCAGAAAACATATCCCCTTTCAATCCCTAGATGATGAAAATCTCTTTGTATTATTTTCTTCAGAGGAAATTCTTATCTCTCCAAAGTCTTGGATGACATATTCAGAGAAAGCATTGGAAATGTATTCTAGTAGAATCTTCCTTGACATCAGATAAACTCAGGCTTACAATTCAACTGAAAGAGTTTCCATGCTTTAGGTCTCAAGTCATTATTTAAATCTTTAACAATAACCATCCTTCATAATGTAGAGCCAAATGAATAGAGTTATTTATTTAATCTGTCCTAGGATTATTTAACAATTCCCAAAGCAGATTTTTAGGGATTCTCTTTTCTTCTTATGTGTTGATGCTTGATCTACTTCATCAGTAATCTTTGCTTAAGAGAACTTTCAGTGAGAGGTGGGCACACATAGCATGTCTATTCTCCTTCTCCTCTCTATTTCTCACTCCTAAATAAAGATTTGCCAGCTTTCAGTTCCCAAAAGCACTGAATTTTCCAAAGGCACGGGGGTTTGATCACTTTTCTTGTACCACTTTCCAGAAAGAAGAAAGTGCTTGATGGAAGTATGAATCTATTGCTGCTGTCACAAATTATTATAACTTTAGCAGCTTAAAACAACACAAATTTAGCATTTCATAGTTCCGTGGGTCAGAAGTCTGAGTGGCCTTGACTGGGTTCTCTGCTCAAGGTCTCATAAGCCCAGAATCAAGATGTCAGCTGGCTGGGCTCTTATGAGGAAGTTCTGGGAAGAATACACTTCTAAGATCATTCAGGTTACTGGCAGATTTCAGGGCTATGTGGTTGTAGGACTGAGGTCCCTAACTCCTTGTGGACTGTCAGGCAGCAATCATTCTAGAAAACAACCATACTCCTTGGTTTATGGCCCAATTCTTCCATTTTCAAAGTCAGCAGCAGTGGATGAAGACTTCCTCACACTGTGAATCTCTGTGACCTCCCCTCTTCCCCATCTTTCCTGCATCTCTCTGATTCTAGCAGAAGAAAGTTCTTTGCTTTGAAGAGCTCATGTGATTGCTTAGGCCTGCCTGGAGAGGCTAGGATAATCTCCCTGTTTTAAGGTCCATAGTTATAATGACACCAGCAAATTTCCTTTAGCCATGAAACATAGCATATTCACAAGTTCCAAGGATTAGGGAGTGGACATTTTGGAAGGGGGTGTTATTCTGCCCAACACATTGGGAGATTTTTTTTTTTCTTTCTGTAAGCAGAGTGGGCATCAGGAGATGAGAATTTGAGAAAAACAGAGTATTTTCTTCTGCTAGTTTAACTGCTAAGAAAAAAAAATCAGCTAGGTAAATTAGTGACTTTGAGGGCCCTGAGGAAATTCTCCTCATGACATTTTAAGGGACAGAAGTTCACTGAGCATGTGCATTCCTGAAATCCAAATCATTTTGATGGTGCTTTCTCTTAACGAGACTTCTTTGTATAATACTGTGTTAAGATCTATCAGACTTGTTTTCCGTTTTTTAGGAGGAATTTGAAGCGATGGAAGTAGGTGAGGCTAGAGTAAAAAACTCATTCTCTTTGATTAAGGGGATATTTTCGATTTCAGAAAAGTCATTTTTATGCACCGCATTTGGCACTGGAAGATGGTGGTATAGGTGTGCTTTAAGCTAAGGTCTGAGAAAGTTCGGACTGGCTCTGAAGATGGTCGAAAGGAAATTCGTGCATATTGAGCAGTCCTACCTGAACACTAGTCAGGCATCCAAGGATCTGAGTGTGGCTTAGGGGAAGGATGCAGCTGAGTAAATCCCTGCCTAGTGTCCCCCATGGGGATGTGTCCAGGGTGCAGAGAATGGTCAGCAGTCCTGAGGGGCAGGGATTTGCCACGTTAGAGGAGTCTGGAACGAGGAGCTCCCTGGCATTTAGCTTCCCCTCATCCACCTCCCTATTGGGTATTCCCGACAGCAAGGACTCAGGCTTAGCTTCCAGATCTTGACATCCATTCTTCATCCTTATGTAACTCCCCTTTATCTGCAGAGCCTCAGACTTTTCTATGCATGTTCACTTTGGGCTTCCCGTGGCATGGCTTATTCTAAGTACTGTTAGGAACTGGAACTAGCAATTATGTGGAACGTATTAGATGCCAGGCGCTGTGAACGTACGTTATAGAACTTCATTTAGTCTTTAAAACCATCGTATAAGGCCATGAGAAAGGTATTTTTAATCTCCTCACAATAAAATTGCAATTTAGAGGATCACCATTCTGTTCAAAGTCACATAAATGTCAAATAGAATTTGGTATGATTTGAACCCAGAAACGTAAATGGTATGAGATTGCCTGGCATCTCGGACATCCGCAGGATTAAGATAAACTGTAAGTTTTCAGTGAAGAAGCCATTAAAGACATTCCTCATCTCATGCATAACTGACATTTTTGTCAAATGGGCAGATTACAGCAGATCTCGTCCTACTTAACTGGTTCCTTAGACTTGGGCTTTCGAGGCATTTCTAAGTTTTGAGCTTATTTTTTCCTCATGAATTTTAGGATACTGATTCTAGCTATTTGCAATAACTGGATCCTCCACTACGCTATTTGGGTTATTTTCCTGGGCAACTTTGGAACACCAGGGGTTAATCTACTCCGCAGTTTGCCCCTATACCTTTCCGCATGGCAGACAGCCTGTACCCCCTCCCCGCAGGAGACAGGCTCAGCAACACTGAGATTAACTGGGAGCTAAATGCAGGCGAGTAGCCAAACCAGAGTGATAAGCATCCTGGTTTTGATGGAACACTTAAAACTCATTTTAACTTTTCCAGACCTAATGCAGTTAAAGATGTGGGGGTGGGAGGTCTTCTTGTGGGTTATACAAATAGCTTCACTCCAGCAACTCCTCTTCACCTAAGATTAGAGAGAGTTGCACTAATTGAGGGGAAGGGTCCCAGTCATATCAAACTATCACATGACCTGCCTTTACTCTTACACATGGTGGTTTTTGTTTGCTTGTTTTGGTGACTGCATGACCTGGCTTATTATTGTCAGTCTATTAGAAAATACTCCGTCTCTCACAGACAGGCTATGTAGGTACAGTCTGCCCTGGTTTGCGGCACAATCCTTGGCTACTTTGTTAGGACTCCATCTTACATGGGTCTTTCTGTTTAGATGGGGCCACGATAAGAAGTGAGGCTGACAAACTCCAGTTCATTTCTGCAGATGAGGATGCTGAGCACTTTTTAGAGGCCTTCATCACAGGAATTTTCTCAGAAAGCTATCCTGATTGTGTAGGTTACAAAAAAAAAGATTATCGGCTTTTGTTGCTGTTGTTTTTGTTAGAATGAGCCATAGCTAATGACGTCTGAAGGTACCAGGTTATTCAAGATCTGTAAATGGGAATTTGAAGATACCGGGAGACCAAAGCTCCCATGCTGGATCATTACCCATCCATTGCTAGCAGCTCGAGGAAAACTATGACATTATTCACTCATAGGGAGAGTCCAGGCATGATTGTGGTCAAACCGATCCTAACAGTGCTTGGTATTCCCAAACTTCTAGAGTGCCCAGCAGTGCAGACATTTCTAGAGAATGGGTAAGGCAGGGAGGAGGGTAGAAATGGTATTCAGCCACTACATACTAGGACAGCCGGCTTGTTTAAACACCAAAATGCTCTTGTAACAGCTGGTAAATAGTTTCTAGGATGGGCCCTCCAACTGCCTTCCCTGGGTACCCTGGATCCTGTATGGCTCAGCCATTAGCCAGCATTGGTGTTAACTATTTTAGATATTGTCACTGGAGAAGGGGAAAGCCTTTCAACATTTTCCTTGGCTGTGGGCAGGGATTTGGGAAGCAGACTTTCAACCTATTTCATCCAAAGGAAAAACCCTGGGTCTGGGCCCTGCAGAAGACCATGAGGTGCCTTTCCAAAAGTCCACTGAGCCATTTCCATGATAATTCATAAATTATCTGTGTTAGAAAGAATTCAAGGGGAACAGGGCATCTCCATGAAGTGCTTTAAACCCCTACTACTTCTCATCACTCTGAGGTGGTTGCAGAATTCAGAGTCCTTTTATTTTATTAGCAGTTGGGAAGGCCTAATAGGTAGATACAGCAGGTGTCAAGGAAAATTCCATTATGAAATTCAACCAGGTGGCCCAATATTAGGCCAACAATTTACATGCAGACATCCGAAGTCACATGCCTGGTTCAAATGTCCGAATGACTGCATAGAGTTATTCTCTTGAGTCTAAAGAGTATATGCTTTGGAATCAGGCAGACTTCAGGAGAAATTTTGGTTCTCTCCATCACTGACTCTGTGATCTCAGTCAAATTATGTAATTTCTCTGAGTCTCAGTCTCAGAATATGGATAATGAGAATAATATACCACTCATAAGGTTGTTTTGACAATGCTGGGTTTCCTTCTGTTCAAAATGTAAGAATCATCCAGGAATTGGGCCACGCAACACTCTGGTACTTCAACATTGCACAGGACAAGGGACAGTACCCAAAGGTAAGGTAACTGGCCTATCTAACCCTCCTGCCCCTTAAACTCTTACCCATCTTAGACCAGTCCTACTTGGAGCACATCACTCCCTCACTCCCACCTTCTTGGCACTCTGCTTGATTACATATCTCTTTAGGGTTTCTTCAATCTTTCATGTGTTTGAGCATTCTTGCCTTTTATGCTGGAAACTACTTACAGCTGGGAGCATGAGGGTTCTAGAGAAGGCCAAGAGCCCTTGGCCATCAGTGTTGGTGACTAATAGAGTGACCCATGTGCTATGGTCTGAATATTTGTGTCCTACCCCAAATTCATATGTTGAAATCCTAACCTCTCACAGGATGGTATGAAGGGTGGGAACTTGGGAGATGCTTACGTGCTTTGAGGCCTCTGCCTTTATAAAGAGGGTCCAGGTTCCACCATGTAAGAACAAAGCAAGAAGTCAGCAATCTGCAACCTGGAAGGTACGTAGCCTTCATCAGACTCAACCAGGTTGGCACCCTGATCTCCAGAACCATGAGAAATAAATTTCTGCTGTTTATAAGTTATCCAATCTAATGGTATTTCTGTTACAGCAGCCCAAATGGGTTAAAGGCATCGTAGATTCTGTCCGGTCTAGATGCAGCTCACCATCCTCTCTCCAGAGATCACTGGATTGAGAACTAAAATTGATCAGAGCACGTGCCACTTATGGAGCCCCTCCCAGAGCTAGATCTCTGTGCTTCATTTAGTCCCTTACCACACTCGAAAATGGAAGATGCTATTATCTTCATTTTATTGTTGAAGAAATGCCACTCATCCAAGGACAGATGGCAGAAACTTGGACCTTGTTTCTCTTGTCTCTAAACACCAGGCTCTTTGACTTTTTATCTTGTCATCTCCATAACCCCTGACGTGCCCTTCTTCTCAAATAGTCCAAATGGCAGCCTGTTACTGGGCTGAAGCTCTGATGGACGAAACTATAACAATTGTTAGGACAGCACATGGTCTGACAGTCTGATCCTGGTCATCCAGAGTATTGCAAAAGAGGCGTTTGAGAAGGGTAATGATTATTGCACAAGGAGTACAAGTCTAATGACACCCAGTGGGTGTGGTTGGGAAAGGAAAGGTGCATCCAGAAAACCTTCATATCACACTATACATCACCATATGATGGCTGTAAGAGTGGAATCTGATTGAGACATGAGAGTAACAGATTTTTGTTAACTGATCTTTAAACTCCCTGCTGAGTGCCCCGTGTATACAAGGCACAGATTGAACACAGACACACGGGGTTCAGAGAAGGGAGAGGAGCGGACAAGAAAAAGCCATGCTCTTTTCTTTGTATGCATCTATGAAATCCCTGCATCTGAAGCAATACGGTCTGAGGGAGGAGGCAACTTGGAACCGAATCCCAACCAGGTCATTCTTTAGATGTCTGACCTTGACAGAATCACTTAAAGCATCTGGGCCTCAGGTTTACTGTTCTGTAAAATGAGACTAATAATAGCCACCACCTCCCTGAGCTACTGTGGGTATCGAACGAGGTACTATTTGTAGAGCATGGTCCATGCTCCCAATGCAGCAGGTGGTCCCCCTCACCTCGCCCTCCATTCACATGCAGAAGTGGACTGACCAAATCCTATATGGGAAATGAACAGGAACCGAACTCAAGATGATTGGTATCATGTTCTTAAACATGCATACGGACAAATACACATATGGAGCGTGAGACAGGACAGGAAGCTGAGAATCTGAGATTGCATCCAAGGACAACAAGCCCTGGGGTGGTTTGGATCAAAAAAAAAAAAAAAAAAAAACAACTGACAAAGCTACATTGTTTACTTTGGAAAGTCACTTAGGGCTAAAGTGTCACCACTACTGTCATAATTTTGCTTTGGGTCATGGAGATCTGTACATGTGTCCGAGGGATCGAATTTTCCCTAGCAATGTTGAAAAAAAATGAATAAATAAACTTGTCTCTCCATCACAGGCTGCAGCCTTCTGTGTTCATCAAAGCAAGAATGGTAAGTCTTAAATATATATGTGCTTGACAGCTATTTCTCAGTAACAACGGGTGAGGAGTTTGGGCCCAGAGCGGGCCTGCCCTCCAGCCTTAGATACCGCTCCCATTATAGGATTCCCCGGGAACTAATCATTTACATAAAAGAAGAGGAAAGCTAAAGCTTAGCCAAGAACAGCCCCCAAGTCCACCCCCACCCGTGCTGCCATAAAGCTGATAGAGCAACTGGGATTAACATGTAACCTGAACCAAGGGAGTTTTTGCAAATAAGATGAAAGCTGCCATTTAAGGTTTTTTCAATGGCACCAACTGGATTAGATTTGCTCTCGAGCCAGGCGTCTTTTGACAATCCCTGGGAACTGTGTCTACTTACTGGAAAGCACAGTTGATGCATGCGAAGTCAATTAAAAAGCTAAATGCATAAAAGACAGTGGCTTGACACGTTTCATGGTAGGTATTTTCCAAGCAGCCCTGGCTTTATTTATCGGAGTTTTTTATGCAGAGAAGTGGCAGCGTGGGTAGCGATTTGAAACTGAAATCTGAAAATCAAGGAATGAAAGCAACCGAACTGATGCCTGAATATAGAGGATCAGAGAAATTCTATACCAGCGGAGATGTTTCTATGACTAATACTTCAATCTTATGCAGGACTTTTATTTCTTTAATGAAGTCCTCTATATTGATATTTAAGTATGAGCATGTGCCTGCGTGTGTGTGTGTGTGTGTGTGTGTGTGTGTGTGTGTGATGTTAAAAGCTTAGCTTCCTATACCCTGCGTACTTTCTTTCCAGCTGCATCCCCTTTTCACAAAAGCCAGACGAGTAATACCTTTGTTGTCAGGGGAACCGATGGTTGAGCTGAGGTTTCTATCCACGATGCTGATTATTTTTGTCTTTGAGGGTGTGATGCCTGCCTGCAGTGTTCTCACGGACTGAACCCTTGGACCCTGTGTTCCTCTGTATTCTACACTTTCAGAGATTCCTCAAAGGTAAAGCTGGTTTAGCAGGAGCTGTAACAAACGCCCTTGAAAAGATGCCATTAGCTTTGAGGAGAAAAGAAAGTCTAGAATGAGTAAATTATTTACTGAGTGCCTTTTAAATATCACAGAGGTAGGCACACTGCTATGCCTTTTTCACAGATATTTCATAAATACCCTAAGAATAAAACATCAACTCTATGTGACTAGGAACTTAAAATGATCTTAATTAGTCATGTTGTTTTCAAAATATAACTTGGCAATATTTTAGTTAATATGTTCATTTCTTTTAATTTATAATCTTCTACCTCTTATCATGCTGCATGTCCATCTTAAGTAGATGGTAAAACGTGTTTCCCATAAAGTGTGACTCTTAATACTAAACTAAAATTATTTTCATTGCAACATTATATGAAACACTCTGATAAATCTTTTGGCTGATGTTTTATGATATTCCTGGTCAGCCCTGATTTCCTGTAAATTAGTTCTCTTACCTTAAAGCCCACGGCTTACCTTTGTATCTCTAAGCCTAGAACGATGTAAAGAACTCAGGAGGAGGATGATATTTCACTCAGTTCCTTTTTCTCTGAGTTCGAGTAAGTTCACATTTTCTAGTCCTTTTCCTATCACTCAACGCGGTTAACAAATCTGAGATTACACAGCAATGTGGAACTATATTATTCTGAAAGCTATTTAGAACTCCTTCAGCAGACTTAGCTTCATATATCATCGGTCCAACTTTTACCACATGCTCATATCTTAACCACTAGCCGGCAAGGGGAATGAGATTACCATCAGGCACAATCACAGGTGGGGTGGGTATTCGTCAGACTCCGCTTGCTTTCAACAAGGAGGAGGGTGACAGATGGGTGTAGCGTGAGTGACCAACAGTGTTGCTACAGTTTGCATATGACTCGGGTCCAGCCAATCAAAATCTAATACTCAGGGATGAGTATCAGGTCTCTTAGCACCAGAAGAGGCCATGCGATTTTGCTGCGACTTCTGGAACCCATGGGGTCATGAATCTGGAAGGTTCTAAGTGCTGGAGCTACTGCCAGCATCTTGCCTCAGGTGGAAATAATCCCCCTAGCTATTCTGTAGGGAGTGCAAAATCCTCGGGCAGAGTTCTAAGTGCTTTCGGGGACTTAACTTCTTGAATCTTCACATAACCTGTCAAGAATGTTCCTGTTGCTGCTACGCTAACTTGCCCGAGACTCTCGGGGCTTTCGGAACCTGTGCAATGAAAGGAAGAACCAAGAAATAGAAACCAAGTCCTAACGCTATCGTTTGAGCCCTGACAGTTGTTGTGCTTTGAGCAGCACTTAGAAATTTCCATTACATGAGGTGATAAAATGTTCTACCATGTAGGCAGGGTTTGCTTGACTTTTCGGTCCCTTGCAACTGAAAAAGTCCTAAATGAAACAGAAACCGCTCACCTGTCTTTCAACATGCAACTAAGGAAACTGAGGCACAGGGTTTAATTCACTTGCTCAAAAGGACACAGCGAATTTGTGCAGTGGGAACACGTGTCCTAGCCTTCTCGTCAAATGTTCTTTTCTCAGTAACAATGATAATTGACATTTCTTGTGTGCTTCCTATGGGCTGCTCTCTTGGACACACTATATTACCTATTCCCTCCTCAGCAATCCTGAGAGGCAGGCATTCTCATTTGACAGGAAAGGAATCCGAGACATAGAAAGATACATGACTTGCCTAAAGTTGCTCAGAACCTGAGCAGAAGATCAGGGATTCAGACCCAGCTGTGTGACCTGAGGGCCTGAGAACTCACTACTGGGAGTTCTCCTGCTTCTGATGACACAATGCCTACAGTTGATATCTACACTCTGGTCATAAAGCAATGACCCTGACATTGATTTCACGGGGTATCTGTAGAAGCATCTAGCCCTTGTTGGTCTTTTATTTTGCATTTAGCAGAAAGGGCTATATATTCTAACCCGAAGGTTTAATTACAATTCCTCTAAAGTAACATTGCTTTTCACTGATGCCCTATAATAAGTATTGATGTAGCCTTTCCTGCAAAGCTTCTACTTAATTTTGAGTCGTGTTGTGCAAGGAGCCACGCGGTTCAGAAAAAAGCTGATGGTGCTTTTAGCCAGCATATATGGGCTTTAGTCTCGGTTTTCCCAATTAGCACCATTTTGATTTTAAGTTGCTACTTAAATACTAAGACCTCAATTTTTCTCCCTGAAAAATGAAAATAATATGTACACCTTATCTACTTCAGAGTTCCTGTGATTTGAAAATTTGTAAATGATGATTTAATATAAGAGGTTATATTTTAGCGGCACCTGGGTCGCCTAGTTAGTGAAGTGTCCAACTCTTGATTTTGGCTCAGGTCATGATCTCAGGGTCTTGAGACCAAGCCCCATGTTGGGTTCTGCACTGGGCTTGCAGCCTACTTGAGAGTCTCTCTCTCCTTCTCCCTCTCTAACCTCCCTCCCCCCACAATGAGCACTCTCTTTCTCTTATAGTTGTTTATGTAGTTCCTGTGAGTTGGGAAGTAGAGGCATTTGCATAAAAGAAAGAGAAAAAAAACCCTTAATTTTCCCTAGTTTAGTGAATTGCTGGAGCTCAGAGCTTAGCATGTAACCCCACTCAAGGCCAAATTTGTGCAAAGAGAATAAACATAATCATTTGACATTTCCCATTGGCACCAACTGGATTGAGCAACTCATCCAACAGTAGATATTTTTCCCAGGAGCGGCAACTGTCTCTTCCAAATATAATATGCAAAGATGGAAAGTTTCAAATGTCAGGAGGAAAAACAAATTAGGAGATAAATCAAAATGCCTTGATTGGCAATCTTGCAAACTAGAGTTTTCTCTTCATTCACAAAGGAAAACCAGTATCTGCAGGCAAATACCTTCCAGCGGGGTCCCTGCCAGGCCTGGTATCCTGGCGTAGCATCTTGTTCATGATCACTTGGGCAGAGACCCAGTTGTGGAAACAGTGGTAATATCAGTGCAGCTCTAGGTAGATGTATTCTGCCTCTCCCCACTCCATTTCACTACCCCTTCACCTCCACCCCCACCCCCACACGCACATATCCTTTCCCTTACTCATACCAGTGAGTAGCTAGCATATCCGGGCCTCACAATCAGTCATGACAACCTTTAAAACAGTACCACCAACGTTGTGCTCATCGTCATCACGCTCAGCACCAGCGCCTTCATCGTCATCATCATCGTCCCTGACATTTACATAGAAGCACTCCCGAGTTTCCAAAGTGCTTCCTATGAAATCTTTATAATAAACTTGGATGGTGAGTAATGTTATTATGCCTGGTTTAATGCAAAGAGGGAGACTTTCTAGTTGAATGGTCTTTGCTCAAGCTCTGGCTCAGCTCAGGGAAGTTCAACACATGCGGATTAAGCACCACTTCACAAGGAACTGTGCATGGTGCCCGGACTTCTCTGACCTGCAAGGAAGCTCACATCCCCAGGGAGTCCGTGAACTGCCTCTCCTGCCCCTCATGATGCTGACCATTTTGTGGTTAAACCAGTGATTTTAATCCTTGAGTCCTAGGGCCTCAAGGTATTCACAAAGGTCACAAAGGTGGAAACAGGGTCCTGAAGTTATGGTCAGTGCTTCAAAATTATCACTTTTACTGTGGAAACGGAACCCTCACTCCGGAAAAGACTGTGCAGGCTAATTCACATATAAAAAAGATTGCACAGGCGAATTCACATGTGGAATAGACGTTTCTGAAGTCCGGTTTTGCAGGGAGGCGTTCTCTCTGACCAGAATGAAGAGCACTTCACTTATCACAGGACATAAATTCGGAGCTTCCCTGAACGTGTCAGTCTGATCTGCTGCTGCTCTTTTCTCCAGCTCATCCGGTCCATACTGCTGAAGGTTGCCCAGGCAACACTTTCCCAAACTGCCAAAAATTGTGGTGGTGTCAGAAGTCCGCTTGCTGCACACAAGCCACATCATTCCCAATTTTGTTTTCAATTCCAACATAAATGTGTTTGCAGACCTGAATACTAGCTCCCTAGAGCCTGCCAGGGATTTCTATTCAGGGAAGCTAAGAGGCTTCTGAAAATTGAAGGATTTTCGGTGACAACTTTTCTTCAGAAGTCCACCAATGTCCATGCTACAAATTCTCTTTAACTGAACAGTGTTCGATTTGTAGAAATTGATAGCATGGTTGGTGGGGGGTAGGGGTGGGCTAGGGGTAGAGCATTTTACCCAGGTTCAAATACCAGGGTCAAATACCAGTGGTGGCTCTGGGTGGAACATGGTGCCACTCCACCCCAGGTCCTAGCCCCACTACCAACCCGAGCAAGCACCAGTCGTGGAACACACACTCGTTAAAGCAGCTCACCGGCCTTCCTGCTTGCTACCAGGCCTGAGGTCTCAGTTACAGAGAGAAGGGGGCAGCTCCTGTGGGGTCTAATATGTTGCTTGTTGGAGTAAAAAATTATTCCAGCCATAATTAAGTAAATTCCTTGTTAACTTTTAATTAACGGTTCATGTAACTTGCAATAAAATGCATCACGGGAAAAAAAGGAGGTTCACCCTAAGGGTGGCATTGTCATGCCAATCCCTGAGTACTTATAAGGCAATAACAGCAGAGCTGGCTCACATCACGCCTGAGAAGAGACTTTCTTTGCTCTTGCATTGCCTGGGTGAGTGGGTAGCAGGAGCCACTCAGTGATCGCCCAGAGTCCTCTGAGCCTAATACCTTTCTCTGACTCTGTCACTCCAATGCTCTCTGCAGAACAAGATCCTAAGAAAACTTGTATAGGAGGGCTGCCTGTGTCCCTCGGGCCTTGTGCAATCTCAGCACATGACTAGGTCCTTAATGTAGACGATCATAGACTCTTTAATATTAAATGCCTTCTATTGTTGGACTAAATGAGAAACAATTAGCTGGGGCCCACTGAGTCCCTCTGCCACTCCCTAATATATATATTTTAAAAACAAACAACCCCCCCCACACACACACAAACTTGTTCTCACTGGTAAGGAGAATGTTTTTGCCTCCATTTTGAAAAAAAATCAGAAAAATCCCAAATTCCATGAAAAATAGAATCATGTACTGCAAGCAAAATCATACCTATGATAGCTTTTACCCTTCCCCCTCCCACATTTCAACCGCATACCGATATTTTCTAAGTGGTTAAATGGATAATAGAGCAATGCATCTAATTTTTAAAGTTGAGATAAAATTTAAATAAAGAAAAATGCATAGATTGTAAGTATAAAGCTTGAGGATTGTGACACATACATGCAAATATATAACCAATACCCCAACCAAGATACAGATCCTTTTCATCATTTCAGGAAGATCCTCATGTCTCATGTCTGCCGATTCCAATCTCATAAGATAATCACTGTTCTGCTACAAGTGTTTCCAGGCTTATCTGCCATCTTATTGCTTCACATGCTCTACAATATTTGGTATTTCCAGCCTTATCTGCCACTTCAGGTAAGTGGTATCTCATTATTATTTTAATTTGCATTTTCTCGCTGATAAAGGATATTTTTTCAGGTGCTAATTGAGCATTTGTATATCTCTTTTTACAATGACTCTGCTCGATCTTTCCCTTGATATTTGAAAAACTGGGTTGTCTTTTTAATAACTGAATGTGTAGGAGCTCTACATATACTGTGCATATAAGTTAATAGTTCAGATATATGTATTGTAAACGTTTTCTCTCATTGTGGGGCTTGCACTTCTATCTTTTTAAAGACTTTTTTTTTTGTGATAAGCAGATAATTTCACAGATTTTGATGGAGTTCAATTTATTATTTGTCTTATACAAATCTTTGCCTTCAATGATACTCTAATTTTTGTTTGTTTTCCTAGAATCTTCCAGAAGTATTTAAATGGAACAACTCACCTCCAAAACGCAAGTCTAGAATATAGCCTCTTCTAAAGGCTGAGATGCCAAGTGAAGTCTTAATGCACAAAGAGGATGTTGAGGGTTCAGTAGCTTTGTGGGTCCTAAGCATCAGGGTATCATCATTCACAGCATGACCAGTGTGAGGAGTTTCAAGGCCCTAATTTTGGTGTTATTTTTGGAGATGACTTGGTTTTATGTAGTCTTGGCTTTCTCTAGGATCGGAGTCATGCTTTGCAGCAAAGGTTGCCAAGCTAAACTTTCTCTGGGTGAGAAAGCACGTGTTTACCCACGTGCAAACCTGAGCTTTAGTGTCTTGCTGTAATTGCATCTGTAAAACCTCTTCCTCAAATATTACTCTTTGCCTCCGTGGAAAAACAGCATCTTTAGCAAAAAGGACACGTGAGCAAAGGTTTCCCCCACACCACCAGAGAGGTAGCATTTAAAAATGGAAGTGGCTTGTGTAACCTACTTTTCTTCGGTTTTAAAATAACAGCTCATAGATTTGCATTTGCTTTTCCTTCTTGGCCCTGTGACCCCGGTCCTGTTTTACTTGAAAAATTCCATCTCATCTTCCACAGGCAACCACTCAATCCTGAGCTTTTCCTAATGTTTCATCAAAATGGTTTTAGGTAAGTTACCAGTTCTCTAGACTGGTAATTGTTGGATGGAGAAGAAAAGTATTTGCCAGTAATAGGTGATCTCTTGGATTTCTCAGTTTAAATTATTTTTATAGCTAATATTAATTACTACCCACAATTAGACAGTACGTAGATTATAACATGTAACAGAGATCCTGGCAATTCTCTAAAAAGAGAGATTGTTTTGATTTTTTGTTGTTCTTGTTTCATAGCCAACTCTGAGTTAAAATACAACAAAAAATAAATCTTGTAGACCACCTATTTGCCCATTTAAACATGCATGTGTGTACACACGTATGTGTCTGTATGCACAAATCTTGGGAGAAAAATCACTGTTTGAAAACAAAGAGGTAATTATATACATTGAGAATTATTGCCAGGAACACAAGAAGAGACATTGTTATGCTATTTGCACTAATGAGAATAGAACAGTTCCACTAGAAAGATTTTAGGATCCCTGACAAAGTGTTGCTGGACACATGACATATAGACAGAAATCAATATGCATATACTACACAAACACTAACTAAACATATTTTGTGTGGTTTCCAAAATGGTAAGTTTTCATTAATCTTCTTTTTTTAAAAGGTTTTATTTTATTATTTATTTAAGAGAGAGAGAGAGAGAGAGGATGAGCAGGGTAAGGGGCAGAGGGAGAAGCAGAATCCCTGCTGAGCAGGGAGCCCAATGCAGGGCTGGATCCCAGGACCCTGAGTCGAAGGCAGACGCTTGATTAACTGAGCCACACAAGGGCCCCTTTATTTTTATTTGCATGCATATTTTATTATGCATGTTTATTGTTTTTATTTTTTTAAGATTTTATTTATTCATTTGACAGAGAGGGAGAGAGAGAGGACAAGTAGGCAGAGTGCAGGAAGAGAGAGAGGAAGATGCAGGCTCCCCGCTGAGCAGAGAGCCCAATGCGGGGTTCGATCCCGGGACCATGGGATCAGGACCTGAGCCAAAGGCAGATGCTTAACCGACTGAGCCACTCAGGTGCCCCATATGCATGTTTATTGTAACATTTTAAGCAATACAGAAATGTATAAAAAAAATTGTGACTCTTTTCTCCAATAGTCCCATCCTTTAGGAAACCGGTCTGGTTTGTATCTCTTTTTACACACACATGAAACGATATGCACACAGAATTTATTATGTTTTGCTGTCTTTTTCTTTGAAACAGAAATTGAGTCATACTACATGTGTATTATCCTAAAATGTGCTTTTGTCATTTATTGATGCTTTGGAGATATTTTCTAGATATATATTTGAATTACACTTTGTAATGGCAGCAGAAAGGTGAATTTACTCACTATATTAGAGTGTTAGGGCTGTCCCAATGAAGTACCACAAACTGGCTGGCTTAAACGGCAGAACTTTATTTTCTCACAGTCATGGAGTCTGGGTCAAGGTACTGTCAGGACTGGTTTCCAGTGAGGTCTCTCATCAGTGCCCTCACCCAGCTTTTCCTCTGTACATTCACATTCTTAGTGCCTCTTCCTCTTTAAAAGGGTGGTAATCCTAGTGGATTAAGGCACCACCCTTATGAGCTCATTTAATCTTAATTACCTCTTAAAGTCCCTATCTCCAACTGTAGTCACATTGGGAGTTAGGGCTTCAACCTATGAATTCTGGGGGATACATTTCAGCCCATAATACATACCAATTCCTCTATTGGTTGACTATCTGGTTTATTGATTGATTTAGCTGTACCTTACAAAATAATCTCAATTTTTTAAAAAAAATGCTTCACATTGGTCATACAAATATATAACATTAAAAAATGAAAAAGATAGGGGCACTTGAGTGGCTCAGTTGGTTGACAGGCTGACTCTTGATTTCAGCTCAAGTCATGATCTCAGGGTCCTGAGATGGAGCCCTGCCTCAGGCTCTGTGCTCCGCGGGAAGTCTGCTTGAGATTTTCTCTCTCCTTCTTCCTCTGCCCCCCACCTACTTGCATGCACGTTCTCTCTCTCTCTCTCAAATAAATAAATAAATAAATAAATAAATAAATAAATCTTTTAAAAAATGCAAAGGGTAGAGGGGAAATAAAATTACCCAAATTTCTCCATGTCAAAGTAATCAGTCAACATCTGGCAAACATCATCCTAGATGTATATGTGCAAATAGAGAGGATAGGTAGGTAGGCAGGAAGAAAATTATTTAGATGGACAGATGGATGGATGGATAGATAGATATGATAGATAGGCAAATCTATAAAAAACACATACATACATTTTAATTGGAAATGCTAAATTTATCATCACTAAACTTACTGAAAAAAGAAACACGAAAATAAAGAAACTGCCGAAATTTTGAATATTGTTTCTCCACAGCACAGGTTAAAAGTTTCTAAAAGATCACTCAGATTTTTTAAATAGTTTGAAAAACATTAAAGAGCTGTGATCATTATGTTTAATTACATATCGTAACTGTATGTAATGTTTACCAATCTCTCACGAATAAAAAGGAGAAAGTCCTGTGCTCTTAGACTTCCAATGCCCCTTTCGTGTTCATTTAGTTATATCACTATTTTTCCATTGTCAAAATTTATAAAATTTACATTCAATTCTGAAGCCATATTTCCCATATTCATTTAGGTCCAACATAAAAAAAACAAAAACAAAACTCATTCACTGTTCACAACAATATTTTTGTTAGGGCTTCTCCAATCCTGAATTATCTTGATTAATCTTTGAGAACAGGAATTTGTCTTCAAGTATGTTTATCAAGACATGCTCAGCTTTCACTGAGTTCCTGCATGTCTGAGGATCTATGCCTTTTGAAGAAAATTTGACTTGAGGTAAACTTTCTGGGTCACATTGTCTTTTCTTTACAAAATTTGTAAATATTGTTCAAGTATCTTTGGGCATCTTAAAGTCTGGTGAAGACTTTTTTTTTTATCACTTTTATGTACACAGTTTTCTCTGACTTGTTACCCACATGCTTATGTTTACTTCTGAAACTTGGTACTATACCAGCCCTATATCAGTGTCAAGTAATACTCGTTTTTCCCAATTCACACTCCTCCCATAGGTAACCATCACATTTTTTAATAGGTTATCTTTCCATTTATTTTTCTTGTAGTGTGTGTGTAATACACACACATGCACTTTTTACATATATACTTTATGTATGGATATATTTGTGTGTGTGTGTGTGTATATATATATATATATATATATCCCTTGTGATCTTTATGCCTCTTCTTACCCCCTTCTTAAAGAGAAGCATATTATATATATGTTCTCCAACCTCGATTTTTTTAACTTAACAATATTCCCTGGAAATCACTGTATATTCTTCATACATTTAGCAATTAGACAAAACAAAACAAAACAGTTTAGTGATGTATTATAGACATGGTAAACCACACATATTTAAAGCATTCATATTCTACAGATATATGTACATAGAATCTTGTATTGTATACTTTTCCCCCCTCGACTCTCTCATTCAAAATAATTATTTTGAGAGTCATTGTGTAGCTGTGTTCATCAGTAGTTAGCTCAGTTTTATTGTTGGGTATCCATTCCACTAGACGAATGCACCACAATTCATTTATAAACCCACCTTTTCATGGATGACTGGGTTGCTTTCAGTTTTAACTACCACAAATAAACATTTCTGGGTAAGTGTTTGTATGAATACATGCTTCCCTTTCTCTCGAGTAAATCCTGGGAGTGGAACGGTAGAAGCACAGGGTAGGTGTATGTTTCCAGTTTAAAGAAATTACTAAACTGTTTCCCAAAATAGTTGTATTGTTGTGCATCCCCACCAGCAAGGTGTGAGAGATCCAGGTTCTTTACATTCTCACCAACATATGGTGTGGGCAGTCTTTTTAATTTTAGCCTTTCTAGATAGGACAGTAATGATTATTCATTATGGTTTCAACTTGCATTTCCCTACCCATCAATGATGCTGAGCATTTTCTTGTGCTTATTTGCCACCTGTATGTCTTCTTGGAGGAAGTGTCTATTCAAAATGTTCGCCCATTTTTAAAAAATTAAGCTTTTAATTTTCTTGTTATTGAGTTTTGAAAGTTCTTCACATATTGTAGATACAATCCTTTAACAGATGTGTGCTCTGCAAATATTTTCTCTATCTGTGGCTTGTTTCTTCATTCTCTTAGTAGTATCTTTCAAAGAGCAGAATTTTTACATTTTGATCAAGTGCAAGTCATCATTTTTTAAAATTTTATGGACTGTACTTTAGCTGTCATATCTAAGAAATATGCCTAACCCAAAGTCACAAAGAGTTTTTTTTTCTGTTTTCATCAAGAAATTATATAGATTTAGATTTCACATTTATATCTATTATCCATTTTGAGTAAACTTTTGTGTATAGGTGTATAGTGTGTGGTGTAGATTGGAGTTAATTTTTTGCTCATGCATATCCAATTGTTCTAGCTTCACTTTTTGAACAGATCATGTGTTCTTTACTGAATTGCTTTTACACCTTTGTAAAATATCTCTTTTCTATATGTGTTTGGATCTATTTCTAAATTATATTCCACATCATTGATTTAATTCCCTATCTCTCTATCTTTACACCTATGCCACACTATCTTAATTACTGTAGCCTTAAAATAAGTCTTGCTATCTGGTAGTGTTAGTCCTCTAACTAATCTTTTTAACCCTGTTTTGGCTATTCTAGGTTTTTTTCTAGAGTACACGTGCCCACACCAGTGGGGGAGGGGCAGAGGTAGGGTCCATGCCCAGCGCTGAGACTTACAGGGGGCTTGATCTCACAACCCTGAGATCATGACCCTGAGCCAAAATCAAGCCCCTAGGCACCCCTAGGTTTTTGTGTTTTTATATGAATTGTATAATGAGCTGATTAATTTCTACCCCAAAAAAATCCCTGCTGACATTCGGATTGGGATTTCATTAAGTCTACAGATCACTCTGGGGACAGTTGACATCTTAACTCAAGTCTTCTGACTTATAACCAAAGTGTGTCTCTCAGAGAAACAAAACCAATAAAATGTTTATGTGTAAAGAGATTTATTATAAGGAATTGGCTTACCTGAGTATGAAAACTGGCAAATCAAATTTGCAGGGTGGGCTGGCAGACTGAAGACCCAGGAAGAGCCCATGTTGTAGTTCCAGTCTGAAGGCAGTCTGTGATAAAATCAGATAATATCACACATGAAGGCAGCTTTTCAAATAACTACAAGTCTGAGACATCTTATTTTTCAAAAACTTGTTTCTAAGTGGTTTGCTTAGAAATTGGACACACAGTAACCATACGAAATGTTAAAAATAGCTGTAATGTGTACATAATCCATTCAGTAGGTTTATTTAAGGTATAGTTAACGGGAATAAATTTGTTGTAGTAATTGTCCTTTTTAAACAACCACGAACTGTATCATATTTTTATGAGAAAATTCATTTTGATCACCAAATTAAATGATTCCTTTAAATTCAACAAATATTTATGAAGTTCCAACTTAGTCTCAGAAATGATTTTAGATGATTTGTTTACATTCTCTAATTTAATCTTTGTAATAACCATGTAAGATGTAAATGGGGGATAATTATCCTTATTTCACATTTAAAAATGTAAGGTTGGAGAGTTTAAATAACTTATCCACAGTTATTCAGATTATGGCAGAGCTATGATTCAACCGCAAGCACCATTTTTTTTTTCCCATTTTACTTTGTGGTCTCTTTCTGAAAACATACATATGCACGGCCCTAAGAGCTGGACAAAAAACACTTTTTTGCTTCAGACCCTTGCATACCTATAGGATCATATATATTCAAGTGACAGCACTTATTAGGATTCATTGTGTTTCAGTGTTATGGGCCCATCTTTCCCAGTAGACCATGAGCATCTAGAAAGTGGGTTCTGTGTCTTATTCACCTTTGTAAACTCCATGGCAAATATTGCCAGTTACATATAGGTGTTTTATAAAGGTTTCTTGTGTTTCCCTCTTAGAAGGTTTTTGTTGTTTTCTTGGTCTGTCTCTGAGAGAGTATTTTGGGAGCCTTTCTCCTCTGTTCTTCTCCCCTCACTTTCTGAAATCTGATAGGGAAGGATGAAGGTCTACATTTGTTTTACAGTGAGACTTTTAGTGCAAGAAGAATAGAGGCAGATTGACCTTAATTTCCAAAGCACTTGGCTTGGGAGATAAGGAGCCTAAACCAAAGACATTACTTGAGAGACCAGTTGCTGGGCTAGGGAATGAGATGAAGAATGACCATACATAGCAGTTCACTCTGTTTCTTCCCATTTGTTTTTCTTCACTTCTACCTGTACTGTTATTACAGATCACATCTTAGTGAACCGAGGATGGGAGTGTGTGTTTATATGAGTGGCCAGAGGCAAGTCCACAGAATAAACAAAAACGAAAAGGGATAAAAGTCTGAAGAAATGCAATCAGTGCCTATGACCATTTTGTTATAGAGGTTGTTTCTGGAAATCTTTTTTTATGCAGGAACCATTATAATGAAGAAAAGATATGATGGGGCAAAGTCTGGCTCATTAGTATGAAGAGTGATAATTAGATTAAATGAAGAGGGAACTTGAGAGTTGACTATGCCCACAAGATGTGGATGGACTGGGATATGGGGGGCGTGAAGGGAGATGCTCCCTGGCCAATTTTGATGGCCAGGCCAATCTGGACACCTTATTCTTACAGTAGTCCCTAAAGATGCTACCATAGTGGAGGAGTAGAGTAGTTGCCAAGATACTAGCCAGAAGCTTAATTATAGAGATGAGGACATGTACTGAGTGGAGAGGAAAGGTATGAGGCTATACATGGCCATCCAGGAAGGCCACCAGGAACGGGAGGCATGGCTGCCTCAGGCACTCTACTGCCTTCCAATAATATGGCCACTTCCCTGGTATAGCCCCAGGTTTCTCTTCTCCTAGAATTAAGGTAATAGGCCCTAACTAGCTCAGATATTCTACAAGTATTAAGCAAATAAATTCGGTTATATATTTGGCAGTAACAGGATTAATTTAACTCTTGGCATTTGTTTTTCGTAGTAGCCTCGCAGATAACCGTACACATCAACACAATATGATACACTTAAGAACAAATACCAAGAGTTTCTTTTATTTCAAGGGTAATAGAACTCTAATCATATGCCATCAGAAACCTAAAGATGGGGCGCCTGGGTGGCTCATGGGGTGGGTGGGCGGCTCAGTCATTAAGCGTCTGCCTTCGGCTCAGGTCATGATCCCAGGGTCCTGGGATTGAGCCCTGCATCGGGCTCACTGCTTGGCGGGAAGCCTGCTTCTCCCTCTCCCACTCCCCCTGCTTGTGTTCTCTCTCTCACTGTGGCTCTCTCTGTCAAATAAATAAAATATTAAAAAAAAAAAAGAAAGAAACCTAAAGATGTCCTTACATAGCATATTTCTTGTACGTATATAAAAAGCCAGAATAGTGGGTGCAAATGGGGAACATGAAAACATTAAAAAGCATAGCAAAATTTTAAAAAATTTAAAAAATTCATAAGAAACAGTAAAATTAAAATACAAAGTAATTAGGTTTGTTTTCATATCTGAAGCAATAAAGTCCAAGGTGACAGATAATAATTTGTTGCAAGGTATCCACATAAACACCAAGTCCTTCAACTTCATCAGCCTTCCCCAAATGGGCTTTCTCTTTGGATAATATGCTGCTTTCTGGGTTGCTCAAGTTTTTCTCCTGAGTCATATGCAAGCTATTACTTTCTAGAAAGGAATAGGTGTTTTCAATCTGAATGATGTAGGACTTAAAGGCAGAGCAACTAGCTTAAACTAAAATGCACAGTGATAACCTAAAGTATAAATGTGCTTGAATCTATACTAATTCAAATAGATGATTAAATAAATAAATATGGAGAATGGACAGATCTCCCATACAAAAGGATTCCAAATAGTTTATGTAGATACTCTGCCTTCAAGGAGGGAGAGCTAAAGTCCTTACCCCTTAAGTGTGGGCTGCACTAGTGACTTCCTTCCAAAGAGAACAGTAGAAGAGGAGCAAGAGTAGCTTTACTTGGAGAAATCTGGCAAATACCACTTCAGCCAAGTGGTCAAGGTGATATCAACACCGATGACTCTTGTTGATATTATATGCCCTTGATGAAAATGAAATTTTCCTCTGTTCTTTTAACCCCAGTCTCATCATGAGAAAAACAACAGAGAAATCCCAATTGAGGACATTCTACAAAATACCTGACCAGTACTTCTCAAAACTGTCAGGGTCATCAAAAACAAGGAAAGTTTTAGAAACTGTCATAGCTGGGAGGAACCTCATGAGACAAAGGAATGTTGTACCCTGGATGGAGTCCTCAAACAGAAAGAGGACATGAGGAAAAAACTAAAAAAAAAAACTAAAAAAAAAAAAAAAAAAAAATTAGAATCAGGCATAGACTTTAGTCAACAGTAATGTATCACTATTGATTCATTAGTTGTGACAAATGTGCCATATTTTTTTTAATTTTAATTTTTTAAATTTTTTATTATTATGTTCAATTAGCCAACATATAGTACATTACTAGTTTTTGATATAGTGTTCAACAATTCATTAGTTGCGTATCACACCGTGTTCATCACAACACATGCCCTCCTTAATACCCACCACTTGGTTACCCCATACCCCTCCCTTCTGTAACCCTTAGTTTATTTCCCAGAGTACAGAGTCTTTCACGGTTTGTGTCCCTCTCTGATTTCTTCCCATTCAGCTTTCCCTCCCTTCCCCTGTGGTCCTCTGCACTATTCCTTATGTTCCACATATGAGTGAAACCATATGATAATTGTCTTTCTCTGCTTGACTTATTTCACCCAGGATAACACCCTCCAGTTCCATTCATGTTGACGCAAATGGTCGGTATTCATTCTTTCTGATGGCTGAGTAATATTCCATTGTATATGTGGACCCCATATTCTTTATCCATTAGTCTGTTAAAGAACATCTCATCTCCTTCCACAGTTTGGCTCTTGTGGACATTGCTGCTATGAACTTTGGGTGCACGTGCTCCTTCTTTTCACTACAACTGTATCTTTGGGGTAAATACCTAGTAGTGCAATTGCTGGGTCATAGGGTAGCTCTATTTTTAACATCTTGAGGAACCTCCATACTGTTTTCCAGACTGGCTGTAACACCTTGCATTCCCACCAACAGTGTAAGAGGGTTCCCGTTTCTCCACATCCTTGCCAACATTTGTTGTCTCCTGTTTTGTTAATTTTTGCCATTCTAACTGGTGTAAGGTGGTATCTCATTGTGGTTTTGATTTGTATTCCCCTCATGGCTAGTGATGCTGAACATTTTTTCATGTGTCTTTTAGCCGTTCGTATGTCTTCTTTGGAGAAGTGTCTGTTCATGTCTTCTGTCCATTTATTGACTGGATTATTTGGTTTTGGGGTGTTGAGTTTGAGAAGTTCTTTATAGATCTTGGATACCAGCCCTTTATCTATAACATCATTTAAAAATACCTTCTCCTATTCCATGGGTTGCCTTTTAGTTTTCTTGACTGTTTCCTTTGCTGTGCAAAAGCCTTTTATCTTGATGAAGTCCCAGAAGTTCATTTTTACTTTTGTTTCCCTTGCCTTTAGAGACGTGTCTTGAAAGAAGTTGCCGTGACCAATGTCGAAGAGGTTACTGCCTACATTCTCCTCTAGGATTTTGATGGATTCCTGTTCACAGACAAATGTGTCATATTAACGTTAGATGCTAATAATAGGTGAAAGTGGGTGTGGGCATTCTATAAGAACTCTCTTAGTATTTTCATATTTTTTCTGTAAGTCTAAAACTGTTCTAAAATAAAAAGTTTATTTAAAAAAATGTGCAAAGGATTAGGGGAAAATGCACAGTAACTGAAGTATGAAGGGCAGTGAAATAATAGAGAGTATATAAGTTGGTCTTTGCCCTTGATTCTTGGCACAGAGCTCCTAACACCACTGTAATCTCTTAAGTGATAAGAGCCCTAGGAGCATCTTTTGTTCTAATATTTGGATGTTCCTGACACAGACCTCCCAAATCCCTTGGAATTTCCTAGCTGTTAACAGTGTCTTCTGTTCTAATGAGGTGATCATTGGTGGGCTCCTGGATGGGGCTGGTCACCAGAAAGACCAAGCCACAGTTAAAAGCTTGGAATATTCAGCCATGCCCCCCATGAGTTAATAATCAATCATGCCTACATGATGAAACTTCCATAAAAATCTCAGAAATATGGGGTTCAGACAGCTTCCAGGTTGGCAAATATGTGGAGGTGCTGGGACAGTGGTGCCCTCAGAGAGAGGATGGAAGCTCTGAGCCCCTTGCTACATACCAGCTCTATTCATCTCTTTAGTCTGTTTATGTATAATATATCCTATTGATTATATAATAATATAAACAGTAAGCAAACAGTTTTCCTCAGTTCTGTGAGTTGCTCACGCAAATTAATCATATCAGAGGAGTAGGAATCTCTGATTTATAGCCCATGGGCTATAAGTAGCAATCTGGACCTGAGCTTGGCATATGAGGGGGGATGGTCTTATGGAACTGAAACTTTAACCCAGGTAGATAGTGTCAGAATTGAGTTAAACTGTAGGACACTCGACTGGTGTCACAGAATTGCTCAGTGTGGGGAAAAACTCTACATCTGGTGTCAGAAGTGTGAGTGTGGCCATCTTATGAGAGTAAAAGAGAAGCTCAGGAGAAGGAGTGAGGGAATCTTTACAGATCTCACTTGAATAGAGCACACAGTAGTTAGTGAAATTCTGGGGGAATGTTGATAGAATGTGATGAAAGAGGAACAAGCGACCAGGGAACACATGGCTGAGGAAAACCTGAACATTTTATAATGCAGGTCTTTAGAGAATCTGCTTTGTAAGTTAATTATTGATTTAAATATAATATAATAACTCATGTATTTATTTAAATTACTATATATTATTTTGACAAAGAAGACTTGAAAGGTAATTCTCCTTTTGCGATATATTATCTTAGTTGCCTTCCCTTCTCCCCTACAATACACATAATATTTATGCTCAGTCTCTCCCTCCCCTCTCCCATTCTGTCTCTCTATCTCACCATTTCCATTATCTTTGTGTCTCTGTTTCTCTATCTCTATCTTTCTTTCTGTTTTTCTGCCTCTCTCTCTCTCTCTCTCTCTCTCTCTCACACACACACACACACACACACACACACACACACACACATTCTTGGAGACAAGAAGGCAAGAGAACATGTTGTACCTTTGAGAAAAGTATAATGGAGACATAAATGCCACTGACCCCTCTCCTTCAACAGTAAACTCATTCTTATTTACAGAAGATTAGTACTTGATTTTTATTATATTTTTATCAGAGAAATACCAAATGGAGGATCCATTTGAAGAATGTGAAAAAAAGTGAGCCATGCAACAGAAAAAATTCTGAAACTCTTTAAAAAATGTAAATACATCTCTATAAAATCCTTTAATTAGAGTCTTAAAATTTATCTCAGAGGCAAGGAAATAGTAATTTATTCCCAAGATTGTTTCTCTCTTCCTTTCCATGTCTATTGCTATAATGGAAATTTGATTGTTCTCTTCTCATGTACAATAATGCAGAAGATTCCTGATTAATCTGCCTGCCTGAATTTTCCTCCAGTTCACTCATATCTAACAGAAAAATTTATATTCCATATGGTTGGGTTTTTTTGTTTTGTTTTGTTTTTTACCATTTCTTTCTCAAGATCAAAACTGTCAATACTTAAAAGACACAATTCTAACTCCAACGCTCAACCAACCTTTCCAACTGTATCCCTCATTTTCCCCAGCAGGGTATGGGTCATACAAACAGGTTTGCTTGTTCATTCTTTTTCCCTTGGCCTTGCCTTGGATTTTCTTGCCATCTCATCTTTGCTTATTCCAGTTCTTAGTCTCATTGTGCTCATTGCCACCTTAGCAACTCCTAATCCTACATCCTCTTCAGATGCCTCTGACGTTCGTCCTGTTGGGAACTGTTTTCTTAAAATGTAACTCTCATTCGGTTTTAACTATGACAGGTCTGGAACATTTTTGAAAGAGTTCATTATTTTTCTGCTCTTGTAAAGGTTTTCTATCATAGCACAATGATGCTTCACTGCATTGTATGTCTACCTAACTTACCTGTCATTGGTGTTACTTAAGATTTGGTACCATGAGGCACAGGAAGGGAGGCTTCCTCCATGACCCTATGCCCCTGTTTATTGAAGACAAAATTATTAGTAGCCTCCTAAGTACAAAGACAGAGCATTAAACTTTCCTTTCTCCCTCAATCAGGCTATAAGTATTTATTCAATATGTGAGCAACTTAAGGTGTCCTCTCATTCTTATTTGTATTTCACGGTCACACAAGCCTCCAGCTTTAGACACAGCAATGGTACCATATGTCTGAATGAATGAATGAATTGATAGGTTTTATCCAAATGCTCTAAAACCAATAGTTTGTTACCTTGATGGATAAATAATCCCCCTTTAGTGGATTTTTAACCTTTCTGTTTCCCCCCACTCCCTGTACAATTCATTGTAATCTTCCATAACATTAAAAAACAAAATCCTTTTTTTCATCTCCTATTTGCCACTTAGATATTCTGTCTTCCCATGTCTCTTCTCAAGCCCTTACCTTTCCCATAAAAATTAATAATAATTAAATACCTATGTACCTGAGTCTTCATTTCCAAACATCCTGTATTATATTTCAATATTTCAAAAAAGAGTGATTAGAAACTTCATGTGTAAAAGCAAAGGCTTTTGTCAAGGGGTGGACCCAGCTATATCAATAATTATACAGCAAGATGTTATTATTAATTGAGGGAATTCCAAGTGTCACTAGTGTTGGTCTAATCTCTCAGGCAATACTTTACCCCAGAGAAATTATCTAATTTTCTACATAGGGATCTAAGCTCAGCATCACCAGCGGTACTCTGGAAGCTGAGTGGGGAGATGAGCTGGACTTTTGTCATTTATTAGTAGATTTTTACATAACCTCTTGTTTTTGGAGTGGCTCCCCAGTGTGAGCACTTCCTGGATACCCTGAGTTCAGAGTTTCTCCCATTCTTTCAACCATTCTGGACAGTGAACCACTTAATCTCCCACCTCACTGGGAAAGGAGTAAACCTCTTAGCTGCATAAAACTGAGAAAGAGATTTGATTGTTTAAGACATTTTTATAATTTTTTTTTTTTTCAGAATTAAAACCAGTCCTCCTGCATTCAGACCCACTGGCACCTTTACCTTCAAAGGTACCAGCCACCTCCAATTCTTGATCCTTTTAAAAGTAGTGTTGTGAAACCTGGCTCCATTTTTTGGCATTGCCAACCATGTACTTTGCTTTTTTCACAATGTTAAGTCAGGTACAACTTGTTCCTCTGCTTTCCAGCTTTCAAAATGTTGATACGTCTCCTTTGTGCTTCTCTTTTTAACTGTTACTCTGTTTTGGGGGGGGGGGGTTGGAGGGTTCTTTATTATTCCTTTATTGTTATTTTGGTGGTGTTTCAGGAGAGATCAGAAACAACATTGCATCTTTTCAATTTGCTCTGCTTGACCAGAAGTGTCAATTCTTTATTTCATTCCACCCACTCTCGTTTTGAGCTCACACTTTCCCCAAACTTCTATGACTACATTCATGATGATGACCCCTGATTCTAGTCCTACAGCCTTGATCTTTCCAGAGTTTCTGAGTTGATGCTTCAACTTCCTTCATCAAGGTTCCATGCTGAATGAACCACAGGTGCCAAAAGTTTATCTTCACCAAAATAGGACATATTCTACATTCCCACTGAGAAAGACCTTTCACTGTCTCAGTTCTTTCATTACTTCCCATTTTAATCGATTACCAAATACTATGAATTCTGCCTTTATGATTTCTGGCAAATTTGACTTCTTTCTTTCCATTCCTATTGCTCTGCCTTAGATCTGGAAAATCAAAATGGCCTCCTAACCTTCCAGACTATTCTAAAAACATCCACCATGTTTTGACTACTTTGACTTTACCATTATGAGTGGAATCAAATCCAAATTTTTCAGCCTGGCAATTTGAGATCCTTTATGATTTCACTCTAGTATACTTTTGTGATCTTATATTTTATAATACCGCTCTTAATTAACTAACAAGCTACTTCCCACCATAGAACCTCTGTACAAACTGTTTTGGGTGCAACACTTACCTGTTTGCCTAATCAACTTTTGTTTTGTTTGTTTTTTTCAGAGTGTACCTTAATTGTCTAGGTCAGTTTTTGTTTTTTGATGTAGGCTTTCCTAGAGATGGTTATTTCCCTTCCTTGAGAGTACTTGTTTCAGTTTGTTTTTTTGAATACTTTAGCTTGTCTGCTGGGGATGAGGATTGAAGAGACAGTGGTTACTGTAAGACAACATTCTTCTGGCAATAAGTTTTTCTTCAGAAAAGGAAGGTTCATTGAACAAGAAAGAGATAGCTTAAATTTAAGCTTCAGATTTAGCAGAATCAGTGGCAAAAGAAGAGTGGTTAAAGAGAATGGCAGGTAACTAGCAAATGCTGTGATTAGAAATCCCCAGCTGGTCATTGCTGCTTTAAAGTGATGTAAGAACTCAGCATCTAAACCTTACAGCTAAGAAATTACCATGAATGATCTTCTGACATCAAATCAAAAACACTCATACCTGAGTGGGATGAAAGTTTCTGAGAGAATAATCAAAACACGACTGGAAAATACCATACCACGAACTTGGTGTCATGATGACTTTACAATTCTTTATAGCTATAAACCATTTAACGTTCTTCAATAAAAGCTCAGAAAAGGCCGAATAGCATGCAATTTTCTTTGGCAAAAAAAGCCTGGTTTAAACACAGTGAAAAGGTTTGTATGGGTTCAAAAGGGGTGACAAAGACACTATTTTTTGCTATCATTGGCCTGTGATCAACTTTTGTGTCCAAAACAAATGAATCTGGATGGAAGTAGTTAAAAGAGTGAAGTGAACTAGTCCAATTCTTTTTAAGATATTATTGCTGCGCTATCCTCCCTCATTTGAAATCTGTGTTGGGAGATAGAGACCACTTCAACTCAATGAGTCACTTCTACTTCCTAGCCAGAACAATTAAACTTCTTGTATAAAACATGACCTGAAGCCTGCCCTTCACCACATCATCCCACCTCAAAAACTCCCAGGGGTCAGCTCTGACATTTAACAGCTCGCAAATTCAATTTCTTAGCTGATGAAGCCAACTTCAAGCTTTTACAAATGAATATTAGGTTATTGCAAATTTTCTTCTTCAACATTTTAGGTAATATATAAAATGTGTTGTCAGATCAACTGCCAGCCTGGATAACGTTATGCATGCCTCTTTATCATGGTGAAGATAGCTTTTATAGGTCAGCTGTGGGGAGAATAAGAAAAAGATGAACAAATCCTCCAACCTTCACTTCCTGTTCTCCATCCACTGACCACCCCCAAAGAATGGAAGAAAAGAAGGAAGGAAGGAAGGAAGGAAGGAAGGAAGGAAGGGAGGGAGGGAGGGAGGGAGGGAGGGAGGGAGGAAGGAAGGAAGGAAGGAAGGAAGGAAGGAAGGAAGGAAGGAAGGAAGATAGGGAGGGAGGGAGGGAAGGAGGAAGGGAAGGGAAAAAAAAACCCATAAATATAGCTAATGGTCAATCTAGTCAGTATTCCTACATTAACCTACCAGTTACCGAAACAGTTAATGCATTTTTCCTGCTTCTTTATTGTTAGCAGCTGAGCAGCTTTTCTCTTCCTCCTCCTCTCAATTGTTATTGATATCTTGCCATAGTTTGCATACAATCCCCTAACAGCATTAGCTCATTTTTACTCCAGTTTTGCAGATTAGCTCATCTGGGTTATGTTCTTTGGTGCGTTGGTGCTGAGTGTTGAATACATCTTAATTTTCATTCTTAGAGGCATTCTCAACCATAACAGGTACTTAATGAGTTTGATCTTCTTTTACATCATGTGTTTGACCTTCTTGGCAGAAGGAACTGCCAGACTTTTTATTTTTTCATTTGTTGGTGTCTATAGCAGGTGGATTCATGTGGAAAGGGAGAGGGGGGTTTTAGGTTACTTTCCTTTATTTCTCAATTATTTTTGAAACCCATCCTCTTCCTGGAATATATATATTGTAATTCAGGTCCTATTTTCATCCAGTTTAACATAACAAAAGCATCTGCCACTTCATTTGAAAACAAACAGCTTTTCCCCTGTTTAAGACAATTCACTTTTATTTATACTTATTCAAATGCACTCTATACTTCCTACTCAGAACTCAGTTTTAAAGACAAGTTCAATCAATAAATCCACCATAAGTCCATGGGAATACTGCTGCTTCTTACCCCCAACCCTTACAATGTACACAGTGTTCATGCCGTCTTACTCCAAATACAGTTATCATGATTTTTTTTCCCTACTTATCCCAATTTTGGATCTCAGAGAAAATGTAAGATTCAGTTCCATCCTGTTTCTGAGCTTCTTCCCTTAGGTACTTAAGCCACTATCTCTACATCTTTATCCCTATCACTAGTTCCGCCTTTGTCCCATTCTCTGTTTCCACCTGTGTCTACATGCACATCACCTGCAGTACGGATATAGAAGTGTCTATGGTTTACTAGCTCTCTGTAAGGGACTGGGCCAAAAGGATGAGCAGGGCTCAGTTCCTTTCCTTCAGAAGAAGCTGAGTGTAAGAGGCAGAGATGTTAAGACATGTTTCAATTAAATAGAGTAAGAGTGGAATAAACAAAGTAGGGAACCTGATAGGAAAGACTGTTTGTCTCTGCTTTCGAACTGGGGAAAGTTTCATGGAGTAGGTGATGCTTCCTGGCAGATGAGTAGGAGTTTGCAAAACAGAAATGAGGGTGGTAGTATTAGAGAGAACAGTGTGTGCAAAGGTACACTTAGCTAAATGTTTGGTGTGTTTGGGGAACAGCAACAGAGCCGGGTGACTGGAGTCTGGGTTGTGTGGGATGGAATGGCAGAAGCCCAGACTACAGGGATGGAAAAGACCTATGAGCTCATCGTCCCTTTTCTCCATTTCTTCCTTCTCTATCTAAAAGCCAAAGTGTCCATGGTGTTCTCATCCATGGCTGGCCCAGGAAAATGGATTTAATCTCTTTGAACTAAAAGAAAGGAGGTCAAGAATGGAGACAGGCTAGAAGCCAGGTCACAACCTGTCTTCTCAATGCCAAAAACACTTTGGTTTTACATGTGAAGGCCTGTGTGCTTTTTAAATTTGAGTTACTCAACGTTTAGGTAATATGCTATTTTTAATCTGTTTGCTAAAGTCAGCCATTCCTCATCCTTAAATTCATTTCTCTAGATCTAAAAAAGGATAAAATGTCATTTGATGTACCTTCATGAAATTGCACTTGATTTACTATTTAAGATTCAGAGCTGGCATTAAGATGAGTGATGAAAACAAATTATTTATCGAGTCTTTCCTCTTTCCCCATGCGCACGGTGAAAACATTTTTCCCTCCCCCAGAGCAATCAAGCAAGGCCTACCATACCTCCACTAGGGGACAATTTAATTTCTTATTTCATTTTGCCCAGCATGACTGCATGCCTGTTAATTATAAAAGGTATTCTATTGCAGTGATGGCAATGGAAGTTACATAATTGTAATTCCAGATAATATGCACTACATTTGTTATTTAGAAAAACTTTAAAATTGTGCTTCAAGAGATAGCAAGAGTTTAGTTTATGAGAGTCTTTTACCAAGAGTACTAGAAATTTTAGAGTCAAATGCATTTTTTTCTCCCTTTGTAAATACTAAGTTAAACATTAAATAGGTATTATGCTTCGTGAAATATCAAAAAATGAAGGCCAAGTTATCCTTGGGAATTAAGTCAAAAGCAACAGTTAGAGTTTGAAGGTATGACAGTGGCCCAGAAATAATCGATAATCTAATGAAATAAGAAATTCAACAGGAAAGCTGACTACCTGCTTCATTTTTTAGACTTTTACAATGGGTAGGCCAGTTGAAATGTCAAACATAGATCAAAATACACTAAATTAGTCCCATGCATGTAGCATGAGGCAAACTTCCTACTGTAAAGCATATATAGCCAAACATGATAATTAAAATATTGCAGAAAATTAGAAATATGAATCAGAATACAGCTTTTTAAAAAATAAAACTTACAAAGTGTTTTCATTCACAATCTTATATAAGACTTGAGATTTACTTTTCACATTAAAATGATGATATAAATCTCAAAAGTATTTTTTCATGATATATAATTGCCTATGTTAAGGTATTGTAATATTGAAATATACACAGTGTAATTCATCATTGTTAGTGTTCATATGCAAATTATACTCTACTCTGGGACTATGTTTTAGTTATTCCTGTGTTCATTTATCCTTAGAGATTCTGTGTAATTATATAAGAGAAGAGGAAGAAGAAGGAGGAGGAGGAGGAGAAGAAGGAGACAAAGAAGAGGGAAAAGGGGAAGGAGAGGGAAGGAGAGAGAGGGGAAGAAGCAGCAAAACAGAATAGATTCATACATTGTTAGTTTCTCATGAGTGTGAAGTTTAATATACATATGCAAATATATGTGTGTGTGTATGCACATAACAATTTATAATTTATATAACCATCATTTACTGAGTTACCACATTATGCCAGGCATTTTGTCAAGTGCATACATCCATGTTCAATATAAGTCTTGAAACAATTCTAGGAGATAGGTAACATTAATCTTACTTACCGAAGAGAGGAGACAATGAGCCAAAGGAAGTTTCAAGTAATCAGCTGAAGTTCAAAGCACCAATGCTTGGATCTGAACATCTCTGTTAAGGCTTACTTATGCCCAGGCTCTTTCTTAATCATTACCATGTATCACCTCTCTGCCACTGAGGGAGTGGGTATTTTAACTCTTAGTTGACACACATAATAGTCTTGATTTATTTTCCATTTAAAATAAAAATGGCCATTCATTAAATGAGTTATCAAGAGTAGAAACCAGTATAGTAAGAAATGGAGAAACATTTAAACAAATAGTCTACAAATACAGTAATTTTCTTGCATAATTATTTCCTTGGAAAAAGAGAAAAGACTACCATCTTCGTTGCTTGCTCTAGAAAATTGCCAATCCAAAAGTCTTTATTTTTATGGTCTTAATCAAAGTCACTCTTAATGTCATTTAAATCTCTTTCCTTTTCCCTGCATCTTTTTGGGAAGGAAACCAGGAATAACTGCTATCTACTATTTATTCTACATGACTTCATTTTATCGCTGGAATCTTTCTTTAATATTGGTTGTGAAATTCTGAATTATATCATCATTTTTTAAAAAGAGGAGATCATGAGATATAGTTTTATAGCTCTTCAAAATATACCTTGGAAAATGAGGTGTTTCAGTTGGTTAGCCATTTATTTCATACATCAAAATGTAAGAACAGTAACTATTTGGTTGGAAGCCCTTTTTAAGTGAATGACATATTTCCCCATCTTCAGGAAGAGAGTATTTTGAACATTAATGAACACTTTTTTGATTCAGAGCCATCGCAATGACATTATAACAGCATGATGTCATCAGAAATAAGACTATTTCTCGTGTTCTGATAGTCCTAGATTTTTTTCACTTTTTACATCTTAGTGTCTCCCTTTCACCGTGTTTCTTCATTGTTCTCACACCATTGGCATTCTGACTTGCTGTCACTGATTATCTACAAAAGAGATGAACATCCCACTACCAAAAGCCCTATTACTTATTTTATCTATGTATGCATCAACAGATTATTAGAAAAAAATAATCCTTGATAAGTAATTCTGATGTCCTACCTACCATGCTAGCTGCATGACATGTGTTATTCCATATGGTCCTAATTACCTATCTATGAAGTAGGCATTATTAGCTCTAATTATCCCGTGAACAGAGGCTCTCAAGTAGCTAAGTAATCTGCGTATGCTCATTTACAACCCTGTTAGGATGGTATCTAAAGTAAATGCATTTGTGGTTCTCCTCTGTGTGAAGTGCATGAGTGCTACTAATTTTCTCAAGATCTTTATTTTGCATTCTTCATCCTTCTCCCACTATGATCTGGATGGATGATGTTGCTGGACATGCAAATATTCCTCCCATAATGTGTTATACACAGTTCAGAAAACTACCTTTGGTCTTACAAAATTGCTCCCTTTTTGAGAAAATAGGGATGGACAGTCAAAACCTATGCACCCTTGTAACAGATTACTAACAAAAACAACGATGATACTAATAAAATAGGAGCACATCTTTTAAATAAATTTAAATTAAATAAATATCATGGGAAATACTGAACTTCAGAAATAAGGTAAAAAGGAGGGTGCTTGATGGAGGGAAGACTAAGGAAAAGATTATAAGGAAGAAGGGTGCCGAGCTATAGAGATAAGGGAGAAAGGCATAAAAACCAGGAAGAACCACCCAGTGAGCGTTTCTTAGAACGTGGCCAGAGTGAGTCAGGAGGAACCATACGTGATGACTGGGCATCGGGGATCATGCTATATTCCTTCATGCTTTGCTGCATCCAGCTGGTGTGGAGTGATTTGCATTCTGTTGCTGTGACTATAGGGCATGAAACACGAACACACTGGGAAAAAGTTGTATATGGACAGCAAGACTTCCACTGTATCCTGACATCATTTCCTTACTCCCCCATATTCTATCACTAATTTACATATCAGAAACATTTATTGTACTGGAACAGACTGCAGTGCCTTCATAAGTGAACAGCATGGCATTATCTTTTAAAAATTTTTTAAATCCTATATCTGGTTGTATGACTGTGTGACCACCCGAAAATATAAAAGGCAATGCACTGGGAGAGCAAATCAGTAAGTCCTAAGATTTGAAAAAATGTCTATTTTTCAAACAATGGTATTGATACTGTTTTGCCCCAGAGGGTTAGATTATTAAGAGTATTCCTAAGGTGCTAGAAACAAAAATCCTGTGTGCTCATCATGCCAATTCCTTGGGCTTTCAGGAGGGCGTAGGGCTCAGCGCACACGTAACATGGGCTCTCAGGAGGGGACTTCATTTAACTCCTGCCATTAGTGAAGAAACTCCATGCTGTGTTCCATCGTTTACTAAACATTTAGTGAATATTCACTGCATCGCAGGCCCTTCTTCCCTGACTCCTTGTCTTGCTCTTGCCCCATGCTCTAATCATACTGGTGCCGTATTTCAGTGGGGAACAGATGTACTGTATAGAGCAGAGCTCATTTATATCCTACGATGGGGATGGTAAGAGCATGGCTAGTTTTTTCAGACAGTGTGATTTTATGTTATTTATTTTTATTTTTAAAAGATTTATTTATTTATTTATTTATTTATTTATTTATTTTTGAGAGAGTGAGTCAGAGAGAACAAGCAGGGGGAGGGGCAGAGGGAGAAGCAGGCCCCCACTGAACAGGGAGTCAGATATGGGACTGGATCCCAGGACCCTGGGATCACAACCTGACCTGAAGGCAGATGCTTAACCGGCTGAGCCACCTAAGCACCCCCAGACTGTGTGACTTTAGGCAGGTTATTTTATATCTCTAAGACTTCCTTTCCTCAACTGCAACATGGGAACAAATAATTCCCTGTAATCCCTCATAATTAGGTCAAAGGTAATTTGTGAAAATGAACATAAAGTGTTTAGTGAAAAGAATTCACAACTGCACCTTACTTGATGCAAGGTGATGGTGTTGATTACTACCAAAAGAGTTGCTGGTTGTTATATGGATTTAATAGGCCAGCTGTGCAACCATGTGCCCTCTATCAGAGCTAATTCCCCTATACCTATCAAATTACACTTAGCCAAAGCAGAATTTTTCAACCTGTTTGTAACACCAAGGTCATAAACTTATTTCAATAAATTTCTCAAACATCTATCAGATGCTAGGCATTTTTGTTAGATGCTGCACAGAGAATTAAACCTGTTTTTTATTCTGAAGGAAGCTGAGCAATGAGTGGAAAACCTAACATAGAAATCGGTGCTATGAAGCCACAGAAGTGAATGTGGCAGAAAGAACACAGATCGGGGAGCTTGGGTGGCTCAGTCGGTTAAGCGTCTGCCTAAAGCTCAGGTCGTGATCCCAGGGTCCTGGGATGGAGCCCATTTTGGACTCCTTGCTCATCGGGGAGCCTGCTTCTCCCTCTCCCTCAGCCTGCTGCTCCCCATGCTTGTGCTCTCTTTCTGTCAAATAAATAAATAAAATCTTCAAAAATTAAAATTAAAAAAATAACAGAAAGAACACGGATTATAGAAGTAACAAATCTGGGTTCAAAGATCTCCTCCACTGTTAACTCCTGAGGAAGTTGATTCAGCTCTAAGCTTCCGTTTCTTTGACGTCAGGTAACATGGACGACCTACCTTTGAAGAACTAAAGTCAAGTCTGGAAAAGGTCAGCCCGTTTGCCATACCTAACACGCAGTGTCGTTCAGTAAATGTAACGATTACATAAGGATGATGCAGGTAATTTTGACGGGAACAGATTCTGGAAGGATTTTTGTGCAGAAGATGGGATTTGAATTAGGCCTTTAGTTAAAGACCGTTCTTGGGTCATCTGCCTGTTACATTATTATTATTTTTTTATTGCAGTGATTGCTTTACATTATTCTAGATTAATTTAAAAGGTCAAAAGTAAGTTCATCAAGGTTCAAAAAGTTCAGGTTGAAAATTTAAGGTAGTAACTTTTTAAAAAAAGAATCAAATAAATATGATACGTATAAAGAGGCAATTTAGATACTTGCAATCCTAAAGTGCATTTCAGGAGGCCTTAGCTCATACATGGGGGGAGTTACTTCCTTAGCTCCCTGGGAACCACATGCTTGCCCAGCTCCCTCTGGCTGTGTTCGGAGCAGTTGGCCAAGGGCAGACCACAGCTCTGCCTCCGTGGCAAAGAGACAACAGGACAGGAGTTAACAGGAGTTCTGTGATTGATTTCTCCTTTTTTTTTTTTTTTTCTTGTTTTTAGGGAGAAAAAAAAGAAAGTGTTCTAGGAGAGACACAAGGCTCAACAAGTTGAATTTGGGATTTATTCCCGGTATTACTTGGATTTTCAAGAATTTTTGGAAATCTTGCCTTTCGGCCACAGTACTCCTCAGCAATATGAGTTATTTGCCAAATTCATTTCAGGCTCTTGAATTTACAGTTAAAAGAGAAATAAAAAAGTCTTTCATTTGTTCCTAAGCTGTTTATTTTGCTTGTAAAACCAATCATAATGTCTACCCAATAAAAAGAGAAATGCATGAAAGTTCTAACTCCAGAAAAGTTAACTGTTGAGCCTGAAATTCTCCCTAGGCAAAGCCAGAAGTCATTTTAATGAGACAGAGTTTTCTCTTTGAACTTGGGAGGGCACAAGCAACAAACTTGCTAAGAAAATTCTCCCTTTCTCCTCTATAATTCTCCCCTTTAATACAGACTGTGCGGCTCAGCGTGGGACTGGAAATTGCTAGCCCTTTAAGGCCTGAGCTGCAGAAAGCTGGTAGCGGTCTTGTATTTCTTTGTAGCACTGGGAAACTCCTTGGAGTGTCGTGACTTGCTGTGGTGTGGTGTGGCGTGTGTGGCATTAACTGTGGGTGTACCCTGGACCTCCTCCCTCACCCCTGCCCCATCCCACGGTCACCACCTCTCACTATGGCTCTTTCTCTCTCTCTCTCTCTCTCTCTCTCTCTCTCTCTCTCTCACACACACACACACACACACACACACACACACACACACACACGACCCTGCCCTGCAGACTTCAGTGATAGCCAGCCTGACCATCTGTGAGTTTGGAACCACAGATACTAAAAACGTTATGAAATGGACTTTTCCCCCCACCAGATGCCTGGAGCAAGGCTCATATGCATACTGAGCAGCATAATCCTAACGGAAATGAGGGGAAACACAAAAGCCAAACCTAAAAGGTACATCATCCTATTGGTTTCAGACCTACTAAGACCAGCACCGGCCATGTGGGATCCTGTTTTGCAGAAAATCTGGACACGAATCAAGGGTTTTGTTTCTTTGGGTTTAGAAACTTTTCATCACTTTTTCCTTCTAGCATGAAAATACAACACTAACTACTTTACCAGGAGAGGCAAAAGTGTTTGAAAAATAATTTCACCCCCTGCCAGTGCCTGCTATTGAGATCAGCGTCGTTTCCAATTTGTCCCTGACTCTCAAAATATATATATTTTTTTCTCATTGGGAATTTTCTCCTTATGTGAATACCAAGGCATAGCAGCTGGGGCACAAATAAATAAGTAAATAAATTGAATTTATATGCAGAAGCTCTACTCTTGAGGACTGCTTTCCCTCTGGGCTTTCTAATATCCTCCTTGGGGTAATTCATTGCAGTCGGTGCAAGAGCCCCCGTGGAAAGCAGCTGGCAGCTGAGTGGCTGGGCTTTCCCCAGACGGGGGAGACCAGACTTTTGGCTTTATCATGAAATAACACACATGAAGTACATTCTTTTCATCTTGAAAACACAAATGTAAGTCTTGAGCCCTTCATTCTTCTTGTGGGGCAGTGTCACTGTCATTACTGATCCCTCTTTTCTCTGTGTCAGTCTTTTTCCTACCTACGGGTCGCTTACTTATCTTACCTCCCCTTTTACTGAAACTGAGGCCTCACTCTGCAAAACAAAAACAGAAACAAAATAAAACCAAAAGCCAAAGCCAAGAGAGGAATGCCATCAATGCTTTTGGACATGTTCTTCCCAGCCTTCTGTGTCATGGGGGCCCCTGGGCCCCTCAACTGCTGTCCCATAGGTGGAAAGCATGCTTGTTGCTCACAGTGCAGCAGAAAGTCATTGGAAAGGAGATAAGCTCCTGGAATGAAGAGGATGGAATGAGGAGGATGCATTTCTGTGGATAACAATTTGGGGAAATATTTAAGGACAGTACTGTGACTCAAGGGTAGCAGAGGGTATAGAAGTCCAGGCTTTGGTGTTTTTCAGACCTCATTCCACCCCCTGTTCAGGTATGTTTTTGAGAAAAGGTGGCTCACTACTCTAGGTACACTTGCCTCATGTGAAAATGGGCACAATAACATCGCCTATTTCATAGATTGCTTGAGAAGTCTTCGTGAGATCAAAGATATGGAATGCCTAGCACCATGCCTGGAACATAGAAAGAGTCCAACAGACATGAGCTGAGCTTGGACAGTGGTGCTGAATTCACGTACTGGCTGGTGTCTTTTTGCAAAATAACCCTGAAGTTCTTGAAGATCGGTTTGCACTTTAATGCAAGGCAGAGGGATAGCGTGCACGGAGCATGAATTTCGCAGAACTGGATTTAATATCATTCCTTCACATATAAGCTCTGCCAACAGATCTACCTCCAGCAAGAAATATGGCTTTGGGGGGCTTGTACTCCCTTCCAGGGTTATGTGGGGACTTGTTTCGATAACATAATTAAATTGCTCGCCATAGTAGATCCTCAGTTAAGTGTGGCTTTCCGCCCTACCCTTTTTATTCTTATGAGCAGGGATCACTTAGAAAAATCCCATGACTCAAAAAGGTCTTTTACATGTTTGCTTCATGTCACCTTTTTAATGAGCCCTTTCAATAAACCAGAGTATCACATGGTAGAAAGTGTCTCCAAACTACAATCACTTGGTTCATAACAGATGCATAAGCTATCTTGTCAATGTGGTTTGCAAGGTGGGGACAAGACTTACACAATCAGGTTGCTGTGAGAATTAAATGGGATAATACAGGACTGATGCTTAGAACACTGCTTGACACATATTAAATGGTATCATAAGGGCTATTGTTTTTATGATTAAACTGTATTATTAACATTTAAAAACTCTATTTTGTTGCCTTATCCAACATATCACTCTCTTAAAAAGTATTTTAGCACTTATTAGATATAGGTTGTGATACAAAGTTGTATGATTTCTCTGTCTATACTTACTTTACCACATATGCTTTGACAGTTCATTTTATGTGTCACCATGGTTACACTACGATCTGCATTTGTTTGGCCAGACATTAGTCAAGATACTGCTGTGATGGTATGTTTTTCTTAGATGTGATTAACATTTGCCATTAGTTGACTTTAAGTAAAGCGGATTATCCTCCATATCGGGGGTGGGCCTAATCCACCCCACTGAAGGCCTTAAGAACAACAACTGAAGTTTCCCAGAGAAGAAGGAATTTGGCCTCAAGATCGCAGTTTCACTTACTGCTTGAATTTCCAGACTCCAGGCCTGTTATCTGGATTTTGGACTCAAGACCAAGACATCAACTATTACCTGAATTTCTAGCCTGCCAGCCTGCCCACATTTATAAGACCCTACTATCATATGAGCTGATTCCTTAAAGTCTCTCTCTCTCTGTATCTATCAATAATCTATTATCTATTATCAATCTATCCCTCCTTTACCAGTACTGTTTCTCTGGAGAACTCTAATACATACATAAGCCCTGTTTCTTTGTTTCTTCATACATCAGTGTTGGCAAACTATGGCCCATCTGCCAAATCCACCTGCTACCTATATTTGTAAATAAGGTTTTATTGGAACATAGCCATGTCCATTCATTTATGTATTGTTTGTGGCTGCTTCTGTTCTATAATTGAGCACCAGAATTAAATAGTTGCAACAGATTATAATGCCTAAAATATTTATTATCTGGACCTTTACAGATAAAGTGTAGACACCTGAATTTCAAGAGTAAATCTTCATGACATCAAGGGGTATGTCATCTTTTTGTAAGGCAAACTTTGTAGGCCTCAAGTGTTGATAAAACACTGCTACAGCAACTGAGAAAGTTATAGGGTCTTGTTTCTGGAGATAAAAGGAATGAAATATTTTATCTCTTCTTTTTTTTTTTTAAGATTTATTTATTTATTTTAGAGAGAGAGAGAGCATGAACAGGGGGAGGGGCAGAGGGACAGAGAGAGAGAATCTCAAGCAGACTCCCCACTGAGCTCCGAGCCTAATGTGGAGCTTGATCTCATGACCCTGAGACCATGACCTCTGCTGAAACCAAGAGTTGAACACTCAACCTACTGAACCACCAGGTGCCCCAGATTTTATTTCTTCTTAATGCTCCTCAAGATGTTTACTCACTTGTGGGCAAGGCAGCTAAACAAAATATTCTGTTGAATGAATGATCCTATTATTTTTTATTGACCTATGCCTTCCTCTGGAGCCTACAGAAATAGTCTATCTACTAAAAATACAATTGCCATTTGACCCTATATTTCACCCCTAGAAAATAATTGTAAGGCAATAAGCCTAAAATAAATTGTAATATTTCTAATCAATATGACAGGCTGAGCTGATATAAAGATTTGTTGAATAAACTGTAATAAAAATTATATGTATATATAATTTTATATGTAATATACAGATAATTGATATCTATAATATATATTATAGATAATAATAGATGCACATAGATATAGGTATCTCCAAGCTTTAAACCCAGAAAGAAAAATCCCCAGATATAGAAAGAAAAATCTCAAAATCAGAGCATTGAATGGGAGTTAAAGCTGAATGACCCTCAGGGATCTCAAACCTGGGCTGGGTTCTAATGCCCACTTGCAGGAAGGTACAGCGTTGAGTCTCTGAACTGATGTTCTTTGGGGAACTACAGTTGAGCCCCCTTTATAAAGCTGGCTTAGAAGGGTCCATTAAAGTAACAATAGAAAGACTCTAAAAGGTGTTTGAGAACTGGCCACTGGCCTTTGGTCATGGGTTGAAAAAGAATGACCCCAAATTAGTCAGAATTTTAACCCTAAGCTATGCAGATATCTCAAATTCCACTAACCAAGTGGGGGTAGAAATGGCCTGATGTAAGAAATTAACATACACATTTTTTGGTAACAGGAACATGGTTCTGGTGGGAACCAATAACAATCTTCTCAGAGACTTTTTTCAATGATTATTTCAAAAGGAGAGATGTATAAAAGTGAAAACATTGGAATTTCAATGCAAGTTCTCCTCTCTGCCTAGGAAAAATTATATTTATCCTTCAAAGTCCAATTCAAATGTCATTCTATGACTTTCTTTCCTATGAAAACCTCCCTTCCCCTCCCAACATCCCTTAGCTATGTAAGCTTTTGTTCTTACAGTCATTTGTTCATGCTTTTAGACTAGAACTTACATACTGCATTATATTTACCTTTGTACGTTTTCATCTTCCTTCCAGAGGTAAATGGTTTGAAGTCAGGAGTCATGTCTTATTTACCTTTGTGTCCTCTGTAGGGAGTTTTAAAATGTTTCCTGAAAGTAACAGAAATAAATTTCCATTAACCCTTGTGTGGGACACAAAAAAGCAAACAACACTGACATTAATTATTTTATGAATAATCAAATTTAATGACAAACATTTAAGGTATTTGGGCATTTAGCTAAAGACCTGGGATGACAACTGAAGGCTGAAAACTATGTTTGATCAATGATAAGAAGAAATTGTATAGATAGTATGTTCTGCAGACGTTCAGGAAACTAGTTTGGCTGGCTCACAGTGGGGGAGTGTTCGAAGATAAGGCTAAAGAGTTTGGAAGATTGGGTGAGGCCAGATTATGGATAACTCAGGAATTTGGACTTTATCCTGTAGCTAGTTAATGGGAAACCACGGATGCTTTCTGTGCACAATCAAAGATCTGGTTTAGGATTATTAATAATCCAATGGCTGCAATGTGTAGGATGATTGGATATGTAAAGCAACCCAAGGCAGGAGAATGGCTTGAGGGACTATTGCATTAATCTAGGGATGAGTGGTAAGAGGCTGGACCAGCAGTGGGAATGAAAAGGAAGAGACACAAAGAATTTTAGTAAAGACCTCAAATATACTAAGGAGGGCATGTATTGCATGGTGCACTGGGTGTTATACGCAACTAATGAATCATTGAACTTTACATCAAAAATCAGGGATGTACTGTATGGTGACTAACATAATAAAAAAACATTATTATAAAAAAAGAGAATTAAAATATTAAATTTATTACTAGGAAATCATGATGTTAATATGTGAATTCTTCACAGGGCAAGAACACTGTCAGAGATCAAACATATTAAGAAATTGAACATATATGATGAGATTATCATTTTCCTTAATTTCTGAATTCTTTAATAAGTGAGGAAATAGTTACTCAGATGAAGTCAAAGTTTTTCATTAACATCTGTGCAACACGATTTACCCAATTATTCTTAGCCAGGTATTAGGAAAGAATTATTTGAGTGGGATAGAGTTCTGAAAATGGGGAAAGTATGGAGGTCACATATGGTTCTATTTCATAAATTCTAGGTTATAGAAAGTTCACATATTGCAAAGAAAGATATAGAAGCTCTGAACAGAGTGACTACATTGATTTGTGATGTTATTGTCATTGGTGCTGGATTAGCAACTGCCATAGCTAAGCAAAACTATCATATCATTATGAAAGAATTCAAAAATCCTGAATCTATATAAGAAATATGAGAGAGTTGAGAAGATCCCCAGGCTTAGCCTGAGGTTTAAGTTAATACCTAATTTAGCTAGTGCCTTTCTTCTTTGAGCTAATTGAAAAGCTTTGTCCATATCAGTGTTCTTTTTTTCTCTCTCTTTATCAGTTGGGCACTCAATGAATACCATTCTTAGCCTTTGAATAAGTTCTCAGTCATCTATGGTAGCCAGAGTTCAAACACTTTATACATTGTCATGAAATTCCATTTTTTCTTCCCTTAATATAGTACAGCAACTTTAAGCCTTTCTACTCTAAGAATTGTCATCATAAATTAAGAGGTCATAATCAGTCTAGAGCAGCAGCTCCTCTCCTGGAGGGAAGGTCCTCAGCACTACACGAACAGTTAGAGAGTGGGAATGGCACTGATCCAGCCAGGAGTCTTTCCCTTCTTGGGGAAGGTGGTGAAGAGGAGCTCACGTAAAGCACAGCTTTTGGAGTCAGACTGGCCAGAGTCCTAATCCAGTCTAGATCATCTATGAGCCATGTATTATATTTGTTTGATAAGGCTGCCATAATAAAACACTATATCCTGAGTAGTGTAAGCAACAGAAACTTATTTTCTCACAGTCCTAGAGCCCAGAAGTCCAAGAACAAGGTGTTGTCAGGGCTGGTTTCTTCTGAGGCCTTTCTCCTTGGCTCGTAGATGGTCATCTTCTTGTGTCTTCACAGACTTTTCCTTCTGTAACTATCTGTGTCCAAATTTCCTCTTATAAGGACACCAGTCATATTGAATTAGGGCCCATCCTCATGACTTCATTTTAACTTAATCACCTTTAAAGATCCTATCTCCAAATACAGTTACATTCTGAGGTACAGGGAGTTAGGATTCTAGATATGAATTTGGGGCTGGACGGACAACACAATTCAGCTTATTGCATGTACCTTCAGGCAAATTACTTACCCATTCTGTGCCTTGGTTGTTTATTTGGAATAAACTTTGGACGCAGTCAAGTCTGAAGAATTGCAGATGTTGACTGTGAGGTAAAGACCGTGCCTGACATAATCCAAATGGAGGTCATTGTTCCAGCAAGAGCTTATTCATAGCAATCTTTGCTTTTCACCTCTAAAACTAAGGGTTTTCCTGTTTTTGTTTTTAATAACACCAGGCTTACTTTGATATATTGATAGTCAAGGTATATAATTAAAAAAATATGTGTTTCTCAGAGGAATTGCCAAAACCAGAATATTACAAATACAGAGATTTTTGTCTAAGTTGAAAGTATAAAAACATGAGATTTATTTAGAATTCATATACTTGGAAGTTATTGCATATCAAAATGGCATTGTATCCTATCTATTCCTATATAATGATATATATTGACTCCTTCATTTCTTCTTTACCCTCACCTTCCACATTAAAATAATCACGAGATCTACTGGCATGAACTTGCTAAACATCTTGATAATATATTTTTTTCTCCATCTTCATTGCCCTCATCATGGTCCCCAGCAATGTTTTGGTTGCTGGGTTTCTGGGTCTGCACTATTGCATTAGCCTTCTCCCTCCAGCTCTGTCCTGTCAAATGCATAAATACTACTGCCAGGCAAATGTTTCAAACTGGAAATGAGACCACATCTCTAATATTTATAATCAATTATCATTTAGTACTGTATATAGCAGTTTATCGGTAACTTCTTTTCATACTGGGACAAAAATTGAAGATAAAGCTCACACGTGCAACATAGTCTAAGTGGTAACTAATGCTGTCAGAGGTCGTTCCATAGCTAACATCAGTGCAAATCCTCTGTGCCATTCTCTCCTTTTACTGCACAAGACCTGATCGGTCTATGCCAGCACTGGCCTAGAGAATCAAGTTCAAGATCCTTTTCAGGATGTCCAGCAATGACTAAGATCCCTCCAGTCAGGCTCTACCTGCCCTCCAACTGTTTGGATGTCTCTGTAGTTCTTTTTGCCTCTTGGAATTCCCTTCTCTTCTTTGTTGCTTTCCATGAGCAGATATCTGCCTTTCTGTCTTGCCATAGCATTTTGATTGCACCTTTCACACCATGTATCATACCAAACTCTAATGATTTGTTTGCCTCTCAGTTTCTCTCCCAGTCTGAGGGCTTTTCCATGGGGTTTACTTCACCCTTATTTTTCTAGCACATTCAATAATGTTCATGCAATAAACACTGGAGATGAAAAACTCAGAAAGTAAGGAAGTAAGAGACATTTTTTGTACCTAGATATGTTTAACTTTCATCATGATTATGGATAGCTTCATGAAGAAGACAGAGTAAAGGAAGAAGAGAAGAAACAAGTACGGGAATGGAATAAGGAAGAGGTGTGAGGGAAAGCGAGCATGTAGCCTGAGCACATGCCCTGGATCCCAAGTTTCCTTACCTGCAAATGACCAGGCCTGTACCAATAAAGAGCGGCCCAATTCCACTCAGAAGTGCACTAATCTTTCACCCCTCATGCTGCATTTCATATGGCTTGTTCTATTTATGAATGTGTCCACCTCCTGATCTCCTCCTCTTTCCTTCATGCTTTTGTCCCCATTCTGAATCTTGCCTCCTGTAGCTCAGTTGTTGAGAACCACACCTGCTGAGGCAGCTTCCCCATCATTCCAGAGAAGCCTTTGCCAAAATCTCTGAGACAGTGGCTGGAAAGACAGGGAGTGAGGGATAGGAAAGAGAAATAGATTAAATGAAAGAAAAGGGTCTAAAAATTTAAGGACGAAGGAATGAGAAAGCAAGGGAAAAATGAGAAGGTAAGAAGATAAAGAGGAAAAAGAACAGGAGAAGAAAAAGGCAAGGAGGTGAGAGAGGAAATTCAACCATTTCATAGAGAGAGTTTGCTATTCTTTGCCTGTGAATTGTGATATTGCTTGTTCTTTTATTTCTATTTGGATTATTCACTTAAATCCCATTTAGTAGAAAAGCAGAAAAACTAATCCTTAAATGTCCCATAATATGGCCTTAGTTTTACACTCTGTAGAGAAATCACACAGTTGTGACTCAAGTGAACTTGACTAGAATTGTTCCAGACAAAAATTATTATGACAAAGCTCTTGGCTGTGAAAATGACAAATGAGTTTAGTCCAGAGCAGACTTACCGGAAAACCACACCTTTCTAATGCCTCTACTGATAGGACACAGAAACCGATGATAAGACAGGCCACACAACTTTCCATGGAGGTGGTAACCCAAAGCTTAACAAATACCAACAGCCTGGAGCTGCCACTCTTGCTGGTGTTTCCTGTATATATTTTGGATATTTTGTCAATTCTTTAGCCCTGGGTCAGAGTATTCAGATGACCACATGATGATTAAAGTTCATATTTCCTGCTAAAATTCTTAGGAGGAAATCAAAAGAAATTTTTCTTAATGATCTAGATAAACATCTACCTTCCCCAATACATCTCTCACTTAATAAAGTCTTCCCACACTTATTGTAGAACTGACTGAACAGGGGTCTTTATTTATAAGGAAAATGACCTAAACTTTAAAAGCTCCAACAAATTAGATTTTGTTAATATTCTAATATTCTAAAGCTTTTTAGTGACAGTTTCAGCAAATGTGTTATTATACATTGTGTCAGCCCAAACCATGTAATAAGCCCTATGCTGGGAAGTGGAGAGACAGTCTTCTTCGACAAAAGTAGAATAAAGTTAAAAAGTGTTGTCATTATTACTTTTATTCTAAAATAGAGAATCTGTATTTTAACAACTTGAAGTATTTGTAATCAAGATCAATTTCACATTTAATATGGGCAAATACTCTCGAATGTTAGGTAGCAAATATTTTCTCTAAGTCAAGCACATGATTGCCTAGTCGACATGGACTTCTCTTATTTAGTACTGTCCAATGTTGCAGAGGCAACTTGATAACCATTTAAGGAGTAACCACAATTGCTGCAGCAAGTATAAGATGGTTCTGGTCACACTCAACCACGCTTTGAGGGTGACTTGTTCTTTGCCTCCTACTAAAGAATTTCTCTTAATTGAGCTCTATTTAACAAACCCACCAGGTTAGTGATTTTTCATCACTCACTTTATAAATCATATGGACTGATAACCATAGTTCACAGCTTTGGGTTCCTCCCAACATTTCTGTTTGTGCCATTGCATTGCATGTTTATTCAAAATCAGTCGTGCTTGTTCCCAACTATGTTTGTGCCAACAGTCGTGCTTGCTCCCAAGTATGTTTGTGCCAACTGTACTTGTTTCTGTAACTAAGTGTGTATAACCAATAAAATACAATCCCCAAAGGAGAGTTACAGTTTCTCTGAAAACTGCACTGAATACTTTGGAAAGCCTTGAAAAGGAGGGTCTCCAAATATTTCTGTTAAATTATGTGTGGGCAAGATCATTGTCAAAGATTGGGAGAAATGTTAAACATGTAGAAGAATTCTGGGTTCAGAATACTTTGCATGTCTCTATAATTTTGGCCTCACTTTAAAGGAACCAAAATTGAGAAATCATGGATGATGAATTATGGGTGTGAGTTTATGAGAAAGACTACATGGAATTTCAGTCAGGTGGCCCATACACAAAGAAAGGGCATGATGTACATGAACAAGATTGGAGAATAAATACACATTTATTAGATAGAAATAAACAGCTCAAGGTATGTACACATTACTTTTGTGATTCTTTTTTTATAAAGCTCTTTCAATTAACCAATAAACAACAGACCCAATTATTTTCACAGTAAAATGAAGAAATGACTGAAGGAAGTCTATGGTATATACAGCAATAACCACACTGGTTTATACTCTCACTTCAGCCACTTGGAACAAAACACCTGTTCTCTCAAAATTTTGATTTTTGTTTATGAAAAAGGGGAAAAAACCTATCAGGTTTACTTCACAGGTTTTAATAAATGAAAATATTTTATAAATTTCAAAATGCTAAAAAGAAATGTAAGGCAAATAGATCTACTGAGCTTTAAACTCCTAATGGTAAGAGTTATGTCTGGTATGACTCTGTATTCTGAAAAAGCCCATAGAACGGTGTTTGTAGAGAGTAAAACATTTAGTCTTTAACGAATGAGTTAATGGATGAATGTACCTATTCCTCTGTCCCCGTGATGCGCTGCATGTGGAAACATTGCTTTGTGGCCTAGCCTTTTTGACAAGGTGTCAGGCTGACTTGATGGACATCTTAGAATCTGTCCTTATCGTGGCCATTTTTGGCAATGTCTGTAGAGGAGAGATGTACCAGCCGTCTTGTATAGGTTTATGTGGTACATGATAGATATTTATTAAATAGTCTTTACTGTGTGAGTCAACAAATGAATGAGCGAATGATTCAAAATGTTCAGACTCTTATGTAACTTTTTTTTTTGCTCACGAATTCCTGTCAAAGCAATTGGTACTGGTGGTTGTTGAGTTAACTGGGTAGGCATTTGGTAAATATTTGTTAAATGAATAAATGAACATGTAAATGCAATGAATGGACATGGAGATAAATCTGTCCCTTATTTTTCAGCTTCACTGAGATTTAATTGACATACAAAGTCGTGTAAATTGAAGGTGTAAACATGTTGATTTGATACACACACATATATATAACTGTACACTTATATACACTTGATACATATTGCAATACGATTACCACCATAGCATTATCTAACTCCTCCATCATGTCACGTAATTATCATTTATATTTTGTGGTAAGAACATTTAAGATCTACTTTCTTAGCAACTTTCAAGTGTATAATACAGTATTGTTAACTATCATCATGACGGTGTGCATTACATCCCCTAGAACTTATTCACTTCCTAACTGTAAGTTTGTACTCTTTAACTGACATCTCCCCATTTCTACCACCCCCAGCCCTTAGTGAACTATCATTCTTATCTCTGTTTCTATGAGTCTGGCTTTTGTAGATTTCACATATAAGTGATACACAGTATTTGTCTCTCTCTGTCTGATGTACTCCATTTAGCATAATGCCATCAATGTCAATCCAAGTTTTGGCAAATGGCAGGATTTCCTTCTTAACACATATATGTATATGTATATGTACATGTACATGTATATGTATATGTTTAAGAGTGCACAAGGGTTCCCTTTTCTCTATATCATTACCAACACTTTTTCTCTTTTGTCTTTTTGGTGATAGCCATTCTAACACGTGCTATATCATTGTGGTTTTGATTTGCATTTCCCTAGCGATTAGTGATGTTGAGCATTCTTCCATGTACCTGTATGTCTTCTTTGGAAAAATGTCTGTTTGGTCCCTCTGCCTATTTTACATCAGATTCTTTGTTTTTTTGTGATTGGATTATATGAATTCTTCACATATTCTGGATATTAACCCCTCATCAGATACATGGTTTGCAAATATTTTCTCCCATTCTGTAGATTGCCTTTTCATTTTGTTTTTTTTTTTTTTTTTTTTAAAGATTTTATTTATTTATGTGACAGAGAGACAGCCAGCGAGAGAGGGAACACAGCAGGCGAGTGAGAGAGGAAGAAGCAGGATCCTAGCGGAGGAGCCCGATGTGGGACTCGATCCCGGAATGCCGGGATCACGCCCTGAGCCGAAGGCAGACGCTTTAACGACTGCGCTACCCAAGCGCCCCTGCCTTTTCATTTTGTTGATGGTTTCCTTTGCTGTGCAGAAGCTTTTTAGTTTGATGTGTCCCGCTTGTTCATTTTTGCTTTTTTTGCTTGTGCTTTTGCTGTCATATCTGAAATATTGTTGCCAAGACCAATGTCAAGATGTTCTCCTGTTTACTTCTAGGAGTTTTATAATTTTGGTCTTCATTTAAGTCTTTAATCTATTTCAAGTTATTTTTTGTAAGTAGTGTAAGATTGGGGTCTAGTTTCATTTTTATGCATGTAGTTATCTAGTTTTCCCAATGCCATTTACTGAAGAGATTATCCTTTCCCCATTGAGCATTCTTGGCTCCTTTGTCAAACATTAGTTGGCCCTGTATATGGGAGCTTACTTCTGAGCTCTTGATTTTGTTCTATTGGTCTGTGTGTCTATTCTTTTTTTTTTCCCTAAATATTTTATTTATTTATTTGAGAGGGAGAGAATGAGAGAGAGAGACAGCATGAGAGGGGAAAGGGTCAGAGGGAGAAGTAGACTCCCCGCCGAGTAGGGAGTCGGATGCAGGACTCGATCCTGGGACTACAGGATCATGACCTGAGCTGAAGGCAGTTGCCCAACTAACTGAGTCACCCAGGCACCACCGTGTGTCTATTCTTATATGGGTACCATATTGTTTTGATTTCTACAGCTGTAATTGAGAAGTGTGATACTTTCAGTTTTGTCTTTTTTCTCAGGATTGCTTTGACTATTTGGGGTCCTCTGTTACTCCATACAGATTTTAGGATTTTTTTTCTCTTCCTGTGAAGAATGCCACTGGAATTTTGATAGGGATGACATTGTACCTGTAAATGGGTTTGGATAGTATGGATATTTTAACAGTACTAATTTTTCTGATCCATGAACATGGAATATCTTTTCATTTGTCTCTTTTTAAATTTTTTCATCAGAGTCTTGTAGCTTTCAACATGCATATTTTTCAAAGATAAATCTGTCTTAAAGTCACTAAGGTGACTTAAAACTACTTGCTACTGGGATGCCTGGGTGGCTCAGTCGGTTAAGCATCTGCCTTCAACTCAGGTCATGATCCCAAGGTCCTGGAATCAAGCCCCACATTGGGCTCTCTGCTCAGCGGGAGCCTGCTTCTCCCTCTCCCTGTTGCTCCCCCTGCTTGTACTCTCTCTCTGTCAATCAAATAAATAAATAAAATCTTTTAAAAAAACCTACTTGCTATTAATTGTAATAAAATGCCTTTTTAAAAAATTAAGACTTGTACCACACACAGGATAAAAACTCAAACAGTTCAAAAAGATGAAAAGCAAGTATCCTCCTCAGACCATATCTTAGACTCACACCTTATAGAAGGCTTTCTAAAAGTTACTAGTTTTACTTAACTAAAAAAGTTGACTTTTTGTATATACTTCCAGAAATTTTATATACACTATAGAAACATATTTTTATATCACACACACACACACACACACACACACACACACACACACATATATAGAGAGAGAGAGATGCCCAAAAACTGAGACATAAGCATACTGAACACACTTCTTTCCTTTTAAACTTAACAATGCATCTTAGAAATTTTTCACTATCAGCATACATGAATCTATGTCATCTTGTTTAATACCTTTACTATCATTCATTTAACTGGTTTTCCACTGATGGATATTTAGTTTGTTTTATATTCTTAGCTATTCTGAATACTGTTGTAATGAATTCATTTGTGTACACACACACACACACACACACACACACACACACAACACTTGTTTATGTGCCTGAGTGCATCTGTGAATGAATTTCTAGAAGTAGAATTCTGGGTTAAAAAAGATTTAGCCCCAGAAGACAGAGAAACTGGCTTATTAAATTAACTTTTCAGTTTTAATAATGTTTGAGAGTATCAGCTCTGCCCAGAAAAATAATCAATGGATTTCTTTTCCTTCCTTAAAGTTAAAATTGGACATTGAAGACACTTGGCACGTAAGGTGGGATAATATTAGACAACTAGGCTCAGTTCTGTACATGTGAGCCTTCTGGTTTTCAGTGTAGGAAAGACTTTATGGAAAATCTAAAAGACTTCCTAGAATAAGAATGTTAGGGAACCATCTAACTCTCTTTGGAAAATTCATCTCAAACATGATAGAACTGATAAAAATGTGCTTCTTCCAGGCTTGTTTCATGTGTGGTTTCTGTTTGTTTGTTTTGTTTTGTCCTTTGGATGAGCTTTTCTCAGTTTTTCTTATCAAAGAAAAAGTAATTATTGATTTTAATCAACTTTCCCTCTTTCCCTGAGTTATTTTTGTGTTGCTTTAGCATAATAGGAATCATGAGAAAACTTAAGTGCACATACCTATTCAACAGAGAAGAAATATTCACATATGGGAAGACCAATGTGTATTGACAAATACAACTAATCAACAACTAATAGTATGATTTTCACTTTGATTGAATAAAAATAGTTTAAAATATGTCAACAATTTGAGTTAAAATTGGCACAAAAACTAATCTTTCTATAAATATAAGTTCTTGGGAGATACTCACGTGGGAGAAATATTTAAAATTAATTTATTATTAGGAATACTTTTTAGAGTGATTAGCCTAGAATTGTGCCCATAAACATAGAGGAAAAAAAACACAATGCAAATCTATTCCATCCAAAACTGTTAGTTGAAAAGATAATTTGTTATTTATTTATATCTGTTGTTTTCAGCCCTGGCTGCCCATTAAAACGATGAAGGACTTTAAAAATATATATATAAATATTCAACCAAAACAATTAAAATAGAATCTCAAGCTTAGGAAGGGGAGTGGCAGGCATCCACATTTTTTTAAAGCTTTGCTGGTGATTCTAATATGCATTCAGGTTTGGAACTACTGGTTACCGAAAGACAAGAAGTAGGAGTTTAGAATAAAACACTTCCTGATAACCATCAGGACACCAAAGTGAGTGTGACACAGACCACTTCTCTCACTGCATGCAAATTTACAAAGGAAATTACTCCAAGAGTTTAACATTTTTCTGGAACCTTCATCAAATTCAAGGATGTATTGGTGGGCGACAGAGAAGATTTAAGGAAAACATTAATGAGAGAGCTGATGCTATGCTGGAAACCTCATCTTCCTTCTATGAAAGAGCCATGGTGGATGCTACCTTTTTCTTCAAACATACAGAAAAGTGCTTTAATGGGTACACTCAAAGAGCCATGAATTTGTTTTCTGCCATTGGGAGACACAAGACTGCTATCTGATCCATGCACAAGAAAGCTTTATCAGGCATAGACTGGGTCTGTTTTCTATCAGCCAATTGCTCTGTCAGTGGAATGAACAGTGCTACAGTATGGGAACCAGCCTGCCTTTCAGAGTTTGTCAGAGCAAGAAAGCCATTAGTACTTTCCTTTACAGAATGGTAGTGAATTGGGAGAGGGATCCTGAATCACTCCTGACCAGCATGGTTGACAGAAGAGGTGAGCATAACTTAGCAGAAAGAGTTTGGAGGTGTATTCTTAGACAGAAAGTGTGAGTTGCAGGTGATCGCCTAGAATAAAGATGTATCTTCTTGGGTGAGCAGAAGAGCAAAACCCTCAAAGCCCACAAAAGCCACCTATGAGAGAAAGAGTCAGCCAAAATTATCTTCCAGGACTATATTTTAACCAGCTACCAAACAGAAATCATGAAGCCATCCAGGTTAAATAAAAATCAGTCTATTCTTTGTCTTCATTTCCCTCTGCGACAGTAGTACTATAGAGAGTAGAAGAGCTAGCAAATATGGAAGGAAGAGAGTGGGAGAGTTTTCCCATTGCAGGCTGCCATCTCTAATCCTGTCCAAGCTGAAGTAGAAGAATATAATGTTAAGTGGACATTAGGGTTTGATCAGCACACTTTCCCTATGATATCTGAATTTGCAGAGCACAGCAGAAAGTAAAGATTGAGTTTTAGCCAACTGACATTGTAATTTATGATTTTAGTCTTGAGATGACTTGCTCATCATTTTACCTATCAGATGTTTTGTACCCTTGATCCCAAAGGTCTTCTTTCTTCTTAATCTATTGTTTCCCTACCAGAGTTTCTTTATCTGCGTCTTGCTTATTTGTACTTGACATCTTGTACTTAACATCTAGTTTCTTCTCAACTCTTTCTTGAGAACGCTGATTTTTCATTTGCTTCCCACTCTGATGAGCAGTAATATTTCCCAATGACTCCTATGAATATCCAAGTTCTTACCCTCTGCCCTGCCAACACTCATCCACAGTGAGGCATGTTTCATCATAGAATAAAAAAGAACAGTTAATTAACTATTTTACTTTCCAACTTGTTTTGTTAGCATTTTGGAGATGTAGGCAAACAACAAAGGGCAACACAGTATATAGAGCTCATTAGTGAAGCCTAACAGTGCCCATGAGAATGGAACTAAAGTAAACTGTGAGCTCATCCAAATTATAGAGTTATGAATTTAGTTCTATATGCATTTAATGAATTGTGTGCTATTAATGCATTGGAAATCAAAGGACCTAATAAGTGGTATAATTTTTGTTAAAGTCACACACAGAATTGGGCACCTTCATTTACATGTTTACTTTGCTTTTAAAATGATTCTGATTAAAAATCAGTTTTCAGAATGATAGAAACACTCTTTGAAGGGCTTGAATTGTGACAAAGTAGGAACCTCAAAACTATTACAAAGATGACTTTTATATGTCTGAAAGATGTAATTCTTTAGAACTGGAAATTACTTTTGTTTTACTTGCTATGATCTTTCCCACTTTCACAAACTATTTTGGATTGGCTTTCTGAGCCAATCTGGTATGAGACCTCTAGGGAAGGCTCAGCTGCAATATATAAAGCAACAGTTTTGGTTCATTACTGGATTTTCTCTTCCTAATAAGTGGAATGCTGATAGTAGAGGCATAGGGTATCACATGCCACTATGTTAATGAGAAAATTGGTAAGGGTGACATTTAGTTAATTCATACAATCCTTCTTAAAAATACACACAATTTTAAGTAATGAGGTATAGATTATTGCTGTTAACTGCCTTTCCATGAGTAAGATGATCCTTGTATTCCTGGATATCTATTCATTAATTTATTCAACAATCATTTATTGATTGTCTAGAAAGAGTCAGGCATTGTGCTTGGTACTAGAGATTTAAAGTAGGGTAAGATACAATACTGTCCCTGCTCCACAGTCTTAATGTATTTGTAAAGGAAAGCTTGTAAAATTTAACTTCAGTAGATAAGTGTTATAACAAATGTGTACCAACTCCAGTGATGGAACTAAAAAAGGTGCATTTAATTTATTGGAACAATTTAGGAGGAAGATGTTTCAAAGAGAACATCTTTGAATGGGTTTCCTAAGATACAGTAGGTATTCTAAGGCAAACATGGTAATGGTGAAGAGATATTGTACACCACAGGATGAGCATGTGCAAAATACATAGGCATGGAGCAGCTTGACACCTTCAGGAAGTTGTCAGTCATTTGATATGACAAGAGTGTGGTATAAGAAATGAAGTCATAGGAGGTGCATTGATAAATGAAAACAAGTCCTCGATCACAAAATATCTTCTCTGTATGTTATAGAATTTGTGTTCAAGCTGTAGACAATGGGGAGATATTGGGCTAGATTTAGAATGGGAGTGACAGTGTCAGATTTGTAGTTTTAGAGAGCTCATTCTAGCAATCACATGGAGGATTGGTTAAACACTCAAATTTGAATCCTTCAAATCAGCGGTCAGTTGAACTATACATTCAGAAGATCTGTTAAACTCCTACAACTGAATGCAAAATGTGTGTGCCTATGTACTACTTCTGGGGAGGAGTGTCATAACATACATTTGACTTTCAATCACTAGAAGGGGGTGACAGTGACAACCAGGAAGTAGGGTGACCAACTCCTCCCAGTTGGCCTGGGACTTTCATGGTTTTAGTACCAAGAGTACTGCATCCTGGGAAAACTCTCAATTCCAAGGAAACTGGAACAGTTAGTCATCTTACTTGAAAGTCATAAGACTGTGGTAGTAGACCCTGTGAAAGGAAATTAAGAACTTCAGCTAGAGAAGAAGGAATGACCTTAGAGGTATAATACATAGGACTGAATGGTTAATGGAATTGAGGTCCAGTAAGAAAAAATGAATTGAAGATAAAACCCATATTTCTAGCTCTAGGTACTATATTTATCTGGTTGCCATAAAGGAGTGTGTGTGTGATGAAGTACAGGTGAGGTTCAGTGGGGTGAGGTCCGGAGCCGACGACCGAGAAAGAATTCTTGAGACATCTTTGGTGCAAAATGGTGGTTTATTAAAACGGGGACAGGACCCATGGGCAGAAAGAGATACTGCCCTGAGGTTGTGAGAAATGGCCTATTTTATACCCTCAAGTGGGGAGGGGGCTAGGGGTAGCGTAAGTCTCTAAGGAATTTTGGGAGCAAGGTCTCCAGGACCTTGAGGGGGCTAGCTACTGTTGGGAAAGGGTCATTTATTACCATCTAATAAAACCTCAGTCACGAGACCCTTCAGATATATATTGGTGGGCCATATGCTTGGGGGGTGATTGCCAATACTTATCTTGGGGGGTTAGAGATAAAGGAAGTTTCCAAAGGAATTTTTATATGTTAAAGTAGACTTACAGGATTTAAAGTAGACTTACAGGATCTTAGTGGAGGGGAGGGGGTCAGGCTAGGACTGCCTTTTGCCCTTAGCAAAGTATTAACATCGAGGCAGCTGTATTCCCTGAGGAATGTCACCGTGCCTGTTTCAAGGATTTGTCAATGGGCTGTAGGTAGCAAGGACTTTCTTTGTCCTTCAGGGCAGCCAGGAGTGCCTGAGGAACGTTGCATACATCCAGGGGTGGGGGGATTACAGGGTGCCAGCTTCTGCTCTGTCTTCAGTCTGCCTTCCGTTCCCTCATCATGTGTACAAGTAAGAATGACTTCCACTTTGAGCAAGCTGATATATTAAGTATTTCTGAGATTCTGATGGAAATGTCCAATGGGAATTGAACATATAGTTTTAAAGTTGTAGGGAATACATCTAGAAGAATTTGGATTAGATTATTCAAGGATGATGTGTACAAGCAGAATTTGTGGTCAAAAAGAGTATTCTGGGAAATTTATACATTTGAGGACATCCATAGGAAGAAGATCTTGAAAAGAATATGAAAAAAAGTCTGTTCAGAACATAAGCAGAAACTACTCTCAGAATTCAAGAAAGGAAAGATTGAGATTATTATTTATATCTTTTAAAGTTTTAAATAATTTTCTGGAAGTATTAGCCAATGTAAACAGAAAAGAGAAAAGAATTAGAATATAAAAATTATAAGAGGAAGGAATGAAATATCATTTGAAACTTATATGATTACATACTTAGAAAATCATTTGAAAATATAATTGCAAACATTAAAATAATTTGATATGCTGGATAGATACAGAAACCAAATAGTTTCTGTTTATACAAACAATAAAAATTAAAAGATTTAATGGACAAATATTCATCTGTAACAGCAACAATAAGAGTTAATATCAAATGCTATTATTGGATGAATATTGAATGTTATTATGTGCTGGGCACATAATGTGCTTTCACAGGCTCATTTCATTTAATCCTCACAACAACTACATTTTATAGATGAGTAAGTAGAAGGAAAGAGTTTAAGTAGCTTGCTTGTGTTTATACAGTTCATAAGTGGCAGACCTGGATTTTAAATATAGGGTGTCTTAATCCATAGGCTGTGGTTTTAACTGCTATGCTATGTAGTTATTCTCTTTAGGAAAAAATAGTAAGGTAGTACAGTAGAATATACTTAACCAGAAACACCCTTCATATGTAGAAAATGTGAAAATGGTACTGATGAGGGAACAGAAGGCTGGCTGAAGACAAAGCAGAATCTGACCCTCCCCTCCCCATGAGATATATGTGACATTCCTCAGGCACTCCTGGCTGCCCTAAAGCTAAGGGAAGAAAAAACAAATAGTTAATTTATAGAGATCACCATCTTGCAAGATTTGAGGCTCCCTCAGTTTACAAATGTGCCAGCAATTTACAAGAACAAAGCATTTCTATCAACAACCTAGCTTCCAGAAGGAAATGTAGAAACAATTAAATGTCCTTATAACCTGCAGCCCATTGACAGGTACTTGAAGCAGGCAGAGTATAATGTTCCTCCAGAAGTTCCCAGCTATCTTCGTGTTAATGCCTTGCTAGAGGGAAAAACAACCTCAACTTGACAAAGGCAAGGCCTCTGGTATCCTGTGAGTCTTCTTTAACATATGAAAACCCTTTGAAACTTCCCTTTTTCCTTACCTTCCCCAACCCCATAGTATATAATCAGCCACTCCTCACAACCCCAGGCAACAGCTCTTTCTGCCCATGGGTCCTGTTCCCGTGCTTAATAAACCACCATTTTGTACCAAAGACATCTCAAGAATTCTTTCTCGGTCATCAGCTCCAGACTCCACTCTTCTGAACCTCACCTGTATTTCAAAACCACATCAGTACCAATGGAGAAAAGAAGTCTTAGACAAATAGAAAAGCTATCATGTCCTTGGACAGGATAACTTAACATAAAAATATAAATTATCCTTAAGTTAATGTACAAATATAATTTGATTCCAACAAAAATATTAAATGATTTTTTTTCTGTGAAACTGGTTGTAGTTTATATGCAAAAATTTTAAAAGGAAAATTCAGAAAAAAGCATTGTTGAGGTGAGAGAGCATCAGATATTTTAAAAGTATTAAAATTTTCAACGATTAAAATAAGGCAGTGCTAGTACATAACAGAAAGATGAATGGAAGTCCAGAAATAAACTGAAATACCTAGGGATTCAGTACATAATAAAGGTGGCATTATTTATGTCGTATACATCAATGGAGGAAAAGAGGATGATTCAATAAATGATTCTTGGGGCGCCTGGGTGGCACAGCGGTTAAGCGTCTGCCTTCGGCTCAGGGCATGATCCCAGCGTTATGGGATCGAGCCCCGCATCAGGCTCCTCTGCTAGGAGCCTGCTTCTTCCTCTCCCACTCCCCCTGCTTGTGTTCCCTCTCTGGCTGGCTGTCTCTATCTCTGTCAAATAAATAAATAAAATCTTAAAAAAATAAAATAAAATAAATGATTCTTGAATAATGGGGAAGCCACCTGGACAAAAATGGCTTAATATCTCATCACTTAACATACATTTGAGAAAACTGAAGACTGCACTGTAAAAACTATCAAAGCATAAAAGTAATAGAGAAATTATTTTATAATCTCAGTGTATGAAAGACCTTTATGTGTGTGACACACATAAAAAGGCCATAAGAAATCACATTGATAAATTCAACTACATAAAATTAAAATATTAAATTCTGTCCAAACCAGTGTAAGAAAAATCAGAAGATAAATGATAAAAGTGTGAAAATACAACATCAAAAACATGCAATTTCCTTTTATTGAAAATAACTCTTTCAAATCAAAGTGATCATTAATAAAAAAGAATAAGCAAATGATCAAATACAAGTTGCTTTTAAACAAATGAAAAATGATCGCTCATAACATAAATATAGATTAAAACCACATCAGATTATCAGATTATGAAAGATTCAAAAGTTGGGTAGCATACCATATGGATGAGGATGAGGCCAAGAGGCACACTCATACATTGCTGGCAGAACTACAAATTGGTATAGCCTCTGTGCAGGGCAATTTGTCAGTATTGATCAAATTTAGAACTTAGAAATAAATACATCACTTGTTCAAAAAAATTAATTAAAACAAAATCTTAAACAGTTAATGGTAGGTCATTTGGCTCATTCCTTCCACTGAAAACAACAAATGGGGGTTGAAAAACATCTTAGAACTCAAGAGGCCAAATAAGGAAATGTTAGCAAAACTGAAGAGAAAATAGAGAAATGAGTGAGTACTTAAATTGTTTTCTTCTGAGAGCATTTGCTGATCCTCACAATTTGAGCTTGAATTAAGATAGGGTTTCAGGTGAGAAGGTCAGAAATAAGAGCAGAAGACCTCCCCTGCCCTGAAAAGAACTAAAGGTCTATCACCTTAAAGTGAGGAGAGGGTTGACTGAATATTCTCACAGGGAGTACTAGACCATTTAATATGCTTTTGACCTTGGTTTGAGGTGATCCCAAAATGTTAGAGATCCTGCAGCCTGGCAGAATAATTTGAAATCATATCTGGGTAAGTTCACTTATTGTAAACCTCAATAATTATCTATATAAATAATTACTTCACATAAAATACCCAGCACACAGCAGAGATGACCAGGAGTACTAGAAAATTATACTCAGTGAGTATACAAAGATTATAAAGATTCAGATATTGAAATTACTGGATGCACACAAAAAATCAATTATATATATATTAGTATTATATCTATATAACTAATTTAATATATTCATCTATATCTATATCTGTATCTATATCTATTTATCTATCTACAGAGAGAGACAATATATAGTACATGTTCATTTGGTGGTGTACAATACATCCATCATCATTATGATATATGCCTTAGAATACCTACTCTATCTCAGGAAACTCATTCAAGAATCTTCTTTTCAAAACATTGCTCTCCCAAGTGTGGTAAGGAGGTTTATTTTATAGGTATTGAGATTTATGAAGCTATAGTGATTGAGGTAGTATGGTATCAGTACAGGAATATATAAAGAGTTGAATGACATAGGATGGAAAACTAGAAAGCGGACCCGCCCACACATACACAGGCCCCTAAAGGGGACAAAGGTAGCATTGCAGAGGAATCGAAGAGATGACAGTCTTTTAAAGAAATGGTATCCTAAAAGGCAACCGATGGAATGGGAGAAGATATTTGCAAATGACATATCAGATAAAGGGCTAGTATCCAAAATCTATAAAGAACTCATCAAACTCAACAGCCAAAAAATAAAAAGTCCAGTCAAGAATTGGGCAGAAGACATGAACAAACACTTCTCCAAAGAAGACAGACAAATGGCTAACAGACACGTGAAAAAATGCTCAAAATTCCTTATCATCAGGGAAATACAAATCAAAACCACAATGAGATACCACCTCAAACTGGTCAGAATGGCTAAAATTAACAACTCAGGAAACCACAGAAGTTGGTGAAGATCCTGAGAAAGAGGAACCTTCTTACCCTGATGGGTGGGAATGCAGGCTAGTGCAGCCACTCTGGAAAACAGTATGGAGGTTCCACAGAAAGTTAAAAATAGAGCTACCCCACAACCCAGCAGTTACGCTACTAGGTATTTATACAAAGGATACAAAAATAGTGATTCTAAGGAGGCACATACACCCCAATGTTTACAACAACAATGTCCACAATAGCCATTGGATAAAGAAAATGTGTGTGTGTGTGTGTGTGTGTGAGTGTGTGTGTGTGTGTGTGTGTGTGTGTATGGAATATTACTCAGCCATCAAAAGAATGAAATCTTGCCATTTGCAATGACATGGATGGAACTAGAGGATATTATGCTAAGTGAAATAAGTTAGTCAAAGAAAGACAAATACCATATGATTTCACTCATATGTGGAATTTAAAAAACAAAATTGATGAACATTGGGGAAGGAAAGGAAAAATAAAATAAGATAAAACCAGAGAGGGAGGCAAACCATGAGACTCTTAACTATAGGGAACAAACTGAGGGCTGCTGGAGGGGAGGTGGGTGGGGGGATGGGGTAACTGGGTGATGGGCATTAAGGAGGACATTTGATGTAGTGAGCACTGGGTTTTATATGCAGCTAATGAATCACTAAATTCTACTCCTGAACTGAGCAAACAAACAAACAAAAAAAGCCCCAAACAAAATGAAACAAAACAGAAATGGTAGAGATAAAATCAGGTATTTGTGTTAGATACAGACTGCTACAAAAACAATACATTTATGATATTAAAAATTGAAAAATTTATTTATCAAAGGATACAATAGAGAAAATGAAATGACAGGCCACAAAAATAATACATGTAATACATATAACTGACCAAGGGGTCATATCTGGAATATACAAAGAAGCATAACAAACCTATAAGCAAAAGAGGAAAGACAAAAAGCAAACCTCTACCACACAGGGAAAGAGCTTGAGCCAAATCTCCAAAAGAAAATAAATCCAAATTAGACTGGCTGAACAATAATAAAGAAAATCTGACAACATCAAATGGTAAGAATGTGGAGCAAGCAGTAAACTCATCGCTGAGGACAACACAAATTGGCCAAATCCCTTGAGAAATCATTTGACATTTTTTTTAGTAAAGTTGAAGATTTATATATCTCGTGCCTTGGCAATTTGACTCATAGATTTATACCCTGTAGAAATGTGTGCTTTAGAAGTACAGGATGTCACAGAGCTGGAACAAAAACAAAAAGGATGCAGTAGTTCTTCACCAAAAAATGAGAAATCTTTAAACATAATTTTTATTGAACAAAAGAGGTCAGATCCCCCAATATATATAGCACGTGATTCCATTTATATAAGGAACAACATTAAACCATCTTACTTATGGATAAATAAATAGGCAGCAGTACTGTAAGGACAAGCAGGAAGTAATTACTGTAGAATGCAAGGTGATGGTTCTCCCTGGATGCCTTGTGATCAGGTGGAGGAGGGAGGCTTCTGGGCAGCTGACAGTATCTTATTTCTTTACCTGAATGCTAGTTACACAGTAACCTTATAACATTTCATTAAATTGTACATTTATATTTTGTTCATCTTGCTGTATTTATGTTGTATTTCATAATAAAAAAAGTTAAAAAATAAAGAATGATAAAAATAAAGGATGATTTTTTAAAAAAAGGATGAAAGTTGAGTGCTAATTATTGCCAGTAGCCACAAAAGGGACTTCTTCTTTTTTTTTAAGATTTATTTATTTATTTATTTTAGAGAGAGGGAGCAAAGAAGAGAGAGTGCAAGTGAGCACAAGTGGGGGGAGGGGCAGAGGGAGAAGGAGAGAAAGAATCATCAAGCAGGCTCCCCATTGAGCAGAGAGCCTGACCTGGGGCTTGACCTCATGACCCATGAGATCATGACCTGAGCTGAAACCAAGAGTCAGATGCTTAACCTAATGAGCCACCCAGGTGCCCCAGACAAAAGGGACTTCTTGGTGTTGGTGGAGATTTGTTTATGAAAATGCATCAAGCTGTACATGACTTCTGCACTTTCCATATGTGTAGTTAAATAAAATGATTTTTTTTAAAGATTTTATTTATTTATTTGACACAGAGAGAGACAGCCAGCGAGAGAGGGTACACAAGCAGGGGGAGTGGGAGAGGAAGAAGCAGGCTCCCAGCGGAGGAGCCCGATGCGGGGCTCGATCTCAGGACCCCAGGATCACGCCCTGAGCCAAAGGCAGACGCTTAACGACTGAGCCACCCAGGCACCCCAATTGTTTAATTAAATTAATAAAATGGAAGGAAGTTAAACAGGAAGCCAGGTAGACTGTTCTTTTTATAAGCGAAATTTTGAATGGGAGTGAAGCTTAAGGTAGTATCCAGAGGGCACGAATTTATATGTTATAGAAGAGACCTGAACCTATTTATGTGTGATACGGAGAGAATCAGAGGGGAGGGCTTGAAACACTGGAGAAGACACAAGGATTGTTGAGTAGTTCTGATGGCCCAGTGGCCCTGGGAGTTGATATATTTGGTGGCATTTCCAGAGTTAAGCAGTTATCTTCAGCAGTTTAGGGACCGGTAATGAGACAGAGAATGATGAAATTAAATCAAGATTGAGAATCTTCAGGTAAATTTTGGCTGAAGTATATGGAAAAGCAGGTTGCAGCAACTGGTTCTATGGAGAGTATCATTAAATGATGCCTATAGGCCTGGGATTCATGGAGAAGGAAGCAATCACAAAATAGGGTGATTCAGGGATGCAGTTAGAAGAGTTGCCAGACTGTAGGTCTGGGAAAGGAGGGAGAAGAGGTAAGTGGGAAAGAGGCAAGTAAGAGAATTGCATTGCTACAGTACCCCAAGCCAACCAACTCTTTCAAAAGTTCGATTAAGGATAGAAAATTTTCAGTTTTACAATGGAATCTTTCAGTTTTTCTCTCTAAAACAAAACAGAATTCAATATAAAAAATATTTTGTATTTTTGAGTAATAATTTTACATAGCTTCTCTTAAGCACAGGTCTTGAGAACAGCATATCATTGAGACTCCACATTATAAATAGGAATCCAAGTCAAATATTATGGGGGAGGAGGAAAATCTGAAAAAAAAATCAAATCATATATCAAAGCTCCAATACATACTTACTTTTGGATCATTCTCTGTGTCGGTCTGAGTCATGGCTTGCCTTGGCAGTAGAATGACTATTTCCTGAAGGTATCAGTATGGCTGGAAGATTAGAATCCTGCCAGAGGTTCTTCCTAAATTGCTCATGGTTATGCAAAAGAAAGAAAAGAGAAGAAAGAGAGCAAAACTGTTCTGATTGAAGCTGAAACTATTGCTGTCTGTTGTCTGTGATTCTCGTCTTAGGAAATACAGTTGCCTGAAGATTTGGTTAAAAGTCTCCCTTTCCCCCCTCACCCCCATCCCCATCCCTGATTTCAGGACTCCAACTGGTCTAGTCCTTGCTCTCATTTCCCAACCATCAATAGTTACACTGCACTGCTACCATGCTGAACAGAAAGGGTGCTGCTACAAGCAAGGTAAGAAGAATCAATCCATCAACAAGAAGGTAATTGTTGAGCAAGACTTCAGTGTTAGGTACAATGGAAAATATGGAAAATGCATAAGAGAAGGATTTATCTTTAAGGCTCTTACATAATACAAAAATAGGGCAAAACATGAACATTTCACAAATCCAGATATGTATGGTAAGTGCCAGTAGAGGAGAGGATAGAGATTTCAAGGTAGCCTGGTGTGGTCAGCATAGGTTGTATGGGAGAAAAAAAAAAAAAAAAAAGTTTTGACCTCAGAGATGAGGTTTTGTGCAGAATTTCAGCAGGTGGGTACACTGAACCATCAAGAGTCATGCTCATATTATCTCCTATTTTCCCAAAATAGCCAATGCTGTCACTTGCAAACATATCTGCATTTAATCAACTCATAATTACTTGTGCCAGGGAAAGGAATAACTCAGAAACAATTTGCTTTGGAGTTGGAATAAAATGTGCTATATTCCTTGAAGTCCATTTGTCCTACTTATTTTGGATTGTTGAGGCTGATGTTAAAATACACTTGCATTTTCCAAGCACACATGCAAGAGCACAGAGATATATGGCTCAGCACTGGATGGTGTTGGGGGAAAGCCACACTAGGATAAAAAAATGACAAATGCTTCTGAATTGATTTCATGTTGTCATGGCTAAACACAAACAGCCTCGGAACATCTGGGATTTCCTCATTTTAATTCCAAGTTGTCATATTTTCACACATTCTTGCTTTCTTGGACTGAGATATTTTTTTCTAGTGTAACTTGTGTCCACTTGCAAAATTGTTAAGAATTCCCATCAAATGGGGACTTTAGATTTTCCCATGTGAATGGACTCTCATAATGGCAAACTAGAGAGGAAGGAAGAAAAGAAAGATTGAAGAAGAGAAAAGAGAATTTCTGAATTGAACAAATATCAACAACAAACTAAATTATTAAAGCCAATTTCCTAAAATATTGTCTTTAATTTCAAAGGGATCTGTAATTTGAAACTGAAGCCAACACTAGAATGGCAGCTTCGAGGAGACCTCTGAACCTCTCTAAAATTTCAATTTGCTCCACCCAACTTCTACACTTCTATCTCTCTTCTTTGCTTTAGTTTTTCCCCTTAGCACTTTTCAGTAGCTAACATACAATACACATTATTTATTTGATTTTGTTTATACTGTCTCCACCACCAGAAGGTAAGCTCCATGGTGGCAGAGACTTTTCTCTATATCCCCACTCCCCAAAACAGTGTGCTGAACATACAAGTACTTTACAAATATTTGTTGTTGAATGAATTCTAAATCTTCGTGCTAATGGGTTTAAAGTATTTTTCCATAATCTCAGAATAAGTGTTATATTCAATTTACCTTAAATGGATCTTATATTGCTACTATGAATAAAAAATTAGATTCAAATAAATTATTATAGTGTCTATTTATAAAACCAGATTAAACATAGAGAAGATAAATTCAAATGCTTTGTTTGAAGGGTACACATAATTTTCAACTATGAATATATTTAATAGGGTAACTTGATAACTGAAAGAACTGTATTTGGTCTAGTTATATTAGGAGTAAAATTAAGCTGGATCAATCAAGACTCATAAGCAATGTACTATTCAACAGATGAACTGATGAGGACTTGCAAACTAATTTTGCATTATGGTGACTATTACCAAGAATAACTTTAGCAGAATAAGAACTCTGAGTAATATTTTTATTAATTTGCAATTGTTATTATCAAGCAGTATTTATGAATAGAATCAAGATCCTTCATAAATAATCCATTAAATTATAAAAAAGGCAGCTCTGATAAGAAATTTAATAGGGTGATAGTCAAGATAGGTGTGTCATATGCAGATAAAAGGAGGTAATAGTTGCATTTCTGTATCCAGCATTGGTCAGAAAATGCCTAAAATATTTTTTTAAGAAATGTTTCTTTTAAGTGGATCATTGACAAACTAGAGCATATTAGATAAAATAACGAGGATGGTGAAATGTCTAGAAATTATTTTTAATAAAAAAACTTAAAAAATATTTTTAATAAAAAAACTTAAATAAGATTTACTGATAAAAATAAAAAAAAGCAGTCCAATGACCTAGAGATGTTTAGCATAGAAAATAAAATATTTGGGTGAGGGAAAGTGAAGATTTTTAAAAAGCTTCAAATAGCTGAGTAGCTACCAATAGAGCTAGAATTTGATTTTTTGAGTTACTCTAGTGGGTCTAAAAAGAAAAATAAGTAAGTTGAAATTACAGAGAACTAGACTTATATTTGTTGTAACAGAAAACTTGCTAACAATTTGAACATCTCAAAAATATAATGAATTGCATTATGAAGTAATAACCTCTGCCACTCCACATTGTGGAGGGGAGGAAACAAACTCCATATTGTGCATATCCGAAAGGCAATGATTGTGTTTTGTATTTCTTTACCTTTAATAGATGTAGTATGTTTATGCATAGAAGAAGACCTATAAAGAGCTCAAGAGCCTTTGGTTGCATGGATGAATGGATGTTATTTGGACCTCCATGAATATTTCCATGTTTCTACATGGACCAGGCTATCTGTGAGAGAATATAAGTAAACTTGGTTAAAGGATGACTGAATAGAAAACATGTGAGAGATGGGAGTGAGAGACAGTATATGGTGAATAAGTTTCAGGACTTATCTACCCCAGCACCATTTGCTTACCTTCTAGGGTAGTAAAAACCCAGGCAATTTCTCCTCTTCTCCCCAGGGAAGATTTGTTTACATTCCAGAGTGAAAACTTTCTTTCTGGAAGAGAGGATGGACTCATGTGCCAACCACCCTATATAAGCTTTGAATTTCATAATTTCAGGGTTCCTCTCCTATGGTAAAACCCTGGTAAACGTTCAAGTGCCCTCATTGTGTTGCCCTGTGGGGGCTTGGAAAACTGATGCTAAAATTTCTCTCTCTCTCTTATCATCTATCTATCAACTTAAGAGATGAATGGAAAAAAGGAAGGAAGGAAAGGAGGAGGGAAAATTGGGTATTTATCTGTTAGGAGCTCTTTATATTCCTGCACTGGATGGGGATTTCACAGATAATGATGAAGACCTATTCAATTTTTAGATACATGCTGATATATATATATAATTTATTTAATATGTTTATTAAATAGATATATATTTTTGCATGTTTATATTATATATTATATACATATTTTTGTCAGATCACTGTTGGTAATTTTAAGTGATGTTTTCAGTCCCATGACAACAAACAAAATTCAATTTCTGAAAAAAAAATGAAGACAAAAGATTCTGCAAGATTTTTGAATTCAAAGCATCTCCTATAGAAAGTATGCAAATTTCTTAACATAAAGAGAAATTTTTATCTCTGATAAATCATTAGTGAACAATTTTTCAATAAATGGCATGGTGGTTTGAGGTAAATTATTAAAGATAGTAGCAAAGAACCTCTTTTCTGAGGTAACACAGACAGAATCTAATAAAGATGATCTCTTAGAATGACTGAAATGGAAAGAAAAATCATTTGGCCTGAACCTTCCTCAGGACATGCTCAACATATACTGAATATTCCTCTGAACAGAAAAAATAACAAAACCTCTTAGGCTGAAGATTCTAGAAACTTTTAACTTGCTATCTTGCTGGCATTTTGGGTCTTGAGAAGAGTTTTAGTCAAACGAACAACTCTGCAACGTAACCATAGGCATTTAAGGTTTTTTTTTTTTTCCAAGTTCATTAGGGTATAAAGTGATTCATGAAGAACTTCAAAAAGGATTGATTAATGCATGTCTAGTTTCTGCAGTTAAAACATTTGAAAACTCTTTACTCCCAAGTTTTATGGTGATTCACCTAAAAAAATCTCTCTCACTGGCAGAAACACATGTTAGCTACATTTATACACTAAGAGAAACACCACAGAGACCAAAATATTATGTTACTAAGTTAATGATATGCATATCTCATAGAATTTGCTGTAATCGATATCTGTGACCAAGCTGGCAGCAGATCAAACAGTGCCCTATATGAAATCCCTGTGAGGCCCCTCCTCTGAGTGCTTCACCCACTGACCATTACAGAGCCTATTATATGGTTCACCTTCAGACAGTAACTCACTGCCAGTGTGTGGTTTTATTTCAGCTGCTGCATATATATTTGAAAATTTCTATCTTGTTGCTCAAAGTCAATTATAATATTTATTCATATGCTAAAAAAGCATTATGTTATACACATTGCATACAATTAGCTATAGAGATATTCTTTTAATATTACATTATCCAGTGCCCTAAGCAAGCATTTGTGTATCCAAACTTTGAGAGATGAAGATAGCACAAAAGGCTGTAAAACATAGGAAATATAATATTCTTTATGTGTCTGTCATGCCACTGAACAGTTTCCAAAAGGTCTCACCGGCATTTTATCTGACCTTCAGAACTACAAGGTGGACCCACCCTCTGAGTTTTAAAAGGCTATCAAGTGAGAGGTGTTTAGGCTTATTCTGAACGACTCCAGAAGGTCGAACTGAAGGAGGAGATGAAATCCATTTTAGTCACATTTTAACCCAAAATAAAGGAGACTTTTCTGACCATTACATATCTTTCTGTGCATCGGTTTGCTTCATGGTGTGTCTTTTATCAATGGAAAAGTCTAACACAGTGGCAAAAAGAAGTCAAGTATCCATGAGTAGCTGGAAAAGATGACCTTTCAAATTTCTCCAAATGTTGGAATCCTGGGCACATATTCTAGTTCTCCTTTAGTTTAAAAATGGGTGGTAGCTTGCTGTCCTTCAGATCCTAAAGGGGGGAGTATATCACTCCTTCTGTTCCCTTCTCTAATCTGGACACATGCCCAGTTAAGATGAAGAACAGTTTAGCCATAAGCTTCAGCTGCTGCGTGGCTAATGGAAAAGGAGCCCAGGAATGCACACTCTCTCTGTGTCTACTCAATGCCAACAGGCTCGCCTGATTTGAACAAAAATCCAGTCAAGCTGCCTGTTTGGCAGCATGCAAGCAACACATCTGGGTGCCTTACAAGATTTCTGATTGAAGTAAGGGGCTGTTTTCAAACTATGTAGGCAGGACATTAAATGCTCTCTTCCCCACTGGGCTGTGCCATAAGCTAGTGAAAGTTGATCATGAAATTCATGGTATCTTGAAGCAGAAAGATCTCAGAAAAGATCTTAACCTACGTTTCTCAAAATGGAAACACTACCCCATGAAGGCTCCATGGGGTAAAATGGTATGATACCAAAGAAATTGCATATTTAGGTCTTTCTAGAAGATTCACAATGCACATTATTGTAATTAAATATTCTGAGAAGTCTTATTGCAAAGAAACTTTGGGAAATATAGATCTATTTTTCACACATGAAGAAACATGGGTCCAGGGAGATAAAGTGACTTGTCCCAGGCTGAATATACTGACAGAATTATGATTAAAACCTGGGTTTTTTTATTCCTAATTCAATGTTCTTTTCCCTAGTGTACTGTCATGATCATATTCTTGACTTTTATATTTCATTTTGTCATGCCCATCTCAGGTGTTCATCCTTAGACTGATCATCTCTAGCTACGGGGTAGAGTCTGGGAAAAGCCTTAGGATAAAGCACTTGCTTAGTCAATATACTGGAGCCAGAAATTAGGGTTATGTTGTCAAAAAACAAGAATATATCAGATCGTGGAAAGATGTTAGAACCAAATCTGGAATTTCCTACAAATGAAACATTTTCCACTATCTATTCCGCGCTATGGCTGCCTTTAACACATGCATTTCCTTTTTCTTTCATACTCAATTCCTAATGAGTATGCTTTGACATGATTCACCTGTTCAACATAGAATCCCAAATCTACTCAACCCAACTAAGAATGAGATACCTCAAGACTGCATTCTGTTAATTACAGAAGTGATATGATCATTGTAAGTTTAGCAACCCAGGATTCCTTTCTAGACGACTCAGTCAGGCCCAGACATGGTTTTTGAAGAGCACAAAATGTATGGACTTTGCATCCTCCCCCAATGCAGTCCAATATATAATGGGGGGGGGGGTGGAGAAAGATAGCAGCAGTGAATGTTCCCATTTAAAAAATTAGAAAGGGGGAATGCACCAGACTTTGGATACTTATAGATGGCAATAACAAAATGAATATTGGATGAGTGACTAACATCTTTGAAAATTGATAAGTCCTATAATTGGTCAATATGGACCCCCAAAATCAGCTTCCCCGGAAGATTTCCCTTGCATTTTTCAGGACCAGCCATAAAAGAGGCCTTGTAATACTCTCTTGGGTTGTCCTAACTTAGTTGTTCAATTCTCTTAGTGGTAATTTTGGTGACTATACATTACTTACATGGCTGGAACACACAGTTAATTTTTTTTTCAGTCTTGAGAAGCTTTGTGATCATACACTACCCTAAGAATTTAAGCAACAACTGCTTACTATCATTGTTGTAGACGCTTTTTGCTAATTAGCAATATAGGAAATCTTATAGTCTAATCTAGGCTGAACTACAAACCTAAGTGACTATGTCCCAAATCTTAATTTCTGCTTAAAGTTATCAGCCTTGGAGCACAAATAAAGCATGATAGACTGACTTGGGGCAGGTAAAAGATTTTCCTTAAAAAGTAATTTTTTCTAGATCAGTACTGTCCAATATAAGTTCCTACAGTGATAGAAATGCTCTTATTTTCTGTTGTCCAATATGGCAGGCACTACACACATGTGGCTACTGAGCACTTAACAAGTGATTAGTACCAGCAAGGAGCTAAATTTTTTATTTTATTTAATTTTAACTAATTTAAATTTACATAGCTATGAGTGGCTAAGGCTACCACATTAGCAGAGATCTAGAATGATCCCATATCAAGGTTAATTTCCAACCAGAACTATATACTATAGCAATTAGCAAGATGAGCTTTGTCAGGTAAGAGGCGTAATAGAATATGAAATTAGGATTCCCTGATTCACCTGCTCTTTTTCTGTATATTCACATTTCAAACCATGATCCTATGTTATCCTTAGCATCAGAAGCAGGGTCCCTTAGAAAACCCTATCTTAACATTGCAGCTCAGAAAGACCAATGATTATCTGATCTTCCTTATAACAAAGTTATATGCTTATCTTAATGTTTCTGGTTCTGTTTTTTAGCAAAGTAACTCTGGACAGGAACTTCTTGCCCTTTTGAAATATGTCAATGGAGGCCATCAGAAATATTCAGTAATGTATGCTAATCTAAAACGTACCACAAAATTCTTACACTTTTATCCCCAAAGAGCACAATATCTGATCCCAAGAGAAAGATCAGGTTATTGCTTCCAAAGACATACAGCTTTTCATTCTGGAATGGGAAAATGCTCAGTAATTCCAGGCCTCATGAGTCAGTTACATATTTTCTCCGTTTGTTTTGTCACACACTGGCCAATTTGAGTACTTGTACTCTTTTGGTTGCAAGCGACAGAAATCCATTTAAGCCCCCCCTCAGAAAAGGGGGGAAATGAGGGCAGTTCATACTGTATGGATATAAGAAGGTCTCATAGAAGACAAGACAAAAGTAGTCAACAACATTTATAAACAAGAGCTGTATTCCAGATACACACTAATAGCTGGTAAAATGTATGAGATCTTTTAAGCCCCAACTCAAACATAAAGGTGTAAGTTGCTTTTTTTTTTTTCAGGTAAATCTTCAGGAAGATTCCTGAACTCTTTGTTTTGTTTTTGGTATACACTGTTTATATTTTAGGTTTTCTTAGCAGCTTCCAAGAAAGATTTAAAATGTAGTGATACTCCATACTTTAGTTTACCATGGCCTCTCGAGAATTGAATGTCCCTCTGTCACAGTTCATTTTCACTTTAGGTTCACTCAATGGCATAGCACTTTGGATCCTGTACTGTGGCTTACTCCATCAAATTACTTCTAGCTTCACTTTATAAGAAAAGGATTTTTCTCTGCTGACATTTGTACTTCATCTTTTTTCCTTTCTACTTTTCATTTGTTTTCCATTTCTATTAGTATTCCCTTCACATGCACAAAACCAAAAGGACTGAAATAGCAAACAACATGTCAACAGCACTCCCGACACATTGAACAGTTGGCAGAGCTTGGGAAGTGAGGAAAAGGAGCATGCACACCAAGGGTGAATGGGCTGTCGTTTTTCTGCTACTGTACCAAAACACTTCAATAAAATTTCATACAATCTGAGGACACGGCATGGTAATTAGAACAAAAAAGCCGAAACTCTGTTTCCAGAGAACTGTTTGCCTTCGGAAGAAATTGGTTAAGGGCAGTAGATGGATAAGAAACCAAGTTATATAAAGAATGACTAAAGATGCTGGAAAACTTTTGCCTACCATCAGATAATTATAAAATCAAAGGTAAGAGGAAACCTGAAAGCATCATTTCTTCCAATCTACTATAAAACATGTAAATTTTCTACCAACCGTTGTCCATCCTATGCTAAAAATACCTCAAATGAGGATAAGTTCCCTCTCACTGCAAAGCAGCAAATTTAATAGAAACATTTTTAAATAAGTTTTTACTGAAGTATCACATATGTAGAAATTTTCACAAATCATAAATGTATAGCTTGATAAATGTTCAGAATATGAACTCACCCCCCACTTTTTTTTTTTGTTCTTGAGGGCCATCTGTCTATTTGATTTATTTTTTAAAAAACTTATTAAGGTATAATGGACATGTAACATATTAGTTCCAGATGTACAACAGACTGATTCAATATTTGTGTATAGTGTGAAATGATCACCACCAAATGATAAGTGTAGTTAACATACACCACCTCACATAGTTAGCAATGTTTTTATCTTGTGAAGAGAACGTTTAAGATCCACTCTCTTAACTATTCTCAAATATACAATATGTATTTTTAACTATAGTCACCATGCTGTCCATCACTTCCCCAGGACACTTATTTTATAACTGGAAGTTTGTACCTTTTGACCTATATTACCCACTTTGCCCCCCGCCCCCCACCTCTGGCAACCATTAATCTGTACTCTGTATTCATGAGTTTTGTTTTTGTTTTTGTTTTTAAGATGCCACATATTAGTGAAATCGTATGGTATTTGTCTTTCTCTGTCTGACTTATTTCACTTAGCATAATGTCCTTAAGGTCCATCTACGTTGTTGCAAATGGCAGGATTTCCTTCTTTTTAAATGGCTGAGTAATATTCCATAATACATATGATATACATCACATTTTATTTATTTATTCATCCATCAGTGCAAAGGCAGGTTGTTTCCATATCTTGGCTATTGTAAATAACGCTACAGTGAACGTAAGAGTGTGAGTATCTTTTTGAGTTAGTGTTTTCATTCCCTTCAGATAAATACCTAAAAGTGCAATTGCTGGAACATATGGTAGTTCTACTTTTAATTTTTTGAGGAAACTCTATACTTTCTTTCCATAGTAGCTCTACCAATTTACATTCCCAGCAATGGTGCACAAGGGCTCCTTTTTCTCCACATCCTCGCCAATACTTGTTACGTTTTGTCTTTTTGATGCTAGCCATTCTAACGGGTGTGAGGTAATATTTCTTTGTGGTTTTGATTTGCATTTCCCTGATGATGGGTGATGTGGAACATCTTTTCATTTGTCTGTTACCCATCAGCATATCTTTGGGAAAATGTCTATTTAGTCTGTCTTCCCATCTTTTACTTGAATTGTTTGTTCTTTTGTTACTGAGTTGTATGATCTTTTTATATATCTTGGATATTAACCCCTTACCAGATGTATAATTTACCAACATTTTTTCCCATTTAGTAGGTTGCTTTTTCATTTTGTTGATGATTTCCTTTGTCATGCAGAAGGTTTTCTGGTTTGATGTTGTCCCACTTGTTTATTTTTGCTTTTATTGCCTTTGCTTTTGGTGTCAAATCCAAAAACAATCATCATCAAGACAGATGTCAAGGAGCTTACGACCTATGTTTTCTTCTAGGAGTTTGTAGTTTCATGTCTTACATTCATTCAAGCTTAAATCCACTTTAAATGATATTTTGTGTATGGTGTAAGATAATAGCCCAGTTTCATTCTTTTGCATATGGCTTTTTAGATTTTCCAACATCATTTATTGAAGAGACTGTTCCCCATTGTATATTCTTTGCTCCTTTGTCATAAATTCATTGACCATCTATGCATGGGTCTATTTCTAGGCTGCCTATTAGGTTCCATTGATCTATATATCTGTTTTTATGCCAATACCATACTGCTTTGATTGCTATAGCTTAGTAAAATAATTTGAAATCAGGGAGCATGATGCCTCCAGCTTTGCCTTTCTTTCTGATGATTGCCTTGGCTATTGGGGGTCTTTTGTGGTTCCATACAAATTTTAGAATTGTTTTCTCATTTCTGTGAAAAATGTCATTGGAGTATTGATAGGGATTGTATTGAATCTGTATATTGCTTTAGGTAGTATGGACATTTTAACAATATCAATTCTCCCGATCTATGAGCATGGAATATCTTTCCATTTCTTTGTGTCTTAAATTTCTTTCATTAAGCTCCTATAGTTTTCAGTGTATAGGTCTTTCACCTCCTTGGTTAAATTTACTCCTAAATATTTTCTTCTTTTTAATGCAATTGTAATGACATCCCCTTTTAACTAACAAGAAATAAATCATTAACAGCATCTCAGAAACTCCCTTAGGTCCCTTCCCCATCACTTAGTCCTAGAAGTAACCATTATCTATTATCTGTCACCATCAATTCGTTCGTCTGGCTTTAAATTTTCTATAAAATGGAATCATACTTATGTAAACTTTTTTTTTTTTTTTTTTTTGCCTGGTTCCTTTCATCCTCATATACTCTTTGTAAGAGGGAATATGCTACAAACATTTTGGAAAACTGTTTGGCATTATCTACTGAAGATAAACATGGGCATATAACAAACCCAAATGTGTACATAATGTGCACTAAAAGGCATACTTAAGAAAATCCATAGCATCACTGTTCAGAATAGCCCCAAACTGAAAAAAAACCCCAACATATCCATCAACAGTAGAATGGACAAATAAATTATATTTCCACAGTTGAATGAAGAGAGTGAACTATTGTTTCTCACAAAAATAAGGAAGAATTTCATAGTTATTCAATATTTTGACAGCTTTTATTTTTTAAAGATTTTTCATACTTGAGTGGGTGTCTGCTCTTAGCTCTTTGACCAAATTTAAAGAAGAAATATAATCGTTTTCATATTATTGATATGATTGTCATGCACTAATAATTAAATTAATCTACAGCATGTTCAATATCACAGTAAAATATTTTAATGGGTAAAAGTTCATTTAGAATGTATCCACTGACAAAGTCTAAGATGATTTGAAACTTAACCATATCACATAAGAAATACATAAAGGAACTTGTAAGTTACACAAGACTGCAACTCTATGGCTCTTTTTTTATCCACTAGACTTCTCCTACTTCAACTCCACACAAAATCCAAAAGAGACAGACAATGACTTATAAGAGAGAATTATAATTCTGTCCATTTAAAGAGGTTATTTTGTTCAGATAATCTCCCTGTTACCTAACTGCTCTTAGTAAGTGATGAGAATACTGTTTCTCAATTCCTCATGAATTACATTGCTATCTCTACTTTCAAGATCTGGTTATGTACTACCGATTATTCACATTGCCCAATGTTCCTTCAGAACAGCTTTTCACTGTTTGCCTGTCCATCATTTTATACAGGGAGCTACTGGCAGAAACGCCTGGAACTTTCCTGACTCTAACCTTATATGGCCTGACGTACTTCATCTAGGTGAGATAAGGAATCTGTCTCCTTTCCTCAGTTTCCATCTGGAGTCTGGCATTTCTCACAGGATCTTCTTCAAATTTATCAAACTTAAGGAGAAAAAAATCTCCCCTCTCGAAAGAAAGAAAGAAAGAAAGAACCCAACAATTTCAAACTAACCTGGGAGCAGATAGATATGACACCTAATACCTTATATTTATTTGTAAAATGCAAATACCTTGAATAATTTTCCACCATACAAGTTAAACTATTATTCAATCATAATAACCAAGTCTCCCTGAAATGATATAATTATTTCTTAGCCCTGCACCGGATTTATTATATTAGCATTTATTCATTAATTTAATCAATAAATATTTATTGAGCATTTAATCACGTGCCAGACACTATTCCAGAAATTGGAGATACAACAGTAAATAAAACAGACAAAAAGAGTTAGATATTAATAAATCTAAGAAAAAAGTTTGATATTAATATAGCTAAGAAAAAAGTGCTGAGGGAGGAAAGAAGACAGGGATGGGGCACAAGATGTCTTAGGACTATATCTTTAGGATCTTGGACAAGATAAACCAGGTTAATGTATGTTTAAATATGTTGTACTTTCTATCTTGACAAAAATAAGCCTCCATAAGGACCTGGAAGGGAAGGTTTGAATTTAGAATTTTGGTACTTCTAGAACTCCTTAGAGCTCCATGCTGGAACCTGGCAGCACAGAGAGATCTGACTCCACCTTCCTAGCCCTAAGCCCATGGCAACAAACCCTATCCCCCCACCACCCTATTCTTCTTTTCCCACACTCGATTCCACTACACCAAAAAAGGCCTTGTGCACACCCATGTGCATGCCTCAGTCCACATTTTTTTTTCTTCTTCTTCTTTTTTTAAATTTAAATTCAATTTATTTAACTTATAGTGTATTACTAGTTTCAGGGGTAGAATTTAGTGATTCATCAATTGCATATAACACCTAGTGCTCATAACATCAAGTGCCTCCTTTACGCCCATCACCCAATTACCCCATCCCCCCCCATCCTTCAGTCCACATTTCTAAGCTCTGTTCACCCCTTGACCACTTTGGAATCTAGTGGGGTGTGTAACAGTGGCAGAGACCACCCTCAGGAAAACAGACCCAGGCAAGAGGGCCTTGCAGGTCCTGGAAGAAGAATCAGAGCAAAGGAGGCAAGAAATGTTGGAGTTTTTTGGGGCGCCTGGGTGGCTCAGTCGTTAAGCATCTGCCTTCGGCTCAGGGCGTGATCCCAGAGTCCTGGGATCGAGCCCCACATCGGGCTCCTCCTCTGGGAGCCTGCTTCTTCCTCTCCCACTCCCCCTGCCTGTGTTACCTCTCTCGCTGGCTATCTCTCTCTGTCAAATAAATAAAATGTTAAAAAAAAAAAAAAAGAAATGTTGGGTTTTTTAATATCTGGAACATTGTTTCAAAAAGTGGGGGTGGGCACAAGCCCCTGGTGGACCCATAGACTCCTAGACCTATGAGTATGGATAAGAAGTTCTGAGTGGGGTCTTTTAAATTGAGGGTCAAAGGCAAAAGCAACCCCATTTTCCCAGGTTCCAGGGTGCTACTGGTTGCCAGTACTTTTCCATGTATGTGAATATATAATATTCACATATTATTTACATATTCACATATGTATATATAATTTATATGTATGTATAAATCTGTATTTATGTATGTGTATCTGTCTGTCTATCCATCCATCCATCTATACATGATATATTGTAGAAATAGGTATGTTGAATACTATAAGTTGGAAAGTATTAGCTCCTTGAATCATATAAGCTAATTTGCCATTTTCTGATTCCATGTTAATCAAGCACAATTCTGACCGCAAGTTTGGCTTTCTATGTGGTTTGATTATAGGGACAGAAGGTGCCATCATGTCACAGCACATATTCTGATCCTTTGGTCCATGGGATAGTCATATTACAGGTTGTGTTTAATAATTGGTAATATTTAACATATTGTCTTCATGTAAGTTTTGTTAGCGTGTGTCAATAACCCCTAAGTCCAGTATGAAATAGTAGCAAGATAACTTTTCTGAAATTGATGGTTCATGGACCAATTGCTTGACAAAGAATTCATTTGCAGGAAATGCACCCCGGAGACCACTCAGCAGTGAGCTAGCTGATCTTCCCTGGCAACACTAAGAATGTAGCCTGAGCCAGTTCAAACTTCCACAGTGAGGAGACAGCCCAGCAGGCACTTACTATGAATGCTCAAGTAATACACGATAATTCAGAGTGCCGGGAGTTCTTGCCTACCTTTGGGTGCTGCAAGAAATGTAGAGGGGCTTCCTGCAGTGGGAATAAGAATCCTGCAGACCGCTCGGCAGCAGGTGCACCAAGAGAGTAGAGAGTGAGAGGCTCACACCCAACAGTCCCTCTCCTCCCCAGTCATCTAATTTTTTCGCAACTAGATTCTTTGCCTACTTCCTTTAAGTCAGTGGGATTGCCTTTATGTGCATATGTGTGTCAGCACCATGACATAAGCATTGCTCTTGCTGAATCCAGGATTTTGGCATGAAACCACTCAGAACACAGAAAAGTATGCAGTGTTACCTTGTGTTTGTCGTCAGGAAAAATGCCCTCCTTTTTAAGGAAATGTATTAAAAAATAAGAAAAATGGCTGAGGTGGATAAGTTCAAATGCTCTGAACACTGAATTTTATAAAGCATCGTCTACTGAATCAGACAAGCAGATATTTGTTGGGATCCAATATTTAAAATGATGGCTGGCTTCCTAGTTATAGTTGCCTTAAGAACGGAATAAGTCAAATGACATACAACACAGGAAGAGATTTGTGACTATGTAAGCTACGAACAGTGTCCAATTTGGTCATAGTGTGCATATAATATAGAACCCTCCCTCCTTCCCCCTCTTCTTTTCCTCATTTCCTCCCTTCCTCCCTCCTTTCCATAACTATCCTGGGAATTTACCATGTGACAAGCACTTGGGTAGGTACCAGGGATACAGAAGTGAAACTCAACATGTTTCAGGTGCCTTTTGGAGCTTTAATCTAACACAGTAAGTGCAACCAAGTCAAGGGTAAGGTCTCAGCGGGGATGAAACTTGCAGACCAGGCCACGTAGCAAGATCTGGTTTGCTTATTGGGATGACAGGCATAGGAAAAAGACTTGCCCTCTGTTCAATGCTAATTTACCTTTTTTAACCAGAGCTACTCACACAGTGCAATTATTATGGAAAAATCCACTGAAAACATAAAACAACACTTCATTAATATCTACATTTTTGTGCCATGAGAATATTATATAGCTTTATGACATCTTGTTTGTTAGAATCTTTAAGCAAGTTAATAAATGTACCAGAGTATTATTCTGTGTTAACAAAGCTTTATTTATTGTTCAAAAGAAGGGATAATTTATCCTGAACTCCTCCCTCACCTCATTTAGTCCAGTAACTTCCTCATCTATGCTGAAAGTATGCAAATCCAATGATACTCTAATGATGTCAACTTAATTGAAGAGCCGTTTAAAATGAGACCGACCCCTTCTCTTCCCCCCGACTGTTCTAAATATATGTGAAAGTTAGAGTTTAGATATTTTTTCTCACTGGTAAGCACCAGAATTCCAAAGGGTTCTTTGTAGAATATTTGGGATATTATCAATCTTGACTAAAATAAAAAACTCAATTCTTTTTTTCATGTAGGAGACCATGTATCTACAGTATTTATCTCATGTACATATTTGAAAAAATAGTAATTATATCTTAAGGAAAACAATTCTGAAAAACAGTTCAGAAGGTTTCTATCTTTGTGCTTATGGCACATTTCTTGGTAGCAATGTGTTATTCTACCCCCATTCTGCCCATGTTACTGTCCTCGGCATCCGCGTTTCTGAGAAAGTTCAGCCAGCTCTACTTGTGTGGCATGGAGAAACGAACATTCTTCAGTTGAATGAGTTATGCAACTGAACGGATCAGTGATAACTGTGGTTTAAACTAAATTGAGGAATCGCCAAAAATTAAACTGACCGAACTTCAGATCCATCTTGGCCTTACTTGAACTTTCTTAACATGTCTGTGACTGTTTAACTTTCTGCCATTAAGAATGAAAATTAAAATTCTCTACACGAATAAGCAGGGGAAGGCCCAGCAAAAACAAAACATTCTCCTAGAAAGAATTCAGTATATTCTTACTAACAATGACTCTTGCTTCCTAACTAGATTTTTGATGCAAATTTGTCATTTAAGGTCTGAAAGGTGCTTTAGGGTTTCTAGAGGAAAATTTTGCATAAACATTGTATGTTATTACGGGTGAAAATATTTGCAAAATTATAGTCCAATTCACTAGAGCAACAGAATACAAACACAAAATACATCTGGAAAAAGAGATAAAAAAGAAAACATGGGTGGTCACTTTCCTAACCTATACTCTCTCTAATAAATCAGAGTTTGCTTCTATACAAAAATAATAGATCATCTCTCACATCTTGAAAGCTGCTAGAATCATTTCATGGAAAAGTGGCCTAATGCCTAAACCATCTCCAATCAGCCCTGGAGCTTCCTGAACCTGCCAATGAATGACACCTGTTTGCAAAACATTTATTTGCTCCCTTGCACAATGTGAGCTACTTCTCGGCCTTATACCCACTCTTTGGTGTAGTCTTTAGATGATCATAGTCCTTAATTGTTTTTCCAGAACATTCTACCATTTCTCCCTTATTTGTTTCTTTTGAACCCAGTTTCTGCTATTGTCTTTGGGTCTTTGGTTGAAATTCTTAGAAAAATCCTCCAGGGAACATGTTTGTTCTTTTCACTGTCTTATTTGGGCCTTGCGGTGGGGGGGGGGGGTGTTCCAATATAAATAACAGACTTAGAGCAAAAATAGAACAAGCCATTTCATCTTTGAGTTGTGTAGCCACAATCAAAACCTCACTCATGATACATAATCATGTGATATTTTACTTTACCTTGTCAAAAGATGGAACACTCTCAAAGTCTCCCTACTGTCTAGCTTCATTCACTAGTGGTGATAGTAGTGGACCACAGTAGAGTCGAAGAGGGACTGAGGAAACTGAAATTCTTGTCACTGCTGCCCCCCAAAAAGGATTGTTTTGAAAGCAGCCACTGAATTCATAGTCAAAATGTGTAAATTTGTAAGCCTTAAAAATAATGTGCTTTTTTTTTTTTCCAGAAAAAAGAGAGAGATCACCAATAGACACCCATAAGAAATAACTCCCTCTGATGCTCTCAAGACATATCCAGTCCCACCTGGATATTTCCTGTTTTGTGAATTCTCTTTGCAGTATCGGGAAAATGCTGATGTAATAACTTCTCGGTTTTTTTCTATGTTCCACACAGTGCTGGAAAAGTCACATGATTTTATGCACCTGTGTTGTTTGGTCATTTTCTTTGAGTCCTTTGGGAGGAATCAAATGATGCCTTGATGTAATGTGTATGCAGAAGCCATTTGGGAAAGCACTTCTTCCTATGGGAATACACTGAGTTTTGAAAACTGTGCAAATAAAAACAATGTTGAATTTCTGGTATGCTCACTGAGTGTGTGTGTGTGTGTGTGTGTGTGTGTGTGCACGTGCACATGCACTCGCACGGACACACACAAGCCCTTCTACACACAGATATGAATTAACTGCCTATTCGAGACATCAATAACCGCTGGTTCTTTTATAAAGAGGATGTTGTGTCTTGCATTTTGGACACACATGGAAAATGTTCTTAAATTGCTTTCTGTTTTTATCATTAAATGTGGGAATATACCTAAAAATCACAGCAAACTCTTCTTTCTGTGTGGTCTAAAAAACATTTATCACTTTTTCCTATAGATGGAAGGAAATGCTATATTTAGTATTTTGTGGGAGATGGCAATAAATGATTCTGAGATCTGATAATTACTAGAAGATTTATTCCATGAACAAACTAGTAATCCTGGTCGTTAAGTGTTGCCATGCTTAGGCACAATTAGTTAACAATTTGGTCTCTGAGCATGAATAAAAGTAGATGGCCAGTTACATATTATTCTATATTTTGTCATTAATGAAATTGTATGGAGCAGGTTTAAGAAGAATCTTCTTTTTATTGACAAGGAAATGGAGTCCTTCCTCTGAAAAAAATTAGTTTCTTATTAAAAAAAAAAAAAGCATGCCCCATGGGAATAATGGAGGCAATTTAAAAAGGAAACTCAAGAGATTATAAATAAATATTTAGTGATAGATACTTGGTGGATATTCCATTCACACAAACTGTCACACTAAGATTCAGCAAAAGTTTTATGGCTGCCCAGGATTGAATATTGGTCCCTCCTGACCTGGCTTCCTCACTAACTCTTGCCTTCTTCCTCTGCTCTCTCCAACAAATGCCTGATGTTCCAGTCATACCAAACTGAGACGCCCTTCCATCCAACAAGACAGGCCCCTCTTGCCCTCAAGTCCAAAGAGACAAAACTTACTTTAACCTCTTCCATTTGGAACATCAATACTTTAAAGCTTTTTAAACCGCCATCCTCTTTTCCTCCTTGCTAACATATCTGCTGTGTAACTTTTTCTAAAATAGACCTGTTGTCGACTTTGGAAATCATGGAAGTAGATTATTTCTTCTTTGATGATTTCTCCAAAGGTTGTTTGAAACTCCTTAAGTACATTCTGTGCCTAGCGGAGCTGTGGCTTGTGGTCCCAAAGAGCATTCGAGGCATGTAGTGGCCCTAAGGCGTTGGATGCTGGACAAACTGACCAGTGTGCTTGCTCCTTGTCTACCCACCAGTCCCCACAAGCTGAGAGAATGGCTCCCTGTCAAAATCAACAGACTGAAGTATGCCCTGATAGGAAATAAAGTGAAGATCTGCATGTAGTAGTTCATTAAGATTGGTGGGCCAAGTCAGCTGGGTTATACTACTCGGGAGTTGTTTTTTCCAGTTGTTTGCTCAGAAGCAGACTTCATCGGGAGTTTTCCCTTTTGGGAGTGAGGTCAGAAGAAAGGAATACTCACATGTGAATCATACTGTACATAAAACAAAGTGTAGGCTCCTTAAGCTTATACATTTTATACAATAATAAAGTAAAATCAAACTTAGAGATTCTATCTTAAACACTAAAAAGCAATAAAATTCAAATTTACCACATTAATTTAATGTGAAAATTTAAATAGTTTTGCTGAATCTAGTTGCCACATCATACCCATTGCCTTACTAGATGAGAGCTTTGAGTTTGTGATAAACCCATATCTATACATCTGGAGTAGTACATATATATGTATAGATATATATCTATTTAGATATATATCTACTAGCTATCTATATATAATTCTGTGCTAGAAAAAATATTGATGGCAAGGTCTAAACTGATATTACTGACCCTTCTGGTATTATGGATTTTATCAGTATTGACAAGACCAGAGAGTATTACCGTCTGATCTATGGCACGAAGAGTCTCTTTGCTGTTCATTGTATTATGCCTGAGAAGCCAAGTACAGTTGTGAAGAGTAAGAAAGATCTTTGTGAGCACAAAAGGAATCCCCCATCTGATGACCCATGACACTCCCATTATCTTCTACCCTCATCCACTTGTCAAAGTGAATTACAACATTCAGATTAATTTAGAGACTGATAAGATTATCGATTTCATCAAGTTTGACACTTGGTAACCTGGGTATGGTGATTGGAGGTGCTAACCCAGAAGGAATTAAACTGATCATCAACATAGACATCATGGTCTTTGAATGTGGTTGATGTAAAAGATGCCAATGTCTTTGCTGACTTGGCTTTCCGAAGTGTTTGTTACTGGAAAACACAACAAACCATGGATTTCTCTTCAGCATTACCAAAGAGAGAAAGAGATTGGTGGCCAAAGGAAGCAGTGGGTAAAATGACCTTCAGGTGATATGATTGGAGAGCTCTCAGAGGGTTAAAGATAACACAGCACAGAAAACAAAACCAAAAACTCCTCCCAAGAGATGAAAGTATCTTGCCAATTGTGCAGATTCAAAGTGACCCTCCTTAAATGTGTTACCTTTTGTGATACAAGTTTTCACCAAAGCACTTTCACCAAAGATCCAAAATTCTCAAACACGCTCCAAGCCTTTTCTTCAATTAATATTAGATCCCTGACATCAGGGCTAATTTTCTAGCCAGACATATATAACTTAACTTACAACCACAATCTCTGTCTTTCATTTTGCAGAATTGCTGACTCTAAAGGCCCAACCCTTTTTCCAGGTTGTATAAGTTATTCTTTATGGCTCAGAATCATTCTTCTTGCCAAAAGATTCTTTGCATATTTCACATATATGCCGTATCTTCTCATTGCTTCCTGTGCTTTTAATCACATCTAATTTCATTTCCGTTGTAACCATGCACTCTTCCCTAGCATTTTTAGTATTTTTACTATACATCCAAACTAAGAGGGGAGAAACAAAGCGTGGATTTTCAAATGCTGCCATTACACTTAGTCAACCTTTCCTTTTCTTATTCCTCATCCATGTCTTTTACCAATTTGTCTCTCTCCTCTCAAAATCTCACCTTCTTTACAAACCTTTAAAGAACTTGTTCTTATAAGAGCATTCACTGGCCAGAGAAATTGGCATTCCAGAGCTGTTTTCCATCTAGCCCCTCCTTCAGCCAAGAACTGCTCTTACCCACCACACCAAATTACAGTTAATCTTGCATCTTATACCCAGGTATGGAGGCCTCCTACTGAGGAATGCAGAGTGACAAGAGAAAAAGAGCCTGGATCCTTGACATTTTGAAACTGCCCTATCAGCCTTGACTGCTGACGCTAGACTGATAAAAGAAAGATAAATAAAATTCTAATATTCAAAACTCAGTAAGTTTAAAGGCGGTTTAGCTACTGTTTTACTTGGCTCTTTGTTGAAGTACCTGGAATCTATATCCTAATCAATATATAAGTGAAATGGGATCTAGAAATAGAATAGAAAAAGAAATTACATCCATTTATGTAAAATGGAGCTACAATTCTTGTATTTCATAACTTGTGACATGAGGTTCTTATTTGCTATATGGATATATAATTTAAAATTCTGGTTTTTACTAGAATAGAAAAAAGCACAATAGTGCACTAAAGGATGAGCAAGGGTCAATAATTTTCTTAGATCTGGTGATCAGAGAAAACTTCTCTGAGGAAAGGATGTTTAAGCAGTTTTATGAACTGGTGGTGTGAAGGGCAAGGAGACACACCTTCAAAGCAAGGCAAACTGCAGGGGTGAAGATCCCAGGGGAGATAAAAATTTAGGCTGTTAGAGAAACTGAAAGAATTCCAGGTGACTAGACTTTGTCAGTAATTGGAAACTGTCCTAAGATGAACTTGGTGAGCTAGCAGGGGCCCAAACGTGCAGGGTCTTGCAGGTCAAGGTTAGGAGTTGGATTTTATTCTTGGTGCAGTGGTAAGCTGTTGAAAGACTTAAAATAAGGGAGTGGTGTGGTTGAAGTTGTGTTTTAGAAATAGGAGTTTGGTTGCTGTGGATTGAAGAAAAGAGAAAGGCAAGAATAGGAGCCCTAGTAGCTGTTTAGAGGCTGTGATGGAGTTCAGGAAATAATGAGAGCTTTGTGTAAGACCATGGAGGTGACGGAGAAAAATGGAGAGGAATGGGTACATCTGATGTGTTCTGAGATATATTTTAAAAGATATAATTTGCAACAAATCTATGGATATATAATATATATTTGGAGAAGACTTGCTGAAGCAGTGGATTTGGGGAATAAAGGAGAAAGGAAGCAAGAGTTCCATTTGTAATATATTAAGAATGAGATGATTCTGAGATATGTTTATGAGGAAATGTAGGCTTCTGTAGCAAACAATCCTCAAATTTCCTGATTTATCAGAAGTTTATTTCTCATTTATACAGCAAACCACCATGTATCTTCCTGGCCATATAACTCTCATAGGAGACTATTTTCTACCTGGTGGCTTGGGGACCCATTTTTCTATCTTCTAGCTCTACCTTGCTCTAGGTTCTTAGGGTTGTTTTCCAATCAGTCTGCTAATGAATAAAGACAGCAGGAGCAAGTAGGGAGATTTGGGAAAGAAAAACATACGTAGAGGCCTGTTCGGGCAATGACATCATGTCTATCATATCACATTGGCCAACCTTAGTCATGTGGCCTAGAATAATTGCAAGACAGACTCTGAAGTGTAGTCTCGTTATGTGCTCAGGAGGAAAAGGAAAGGGTATAGCAGTCTTGCCATAAAATTCAGCAGGAGGGTCAAATAAGTCTTTGGGATATAAAGTCTGGAGCTGTTTTCTCAAATAAATTGGACAGAAAAAAAGAAATAAACAAATGTCCGTTGAGTCCCATCTCCAAGGATCTAACCAGGCATTTCAGAGGGTACAAAAGTGAACACCCCTTTCTTGCTACTCACAAAGTTTGCATAATGTAATTGGGAAAAGAAGATAGAAACAGTTGCAAACGTCGTAAAAGAAAATAATGGGAGACGTCAAAGAGCAGCAATTAATTACCAAGTAAGTGATATAGACAAGGTATCATATATTGGGGTGGGGGGAGCGAAGTCATCAGGCTTGACTCGTGTAGAGAGGTTTCCTAAATGAGGAAAAATTTTAGGTGATCATAAAGAATATATGAGTTGTCCAGGAAAAAAAAAAAAAGAGAAAAGATAAAAGAATTTTTTTTTTTTTTTTTTGGCACAGGGAACTGCATCAGTAAACATGAAATTTTTCCCACTGTTTAAAATAACTGCTTTTTTGGGTCATAATTAGCACTCTTTTAGAAACCACAGATTTAAATGTCTGTTAACTATGTAGTAATCAGCATCTTAATAATTATATTCAAAGTGATGTTTATGTGGCTTATGATAATTTTTCTCTTTCCAGACAGGCTTCCTCACACAGGTATAGCCTCAATTGCTAAACCAAAGATGGGCTCATTCACACTTTGGGTTCGAATCTATGATCCACTATTCTTGGTCTCCACAATTAGAAAGATGAGATGTCCTGGTTGTCCAGGGGGTCCAGGCAATGGTCATTTGGCTAGAGAGAATTTCTCCATATTTTATACATACATAAATATGACCTAGTGAGGATCAGCAGAACAACGAGCAGCGGAAACAGAGTCAAGGAAGTGGGATCAGGGGATGATTTCTGTTTTCTGAGACAGAAAGAACTTCCCACAATTGTTCCGTCTACAAGTAGGTTCAGATTCTCAGATCAAGCAAGCAAGCTCAGAAGGTGGAACCAGGCCTGAGGCGCACCTGCATGATTCAGCTCTTGGGAGTCTGCCTTTGGCTGTATGTGAAAGAGACTGACGAGGATGATGATGATGATAATGTCAATAATGGCAATAATTTGCACTTGCTTGGGAGCTTTAATGCTACATTTTCAAAGATGTTATAAACAATAATTAATTAAGCCCTACAGCAGTTCCTAAGGTAGCTATTACCTGTATTGTGCACATAATGAACCAAAGCAAAGAAAGGTTAAGTGGGCAGCCTGAAGTTACACAGGAAATAAAAGCTTGGAAAAGAGAGGCTGATTCCTAGCCACAAAGTTGGCTTATTCATGTCGTTTCTTGGGAATGGAAGTGAAGTTTGCAGAGCCCATAATGAATTATGGAAGAAAGAGCTGAAATCTGAGGTCCAAGGGTATCTAGGGGCTCTCCTAGAATTTCTCAGGAAGTCAATGATCTCAAACGGATGGGTACTTGAAGCTCTGATGCCCCTAACCCTTGCCAAGACAGCCTTTCTGCCGTTGCGAGTTTCTGCGCAGGCGCCTCACCGCCATGCTCTAATACGCGCCCAGCTTCTTTTACCAGAATGCAGGCGAATTACAGGTAGAAATGGGGCTATTTACTTCGGTCTCTCAACATCTAACACAGTGCTAGGTATATCATGGATATGATACAATAAACATGCTTTGAAAAATAATGCATGGGTAAAAATTTGTTTTTGTGAATTTCGCCTGAAGTACAAAAAAGCACTGTAAAGTAAAATAATTCCAAAAAGCAATGGTATTAACTGGCTGAATGAAGGGAAAGGAATCCTACTGTAGAATCTACAGGCCCGAACATTGATAGTAAACACTGAGATTGAAAGACATGCCTGAATTTGCTCTGCCAACTGGTCCTCTCTCTCATCTTCAGTTCACTCATCTGCAAAAAGTAATAATACCAGCCTCACAGAGTCGTTACACGGGCCAAATAACATAGTGTGTGCAGATCATCTATCTCGAGACCACACTAAGCCCACAATAAATATTCATGTTCTTTCCTCCTTTTAAAAGCCAAAGTATCACTAAATCTTCACCGTTGAAAATATTAAGGAGTAATCTTCTTGCCTCTAGGTAGAAAAAGTTATTTTCACATGGAAAACCCTTTATTAGCAAGGTAAAAGGGAGGAAATATTAAAATAGTTCACTCCCTAATGCTATATGAGAAAGGAAAGACTAAAGCGCGACTGGAATTCCACTTAAGCAGCACAGTCATAGAAAACTCTAGATAAATAAAAAAGTTAGAGATTAGCTAATGTACCTGATATAAACAGTCCCAAATTAATTTAAGGACCTCACATATTTAATATAGATAATGACTATCTGTACTAATGCAATTAAATGCATGACGACAAAATCAATTTCACCCAATCCTGCAAAGTCAATGTTTCAGGACTTGGAAACGAGATGGAAAGAATTTAGTGGTAGGAAGGGGAGGGGCAGGAAGGAGGAGGAAAGAAGGGAGGAGCAAGGTCATGTACAGTGGCAGGTGTAGGGACAGGTGCTCAGGGTAGGGCCCAGGGAGATGAAAAGAAGTGGTTATGAAAAGAAGTGGTTACACAAACCACATATGTGGACACATACACACACATACACATGCACATGCATTCTACCCTTTAACCATGTGTTTAGTTAAGCTTTAAAAAGATAAGAATTGCATTTTAACCACATCTTATTTGACTTGCTCCATATGAATAATCTCATAAAATTTAGTTTATTTTGCTATTTCCAATAGTCTTAAAGATATACCTACTCAAAACTGAAAAGACAGTGGATCTTTCTTGCAGCTTCTGGAAAATTCCAATTGAGATAATAGTTTTTACCTTTAATTTATACTGGGCTTGATGTTCTTAGCTTTCTCTCCTTAGCTGTCATGTGTCTAAGCCGACTAGGGGTTCATGAGAGGATAGTGAAGGATAAACAGTGAGGATTTGGAGGGAGACACTGCGAAACTCCCTGGAAAGCTTAGCTTAGGAATCTAGAAGACAGATTTATATGCTGCCTGATAGTGTCAGCTTTTCAAAAATTAGGAAAACAAAATGTAATTTGGATTATACCTTAGATTACTACAAGGTAAAGTAATTATCTTATTAGTTGTTGATTGATGCTGAAATCTATCTTTGGGTTTAATATCAATATAATGTGAGATCACTCTTAATAGTTGAGCCAAGCACCATGTATTAGTATGTTTGGCTCTATTAAATGCTTTGGAAAGAAGCAATAAAAACTCAGTCTTAAGTGGTAGACAGACACAATTTTATCATCTGTCATTGTCATTAAGATACATCAACATGGAGTTGAGGGAGACGAATGTTTAAACACAGTCATTTATATTTATGATATACCTACAATGTAGCAAATATTTTTACTTAACTATTTTTATCTTCCTTGCTTGAAGTGGCAATATCCGATTAGTAAGCCGACAGATAAAATATAGACTTGCTAATAGTCAAATATAAATGAGATAAAGACAAGTTGAGCCAGAAAACCAAGGAAATGTGGTCTTTTTCTTAAAGTTAGATGGGTCCTTCATTAGTTCTTTTGGTTAGTATGACTCAAATTCTGTTTTTAAAATTTAGAATTGAAACTTAATTGAGACTTATAAGTATTCCCATTACCTCTGCATCGCATTAGGGTGGATTTCATGTTAGCATCAATCAATTCAAAATTCCTACAGTACTACTCTCATATTTTCTCCTCGCTGACCTTCATGTGATTATATTTATTACTGAGAATCAGGTGCAAGAATCAGTCCTTTACAAATGTACTTAAGTTTCAAAAATCAGATACAAAAAGAGCTTTATTTAGAATGTTAAAATCGATGAAGTTTATTTCAGACAACATATAAAATTCATTTCTTAAGTGAGTATAAAAGCAAATGAATTTAAGGAAAATAGGACGGGCTCAATAATCACATTTAGAGTTCCTTTTTTAAATCAATAAAAGAATTTTTAAAGAGTGACCCATCTAATTCTTCTGTAATGTTTTAATGCCCTCCCCAATGAGCAGAATACACATCTGTATAATGATTTGTATTCAAAAACACTGCCTCTATCTGCAAATTCTATAATCATTTATGATATAAAGATATATCAAAGTTACTAAAACCATTCAGCAGTAACCAAAATATGAACATATCTGAGAACAACTTTGTTGGAAATAAAGACATTAAATTATCTGGACAATAAATTAAATAATAACCATAATAGATGGAGTATTGAGACATTTAGTTTCTGGAACTTTGCTTTGAAGGGTTTTGAGCAATTTAACTTAAATGCCCTAAAGATTTTTAATGGTCCTAAATAATTTATGTACCCATCAGTCTGTTTGCAAACTGTGACTATTTCCAATGAGCCATTGTTCTGTGTACAGCACATGCACAAATCCTAAACTGAGTGGTATACATGATTTCAAAGTTGATGAGTGACTGCATTCCAATAGTTTGTTGGTGATCTTGTCTTGCTGTTTTTGTTGTATATGGTTTGCAGGTATCCTTTGTAAAATTGTTTGGAATGCTAAATGTGTCAAGTATGTGAGCCATAGTAAGTATTAAGAATGGCTATTCTCTGGAATTGGAGCCAAAAGGTGTTCATTGAAATAGTCTGCCTAGGAAAAAGTTGAACATTTTGTACAGACTATTTAGGGCACTGAAGTCATGAGGATGGGCTAAGTGAATTATCCAACTTTCTTCTGGTTCTATCAGTTTCCAAAACAATGACCTCTGTTGGCAGTTTTTCCCTCCCAATTTGCAGATTTCTTAGTAGCATTTCTCTTTTCTCAAGTGTTGGATAGCTGGTGGTATTTAATGTAGGCTAGTGGTAGGTCTGCTGTGAAACACTTTGAGACGTTTTTAAACTAGCTCTGAATTCTATTTAATGTAATTACGTGTGATTTGAAGGCTAAATGTGTAAATCTGTTCAAGAGAAAAACATCTTAGGTAGGAATGCCTAGAGAAGAGTAAGAAACCTTTTCTAATGTGCTTGCTGAACTTGATGGGCTGGGTTCAGTTCATTCATTTTTGAAGGATCAGTGGAAGAAACTTAAGATCAGCAAATGATGAAATAATAGTTTGTGTTTATCACAACAAGCATAATTAAATTAAATGTTTCAGCATAGAAGAATATGTAAGGACAATGATGGTTTCCCTGATCTGAGACGAAGTTGATTATATCACCTCTCTCATGAGAGATTTATTCCTAGGTGGGAAAATGAACACACAGATCAGAAAGTCAGAAGCTAAAAAGACAACAGAACTCAGCATTTTCTTGGGTGACACACTTGACTTTCAGGGTCTTCGTGACAGGAAAAGCTGTTACCATACAGTCTTCAAATTCCCTTCTGGCTTTATTTATTTATTTTTAAAGATTTTATTTATTTATTTATTTATTTATTTATTTATTTATTTGAGAGGCAGAGAGGGATGGTCAGGAATAGAGAGGGACAGGCAGACTCTGCACTGAGCCGAGCCCAATGTGGGGTTCGATCTCACGACCCTGAGAGCGTGATCTGAGATGAAACCAAGAGTTGGTCACTTAACTGACTGAGCCACACAGGTTCCCCTCTTCTGGCTTTAAAATATTATGATTCCAAATGGATTATCGGGAAAATAAAGAAATCGGTTTCATGTTAAGGGTTTGGACTTTTTGTGTATAACTGACCAAGTTGACTGAAACAATTTTCCTTTTCTTTTCTTTCCCTTTTTTAAGAGAGAATAAGAGCACATGGTGGGGGGGGAGGGGCAAAGGAAGAGAGAGAATCTCAAGCAGTCTCCATGCCCAGCGCAGAGCCCCATATGGGTTTTGATCTCACAACCTGAGATCATGACCTGAGCTGAAATCAGGGGTCCACTGCTTGAACCTCCCGAGCCACCCAGGCGCCCAGACCGAAACAGGTTTTCAAGGGAAAGGAACTAAGCAATCAGTAATGAGACAAAGGTCAGAAGAATGTTAATACAGAGTGTTTAAATGACATAAAAATTCATCTGCAGTCTGTGTTGGGAGTTTGTGATTTTTGTGATCATGTCCAGAATTCCCTGAATGATCAATTTATACAAATTAGTCCCTTGCTACTCAGGTGGGGCTTACTATTCTCTAAGGTGGCATAGCCCCTTGCTTTTCTCTTGTTAAAGTATTTTGGAGGAGAGCAATCAGAACTGAGGGAAATGGCTCATACTGCCTCTCCAGAAGGATCATTGTCTGGTGTCCTTGGTCTGTCGGTCCTACCATCTGTGCCAAGAAACTTCAGTCATTGCTCAAGGGGCTGGGATGGGGGTCTTTGCAGTGACATAAGCAAATAGTCACAATTCATGCACAAGGACTTTCCTGCCTTGCTGATTTTCCCCAATCCTGGATGTGAAAAAGTGCTTTTACTGAAAGAGTGTCATATCTCAAAACCAGCACAAAGTAGGATGGACAGAGTTTGCAATTTCATATAAATTGTTCTTTACTACTATACAAGGAAGAAAGCCTTAGAAACCTAGGCCTTCAAAAAGAGGGACTCCAAAGGGAAGGTCCCAAGAAGTCCCCTCTGTCCAGATGGCTTTCTCTATATCATCCTCCCCTCATCTTCCCAAAGACTTATGAAAGCTTTTAGTATTATATCATCCCCGCTCCTCCCCCAGCAAGAAATTCCTAAGGATTGTTCTCCTTTTGTCCTTTTTTGAATTCTGCCAACTGAGCACTTTGGCCTTTGCCTAAATACTAGTCAAAATATTCTTTCACTTAAACACTGCTCATTCCCAATAGCAAGTGGAAGGTTCTTGTCCCATGGGCGGTTGATGACAGTGGGCACTCTGATGCCAGTTTAGTCTCTCCAACCTGGAGAACTGTAGCTGATTTCTTCTAGTTACCTAAGAAGTGGCATGCACATTTGCCAAGGGAACATCACTTATTTGTCTTGATAGTTAGCATTCTGGCTCGTTTGAGAAAAGGATGGCTTACCGTGGCTTTGACCTTGGCACTTGATCCTATTGTGCTAATGAACATTTTTGTCCTCCTCCACCAGGGTTTCTCAACAGTGGTATAAATGCTATGTTGGGCCAGATGTTTCTTTGTTGTGAGGGGCTGTCCTGTGTATTGTATGAAGTTTAGCAGCACCCCTAGCCTCTACCTACTAGATGCCAGTGGCAGCCCCAAATTGCGACAACCGAAAATATCTCCAGACATTACCAAATATCCTCCGTGGGGCAAGAACTCCTCTGTTGAGAACCACTGTCTTAGATAAATCTTAAGAATTTTTACAATAGCCGTAAATGGCTTCCTCTTATCTATCCCACATATCAGCATTAATTAGATTTGTTTTTGTTTCCAAATTGTTCTACATCCCAAAAAAGGGTGGAACACTCTGAGTATCCAGCAAAACCGAAGTGAAGATATCATACTTGAAATTAGAATACCAAGATCTGATATTGGTTAAGTAAAGTCTACAAGAGTGCCTTGCTGTTACAATTTTTTTTCCTGAAAATTTCCAAGCCTTCAGTTTACTTTAGCCTGATGATAAGTTAACGTTTCATTGCTCAGTGGTTGGTCATTCTCTTTTATAGCCAGTGTTCCTCTAGGGAACTGAGTTGCTTTCAGAAACGAGCCAATGGGGTATCTGTTCTTTCTTCCTTCCTTCCTGTCCTTCTCTGTTCTGCCTCTGCCCTGACCCAAAGTCTCTGTCTCTATCGGGTTCATGTTATTGTTTTTGGATAGCCCAAGGAAAGCTAGTTTCTCTTAGTGATATAAAAATAGTTACTAAATCATGTGTACAGTGTTACGTGAATGGATACTTATTCTTTTAAAAACATATATAGCAATTTATATATAAAAACTGGGAGAAAGGCAAAGTGGAATTTCCTTTTCCTTCCTCCCCAACTGTGCTGATTTCCAATATTAATTTAAATGTGATCCACTTTCATTTTTTTCTTGGAAAGTCTGAATTAAAAAAAAAATCATCTTTCAAATTTCCCTTAAAATGTATGCCACGTAGTTAAAGGGCCTTCAGGCTTCTAATAGAAGAAATTATTTATTACTTTTTGCTTGTGACAATCAGGGTGGGGAAAATGTTTTGGCTCTTCTAAGAGAGAAAAGGCTTCTGGAAAAATGCTAGCAAGAGTTTAAATGATTATGATCATACACATAAAATTAAGCATTCTTAGAAATGCATTATGGTGCTTCTTTTTTCCACTGTAGGGTAAATAAGGAACAGATTTTTCATTTTTTATTTTTTTAGTTTTATTGGGTACATTTTATAAATCACAATACAGTGAACTCACCACATGAGTTGCGCTGGACATCTGCCACTACTCAGCTCCGTAAAAGCACCAGCTCTCCTTTGAATTCAGAGAACAGCTCTTGGCCCATGAAAACATCTGGGTCTCAAAGATTTGAAAAGTAATAGTTCAGATCCCTTTAGAAAGAGTTTCTGTAGTGGAGTGCGCACACACTTAAAAAGGATTTTGCAGAACCATTGGCCAGAGGCATTGGCTTAGAGCTTCAGGTCCCGGAAAGATCAATGGGGGCCTAAACAAATCTACAAGAGGCTCATGAAATCATTTGGTGGACTCGGGGGACCAGAATACACTTTGCATTTCTTTTCTGTTCTCTTTCTATGTGGTTTCTTAGGGAAAATGCATGTCTGATAGGCTGCTGCATGCCAGTGTCCTAAAGTAGTGATGAAGGGGGTGGGGGCTGGAAAAGGCATGGTCTGAAGACTCTTACAGAGGAGCTGGGGCAAATCTGGTTTCACATATCATGTGCCGCCTGGTGAGTTTTGACAGTGAGCTTTAAGGAATAGAGCATAGAGGTTAACAGGTGAATAGTTTTGTCTAACAGTCACGTGAGGGAAAACAATCTCATAAACACAGAACTGGAGGCTATCTAATTTACCAGACAAGGGCCCCCTTAACTGTATCTCTGTCTATCTACCCAGGGGCTTTGACTCATCTGCTTCCAATAATGGAACCTCTTGTTCCTTGAAGGGGTGAAGGGGTAGGAGACAAAGGGAAAGGTGGGGAGAGAAGGGTGTGCAAACACAGAGACGCAAGTATATTTATCCTCTGACTCATTCAGGATGCCTTGAGATGAAGAGAGATATTATTCATTAAATATAATTACCTGAATAATTTTAATTACAAATCATTAAGGAGAGATAGCCTTGTATTTTCTTGGAAAATGGAGCACTTAAGAAATCATGTTGCTCTTCTCTCTGATCTTTTGGCTTTATAGATACATGTTAGGAGTCTAAATTGGATGAAGCTGTGGAGGCTCTGAGATATATAAAATTAAATTGCATTACCAACAAAATAAAATTTCTTTGGCTCACTGTTGTCCTCTGTTTTGAGACCAAAATGGTACTGCCAAGTGCCCAAGACTATTATTTCCTAAAGCCTCATGTGGCAGGAGTCACCTACCTTTCCTCCTAATCTAAACTCTGCTACCTGCTGAGTCAAATCTGGGTCTTTTGCATCCAACGCTGTCCACTGTCTTTGGTGTCAGATTGTTTTGTGATTCCAAAGCCAGTGTGTTGTGATGGGGCCTCAATCCAACCTTTTCAATGTCATTGCTGTCAGAAAATAGCATGATTGAGCTGTTAATACATCCCCAAATGTGATGAATCCTGCTTTCCCTTTTCATACTGCAAAAAGAGGGCTGCCTTGCATTCCCAATAACTCATGGAGATTTGAATGAAAGCAGTTCCCTTCATTCTGTTTAACCTTCATTTTGGCCTAGGACGTCCTGGGCCTTTGTTGTGTGAAGAGCAAATGACAGTGGGGGCACCTGGATGGCTCAGTCAGTTAAGCATCTGACTCTTGGTCAGCTCAGGTCATGATCTCAGGCCCTGCCTTGGGCTCCGCACTTAATGTGGAAATCTGCCTGAGATTCTCCCTCTTTCTCCCTCCGCCCCTCCCTCTCGTATTCCCCGTCTCTCTAAAATAAATAAATAAGCCTTAAAAAAAATGAAAAAGCAAATGACAGTCACTGTGCTCAGTGCTCACTATGGACTCAGTCTACCCCTCCACTGAGGCACCTTTCCTCTGGATGTTATTTCCTGTAGGGATCCCTTGGGTTCTCATACAAATAGACTTGTGGAAAGCTATGTTAACAGGGCTCCAGATAGATTAAGGTCACAGATTTTGGGTTCAAGCCTGGACCCCACTCCATGTATATTAGTTGTACATTGAGAATATTTTAATCCGATCTACTTGCAAAAGAGAATCAAGTAAAAACAATGAACAAAACAAAACAAGACAAAAAAGGGACAATAATCTACATATGCAAAATCTATATAACGTACAATAAGAGAATAAGAGAAGATTAATAATCATCTAACATTCAAATTTTGTTTTGTGTTGTTTTGCTGTTTTGTTTTCAGTCTGTCTTAATTAGGGTATACGGTCTCTATTAATTCATATTTACTGGTATTATAATGTTTTATTTCCAGCCAAATAGCATACTAAGCTAGATGAGTTGGAAATTTCTAGTTAACTAAATTTGTGAACTAGATGAGTTGGAAATTTCTACTTAATTAAACTTATCTGCATTTCTTTATTTAAAATCAGCTTATATGAGTCATCAAAAGTTGAGTACTTCCAAAAAGTTCATTGGTATTGTGGAATATTGTCTTCATGATGTAACTAGACATATACATTTCAAGATCCATAGCAATATTGGATTTCCATCATATAGAGAATAGTCACTTCTATTCATCTATAGGGCATAAGCAAAATGAGGTTCAAAATACAGATACTTCAACATTCGGTAGCTCCTAATTCAGTAACTTTGGATCTTTGAGTCACTTCTGAAACATCAATGAGTAAATCAGGTTTAGCTGAGTTTTAACGTATCTTTATTTCACTTTGCTTCCTTAGGAATCGATAATTCGTATATCTTTTATATAATTTTTTTATATAATTGGGTATCAAATGACCTATTCTTTAAAAAAAGATTTTTATTTCTTCATTTGACAAAGAGAGGGAGAGAACAAGCAGGGGGAGTAGGCAGAGGGAGAGGGAGAGGGAGAAGCAGGCCCCCCACTGAGCAAGGAGCCCAATGTGGGACCGTATCTCAGGACCCTGGGATCATGACCTGAGCCCAAGGCAGACACTTAACCAACTGAGCCACCCAGGGGCCCTCAAATGATCTACTTGAATAACATAGTCACCATCCATAAAATACAGCAGAAACTCTTCTGTGGTCTCCTTATCCTGTCTCAAATGTGCTTATGAACTGGAGTGTAGATATGTTGTGAATAATCAAATCTGTTCACCTGGCTCTTGCTCACTGCCTAGGAGCCCACTCATAAAGTGGAGGCACTCAGTAACAGCAACCAGAGGCCCCTTGCACAAGTAGACAACTACAGTGTTGCCTGCCAAAATGTTTATGATGCAATTGAAGACTAACCTGTATGGAATTGTCAACGGCAGTTCTCCTGATCTTTTTCCTCCTAGGAGGAACAACAGAAACGTATGCATGATTTTTCCTCCCCATGCCTCAACCCTCACAAAAAACAAGAGACTTCCCAGCCTTCTGGGAATCTGAGAAGAGATTTAGAATTATGAAAGTCATCTCCTGTGTGTTCATCACACTTGAGCCTATTTTAAAAGCCACAACTTGTGAGTATGATTCATGTCAGTAGTGCTATTCACATGAAGCAGGGCGGGAGAAGCATCTGGCCTTCGTGCTAGCTGCCGTGGGCCCTGGATAAAGGGCAGTGGGAAAGAGAGGAGACCTTCCCACACAATGTTACTAAATAAAGTCAACATGCTGATAGATCCATTGGAATTAAAGGCTTTTAAAGAGAAATAGCCAAAATAATAAATATTTGCACTTCCATGGTGCCATGTAAGAGGAAACGAGTATGATTAAAGATAACTACCATAAAAAATGGTGACAGGATAATCAGTGAGCAGTCTTGTAAAGCCTGGCAGCAAGCAATGTGCTGTCTCCACTTCCTTGCCGACTTTCATTCGCTCCCAGTGTTCTTGAAAATGTGTGTTTTGCTTAATGAAATCGCTCTCTATAGGATTGTTCCATAAGATCAGATCTGAGGTTTTTTCTGATTTGACTAAAATATAAGCCCCACAAGGGCAAGGTCTCTGTTTCTTTTATTTCTTGGTGTATCTCCAGCACCTATTAGAATGTCTGACACACAGTAGTGCACAAGAGACATTAATGAGCAAATGAATAAATTAACAAATTCCATGGTATATTTTACCTCTTTGTAACATTTGCCACCCTTGAAGAAGACATGAATTTGGTCCTTTAGCATCTGTGTCACCACACTTCTCTGGTTTTCCTCCGAAGTCTCTGAATACAAGTGTTTTGTTTTTTCTTTCTTAGGTCTTTGTTTTCCCCACTTTCTTCTATCTATTTGTTCTTATTTTTACAAGTCATATCTCTGTTCAATTTTTTTTTCAAGTTATACCATAACATGCATACATTCCAGCCTGGTCCTCTGTCTCAGAAATTTTGCTCTCAACCTAAGCTACTTTGAGCCTAAAAAAAGGAGGAGGGGAGTATTTATTGACTCATTAAACTAAACACTACAGAAGCAGAGTTCATTTAAAGCACAGCTAAATTCAGAAACCCTTGGAGTTGACTGTATCTTGAGACTGTGTGGTGACCCCTGGGGGCTTCAGAATCACGTCCTCATTATTCCCAACCCAACCAGAGAGAAGCCACTTCCCTGCTTATTCTGAAACACACACAGCCCAAAATGAGAATACATTGAATGCTCTGGCTTATGTTGCAGAATCTGCTTGGATTCTGTGAGAATGGAGTCATTCTCAACTGAAGTACATGCACTAAAAGAAGGATGGGGTTATATTTCCAAAACAACTTTTATATCACCTGGATTGTCTGGTAGCATCCGAAAAGAGGCATGTCACTACCCTTATGTAGTTAGGTTCACAATAATGGTTAACTTGGTAGGGGGGTGGGGGGCTGGGGGGGTGGGGTGCTGGTTTCAGTGCCTGCCCACCTGGAATAGGGTATGAAGGGCTTTGGGGATTCTAGTTATGTTATAGTTCTTGATTTAGGTGCTGTTTAAAGGGTGAAAATTCTTCCAAACCATACTTATGACTGCAATCTACTTCTATATGGATTTTATACTTCAATAGAAAGTCCACTTAAAAAAAAAGAAAGAAAATATGTTAAAAGATATTTTAGGAGGTAAATACATCCTCATACCTATAGTTTCTTATCAATTGATAAGTGGTGGGTGTAACCTTGACTTTTTCTTACCCTGACTCTGGAGTGAGGAGTGACTGACTTATCTGATTAATGAGTTTGGAAGAGGAGCTTTTCTACTGAAAGTTCCTTGAATTCAGAAAGCATATTTTATATATTTAGATATTGTCCAAAGCCCTAGGACTGTGTTTTACTCAATAAATATGAAGACATTTATGAGTCATACATATAATGTATGAAGGCCAAGGGAAAGAAAACAAAGTAAAGGACAGGATAACTGACCCCAAAGCTGGAGGACATTGTATCCTAGAAACCACAGGTTGGCAAATGATGGTCCGTAGGCCAAATACAGTTCAATGGCTATTTTTGTGAGTGAAATTTTATTGGAACACTCCATGCATCTTCATTTAGATATTGTCCATGGATACTTTTCCTAGAATGGCAGAGTTGAGTAGTTGTGACAGAGATCATATGATCGATAAAGCCAAAAATATTTATTTTTTGGCCCTTTACAGAAAATGTTTCCTGATTCCTATGGTAAATCATCAACTTGGACCTAAGCATTTATTAATTGATCGTTATTCATTGATTCATTCACTAGATCTTTGTTGAGAATATAGTATTATGCCAGAAACTGTGCTAAGTACTGAGGGTTAGGGAATGAACACCAAAGGTGTGATTTCCATTATTGTGAAACTTACAGACCAGTAGGTTACTCTAAATGAGCAATATTTAAAAATGATTGCCACCCCACCCTTCTCCAACCCCCATACACATGGCTAAAAATATTGAGTGTCCAAAGAAATAATCCAAACCCCAAAATGATTTGCTTTGTAACTTTTTCAGGAATTCTATTCCTGGGCAAAATACCTGAGATAAATTACCAGCACAATGGGCTTTTGTTCTTTACTTTTCAACATTAAAAGAGAGAACACATTATTGACTGTCATTGTTTTGTAATCAGAAAATGTTTTGAAAAAAAACCATGCAAACTCTTGGTCAGCACAGCATCATGAAAATTTAGCAGCTAACCACATTTTCCTCTCTTGATTGTTAGTTGAACAAGTTAAACCTTAACCAATTTGCTTTTCAAATGTAACTGTTTTTAATGAAACATGGGGTTACAAGGCTCTCATTCTCCAAATCAAACCAAGCCAAAAAAAAAAAAAGTTTTTGGGTCAGTTAACACATGCTTCTTATCCACATCATGACATTCTGGTGGGGCAAAGGAATTGTTCAGAGAAGGGATTTGGCCATGAATATTACTTTGTAATCAGATGTCCTCAATCAGATGTACTCAAATGTCCTAAAATTTACAATATGTCCAGCTAAGGGGCTGTTTTGACTTTGCACATTTGTCCCTTCTACAGGTGTGAAAAGAAAGAATTTTGGGAACACATTTTCCCATTCTCCTGTATCAGAAACATTTAATGATCCCAAGGTGTATAGGTGGGGAAGAAAACTAAAGAGTCTGGTCTCACTCTCTATAGGCTTCTAGTGTTTTCTCTGGGCTCAAAGCACACCAGGTCTAACCAGTTTGTAGTGGAAGGTGATGTCCTCAACACTTGCTCTTCACATTGCGACCCTGATTCAGAAGCTTCCTTTAAAACTCTTTGAAGTGTTGACGTTGCTGCCATGACTGTTAGATAATCCTGGAAAAGCCGGTACTACGGTTTATGAAGATACAAAACAATAGATACACGGCAGGAGGGACAGCGATGCCGAAAAGAAAGTTTTCAAGTGCAAAAGGGGTTATTTCTTTTGCAGCAGAAAATAAATATTTCTTCCACTAACACCTGCACTTATCCTACTTCAAATGAAATTAGACTCAACAAATCTTGTTTGCTGCCTAATTATTTAGACAGAGGTCCACTGTGATAAGTGAAATCATCCCAGAATGATGGTGAGGAGAGCCTGGAAGCATCTCCTAGGACCCGAACATTCTCACACTCTAATCAGAAAGCTTCCAGAATAACTAAAAATGTACCATGAAGCCCAACAAGTAATTTTAGAAGGAACTGGAAATTTGGTTAGGAGAGGGAATGGTTCTTGCAAAAGTTGTTAACCCATTTGACTTTTTAAGTTAATGGAAGATGTCGGGTATGTATTATGTATGTGTTACTCTATAAATATAAGTTTACACCACACAAACAAATCAGGACCTGGAGCATCCTGGCCTTTAGGGTTGCTTCATGGGAACTGGCAGCTCTAAGCTAGACTTGCTTTTCTCTTTGAAGGTGATACTGCTCAGAGCCGAAGCCACTGCATAAACAAACTGACGGTTTGAAAAGAAACACCCCCGTTTTAATTCCATTTGGAGCTAAGTTTAGATCCTAATTCATCTTGCAACAGAATTAAATTTTTTAAAAGATGTTTGTGATTTAACCATTAATGTTTCTGTACATAACAGAGGCAGCCAAAACTGTGTCAAGTTCAAGCAGTCTCTTCTGCAGCAGAGACAGTGAGAGTTGTCAATTATGCCACACCGGCAACAAAGCCTCGGAAGGTTGCAACGTTCCAGGAAAGACCAGGAGCGAGGGTCCCTTTTGCCATTTTCTTTTCCATCAAAATTAGAGAGACCATGGAGGTCTTGAGGATTATCTCCCGCTCCCGCTCATGTGCAGTAAACATCTCCCAATCAGAAGATGGCATTCATGCAGCCCTGTGGACACATTTCTCCGAGGGCCCAGCCAGGGAAGTAAGAACAGAACACATATTTCATATACAGAATGCTTCTCAAACCTTAAAGCACTTCCCGACTACCTAGGAATCTTGTTTAATAAAGATTCTGAATCGGGGGGCGGGGGTGCCTGGGTGGCTCAGTCCGTTAAGCATCTGCCTTCAGCTCAGGTCATGATCTCAGGGTCCTGGGATGGAGCCCAGTATCAGGCTCCCCGTTCAGTGGGGAGTCTGATTCTCCCCCTCCCTTGGGCACCTCCCTCCCACTCGTGCACGCTCACTCGCTCTCTCTCTCCCAAATAAATAAATAAATAAAAATAAAATCTTAAAGAAAAAAAAAGATTCTGACTCAGTAGATCTGGGGCAGGGCCTAAAATTCTACATGTCTAACAAGCACTTGAGCAATACCGCTGCTCTTCAGGCCGTGCTCTGAGCAGTAAAGATCCGAGCACCAATTCTGTCGTGGTTGCTTGCGGGGCTATGTCAAAAAAGAAGATCCGGAGGTTAACTCTTGGCTTTTGGGGAAAGAGTGATGCCATCTACGAGTGAACTTTGCACTGATGGTGGTGGTAACTGCAATAACGTCAGGTTTTTTTCAAGGATAACTGACATACAGGGGTGCCTGGGTGGCTCAGTCCGTTGAGCATCTGCCTTTGGCTCAGGTCATGATCTCAGGGTCCTGGGATTGCCGCCCCCGCCCCCAGGTCTTCAGGCTTCCTGCTCAGGGTGGAGTCTGGTGGTCTCTCTCCCTCTGTCCCTTCGCCTGCATATGCACACGCTCTCTCACTCTCTCTCTCTCAAGTAAATAAATCAAATATTAAAAAAAAAAAAGATAACTGACATACAAACTTACAATAATTTCAAGTATACAATTCACCACTTGTATACAATGCAAAATGATCACCACAAGAAGTCTAGTTACTGTCTGTCACCATACATTTGTTTTTCTTGTGATGGGAACTTTTAAGGTTCATTTTCTTAGCATCTTTCAAATTTGTAATACAATGTTGCTGACTACAGTTACCATGCTGTACATGACTTCCTCATGCCTTATTTATTTTATAACTGGAAGTTTATACCTCTTGATCTCCTTCACCCATTTTGCACCCCTCAACCGTCTTCCCCTCTGGCAAGCACTAACATGCTCTCTGTATCTCTAAGTCTTGCTTTGTTTGTTGGTTGGTTTTGTTTTTTAGTGTTCACATATAGGTGAAATCATAGGGTATTTGTCTTTCTGTGTCTGACTCGTTTCACTTAACATCCCCTCAAGGTCCATCCATGTAATGGCAGATGGCAAGATTTCCTTCTTTTTTATGGTTGAAAAATATCCCATTGTATATATACCACATTTTCTTTCTTCATTCATTCATCAGTGGATACTTAGGTTGCTTCCCTATCTTGGCTATTGTAAATAATGCTGCAATGAACACAGGGGTGCATGTATCTTTTTGAATTAGTGTTTTTATTTTTATGGAATAAATATGCAGACATGGAATTGCTGGATCACATGGTAGCTCTATTTTTAATTTTTTGAGGAATCTCCATACTGCTCTCTATCGTGACTGCCCCAGTTTATACCACCAGAACATATGGGTTCCCTTTCTCCATATCCTTGCCAACACTTGTTATTTCTTGTCCTTTTGATAATAGACATTCCAACAGGTGTGAGCTGCATCACATGCATGTGAATTGTACAGAACACCTGCCAGCTTCACTGGGGCCACAGGGGCAGACCAAAGGCAGGGCACACCCACTGACACTAGCACGTTAGAGACAGGATATAATGCAGGCGGGGTGTAGAAATGATGCCCATCACTGCTGGCCCTAGCAAGGTCAAGGGAAAACACAAAAATGATGCCCGCCAGCACCCCAGTCCTCAGACAGTGCGAACAGGCTCCTGCCCCTCCAGCAGATGTTTAAGATTCGTTCACATATGTTCTAGGTGCTTTGCAAACTGCTGCTTTTGAGCTGGGTTCTGGGGCAAGTGGGTCTTCCAGTGAGCCCTTTAAGAGTGGAATCTCCATTCCCTACAGCCCTATGGTTCTCCTGGACATAAGCCCCATTGTTCTTCAAAGCCAGAGGTTTTGAGAACCCATCTCTTTAGTGCAGATCCCAGGGGTTGAGGTACCAGATGTGGGGTACAAACCCCTTGCTCCTCAGGGAGAACTCGCATTTCTGAGATTCCTCCCAACTATGGGTCACCATGCTGGGGGGGGTGTTTATGGCAAGACTGCATCTCTGCCTCCCCTACCCTTCTTGGTGTGGCCCTTTTATCCTTTGCTGTGGAAGAGCTATTTGGCTAGTTTTCAGGACTTTTTCCGAGGGAATTATCTCCTGTGTAGCTGTAGATTTGTTACATCCATCAACAGTGGTGAGTTAAGATTCTTCATATGCTGCCATCTTGAATTATCGCCAATAATGTCAGGTTTCTGCACCCCTAGACAATCATGAAGAATCTTACCACCCTGAATTGGGGTGTAGTGAGTCCTGGTGTTTGTGGTAGTCTCTTATTTCCAAAAGAACTTAGAATTCCTGCATACTGATGAGATAATAATGGTATAATTATGCAGAATTTTTTGCAGATGGAGGAAGTTCCAACAGAAAGGTTAAGTATGGCAGGTAAGGTCAAGTAGAAAATCAAGAATATACTTTGTTTTTGTGTCCTAAAATATTTCTATGATTATATTAGCCTGTAACTCATTTTTGGTATCAAATGTATGTGAAATTCAAGCAGAAAATAAATGAGTTGCTCCTACTCTTAAAATTCCTGTGTAAAAAATCAATTTTTTGTTGTTGCAAAAGATAAATTAAGGAGAAATTATTCACATTTAAAAAGAAAGCATTATATTAATTTCAGCAAATATATTTCAGAATAAATTAGTTTTGTAAAGTTGTACATATATATATATATACTATTTGAGAAAGTGTGAGAGAGAGCACAGGGAGGAGGAGCAGAGGAAGAGGGAGAGAAAGAATCTCAGACTCCCCACTGAGCATGGAACCTAAGACACCAGGCTCCACCTCAGGACCCTGAGATCATGACCTGAGCTGAAACCAAGAGTCAGACACTCAACAGACTGCACCACCCAGGCACCCCTGTATACATATTTTTTATGGAGTATATTATACCTGTATACCTACTGGATTATACCCACAATAAAAATGCTGCTGAAAACTGGATAGGTATATTATTGAAATGGAAGTTGGGAGAACTTGATTGGAGTCCCTGCACTGCCGTTATCTAATTGCATAAACTTGGGTAAAATATTCTGTACGTATGTGTGTGTCCACATGCATGAGCAAACATACATGCGTGTGAACAATAATAATGTTTGCACTGTGTATATAACTGGGTTATAGTGAGAATGAATAAGATGATGTGAAACATTTCATAAACTGAAAATAACCATACCAATATAATTTATTATTTTTATAATAACAATCTTCTCAAGATATTAAACCACATGCCACAGCACAAAACACAACAATTTTTCTTGTGTGAGTTGGTGGTGAGAGTGCATAAAGTTATTAACATAGTTGTACTCTCAGGCTGTGTTAACCATAGGATTATTGCCATTAATCATTGATTTCACAATTTATGTGTGTGTGTGTGTGTGTTAAAGAAAGAAAGAGAGAGAGAGAGGAAGAGGAGCAGTATTCCTGAAGAATGGCATCCTTTTGACAAAAATGGAGTTAATAACATGATCCAGTCCTTACTAATCAGTAAAAACCTAAATGGTAACAAGAAGACATAAAAGTCAGTTAGCCACCAGGTTGGGATTATCCAAAAAAGCAAGGTAAATAAATGTGAGGTTGGCATTGATAAAACTAGTCACATAGGAATCCTTATCCAACCAATTAGGAAAACAATTCCTAGTGCTTTAACTAATAAATATCTCAAGTTGACAACCAAATTAAAAATACCAATGTTACACCACAGAAATTACTTTCAGAATTAATCCAGATGCAGCTGAAATGAATACCATTAAATTGAATTAATTGATTTACAGATTTAAAAAAAAAAAATAGTTGCAAGGTATTTCTTATTGCCGTGACTGCAGTGAGGGCCAGAAAATAGTTTTCCCTGCAATGCTTATGATTCCCTGGAAGTCTTCTCCCCTCAATCACTGACTCATGCAGATTCAGAATAGTACTTGGTTAAGCATTTCCAAATAATTTATTCCTGCAACTCAAACCAACCTCAGCAAGGCTTTAAAGTAAGTTAAGCTTACTGTTAGTTGCCTTAGCTGCTTCTTTCTAAACCCCTATCTCTTCACAGATTCCAAGTGTTAAATCTATTTATTCTTCCCCTGCTATCAGAACAAAAATAGAAATTCTACCCAAAAGCATTAAATAGCTGATATAAGTTTAAGTGGTCACTTTGCCCAAGAATATTTGTATTTTAGTAAGAATCAAAGCCTGAATACCCTGCACACATGGCTTACACAGGATACTATGTTTGTATTTCTGGTACAGGGTAGGGTGTGAATAGTGCTGATGGCCATGGGCTGATCTGAAAGCAAGGATAAGGCACAGAGCTTTAGGAAAGACTCAGTCCCCTGACCCCAAGTTCATTCTTTATGGAGATCCAAATTTTTCACACTTTTTTGGGTCACAGTACCTGAAATTCTATCATGTAGACATATATTTATGTTAACAAGTGTACTCTTCTAAAAGGTGAATATTACAGTAAGAGTTATGTCTTATTCATGTAGTATGTGTTTTTATAATTGAATGTTTTCTTCCTTGGACTGACTACTCCAAAAACTTGTGATTAACTTAGTATAAGGAGCTTGGAGTCTAGAGATGAAGGGTAAGGTTAAGGAGGTTGGATGCAAGGGGGTACAGAATCAATATCAGCTGTCAGAAACTGTGGATGGATGGATGGATGGATGGATGGATGGATGGATGGATGGATACAGATGTCTGGACCTATGTAAACCCTCCAGTGTGAATGTACATCCATAAATCTAACATAAAAGCAGTATTAAGTGTCAGAAATAGGTGAGACTGGTGTAGGTAATAATCATCGGAATTACAAGGGGTGGTGGATACTAGATTGAAATTCTATTGATGTTAGCACATTGTGAAGGACAAGGTCAACTTTGAAGATTAAGGATAAGTAGTAACTATGCCATTCTTTGAGTTTGGGCATTACAATATTAGAAATTAGGCAAAAGAAAATTGGAACCCAGGCAGAGAGTCTACTCCATATGAGTAAAACACAGTTCCAAGAAATCCCTTTATCGGAGCCAATGTTCTCCATGGCATATAATTTGCTTTAGGTTTTATATGTTTCCTGTTAGGATAGAAACTATGTCCCAAGAATGGCTGGCTTAGAATCCACAGATGGAAAAAGGGACTATAACGTAGAGAAAATGGATGTTACATTTTCTTGATCCAAGTCTCCTTATCTTCTTTCTACTTAGTGACAAATTGATCCCTGAGTCCATTGCTGAGATGCAAAGGCAGGTAGAAGAGAACTGGATGAGCACACAATGCACTTAACAGTCAGGGTCCCAAATTGATGGAACGTGGACCTCCCTTCACAAGCAATGGAAAATCCACTACTCATGGGTCAGATAATTGCTAGTTGTAGACATACAGTGTGGGAAATGGAAAGGAAGGAGAGGCATTTTGTGCTGTTGACTCTATTTGGGAACCCCTGAAGTCACAGCACTCAGGTGGGTGCACGTACCTGAGCTACATGTAAAGTTGCCCTGCATGTGAGTTGATTATAGGTACAGGATGATGGCCCAGGAGATAAACATGGAAAGCATCGCTGCTAAAGCAACTTGTAGGATTAGGAATGTATCCCACTTGAGCATCAGAAGAAAAAAAATCATAAATTCTACAGTACTATTACCTAGATTTGTAATCCATTGGGGACAATAAAGTAATAAAAATGTTCAGTGAATTTATTAATAATTACATTAATACAAACATTCAGGATTAGATAATGTTCTTTTTCTATTATCAAAGAATAGCAGTTTTTTATAGGAATTCATAGACACCCTAAAGCCTCTTAAGTCAACTTCTGCAAAATAGTTCAACAATTACCAGGTTTGATTTACTTATTTTATTTTTTAAAAGATTTTATTTATTTATTTGGGAGAGAGAGAGAGAGAAAAAGCAAGCATGAGTGAGGTGACGAGCATAGGGGGAGGGACAAACGGACTCGGATGAGCAGGGAACGAGTTGTAGGGCTCTACCCCAGGACCCCGAGATCATGACCTGAGCTGAAGGCAGATGCTTAAGCAACTGAGCCACCCAGGCACCCCTAATTACCAGTTTTTAAAGAGAAAATGGCACATAGATGCTTACTTCCTATCCATTTAAAATAATTAACCACTACTTGAAAACGGTTATAATTTCAAGGGGTTTATTACTTAAAATGGAGTCATCCCTTTGATATTACATACTGAAATGTTCTAGAGGGAAAAAAACCACACACACTTTGTTAATTAACAACCTGGGCCACTGTTTTTCATGAATGGATGACTTTTTTAAAACAATCTTTGCTTTTATATAATATGAAAAGAACTGAATAAATTTCTTGTATTTAAAGGCCTCCAAATGGCAGCTTCTAAGAAGTATGATAAAAATAGTCACTTGCCTTGGACATGTAGGTAACACTTTATTACCTTTAATAAATAAAAGAAACAGTGGCAAATGTAATTCGTAGTCACACAGAAGCGTTCCAGGGATGTGTCAGGACTGGGATCATGTGTCTAAGCCAATGGCACACCTGGACCTCCCTCTAGTTAAACGTGGCCATGGTTCTAGTTCACTGAATCATAGGCAGCAAGAATAAAGTTACACATTCTGACATGTGCAGGTCAGTCCACTGTGGAAACATTTAAGGTTCTGGTGGAGATACTACCAATTGACTAATCTGGGAGAAAAACTGCTACTCATTTTTTGAGTTGCTCTTAGGAGAAAAAGAATCCTCATTGATTTAACTATGTTTAAGTAAGAATCACTAGAGCTTTCCTTAACGGTTTTACTCATTTGGTAAAGAGAATGAAAATTCTCTTTTTGACAGCCTCTACCACTGGTAACCATCAATGTCAATAACTTGAAGTATTCCCAGAGTTAATGAGTTTTATATGAATTAGATTATAGCTTTGAGCTTGCCTGTTCCTTCTTAGGCAAAACCCAAAGGAAAATTGTGTTTGAAACATCCCACCTCTTTGACATTCTACACGGTCTTGGGTAAATCACTGGACCTTTTTAGGCTCAAACCTTCTTTCCTAAAGAAATGATCCTGAACTCTATTCGTGTATATTGTAGTGGTTTGTGGAAAGCCATCTCAGTTGTTTTAGTTTTAAAATATGGTACTAATGAGTGAAAGGCCACATTGTTAATCTCTGGGTGGGCTATTTAACTTTGTTCTGTTACATGACCACACACTTTATCTTAACCAGGGACTTGGATCTAATAAAATATCAATTTGGTTCAAGTTTATTTCAGAAACTATTCTGATGCTCTAGTTTTATTCTGGTTCAGTGGTTTTCAAAATATAGGGTTGGTTTCTGTTCAGAAGTTCTCACTGGGTTTTAAAACAAACAAACAAAAATGTTGGCATTACTTCTTCGTAAATGATGCTCAGTTCAGCTCGGGTTCATTTAATCAGAAATTCATTCCAACTTTGAGTATGAATTGATGTTATAGCTGAAAATGGTTCAGTTCTTAGCTTCTAACCTTAAGTCTGATATCTCATACATAGACACTTCCAGACACATGAAGAATAAGGTAGGAGAGAATAGAAAGTTTCAGTGCATTTCTTTACCCTACACTATAAAGATAAATCCTACTGAAAGTGGAAAAATCATGTCATGTTATACAAGCAGGACTTATGAGCACTTGGCCATAAAAGATACTTTATTTCTTTCTCCCACAGAATCTTTAAAGTGGCTCAGACGGGGACATGCCTTCTCCAGCCTTAGTATAAAAACTTGAGCAGCCTTATGATTTCCTGGTCACCCTTAGGAAATACAGAAAAGGGAAAAACACAATCTCAATTCAGCGATTAGTAATTAGCTACTGTTTTATTGTTCAATTCAGTTATTAGTTATCCAGTGACAGTCCCTTGTGATAATCAAAACTTCAAATTTGACTTAAATCTAAATGTTCTCCCCTCCTTCAGCTGGACTTCTGGACAAGGAGCTTGAGTATGTCCCTTCCTCTCTCTCGCTCCTCCCCTTCTCCCATGTTTGGCCCCTCTGGCAAAACAGTGGAGGGCTGGGCAAGACAGACATCGCAAACTAGCATTATGTGGAGATAGTTGTCCACTCTTGGCACGTGGCAGATTTTTAAAGCTGACTTTTTCTGTCATGGAATCTTTTGTGAACTTCAGAGAGCAGGTGCCTCTTCTACTTTGTTCCATGTCTCCGAGTGTCTCATATGTAATCTAAGTCTGAACGTCCACAGAATACCACAGGTAATACAGGAACAAACATATATAGCCAGATGCATCCATGTAGAGAGGGGTGAAGCGACCCAAGTGAATGAAGAGGGTAAGCTGAGAAAGGTTTTGGAGATGATAAGCCTTGAGCAGAATTTAGTCGATAGAGGATGAGAACAGTCATTTCAGGCAGTGAAAACAGCATTTAGATTGTCTGAGAGATGGAAGGAGGTATGACACATATAGGAGAATGTTTGAGTGACTTTCCCAAGGGGGGTAAATCGATCTTTAAAAGGAAATCAGAATGACTTGGGAGGTAAGAGGGCAATATTCATTATGAATAATCAGAAGATTTTAACCTGATTCAAAAGGGAACTGGAAACCCTTTGGGGGATTTAAGAAGAAAATTAGGTGATTAAAATATTGTGGAAGATGGGCTTGAGAATGTGTGTCAGGCACCAGGGAAGACGGTATTGCCTGTAAGATGTTTGAAGAACCAGGTCTGGTAAAAATAAAATAGTCTTGTGGAATCCAGATGGCCTCATATTTTCCAACTCAAAGAGATAAACAACAGTTTCCTCTGTATTTTTTCATCATTTTAAAATTTCTTCCCATTCTCCTATATTCTGAGAAGTAGACCGTTTCCCAATGATTGGTGAAGAAAAGGGGTTGGGTATCTAGCAATTTCACTATATGGTCATGCCTTTTGCCAAGTAACGCATGAGTCATGCAAACGAAATGTGGCTTTACAGCAAAAAGTGGCATTTGAATAAAATAATTTGTAAAGCCCCATTAAGAAGTGTTCATCAATGTTCTACAGAAATGAAGAGAGCTTTCTGCCTGACCTTAGACAACAGAACCACTTCCCCTTTGATGGAAGGGTATGATGAACATAATCACATGGATATTTCAGGAAGTGTTTTAAAGTACTGCACGGAGCCTCTGCTCTCCAATCATGGTTTACATTGTCTCATCAGTCCTGTGAGCTATGATTTCCCTTGTCCAGATGAACAAATTGAAGTTCAGAGAGAATAAGTGACTTACCCAACGCACATGAATAAAAAACTGGAAATGCAAAGACTTAAATCCAGATTATCTGACTCTAAGTTCCAGGCTCTTTTTCTCAACACCAAACAATTGGCATAAACAACTATTCATATGTTAGTCATTGATCTTATTCTGTCTGCTTCATTTTATTAAATCATTACCCCATGTCCTGGGGACAATGCATGACTACACTATTAAGGCAAATTTGTTAATATGGACATGCCATGTTAAGTCACGAGAAGGCTAACTCAATTACCCTTCCTTCGATTGATTTTTGGTAGGGATACAGTGAACTTTTAGTTGTGGTTCAACTTACGACATGTTGTAAACATCAACACACACTATATTAACTGTCTAAAAAAAGCTGTAATATTTTAAATGTTTTTAAAAGAATGAAAATATTAATAACTTAATCCCGATAGCCACAATCGTGGCAACCACTAAACAGTTCCTTTGGGACTTGGGAGTTTCTGAAAGAAAGACATAGCTAGACAAAGAAATATCTAATGGGTAGGTATAGGAGGGGTCACTAAAACTTTGTTTATGATCTTAGCTATTTGAAGTAAACCTAGATAAGACATCATTCTATTAGCAAGTACCACTCATCTGATTTTTCTCCTTCTAGGCATCAGAATCTTGATAAAAAATATTTAAGGAGAACCAACCAAAAGATAAAATACTATCTGATCAATTCTTTGCCTTGAGATTTTATAAATGCTATAAATCAGTTATTGACATTGAAGAACATATGTATTCTATGGAGCACACTTGCATACAATTTTAGTGAGGTAAAAAAAAAAAATCACTCACATTACATTTAGATGTGCAAAGAAAACTAATTTCTGTGTTTTTTTTCCTAATTCCAATCTTCTTTGGGAGCCTCTATCTCATGGTCAACAAGGAAAAAGAAATGGTATCCAATCACAGAAATGTGCTCTCTCCAATAATTTAATTTCATTGTTTCAGATGTCCCCTCCTTTCCACTGCTCCTCCAAGAAGATTTTTGGTATGTAAGTGGGGAGGCTTCATGGCACCTTGTTCCCTAGTTGTGGAAAGGATGGAAGCTGTAAATTTTGGATTCCTGTACTCTCTAAGGGAAGTGGCTATTCTGGTTGGTTCCCTGGACTAGTGATGTCTGAAATAAAACTGATGCTGCCTGACACACTGGCAGTCACCTCAGCAGTCAGTGATCCCAGCCATTTGTCCCAGCCTTGGAGTCCCCAGCATATGGCAGGCTCTTTTCTCCAGGCCTCTGTCAGTCCCTGTGCTTCTCAGCACTCTGTTCTCCATCACAAGAACACATAAGAACTTCTAAATTTTTTCTACATGACACATTGCATGAGGAGCCAGGACACTATGTGGGGCTCATCTATCTAGCTACCACCACCCACAAGTTGTGCTATTTTCCCCATGGTAATGAGATAGCATCAAGGTCTAAAACCTTCATTATTTTACTCTCCCCTTATCTCCTGATCTCCTACTTATTAATTTGAATATTTCAACCATGGCCCCACTTTGGATTTCTATTGTAAGAAACAGAGATCAAGGATATAAGAACTCCTCCACATTCTACTTTCAACTCCCTTCTTTCCACAACTCACTTGGGTAGAAGAGTGGGGCTTTTCACTTTTTTCTCTTTGGCACAGACTTCTCTTATGCAAAATTCTGTGATTAAATCAGCCGGACTTTTGATATGAAGGAATCTAAAGATATTTAAGAATCTTCTCTCTCCACAACATCTGGCATTCTGAAGTTCTGCATTGATACCCCAAGACTATGGATGATGTCATCTTTGTTATATGTGATAAGACATGGCTCAGCCTTAGTGGCAAGGTTGTGAAAGAACATTATTTACAGGGAAATATCATACATTGGCTTAAATCCCCCTAAATCTCATCAAACCTCCAATTATAAACACATTAATGTGAGATTTGAGAGAAACTTCCAGCTTCTTCTCACCCAATTTCTTATGCAAATTATTAGCTAGAATATATCAGATGGTTACTGTCTTCTGATCTGGCCTGTTCTCTTTTCCTAATTCTGATGATACTTTTCCGTGTTTCATGTAATTTTTGTTTGTGTCCAGTCTGCACAATGTGAAGTCCCTCCCTTCCTTCCCTTATTTCCCTTTCTCATCTTTCTGTTCTTTATTTCTTCACTAATTTTCATTAAAATGATATTTTATTTCCATTTATTAAAAAATAATGCATGCCACTTATGGGATATTCTTAAATATAGAAAGATACAAAACAAACAAATAAAAATCTCCCTATTCTAATTGCTGATGTGTATTATCCTTCTAAGCCCTGTTCTCTTTCCCCAGCAAGTAAAATCAAAGCTGTTTTAAATGCTTTTAGAAAGAGGCACAAGCCAAGTTAAAATGGCTTCCACGCAGTAGGAAGCAACACAGATATTTGATTTCCTAGAAAACAATATTACTATATCAGCAGTTCACTAAATGTTCCCATTAATCTATTTCATGCTCTCTGATACACACGTGAAAACTTGCAAGAGGGATTATAATACTTAGAAGTAAAAATAACTTTATTAAAATATTGTTATCAAAGGCACACATACATATATGTTATCGCAAAAATTATTCCCAGGCATCAATATGAAAGTAGATATAGGAACTATATAGGAAAGTACATACAGGCTCTATATCCAAAAAGGGCTGGGACCATGTCTATATTGTCAATGCCTAATGTGCCTCACACATAATAGGCACTCAAAACATTTTTTTTTTGTCACATGAATGAAAAAATAAATAATAATAAATAATTACTTTCTAAGAAGAGAGAGATGGTGGAGTTGGTGGCAGTCATGTTGTATTTTAAAAGATGTCTGCATGCCTCCGTGTAGACAAATACATATTCAGATCAGGATACTTGGTTGCAAACAATGGAACTCATTCTGGCTATTTAAATGGAAAAGAAATTTATTAAGTGAGATGAGATAATTCATGGAATGTGATAGAGGATTGAGGAAGGGAGGAGGATGGAGTCTGGATGAGCAGGAACACACCCCAGCGGCACAACTGTGCAGCTCCAGTGGTGACCACCACAGTCTCTACCAGGTGAGGACCTGCAGTCTCCCTAGCAGATCCTGGACCAGAAATATTCTTTTAGTACTTCTGCCACTACTGCCTGAAAAAGCAATTCCAGAGAGCATCTCCTTCACATTACTATCTTCCAAGTTAAAATGTTGCACGGGTACATCTGGGTGGAAGAGCCTGTACCCAGATGCAAGAAAGACTGGAAGAGTGATTCTCTGGCTTCTTCCTTAGTGAAGTGGGATTCAAACACAGGGCATCTCCCATGTCTGAGAAAGCCTTCCAAAAGTTGTTGGGCTCTAAATTATGATGGATTATTTATTAATCTTTATAGAATTTTTTTAAAGATTTTATTTATTTATTTGACAGAGAGAGAGACAGCCAGCAAGAGAGGGAACACAAGCAGGGGGAGTGGGAGAGGAAGAAGCAGGCTCCTAGCGGAGAAGCCTAATGTGGGGCTCGATCCCAGAATGCTGGGATCATGCCCTGAGCCGAAGGCAGACGCTTAACGACTGCGCCACCCAGGCGCCCCTAGAATTTTTTTAAAATAAAGAAAATTTAAAGGAGAAAAAAAAGATAATCATCCATATTTTAAGGTGGTAATGATTTTCAATGAATGTTTATGACTTCTCACAACTAACATGTGTCTTGAGGTTGGGTGAAGATGGCAGAGTAGGAAGATCCTGAGCTCACCTTCCCCAGGACACACCAAAACTATAAGTACATATAGAACAAATATCTCTGAGAAACAAACTGAAGACTAGCAGAAGAGATCGTATACAATTAAGGATATAAAGAAAAAGCCAGACTGAAATGAGATGGAGGGACAGAGACATTGTCTAGTCAGGACCTACATGCCCAACATGATGACCCACATGTTGGAGGGATATCATACCATACAGGCCCTCCCTGATAAACAAGAGGCCCAAGCCCCAAATTGGGCTTCACAGACCTGGAGACCTACCCTGGGAAGAGGAGCTCCCATAATGCCTGGCTTTGAGAACCAATAGGGCTTATGTCCAGGAATGCCAGAAGAAATAAAATGAGATTCTGCTCTTAAAGGTCACCCACACAATCTCACTTGCTTGGACTCCCAGAACAGATGCAGCAGTTTGAAAAGTGAAAAGTGCCTCGGTGATACACGAAGAAGATCTACTGACACATGAAGGAGATCCACATGACTAAGGTATTTTGGGGAGGGGCCGGGATCTGTTGGAATGTTCTCAGAGGACAGAAGCCCCGGTGGCACCTCTTTTCTTTTCTTTCCTTTCCTTTCCTTTCCTTTCCTTTCCTTTCCTTTCCTTTCCTTTCCTTTCCTCTTTTCTCTTCTCTTCTCCCTTCCCTTCCCTTCCCTTCCCTTCCCTTCCCTTCCCTTCCCTTCCCTTCCCTTCCCTTCCCTTCTTCTCCTCTTCCCTTCTAACTATCTGGCTAAGGGGTATTTCCAGCACTCTACATCTACTATGGTAGCACTACTCATGCTTCTCTGGTGTTCTCCTATGGACTCACCCTGCCCAATCTACTTGCCCAGCCCAGAGACCCTGCCAAGCAGCTCCCTGCCCCATCACTCTTGGCAGGCACCCTCAGCCAGCACCAGAGCTCCTCCCAAGTGTCCCTGCCCTGGGGGGCCAGCCCTGTCCACTAGAACGCCTATAACAGTTGCTGCAGCAAGTCATGCCAGAGGCCTGTCCCACCCACAAGTGAGACTGAAACAGTCATGGCCAGCCACTCAGCCAGATGGGCCAGGGGCCAGCCCCATTCACCAGCACACCCATAGCAGTCACAGCCAGGCCTTACAAACAGCCACACTGGGAAACAGCCCTGCACACCAGACAGTCTGCATAAATCACAAACTAGCCACACAGGAGGGTGCACACAGCCCACATAGGGGATCCTCCTCGGGTACCTGGCTTGGGTAATCAGAGGGGTTGCACATTGGGCCCCACAGGACAACTTCTGCGTAAAGCCATGCCTTCAAGACCAGAAAGTGTAACTGATCTACCTAGTATATAGAAGCAAACATAGAGGCAAAATGAAGAGACAGGAATATGTTCCAAATGAAAGAACAAGACAACAAGTATACTAACACACGTTAGGAGGAGAGAGAAAGGGACAGAAAACATATTTGAGGAAATAATGGCTGAAAATTTCCCTAACCTGGTAAAGGAAACAGATATCCAAATCCAGGAAACACAGAGTCCCAAACAAGATGAAACCCTAAGAGACCCACACCGAGATTCATTTTAATCAAAGTGTCAACAATTACAAAAAGAAAATCTTAAAAGTAGCAAGAAAAACTGTTTACATACAAGGGAACCCTCATGATGCCATCAGCTGAATTTTCAGCAGAAACTTTACAGGCCAGAAGAAAGTGGCACAATATATTCCAAGTGCTGAAAGGAAGAAAACTTACAATTAAAAATACTCTACCCAGCAAGGTTACCACTCAGAATTAAAGGAGACATAAAGATTTTCCCAGATAAGCAAAAGAGACAGGTGTTCATAAGCACCAAACTAGCCTTACAAGAAATGTTAAAGGGACTTCAATTGGAAAAGAAAATTCACAATTAGAAATAAAAAAATTACAAAAGAAAAATCTTATATAGTAAACATATAGTAAATATAGTGGATAAACCACCTACATAGCTAGTATGAAAGTTGAAAGACAAAAGTAGTAAAATCACCTAGACCTACAATAATTAATCCATGAGTACACAAAATAATAAAATGTAAAATATGATGGTCAACAACATAAAATGCTGGTGTGGGAAGTAAAAATGTAGTGCTTTTAGAACGTACTTTAACTTAAGCTGCCATCAACTTAAAACAGACTGCTGTATTCATAGTATGTTACAGATGAACCTCATGGTAACCACACACCAAATACCTATAACAGATGCACAAAAAATAAAGGGAAAAGAGAACAGACATAACACTAAGGAAAGTCACCAAATCACAAGGGAAGAGAGCAAAAGAAGAAAGGAACAGAGAAGAACTACAAAAACAACCAGAAAAGAATCAACAAAATGACCACTAGGACATATATATCAATAATTACTTTAAATGAAAATGGACAAAATGCTCCAATGGGGTGGTGCAATGGATAAAAAACAAAACGAAACAGCAACAACAAAAACAAGACCCATATACATACTGCCTACTCACTTCAGATCTAAAAACACACACATATGAAAGTGGAGGGAAAAAGATAATCCACGCAAATGGAAACCAAAAGAAAGCTGGGATAGCAATTCTTATATCAGACAAAATAGACTTTAAAACAAAGACTGTAATAAGGGACAAAGGTCCTTCCACTTCCGGTCATTTACCCAAAGAAAACAAAAACACTAATCTGAAAAGACATAGGCACCCTTATGTTCATTGGAGCGTTATTTACAACAGCCAAGAAATTAAAAGCAATCTGAGTATCCATCAAGAGATAGATGAAGAAGATTCAGTGTGTGTGTGTGTGTGTGTTATATTATATATATAATATATATGAATTCATATATATATGTATATATATATATACACATATATATATATGAATATTACCCATACAAAAAAGCTTGAAATCTTGCCATTTGTGACAACATGGATGGACTTAGAGGGTATTATGATAAATGAAACAAGCCAGAGAACAACAAATACTGTACGATTTCACTTATATGTGGAATCTAAAAAACAAAACAAATGAACAAAACAGAAACAGAGAACATAGATACAGAGAACAATATGGCGGTTGCCAGAAGAAATGGGGGGTGGGTTGGCTGGTGAAATAGGGGAAGAGAATTAAAAGGTACAAACTTCAGTTATAAAATAAGACATGGGAATACAATGCACAGCATAGGGAATATAGTTAGAAATACATAACAACTTTGTATGGTGACATGGTAGCTATGCTTGTTGTGGTGATCACTTAATAACGTATATAAAGGTTGAATCACTATGTTGTATACCTGAAACTAACATAATATTTTATGTCAACTATACTTCAATAAAAGCAAAAATACAGAAAATTGACAAATGTCTTAATAGTGTAGCCTGAAACATATACAGTTCAATCTGTGGAGTTGACTTTATTCAAGGGGTTGAACTCAGATCTGAGGACAGATTTACAAAATAAAGCCAAACCAAATGAAACACAAATGTAAAAACAAACTTGACATTCCCTCAAAGTATATATAATGGTGATGATGTTGATGATGATGATAACCCGCTCAGCTTAAAAACTTGATAAAAATCATAGCTTCTGACTCTTGCAATATTTTGTTAAGAAAAGTATCTTAATAGTTTGCTTGACAGGTCTGAAGCTACAATCAGAGATTTGCTTCTCATTTTGGGGAGTTTCACATACCAGGATCTGCCACCCAACGGTAACAAAGAAATATGACTGAACACCAATTACAGTTTATGTCAACACACCAGGGCCTTGGAAGGAATAACTCACGTGTAATTGGTTATGTTTTGCCCTCCACGTCTAAGAAATAAGGGTGTGGGGGGAACGAGACTGAATCTAATTACTTCAATTCTAAAACAATTCAAAAAATAAGCTTTTCCTTGTAGAATAAACTGTTAAGGCTTTTTTTTTTTAATTATTTTTCCAGAGACTCCAGGACATTTATGTATTGTATCTTATTGATTAGAATGCGGGACACCTGGCTGGCTCTGTCAGTGGAGCATGCGACTCTTGATCTTGGGGTTGTGAGTTCAAGCCCCACACTGGGTGTAGAAATTACTTAAAAATAAAATCTTAAAAAAAAAAAAAGGATTAGGTCTTTGATCTTTTGGATCTCAATGCCCAGTGCCTCCAGACAATTACAGTTTCAGTATAGTCTCTACGCTGCTGCCAGATTGGCTTTCCAAAACCAAACACTCACATTTTAACATCAAAATATCAGTGGCTTCCCCTTTCTGTAAAATAAAATTTAATATTTTAAAAAACTCAACATGATCCAGTTTCAGATTATAGCTCCACTTCCTGACACCATAAGGTATGGACACAATAGGTCAGTACACCCATTATTTTCTGTTCTTTGGAGCTATGTTCTTTGATAGCAATGTTCCTTTGCAAATGATATTTTCTCTGATTGGCATGCTATTAATAATGATAATAATAATAATGACAAACATTAACTAAACATTATCTGCTACTGTTGTTAACCACTTCACATAGATTGTATCTTTTGATTTAATATTTCCTAGGAATATCCCCACTTCACAGATATGAAAACAGAGGCCTGTAAAGTTAAATGAATGGTTGGAGGGTTTCCCCCCATGTAAATGAATAAAATAATTTGTCATTCTGGAGAATATACTTAAAATCAGAAGCCACTGAATGCAGTTTTAATGTATTACTAATGCATGTTTTTTGGTCTTGAGAAAATTACTTGCCTTGGCCTCTGTCATTTTTCCATCTGTGAAATGAAACAATCCTACTGTGGATCCTTTGACTTGACCTTCCTGCTGCCCGCTTACTAAGTGAAACTGGCAGACTAAAGAGTCAATGAGTTTACAGGAGATTTTAAACATCAAGTGTAATGTAAATAACATGCAAAATAATGTGTGTGTGTCTATTTCACTCTACAAATCCAATCACTTCACTTTTAAGTGAGTGAGGGTAGAGAGAGGTCAGGAGTATTACATAAGTAGAGATTCTACCACATGGAAGGAGTGGACAAAACTCTCTCTCCTACACCCCTCTGCTCCTGACATGGAGATAGTTTCTCTTCCAACACATGTGAATGCTATTTAGCCATATGTACGGATGCTGCAGAGAAGAAAAATAAGCTCCTATCAATACCATGGGGCTGGGAAGAATTTTCCCATTACCTCTTGAGAAATTCTACGGGAATCCATTAGAATTTTCTTTTGCTCTGGTAACTTTTACGGCAATTTGAAGCCCTCATGTGACCATACTGAGTGCAAGAAGATATCTTCTGTGAAAGAGATCCTGCTGTTAATTCCCTGAGTTACAGAATTATTCAACAATGACAATAACATTATGGTTGAATAAATGAATGGTAGCTAAATTTTACAAAGTGCTTACTTTGTGTCGGTTTCTAGTCTAAGCATTTTGCGTGTGTTGACTTACTGAAACTTCACCATGACCCTATGGGATAAATAGTATCCTTAACATCATTTTAAAGAATTTATTTTTAACTAATCTCTACACCCAACATGGGGTTCGAACTTACAGTCCCAAGATCAAGAGTCGCATGCTCTACTGACTGAAACCCCCTCATTAACCTCATTTTATTTATTTATTTATTTATTTTTTAAAGATTTTATTTATTTATTTGACAGAGATAGAGACAGCCAGCGAGAGAGGGAACACAAGCAGGGGGAGTGGGAGAGGAAGAAGCAGGCTCATAGCGGAGGAGCCCGATGTGGGACTTGATCCCAGAACGCTGGGATCACGCCCTGAGCTGAAGGCAGACGCTTAACCGCTGTGCCACCCCGGCGCCCCTCATTAACCTCATTTTAATGATAAGAAAGTAGGCACAGAGAACCTAGGCAACTCACTCAAAATCCCACAGCTAGTGAGTAGCAGAACCGAAATCTTAACTCAGGCAGCCTGACTTCCAGTTTTCCTCCTCAGAATCAAAGAAAACTAAGTGACCTAATTTGGGCAATGTGACCTCTTTCAGGTCCTCTGTCTAACCTACATAAATTATCTGGCAGATTTTTTTTCCTGAAAGACCAGAAATCAAGCAATCATCAGCACAAAACTGCTTTATTGTCTTCCTATTAATCTGTTTAAGCATAAAACACTGGTTGTCTTGTTAAAATTTCCTGTTTACTTATTTCTCAGTGAAAGGGATCCTCTTTGTATCTCCTGGTTCTGCAGAAAATTGTGTGAGCTGAAATTCCTCAAAAGAGAGAGCAGAATCATCTCATTATCACACACAGTGATACCATTATTAGTCATTTGAATAAAACATTAAGTTAAACAAATCTGTTTTATTTTCTTCTCAACAGAAAAATCTCTGTATTCCAAATAGAATCTGACTCATGACAGACTATAGTGGAAAAGAGTGGAAGAGCGATTAGAGTAATTAAAACACTTAAACATGCAATAGAAAATCTCCTAATCTCTCTACCTTAATCTAATAGAAAACACTGAAGCTTGTATTTATAACTATGTACTTTTCAAGTGTTCACACAGCAAACAAGTATAACTTTTATGTGGACTATAACTTAACTTGTTTAAATACTGCCTGTACATACTTCTACATGAAATATTTATCTTATCAAGATGATAATGCTACCCAGGACCGCTAAATACTAACAGAGAATAAATGAGAAAAGCAAGTAAATTCATCCAGGAGGAGGTATAAAAAAAAAGAAATGCCATGTAGCCATGGCATAAAAAAGACAGAGTAATATCTCACCGTTCTACCTTTCAAAGCTTTTTCTTTAATGTGAGTAAAAATAATAGGGTTCAGACTTTGGGTGCCATTCACTAGTACTACTGTATAAAAGGTGAATAATCCCCATGAAGAAATGTGCTCATGTTTGAATTACTTGTTTCAGATTCTTGCATTTCTTTTTACATAGTAGAAAATATATTTGTAAAAATTATACTGACAGTCTTTATCTTGGTTTGGAAGTAAAAGTCCATTTTATAAAGCTGCCTACCCATCATATGTTGTAATAGTCAACATCTACTTTGTTGAGTATCTACCACATCTATGGAGTTAAGCATTGGGGTACAGTGGTGAACATAAAACACAGCTTATGTCCTAATGTGGATTTTGTTTTTATGTAATACTGTAGTCAAGTATATAGATGTCTGCAAGATCTGTTACGTGTGACTTTGTGATCATGTGAAGAGATGAAGATTGTATCTCTGTCTACATACCCAAATAAAACACATAATAATAGCTTTTATACCAACTTCCACAAATCCTATTCCCTCACAATAGCCATAATCAATGTTTTTTCATTGATATTTTGTCCTAAAAAGAATTCTGGAAAAATAAAGTGAAACACAAAAGAAAACAGATTAGGCAGTAATGTCATGTTTTTAATCAAGGTGTAAAATAGTTGGTTGTACTAGTGTAGGAATGTAAAGATCTGGTGTTATCTCATCTGAGCACCATAGCCTTCTACTATGGCTCTTCTCATTTCATATATCCTTTGAAACTATACACTAGCTAGCAGGTAGAACATGGGATCTCTGGTCAGTGAGAACCAGGTACAAGCTCTAACTTCTTCACTTTCTAGATATGAGGCCACGGTTAAGTTGCTTTACCTCTTTGAGCCTTAGCCTTCTACTATGTAGCCTTAGCGTTCTACTATGTAAAAAAAAGAAAAGAAAATTATGCATCCAAACTAGAGTTACCATAAAAAGTGAACAAAATAATTTATTTTGAAACAGTTCACAAAGTATATGACGTTATATTAGATGATCAGTATTTTTGTCTGAATGTGAATCTAAAGCACATGATGGAGTTAGGTTTCACTTATTTTATTGAATAGATGTGTGAGTTATCTGTTGCTGTGCAACAAACTATCTTTAAAAATGAGGAGTGTAAGATTGGCTTCCCTGGATGGATGTGACTCAGAGTCTTTCGAAAAAATTCAGTCAAGAAGTTGGCCATGGTCAAGGCATCTGAAGGCTTGATGAAGGCTAAAGAATTCACCTCCATGATGGTTCACTCACATGACTCTGGTAATGCAGCACTGGCTGTTGGCAGGAAACCTCAGTTCCTTGCTACAGGGACCTCAATAGAGGGCTGTTTGTGTTTCCTCACAACATGGTGGCTTGCTTCTTCCAGAATAGGTTATCCAAAAGATGGGAAGGCAGAAAAAATAATGAAATGACTTTTACAACCTTGTCTTGGAATCACACTCCATCATTTCCATGATATTTTATTAGTTACACAGATCAGTACTTTTTAATGTAGCAGGGGACTATATAAGTCCCTATATAGATTATATAAGATTACTGCATATAAGGGAATGAATAGGAGGAGCAAAAATCCTCAGGACCATCTTGGAGGACAGCTGTCACAGTAGACTTCAGGATTTCAGGGGTAAATGGCTCAGTATCAGGAGAACAATATGTGCTATTAGAAACTATAAACCATACATCTTTCTTAGTCTCCATCTTCCTTGGAAGGAAGGAGAAAGTGGTAAATATCTAGCCTTTGTTGCCCTTCACATCTGAAATATTTTCTAGGAGCCCAGCACTTTAATGGGGCATTGACAAAGTGGAAAGTGTTTCCAGGAATAGGAGTCACAATATTAGAGGATCTGCACATGCCAATTTCGAGAGCTGAACCAAGGAAGCTGGGGTATTGGGCCTGGAGAAAACAACTCAGTGAGAGACTAGCACTCACATATGAAATGTCTGAATGACTGAAAGAATAATCTTGACAGTGTAAGGAAATGGGAGAAGCATTTGACCTTAAATTAAAGATAAAATGTCTGATCCTGGTTTTTCCATTGATTTGTTGTACAGGTGTGTGTAAATCACTTAATCTTAATGAGTCTCAACTTTTCACAAAAAAAAAAAAAGAAAAAAGAAAAGAGAAGAAAGAAAAGAAATGGGTATAATAATTTCTGTTGCATTTTAAAAATTAAATAAGATAATGTATCTAAAAATATATAAATCATAGTTTGGTTAACATGCTAAGTAAAAAAAAAATGCTACCAAATCAATTTGGTTATTTTCTAAAGGTATGATGCTATTAAGACATTCTGTTTAGTGTTCACATGGCAGACATAGACTTCTCTTACGAATCTCTAGAAAGCAGAATTAAGACCAATGAGTAGAACCTAGGAGAACTGTTTTTCACATAAACTCATAAGAGACTTTGCAGGAACTAGAGCAGTCTGACAATAGAATGACAAAGGCCAAGTAGAGAAGTGAGCTCCAAACAGTTTTGAAGGATTACTGTATTGAATGGAGATTCATCTATGTGTCCACAGGTCTCTTCCAATACTAAAACTCTGGTATTATCTAATGGGTACAAGCTATTGTCAGCTGGACATGAGCTTTGAATTGATTTCCCAGTGGCAGAGATGGATTTATACTCTCTCTCTCATAGTAGCCCCCTTTTTACAATTGGTCCTTGATATTATGAGTTGGTTGTCATGCAGTGGGTAGCCATGCGGCAGAAGGAAGCTTGTTTACACAGGAATCTCAACCATGTCCCAGCCTACCCCAGCCCTCTAGTCTGACTGAAGCCATTTGCCATGTGGTCAAGTGGCTTGTGGTTGCCTTTGGTGTTTTCACTTTCCAACTTATGATTTGAGTGGTCCCTGAAGATTGAGCCTGATGATTATATTACTTTGACACCTCTAGATACTAGTGATATTCTGCTGCAGTGATTCTTAAACTTTTTGCAGATCTTTTTGGCAGACTGATGAAAGCTATGGCCTTCTTCCTAGAAAAATTCATTCTCATACATATACACAAAATTTTCCCTGTAATTTCAAAACTCATCTACTGGCTTCCTTCTGGGGATTAATGTACCATAGTCCTAGAACCATTTGCCTTGGGGCTTTACTTGGAAATTGAGCAGACGACATATCCACCCAATCCTTAGACTGTAAAGGAAACCAGGGGCCCACCAAAACACTCAACACTGTCTCCAATGCACACTCAAATTTCCAGGGAAATGGTCAAAGCCAGGTTACAAGTAGGCCACTGTTCATATAAGAAGAATGACCACTGCAAAATACTAGAGTTCATTCCCACCAGAGTTATCCTCACAACTTCAGTCTTCTTAAAAACTGGAGCACATAGTGGAAATAACTGCACCCCCATTTTGATTCAGGGCTCCTAGAATCGGTCCTCTACATTTTTCTTTCCAGGATATTGATAACTAGCTGAGTTCATAGGCAGACTCAATTCTCTGAAATCAGATTGATTTTCATTGCCTTGGTTCACTTTTCCTTCTCTGCTTTGATGTCCTACTTACTATTGAGCCAGAATGCTAAATTACAGGTATGCATATACACACATGAGGGGCTTACAGACAGGAGGCTTTAATGACCACCGTGTGCCCAGATAATTTGGCCTTATGATCAAAATCAGACATTTTAAAAGTTATTTCCAACCTGAGGCCATATGCTTGCCTTCCACCCCTTCTCGTCAATGCAAAGCCACAGTCTGCAAAAGATCCTATTTCTTTGATTTTATTTTGTGGTTTCAAAGGTAGGAAAGAATTCCACCTAGTTTGAAATTACAGCTAACTTCAGGTAAAGAATGTTACTGTGTGTGCATTGGTCCACTAGAGCCAAGGATAATATAAGGAACCAGCCCAAGACATTAAAATGTCTGTACCAATTGTGGCCATTGTGTCTGGGTTCAGGTCTCATTAGGGAACAAACCTTGTTGAAGGAACTTTGTGTGTGGGCTTCATGTCCCAAGTAAGGACTATCAAGCTTGTGAATTGGACGGCATATTCAGAGGGCTTGGGTGCAGGAAATGAATCTGACATCAGGTTCTGAACCTGAGTTCTAAACTAATGGACCAAGGGCCTCCATCTATTCTCAGTTTTTTTGAAACTCCAGAGCAAATAAAGGCTTGGGTGAGGCGGGTGGGTAGGAAACAGAAGCAGACTAAAGCATTCCAGTTATGCCTGTGAGTACATGATTTTCCTGACCTTGGTGCTAACGTCCAGGTACTTAGAGGTCTATAGTTCATAAGGAGCAGGTTATGACCCCTTAGTTGATTAAAAAAAAAAAATCAATTGACTGAGTCACAATCATCCTTTGTAAAAATGCATGCATATATAAAATCATAAATAGATTAGAGAAAAAATACCAGAATGCATCACAGGTAGTATGAGTAGGAATGTTCTATAAAACTTTTGCTTTGATTATGTTTGTTCATATTTGTGTGTGTGTGTGTGTATGTTTGACTGCCATGTAAATTTATTTTTTATTATGGAGTGTTGGTCAAAAAAGGTTGAAAGCCATCACTTTAGGTGAACCTGAAGCTCAACTAGAAGAACAAATGCTTCTCTTGCTCTGCGTCCTATGCCCTTTCTGGTGTAAATAGGGGAGTAAAGTCACTCATTCTGCAGTCATATTGGTTCTTTGCAAGGAAGTCATTCCTACATTGAGTAAGTCCAAATGAACATCCTCACCCTTTTCCTCCTTCTTTCCCTGAGACTACATCTGTTGATTAAAATCCAGCTCCACACTAGAGACCCCAGCCTGACTGCTTGACTCCTCTAACAATCCCTTTCCTCCCTCTCTCCTTCATTCCCTTCTTTCTCTCCTTCCTTCCCCTCCTGGAAGACTGGAGTGAATATTTCAGGGTCAGGAAGGTTTAGTAGCCAAGGCAAACTGCAGTTGGAAGCAGAAATCATAGCAAATAAGCAATTAAGGTGGATACATGCCCCACCACCCCCATCCCCAGCACCTTCCACAAACATTCCCATCCTGGAGCAGGCCCTCATCACCTCACACCTTGATTATTGCCATAGCTCCCAGCTCCTTCCCTGACTCCAGTCCTTCTTTACATGGTTCCATCCTGCCCATATATGCCAAATTAATGCTTTGAATATATTGTTTTCATCATGTGATTTTCCTGCTCAAAATCATCTAAAGCTCCCATTACCTCCGGGTGAAATCTGAACTCCACAGCATGCCGTTCTGGACTCTCCACAATCTTCCTTCAACCTGTCTGGCTAAACTTAGCTCTGGATGCTTCTCAGCTGGAAGCCAACTCCTTCCTCTCTCATCTTCCGATAGAGTGGCCAACTTCTGTTCATCTGACCTTCCTATTTCAGCTAGCAAAGATAGCTCTTCAATCTGAACACATGCAAAACTCTCCGTATCCTTTCTTTGAAATCTTCCCATGTAATCTCATTGTTATTTGATACATACTAATGCATCTGATGCCTTCAAGCTCCTTCAGGGCACGTTAATCAAGGGCAATATATCTTCTGCATGGCTCTCTCACCTATCCAGATACTATATGATATTAAAATATTAAAACCACAGCTAACAGTTATTGAGGATTACTGAACACTGTGTTAAAAGTGCATTATTTAGTTTAAATTTCAAATATACATTATTTTACACATTCTTTACAGATGATGAAATGGAGGAAAGAAAAAAGGAAGAGTTATGAGAAAACGAACAAGAGTTGTCTATGTCTATGGAATGGCAGACTGTAGTCTGTCACCCATTGCCTTATATTCCTAGAGCTTGCAGAATAATGGTTCTTAAATACTTTTTATGCTTGTACACTCCTTTGAGAACCAGATGAAAATGATGAAACCTCTTTCCAGAAAATGCATGCATTTCAGACTAACTGCTTGCATTCACTTTCTGGGGCATGGACCTCTAAGGCCCATCTTTGAGTGTGCAATGTCCACGGATCCAGGTTAGGAATTCCTGTACCAAACATTACATGATGTGACATATTCAAATAATAGGTTTTTGCAGTGTGCTCCAAAATCAACACCCATTATATAAGCAAACTCTTGCAAAATTACCCTAGAAATCAGAGGCTTACATAATGTGAATGGGAGATATGGCTCTGAGTGTGTGTGTGTGTGCGTGTGCGTGTGTGTGTGTGTATGCACACATACCTTCACATATTATCCATAACACATGCAAGGAAGTCTTTAGCTTCAGCCTCATCCCTATTTAAAAAAATTTCAAGTCTTATGAGAAAGATTAGAGCAGTGTAGTATTACTCCAACTTGATCAATGAGAAAGCTAAGCTCAGAGGGGTTATCTGTTCTACCCAAGGACACACAGCTGACTCAGTTCTCAGCCTCTTCTCAGCCTCTGAACCTTGCTGAAAAATCAGTGTGCTGTGTAGAGGAACCAGAGCAACTAAAGGCAGGTTATTGAACCAGGGCAAAGCTGAATGCAAGGAAATTGGAATTTGATGTTAAAAACCATTAACGATAAGTAGTAACATTGGTGCCTTAACAACGATTCCAGATGCCTGGACCTCATACTTTCACCTGCAGGTGATGGCTGTCAATATGGGCAACCCATACAGGATAGCAAAAGTGCTTTTTGAGAATGTGTAATGGCTGTTATGATACCTATATGTGGTAAGTAAGTCCATAAATGTCAACGTGCCCCTCAATGCAAACTGGGTTTTCAGGTCAAAAATCACCTGGTTTACTCCATGTGAGCATTCCAGTGTAATAAGTGTATTTAACCACCAGAAAAAAATGAATATCAGCAGCAGTTTATTTATAGCTCACTTCTGGCCTTTCAAAGTCCCTGTTTCCAGAACCCCTTACATTTTCTGCCCCATGAATTCTTAATGAGTTCCAGTTGAAAGTGCTACAGTTCCACGTTCAGGCTATTAAAAAAGGAGAAAAAGGGGAAAAAAAGAAACCTGAAAAGTATGTTTCCCCCCACTACGAGGACTTATAGCTGATATAGCCTACCCTGTTTTCCTCCCTCTTGGCAAATGTTGGCAAATATGCTAGCAGTTGGACAGGACTGCTATGTTTTTAAATCCTTTTAATCCTCTTTATAGTAACAGAAACATTTGAGGCTGATCTTTGAAGACTCTGTACAGAACACCTGCAGTTCGGTGCTTTGTGCTAACAAACACCCAGTGTGAGCCTAACACGGTTGGGCAGGCTCAGAGCTGGCCCCCGGAATCCTCCCAGAATAATGAGGGTCTCTCTTCCCCTCTGACCTCGCCTTCCCCAGCTTAAACCTGCTCTGGTAAATGGCACCCTTGCCCTCTGACCCTCCCCAAATGGCTCAATGAATCACATAAGGGCTCATAAAAATGATTTGCCAATATGTCAGGAAGTAGAAAAAAACAAGTTGATTCTAGTTTGGAAACTGTTCAAATCACTAACACCCCCTCCCTCCTTGTATTCAGTTGCTAGAAATTTGATTATCCAGGATCAAAGCCAATGTTGATGACAGTCTCGAAACCAAGTAGGACAAAAAAGGACATTATTCTCTCTCCTCTTATTCTTTCCCTCAAAGGATGAAACAAAACCAATGTTGTTCACAACTGTCCTGATATCAATTGAAATCTGTTCACACATTATTAGATATTTATTTCTCAAGGGCAGGGATCGTACTTGTTCTCCACCATCTACTTATATCTATGCTCCCATTTTTACTTACTCTCCTAGGAATATCTGAATGGGTAAGAAAAAAATCCTTTTTCTACTTCAAACCAACTGTACACTGAAACATTCATATTTATCTAAAGTGTACCATGTGAATTAATATTGATTAGCAATAGGAGTCACTCTATTTTTTAGATGGAAAAACACTCTATTACATGTGGTAATTACATTTGAAGGAAAGAAATATGTGAAGAGTTTTTAGAAAAATATCCAGTGGATACGTGAGAAAATTCTCAACTTTAGTGTTGTCAGGTTATTCCACTAGTCAGTTGTAAACAAAAGACACACATACTGAGATCAGTAGGGAAACTCGAGCATACAATGTGTGTCGGGTCACCTGGCTGGGTGGGGGGGAGTATATTCCTCTTGGATTTTTCTCAGCATAATTTTGGTGTTTGAATTCAGTGAACTGTCTCTGGTCCAGTCAGGTCTCTGGGGTCCAATCCAAACCTGGGCATGAACACTAAATGTCTATCCCCTCTATAGTTCAAACTCAACACAAAGGTTGCCTCTGCCTGAACTGTATCCATCATCCCCTCTTCCAACTAAAAGAAGAAAAAAAAAGTCCCTCTTCTGTTTGAATTACTTCCATGTCTCCCACAGACATTCTTAAACTACCATCTGGAACACCTGCTGCAACTCACTGATACTGGGTTTAGGTTATAGAGTATTTTTCAAAGTGAGTTGATGAAAATTTTTCAATATGCATTTTGACAAGCTTGAACAACTGTGTTTCCCCATGCATTCAGATCTGTTGCTTCTCTACTAGTTGGTTAACTTCCCTAGACAGGAAAAAAGCGAAACAGGGAACACAACAAACATAGGCATGCTCTCACCTAGTGTTCCTGCAACCATAATATTGTTACTCTATGGTGCTGCTCACATCCACGTAACGCAAGTGTTTTGTTTCTAAGATATATGGCCCTTTTGCAATTTATCATTCCATCTAATGAAGGACAAGGTTTGCATTATTACTGAAAGTCCCCAAAAGGCAATTCCCAAATTCAGTTAAAATATTTCTTTTCAGATAGTGCCACATTCCAGTATTTTTATTCTACTTAAACAGGAAGATGAAATTACCAATTTTATTTTCCTTTATTTTCCCTTCTCATGGTCACCTACTTCCTGAGGTGAGGGGTGGGATGGGCAATATGGTAAATTAAGAAGAATATCTTTTTAACAGAAAACTAGAATTCTAAGTTTGGACCATTCAATATAACCATTAACTTGAATAAGCTACATAAATTCTTAGTCTCTATTTCCACATCAACAAAAGTATTATGGGGTTGGGTTAGATTTTTTCGGAAGGATTTTTGATGCTTAAAACTATTACCCCATAAAATTAAAATTTGATTAAAAAAAGACGAAAATAAAGAATCTGGATACAATAGAGATCACAAGTATATGACTTATCTATCCATGTATGTGTATATTTATTTATGTGTCTATTTATACCTTCACGTTGCAAAAAAAATGAGGTAGCTTACTTTGAGCCAACAAGATAAAAAAAAATTTGTTTTAAGTGAAGTGATGTAATCTAGAAATAAGAATAGCAAGGTAGGACACACTCAGGTTCACTGAATAAAATAATAGAAAACAATGGAGACCAAACGCAAGGCCTCAGATTTAATCTATTAGTGTCAAGGATAGTAACAGAAGTAATTAATCCAGAGCTAGCATATGACAGTGGAACAGTCTACCTAGGTCAATCCAGAAATATCTCTTAGAAGGATGAAGAACTAGTATTATATTTTGCTGCTTGGACACCCTTAAGCCTAAGGATATAAGTACTATGGAAAAATAAAACACATATGATATGATGATACAAAGCATTTACTATAGTAATATAGAAGTTATTTCCACCAAAGTGGTCTATAAGCTGGTCAGTCAGGAGGAAGATATGGGACATGCTTTCTTAACACAGAGCACATGCAAAGTAGAAATGGAGAATTTCAAATAGCTATATGTATTTCTGACACCTCATCTTGATAAACTCCTGAAACCTCTTTGATTTTTGTCTTGATGGACTTTTTGCCTATCACACAGTAAAAGCAACAACAACAAAAAACCAGAATGACATCAGTTTGTAAAAATGTATGGTACCAATAGTGAAAACACCTTTTAAAATTACATTCAGAACAACAACAACAAAAAAAATTAAGGAGCCTTAATACTAGTGACATATACATATAACATTAAGAGACAATAACAAGGTAGCATTTCTTAATTATACTTTGTTCTATATTCTCTATTCAGGAGAACAGTCTTCAAATTAAAAAGGCATTCATATCATTGTGGTTAAAAGAAAGAAGTTTCTCTTCCCCAGATTCTTCTGTCAGTATTAACTGACATAATATACAGATCAGTCAACAAAGGCTCTCTCTCCATAAGCATAGGCAACATGGGCTCTGGAAGCCTGAGGTGGCCCCCAGTCAAAGGACAGTTGCTGGTTGAGAAGCAGAAAGTGCACCTGTGACCAGTGTGCAGGGATTTGGAGGATGGGGGCTGAGTCCTGACAGAAGCTGCTCTATCCCTCAAAGGAGATCTTCCCTCCCATTGCCTGGGACCTATTTGTTTCAGCAGCCTCACCAGCCATTTGAAGACTATAAAGAAAGCAGACATTATTAAATCTGAGGATGACTCAAAAAGGCAGGAGGAATAGCAAATAAGTTAGATCCAGACTAGAGAAAAGCGTGGGTGATAGGTTCAAACTAACAGAATGAAATTTGAAGGAGATAAATACAAAGCCCTCCCACTTACCCTCAAAAAAATCACCTGAATAAAGTAATGTATATAGAAATGTATAGTAATGTATATAGAACAGTAATGTATATAGAAAAGATGACAGCCTTATAGTTGACCACAAGTTCAGTATATAGTCATATGGACAACACATTCACACAGAGGACACTGAAGAACGGAGGCTGCTTAACCAGATGTGGGATGAATTAGGAGAAACTGAGTTGAAAGGGGGATTATATTGATTCCATGATGCTCTAGAGGAAAAACTAAGAATGAAGAGTGGAAGTCAGAAGGCAGATTCTGGCTCAGGATGAAGAAGAACTTTTGAATCTCTAGAGCCAGACAAACATGTCTTCTGAGGGTGTGAGCTCCCAGGGCTTGGAGTTATCTGAGCTGAGGCTGAATGAAATTCTGCAGAGATATCAGGGAGGGGATTTTTATATGGGGTGAAAGAAAGATGAAGTTTGGACTGAGAACGTCCCATCCTCTTCCAACTCAATTATTCCATGATTCTGTGAATTTAGTTGGTGATTTTTCAATGAAATCGCTAACAGACGGGGCACCTGGAAGCAGAGTGAGAAAGGCCACAGGGCCTGGAGAGCCTCTTAATGGATATATAAGTCCTTGAATTATGGAAATTATGGAAGTGGAGATATTTATTAAGCACCATTCAAAATTCCTGCTCAATTGGAAGGTAATGGGAAAGATTTGCTACTCTGGAAACACCCATCCTATGACCAAGCAAAGAAAGCCAAGGAGAGGAAAAGACTTGGAAAACCTCCTTACTGAGAAAAGGGGAGTAAGAGGAAAGAAAACACATGACAAGAAAGGAGAGATATTGTGCATCTTCTCACCTTTGTTCACCCCTATTTCCTACTTACTGTTGTTTTGGATGCTTTTAATTTCTACTCTTCTGGGTCCAATCAACGGCTGACCACATCTGTTCAATTGGAAGTATACGTCATCTTGGTTTTGGAATATAGGCAAGTATGCACTTAGTTTTTCTCCAAGCCAAAAGGTTGCTCAATGTTTAAGGCTTCTGCCGGTGGAGAGCCAGGAAACATGGGACAATTGTATCAGAAGAGGGAGCTGTGCAATAGGGAAGATTAGATTGTTGTCATTCCACATGCCTTTGGGCCATTTTGACGACCTTTTCAAGAGGGGGTCATCCCACCCAGAAAGCAGAACCTCACACAAATTATAATGATATCTTTATACTTCATCTATGAAACTTCTTTCCTCTAAGATCTTGAAGTGCTTCATCTAATTAACAAATTAATCTTTACAAATTCCCAGCAAGACTACAACTATCAGTATATTCACTTTACATACGAAGAAATCTGGAAGTTGACACATAAAGCACAAATCGAAGAATCTAGAAAGGAGAAAGGGAGTCTCCTGAACCCATTTCAAAAGCCATGTAATAGACTGTGAACACAGTTTCCTGAACAGAGTTTAGTAGAACTGATGAACGCGAAACAAATACATTACAGGCCTTGGATAAAAATTTAAAGTCAACTGAAGAAATTTTGGAATTACAGTAGAATTACCTAATGCCCATTCCATTTGGCAGAGGGAACTTTAAAACTTACTGCAACATAAGTCTCCAATGCTCTGGCCTCTTAGATAAAGGATATTTAAAACTTAACTGATTATTATCTTCTCTGGGGGTAAACTCCCCAGCCTAGTAAGTATTTAGGTCCATGGTATTTACAAATATCCTTGTTTGAGGCACTGTGGCCGTTTTTTATGTTTAAACACACATACATACACACAGAGTAATTAGTTGTTGGAAGTAAAAAGTCAGTTGGTGTACTGTACGGCTTGTACATTAAATCTTTTCTCATCTCACTTCAGATTCAGTGGCAAAATAGACAGGCAAATGATTTACATGGAATACATTTAGAACATTCTTGCAACAGAAGAGAGGACATGTGTGGTGAGAATGAGATCGAAAATGGGGAAGTACACACATTCAAATATTCGCCACTTAGCTCTGTGGCTCTTGGTGGATATGGTGCTTTGGGGCAAAGGAGACAGAATGATAGACCAAATAACTTTTCAAGTTGGATGAGCATGATAAAAAGATAGCAGACCAGTGAATTTACTATCTGCAAGGCTAAGAAAAATAGGATCAGATTATGTTTAATAAACATAAAAACTATTTTATTAGGTAAGGTTGGGCAAAAATGCTTGGAATCCAATGCTCACTTGCTCTTCTGCTCTCTTTCATGTGGAAACAGACTGAGGAAATCCTAGATGAAAAAATACAAACCCAGAAATGACCTTTCTGGTTATGAACTGGGACAAAATCTGGAATCAAACTATGAAAATAAAACCAGATTTGAAACAATAGAAGGCAGTGAACAACAGAAACTCCTGAGAGTTTATGATTGGTCTCTTTAGAAGTGTTAGATTATGGAGGTCATTTGCACTTAATGTGCTAGGAGCTTGTTTCATGTCCATCAAAAATCTTTGCTATTTAACTATTGTAAATAAAGAATACAAACCAAAACAAAGAACTTTTGAGCCCATTGAGAAGTTCTAGATACATAAAGTTGGACTTATAAGAGGAGTAATTATTTCCCATGCAAAGTTCAGATGCAAAACATGTAAACATGTAGTCAGTCACTAAGTACTAGGCATTTGCTGAGTGTTGACTATGCTTTCAGTATTGCATGCAACTACGATTCTTAAACATTGGAGCTAATTAGAAATTATCTGGAGAATTTGCCAAAAGCTCAGATCCCTAGCCCTAAAAATTCTATTGGTAGGTCTGAGGTAAGGCCAATATATCTACATGTTAATCAACACCCTAGGCTATTCTGATGCAGACATTCTTTTGACCAAATTCTAAGACTCACTGGGTAGATCAAGAGTACAGTCTGAGTCAGGATCTAGGTCTGCTTCTTACAATGCCCATTGGACTCAAGCTTGGTTTCTTCATCTTTGAAGTGGATGACATAATGATTTTGAACTTCTAGAATTGTTATGAGGTCATATATGTAAGGACCAGACACATGATTAGTGCTTAGTAAATGTTTATTCTCCTCCTCTCTTATTAGCTCTGCTGCTCTATGGAGAACTAAATGAGGCAACATGTTCATTTCCTGTCCTTAAGATACTCCTGATATATTCAGTGGAACAAATTAATTGCCCTAAAGATATGAGGAACTTTTATTTCCCACTTATTTCAATTAGATTGCAATAATCTCATCAAAAAACAAATGAATTTATATTCAGAATGAAATATCTTTAAGACATGCCAATAAATTGCATCTCCAAAACCTCCAGATATTGATTGTATTTGTCAAAGAAGCTTTCTGTCCTTTTGGTAATATGAAGTAGACAAAGAACAGTAGAGAATTGCTCCTATACGTATATTTTTCCCCAGGAAAGTATGGAAATTAATGCAGGCTACATTGTTAAGAAAGTGGTCCGATTTTTTAAAAATTGACTTTATTGAAGTATAATTTTCCTAGAATAAAACAGACCATTTTAAGTATACAGTTCCATGAATTTTGACAAAGGCATATAACTAATCAATGACCTAGCTAAGATACAGAACATTCCCAACATTCTATAAATTTCTCTTGTGCCCCTCTCAGTTAATCCACATGTTAGAAGGGTGTGCTAATCTGATCTATTGCACCATAGATTAATGTTTTCTGGTTTAGATTTGGTTTCTTTTGCTCACGTAATATTGGTGAAATTAATCCTTATTGTTGCAGATGCATTTTTATTGCTGAACAAACAGTATTCTGTTGTAGAACTACACCACAATTTGTTTATTCATTAACCTGCTGATGGGCATTTGGATTACTTTTAATTTGAAACTTTTAGGAATAACACTGCTATGAATATTCATGAACATTTTGTGTATGTATGCATTCATCTCTCAGAATAAATTACAGGTCATATGGATATATATACATTCATTTTCCCTTAGAAATGAAATTACTAGCCATATGATACTTACAGTTTTAACATTATAAGAAATTATTTCCCAAAGGCTTTAATATGAGAGTTTCAGTTGTTCCACAGCATCTCCACTTACCAGTCTTTTTAAAAGTCATTCCAATAAATGTGAAATAGTATCTCAGTATTTTGTTTTAAGGGAGAGAGGCGGGGGAGGGGTAGAGAAAGAGGGAGTGGGAGAGAATCTGACACAGGCTCCACACCCAGCAGGGAAACCCACAAGGGGCTTGATCTCACAACCCTGAGATCATGACCTGAGCTGAAATCAAGAATCGATGGCTTAAGCGACTAAGCCACCAGGTGCCCTCAATATGTTTTTAATTTGTATTTCTCTAATGACTATGGACTCAACAAAGCTGAGTCATTGTTGAATGTTGAACATCTTTTCATGCACTTATTGGCTGCTCCCATAACTCGGTGAAGTGTCTGTTCAAATATTTTGCCCATATTTTAAGCGGAGATGGCTGTATTCTTATGGTTGAGATTTTGTTATATCTTGAGTACAGGTCTTTTGTCAAATTTTTTTTTTAATATTTTCTCATCGTCTGTGGTTTGCCTTCTCATTTTCCTAACAGTGTCTTTTGAAGAGTAAAAGTTTATCATGACTAGGTATTGGATTTTGTCAGATCCTTTTGAATACTTATTGAGAAAATTACATGGCATTTCTCCACTATTCCTCGTGATATATTACACTTGAATGTTGGAACGACCTTGGATTCCTGGAATAAGCCACATTTAGTCATGATATGTTATCTTCTTAAAATGTATTACTGGATTTGATTTGCTAATATTTTGCTAATTGTTTTGTATCTATGTTCATAGGGGACATTATTCTATAGTATTCTTTTCTTCAACTTCTTCGTCACATTTTGCAACCAGAGTTATGCTGGTCTTACAAATTCATTGGAAAATGATACCTCCTCACCCTCTATATTTTTAAAGAGTTTTGGTGAAGTGCTGTTATTTTCTCTTCAAATTTTTCATGAAAGTCACCAGTGATACCATTTGGGCCTGGAATTTTCTTGATGGGAAGTCTCCTTGATTACAAATACAATGTATTCAGTAGAGTTGAGGCTATTCAGATTTTTTATAGCATCTTCAGCTAGGCTTGCATGGGGTGTTTTTCAAAGAATTCATCTATTTTATTAAAGTCAATTAATTTATTGGCAAAAAGTTTATAATATTCCCTTATTATATTTTTAATATCTGTTGGATCTGTAATAATATTGCCTTTTTCATTAGTGGCAATTTGTGTTTTAATATTTACTTTAACTCCTTCTACTGACATTTTTCTAGACTTATCCTTTTTTATTCATTTTTTAGTGGTTGCTCTAGAGATTAAAATATGTATTCTTAAATGACCACAGTCTACTTAAAATAAATATTGCACTATTTCATGCTTCACACTTTAAAATTTCAAAAATACAAAAAACTTACAATAGTGAAATTCCGTATCCCTCCTGTTACAATAATATAGTTTAGCCTCTCACACATTAAAAAGCTATATTATTATTATCATCATCATCAAACAGTAGGTTGTCTTTAAAAGAAATTAAGAAAATAAATAAAAATTAAAAACAAAACAAAATACATGTCCTGTCCTCTTCCATTTTTTCTGTACTTCCTTGATCATTTCTTATAGCTCAGTTTTCATGGCAATGAATTATCTCCATTTTTATACTTATTTTGAAGATTATTCTCACTAGCCATAGAATTCTTGGTTGCCTTTTTTTTTTCTCTTTCATCACTTTAAAAAAATTGTTCCATTATAGTCTGTGATGCATTGTTTCTGATGATAGGTTACCTATCATTTCTACAGTTTTTCCATTGACTTTAAGGTGTCTTTTTTCTGTAGCTTCTTTTAGAGTTCCTTTCTTTGATTCAGCACATTGCTGTGATGTATGCAGTGTAAGCCTTGGCCAAAGGTCCAAGGTGAGTCAGCGTTTAAGCTTCTTTGCTCCCCTCCCTCCACTTACCCCTTGCGCACCTCTCCTCCATGTTCATCTGCCCTGGGAATGTCAGTCCATAAGTCATCAGGAATTTTTATCTCTGCTTCCTTCACTCAGCATGACTGCAAATCTTTGGGCTTCCTTTACCTGTGTGCTCTTAGGCAGTTAGCAAGAGCAATGATGGGGCTTGACATTATGTGTTCACTTTCTCCAAGGATCACATTCCCCAGGCTGCTTGATGTTCAGTGCCTAAAAACAGCTTCCTCAGATAATCTGACCAATTTTATAGTTGTTTACAATGGGAAGGCATGTAAGGTCTCTGTTAACTACCATGGTCAGAAATGGAAGTCCACTGCCAAAGACTGATTCAATTTCCTCTATCACATCAGATATTAGGGAAATGCATAGAAGGATGTATGTGCATCTGCACAATTACGTAATTTTACTACTTCTGTGCTGATAGCGCTTACGAGCAATGACATATCATTAGCAACAAGCATCCAGTACCCAAATTTTGGCTTTAAATACCAATGGAAAAACTTCTAAAAATAATAAGAAAGATAGGATATAAATTTAACTGTGCTTGCTATATAAAAACAATAGTCAATTATAAAATATAATTGAGTAGAACTTCCCATTTGTAATAGTAACAAAAAAATACCTAGGCATAAATATAACAAGGAATGTTAAAAACTGTATAATAAAAACTTTAAAACTGTATAGAAAGACATGAAAATCGACTTGAATTAATGAAAAGCCATACCAGGGTCTTGCTTAAGAAAATTTAACATCAAAAAGATGCAATTCTCCTTGAGTTACTTTTTAAATATTCTAAGACCACAATTAAAATAGTGACCTTTATTTTTTTGTAGTTAGTCCAATCTTTCTAAATCAATAAGGAGGAAATAATCAAAGAATAGGCACAGAATGGCATTCTAGTGTATTTTTCCCCAAGAACTGCATGAATCATTGACCTCACAAATATCATATTCAGTAACATTCTTCACCTTACCTTGAAATCTTTACTTTTTAAAGCTCATGGCAGGATGTTAAGAAAAAAAAATTATTTTAAAAGTGGTTGCAAAAAAGAAGGGGAAACAATATGTGTTGTTTTAATGATTTGATATGTCTCTATGAACCACCCTAATGGTATGCTTTGAAGTGGAGGTAGAAATTAATCTAATTAAATTAATGTAGCTGTATGAAGAGAGCCAGAAACTGAAGGCAAAAGAGAGAGGAGAACCATTCATTTCATCTGATCAAATATGAGCTGCCTATAGAGGTACTTGAAGGATTGGATATCCATATATGGGACTTCGAGTCACCAAAGGGGATATGGTGGTGGTCCTAGGACTGTGCCAGAAATGAAAGTTTCCAAAAGGGCCCAAAAAAAGGATATGGGAAAGTATCAAGTTACATGTATTCTGAAGTCAGTCATGTTCCATATTTTACTATTCTCCTCCACCAACATCGTCTCATTTTATTATTTATCAAGCTTTCTTTGGCACAGATGGGGTGTGGGGTGGTGAAAAAAATAGAAATTTTCAGTGAGAAAATAATCAAGTAATATTATTAACAATTCAATTCACTTTAACAGTGAAGAATGTTCTAACTTATGTAAGTCCAAAACAGCTAAAAATTGTGTTGGAAGTTATTATGATTTGGAAAACATTTTTTTTTCTAAATCAAAAATATGACTTCCTTTTACTCATATATTTTTTTTTATTCAGACACATAGAAATCTTCATCAAAAAGCAGAAACCCTGAAGATTTATTTAAGCAGAAAATTCTGGAGCATTTCAGTACATTAGTACTGATTTTAACCAAATGATTCCATTTGTATCCAATGCCAGCTTTATTTACAAGAGATGATCCACAGATACCAAAGAGCAGTCTGTTTTGCCCCCCCCCCCCCCAACACTCTGTTCACCTCTCTGGTGAAGGGATTCTGAACCACTAATTCAGCACTGGGCAGGATGCCAGAGTTCAAGGGTTGGCCAGGAAGGATGGGAACCCTCCTTAGATCAGGGGCTCCCAGTAACGAGCAAATGAAAACAAAGGAAAATGAGAAAAGGGTGGAGGTTGGCTGTGAGTTGCTGACTTTCTGAGTTTCTATTTTAGATCACTTGAATGGAATCATTAGGGCGGATGCCATTTCTACACTATTATGAAGGTCACCAGAAATGGGATTTGGCATCTTGCTTCTCTTTCCACCTCAGCAAGTCCTACGCTAAAGCTTAACCAGAAAAAGTGCTTTAGACCCTATTGTGAAAACATTATCTAAAGGTGTAGCCTTACACTGCACTCTGCCAGCAAACACAGAAAAATGAGCATAATAAAACCTTAGATAGTTCAAGATCATTTGGGGCTCCACTGCAGAAAATATTTAGCATATTAAAGCCATTGTTGTAGAATGTTAAACTCTTCTCTTTTGCCTTTACTGAAACTACATTCTTCATTCTTACTGTTTATCTTCTTTGATGTTTTCTCTATGTTCTTGCTGTTTCCAGACCCTCATCACATGTATCCCCCAAAGGACATACTTTTCTTTCTCCCTTTCTTTTTTTCTTTTCTTCTTTCTTTCTTTCTTTCTTTCTTTCTTTCTTTCTTTCTTTCTTTCTTTCTTTCTTTCTTTCTTTCTCCCTCCCTCCTTTTTCTTCCTTCCTTCCTTCCTTCCTTCCTTCCTTCCTTCCTTCCTTCCTTTCTTTCTTTCTTTCTTTCTTTCTTTCTTTCTTTCTTTCTTTCTTTCTTTCTTTCTTTCTTTCTTTCTTTCTTTCCCCTTGTCTCGATATCTCCCTGGATCTCAGCTTTCACTTCTACATAAATTGTTTCCAAATTCACACTCTGACCCTGACTCCTCTTCTGAGATCCAGACTCATATTTCCAACTAGCCGATATTTTAATCTATGTGCCCTTGCCCACCTAGATGAACCTTGTCCAAACAACTCAGGTGAAACATTCAGGCAATGTTCCTTTTATAAAAAGTGTAAGTATGTGGCTACAGATGCTTTAAAATGGCTTTTATAATCATAATCCAAGTGTCTGCAACCTGAATGCCCCCAAAGCTCCAGACATCTGAAATTCTTTGATAATCAAAGGGGAGAAGGCTGAAAGTCTCACACCATGTAATGTCCCTCCTGATATCTCCAAGGATTCTTGAAGAAAGGGAACAGGTGGGATGGAATGGGAGGTTATATTTCCACTAGCCACCTCTCCTAGTCGTCTTGTGTCCAATTTCCTGCTTTGATTAAATTCTGAGTCTTAAGGGCTTCTTTCTTCTTTATGTTGCACATATGCCAATGACTCCCAGATTGATCTCTCCCTTGAGCTCTGTAATAAATTTCCTAAATGCCTTTTCAACACTCAACTTGGATATCTGATAAGCATCTCGCACTTAAAGTACACAACACTGGACTTTCCCCCACCCCACACCTGTTTCTGTAATTTTCCTCATCTCAGAAAATGGTACTACCATTCGTCTAATGCTTTGAGCTCAAAATCCAGGAGTCATCTTTGATTTTTCTCTCTCCCAAATACCCAGTAATCTATCCACTCTATTTTCAAAATATATATTGAATCCAACAATTTCTCACCCCCTCTGATACTGTCATCATCTCTCATCTGGACAACAGAATAGCCTCTTAGTGTCTATTGTTTTACTGTTTCCATGCTTGCCACTGTACATTCTAATTCTTCATAAAATCACCATGATTGTCCAAAACAAGACAAATTATGTCAGTTCTTAATTTTAACCCATCTAGTGCACCTCCTTCAAACCCTTTAGCATAGTTAACAAGTCCTCTGTGGTCTTCCTCTCCTATCATGTTCTCCCTTCTTTCTTTTTTTTTAAACGTTGTTATAAATGATTACATTTGTTATTTTAACCATTCTACATAAAGATTAATTTATATTTTAAAAATTAATAAATATAAAGGCTAATAAACTTCCACGAAACTAAGAGCAAATTGTTCAGTTTTTTAATATATTATTTTTTTATTATTGTGTTCAGTTAGCCAGTATATAGTACATCGTTAGTTTTTGATGTAGTGTTCAAAGACTCATTAGTTGCCTATAACACCCGGTGCTCATCACCACACATGCCCTCCTTAATACCCACCACCTGGTTACCCTATCTCCCCCCACACCTTCTGTAACCCTCAGTTTGGTTCCCAGAGTCCAGTCTCCCACGGTTTTTCTCCCTCTCTGATTTTTTCCCATTCAGTTTTCCCTCCCTTCCCCTGTGGTCCTCCACACTATTCCTTATGTTCCACAAAAGCCATCAATGAAAAGCCCACAGCGCATATTATTCTCAATGGGGAAAAACTGAGAGCTCTTCCTGTAAGGTCAGGAACATGACAGGGATGCCACTGTCATCACTTTTGTTCAACATAGTGGTAGAAGTCCTAGCCTCAGCAATCACATGACAAAAAGAAATAAAAGGTATTCAAATTGGCAAAGAAGTCAAACTCTCTCTCTTCACAGATGACATGATACTTTATGTGGAAAACCCAAAAGACTCCACCCACAAATTACTAGAACTCACACAGCAATTCAGCAACATGGCAGGATACAAAATCAATGCACAGAAATCAGTTGCATTTCTATACACTAACAATGTGACTGAAGAAAGAGAAATTACAGAATCAATTTCATTTACAATAGCACCAAAAGCCATAAGATACCTAGGAATAAGCCTAACCAAAGAGGTAAAAGATCTATACTCTAGAACAGAACACTTATGAAAGAAATTGAGGAAGACACAAAGAGATGGAAAAACATTCCCTTGTTTCTTAAAGCTCCATCCATCATGGCTTTCCTATTCTTCCCTTAACACAACAATCTCTTTTCATTTCAGGCCATTTGTACTTGATGATTGTTTCTGCGTGTTATGCTCTTTTACCAGTTTTTTAGTGTCTATAATTTAAGTTAGGATTCTCCCACATAACATGGTTATTTGTGCTTAATTTTAATCTCTACTATGAAAATCGTTAGCAGTTGAATTGCCTTAAATTAGAACGGACACTCCTTACTCATGTTCCATTTCCTTAGCTCTTAATTTCTTTCTTTTTAGCACTTATGCTAACTTTAGATTATATTATATACTTGTTTACTTTTTCATTGTCTCCCTCTGCTCCTCCATAAAGTATGAGGTCCATGAGGGTGGAATCCCTAGTGCCTGGCACACAGCAGGCACTTGAAATATGTTTGTAGGTTAAATAAACATGCGGCATTTGTCAATCAACTTTTTAGAACTTCCCTTTCCACATCTGTAAAATACAAAGAATGACAAGATTAAGGTAAATATACTCCTGAACACTTAAATACTCTTTTTTATTTGTCTGTAGAGCGATTCAGCTGTCTTTTCATGACCAAACGACAACAAGGATCCCAAAGCACCATACACATGACCGAGGCCATAAAGACTGGCTTACCACCCACCCACTCCACACACAAAGTTCTGTTAATTGTCTCTGCTTAAAAAAAAAAAATTTGGTGGCTTATCCAAAACCACTATTTTTTTTTGCATATTTATCAACTATGTAATATCTGTACTTTTTTATCTTACTTCTCCAGTTATTTTCACCTTTTTCCCCTCCAGCCTGGACCAGCTAACTGACCATGGAAATCCCCTGATAATTAATTTTATTTGCACAAAAATGGAGGTCTCTGCCTTGAAGGTATCCATGGAATGCTTTCCCCTACCTCCTAGAGATAGGCACCATACTTTCTCAAAGTCCAGGTTAATTATTGTATCTATTAGGTCAGGAACACTCCTCCTCTTTGAGGAGACTATTTCCTTCACTGGACACTTTCTTCTTTGCATTTCATGATTCAGGAAATCGGTCTTCACGACTATGGTTATTTATTATTTCCCATGGGCGAGTGGCATATTCCATGGTAACTTACACAATCAGCAATTAGAAAATAGCCTTCATCAAAACAAAGGTCACGACCTTCAGTTTCGGACAGAGTTATTGGTCACAAAACTAGTCTGATAAATTGTGGGGATCAGCGTGGGGATCCATCCTGACTCTCCACTGGCAGACTGTTACCAACCAGCCAGGCCTCTGCATATGATAGCAACGTTCGCAAACACAATAACAGTGGTACAATACCTATATAGAGATGCCTACACTTATATCTTTTATTCCAAATCAAACCAGATAGTAAAGCAGGCAAGAGAAGATGCGTGGAACATATAAAACCTGTAAGAACATATAAAAGCAAATATCTAGTAGGTAGCAGATGCCATACGAGGAGGAACATAGGGCTTCTTGTCCCAGAATATCTCACCTGGTTGTGAGATCATTTCATTACTTTGGATACTCTCAGTGCCTCTGAAGTTTTTGTGTTATTTTTCAGTTATGAATACCATCTTCTTACCCTTAAGTCAGGGCCTTTGTGGATATTAGCCCATTAATCATCACCAGTGTTCTGGGGTAGTTAGGAGAAACTTCATTTTGCAGCTGAGAAAACAGAGACTGAAATCAATTAAAGCACGTGCTCGAAGTTACCCAGGTAGTTAAGAGACAGGTATTTTGCAAACCCAGGTCTGGTGCATCAGTTTCTGAAGTCTAAGCTCTTTAAAGTTAGCATACAGAGCTCACCGCCCACTCACACCGCAGTGGCTGCGAGGAATTACTGGTGAACAGTGGTAAAAACCCTGGACCCAGAGTCAACAGACTGAGTCCCAAGCCTTGGGCCTCTGTGACTTGCTGGCAACGGGGACGCCATCTACCTTTCCTCACATGTAAAATGGATTTTAATGATATTAGCTTTACCTTCCTTATCAGAATCAAATTCAATAACACATGGAAAATGCTGGCACAACTGCAAAGTGCTATTTAAATGCATGGCATTATGTTATTTTGTAAGCATTCTGAAGTCACCTTTTAGTACAGATATTATTTGGCTGAAAATGGATGGCAAGCTCCTCATGGTGGAAATTAAGCCTATTATTTCTTGGAGCTACTTGCTCCCAGAATTCATCTTGTGCTTGATGGAAAAACCCCTCCCCATCTCACTTCGCTCAGGTTCCCATATTTATTTTATCTGATTAGTACATCCCCTGTCCCTTGGAGGGAGAAGGCAGAGCAGAACAGCACAAAGCCCCCTGGGTACGGCTGAGGAGCTCCAGGATGTAAGGTGAGGTGCATATGGGTTGGGGGAGGCATGGATTGAACAAGTGGGGAGCTCCAGCAGACCTCACTTATGTAGCTGTAGCTTACGTCTCTTCAAATCAAACTACTAACAGGCTTCCTCTCTATACCATTATTCTATCCCTCTCTGTTAACCAATTTACTTGGCCAACTTTTCTGATCTATATAATCATAACCATGGGAGAAGCTGTTATTTTTCCCTCTGATTTATTTATCTAGTCCCCCTTTTACATATTCTGCATTGATTATCATCTGTCTCTATGACTTGTCCGTAGTGATCAGTTCAGCAAATATCTGTGAAATTGATTCATTTCTTGGGGCTCCTGAACATTTTTCTGGTCTTCTTCCTTGTTGCACCCCAATTGGAACTAAAGGAAATACTACCTTTTTATTTTTTTAATTCCTTAGAGTAAAAATATCACCACTGTCTCATTCTCTCTCTCTCTCTCTCTCTCTCTCCCCAATTTTGTGCTTAAATACACTTCTACATCTATATATGTAAGCATACAATATTGGTTGTGTAACGATCAGTGAGGCTATTCTCATCTTGCAATTCACCGAACAGCTCATCAAAGAGTAACAGTGAAGGGAAACTGTATCTAACACAACACAGGACACAATTTCTGTTTCTCATGAGTGCTAACCTTACAGTTCTGTTTAGTTTCCTAGGACAACTATTACCAAGTACCCGAAATTGTACAGCTTAAAACAACAGAATTTTATCCCCTTATACTTCTGGAGACCAGAAGTCCAAAATCAAGGTGTTGGCAGTCTTGTTCTCTTGAGGCTTTATGGAGGATCTGTTCCATGCCCTTCTCTTAGCTTCTGGTATTGCCAGAAATCCTTTGCCTTCCTTGGCTTGTAGCTGGATAACTCCAATCTCTGCTTCTGTGGTCTCATGACTATCTCCCTATGTCATCACAATATCTGTCACTGTGTGTTTTACCCTCCTCTTATAAGGATACCAATCATACCGGATTAAGGGCCCAATCTCCTCTACTATGACCTCATTTTAACCTGACACATTACATCTGCAATTACTTTATTTTCAAGAAAGGTCATATTCTGAGGTTCTGGGAAGGACATGAATTTGGGGGGCCCACTATTCAACCCTGTACAGGTTCCCTATGAGGCAGTTGTCAGGAATCAGCACCTGCCATTCCTCTGCTGCTTTAAGGGCAAGTGTGCGAAAAACTAAGTTACCTTGTAGAGGCTTTGGTATTAGGTTTTGGTGGAAAGAACTAGATGATTAGGGTTGCTTTTTCTGACTATATATCAGAACTCTCTCTTTGTATATTACACTCCTATCTAAGACCTCGTCAGCCTGGTATACATGTTGACATATAATTCTTGGGCTCTATAACACAGGGTTTTATAAATACATTCACAATCCTTTACCCCTTACAGATTATTCTAGAATCTATAAAGAAGTGAAAACCAATTTTTTTTTTTCTAAGTTTGATACCAGTCTCTTCTGGTAGCAAAACCTGACTTGAACAGATACAGGTCTCTTTATAATGTGAATATTTATATGCTTCACTGAAAAAAGATTAAGTTTTATTAAGGGGTGCTGTCCAGACACTCCTTAACACTGGGAGTTTTATGTTATATACTGTTTATGTACCCTATTACTTTTTTAAATTCTGAAAAAAATCCTAAATATGAATTCCCAAATACATCGGGTTCCACAGATTTTGGAAAAGAAAATAAAGGCCTATTCTTTCAATTAGGGTTAATCCAATCAAGAAGAAAAGCTGCCACCATTAGCTTTGAGTTCTTCTAGTTCAGTGATTCTTAGACCTGTCTGCACATTACAATCACCTGGGGAGCTTTCAAAAATCCTAATGCCTGGGCTATACCTTAGGTCAATTTAATCAGAATCACTGGGGGCAGAACCTAGGCATTCTCATTTCTGAAACTCCCCAGCCAATTCCAATGTCTACTGTCTTGGTCCTAACCCAGTCATTCACAGTCCTTCCTGGTTAAGCCAATCAAAAGTCCTCTCCATCTGCCTCCCATGACCAAATCCTGACAGCACTTACCTACCATGAGGCACAAACAGTTACAAACAAGAACCGGAACCGGTAAAAACCAAAGGAGTCCACATCTTGTGGGTTGAAATGGATCCCCGCCTAAAGATAGGTCCTAACCCTGAGAATCTCAGAATGTGAACTTATTTGGAAATAGGATCATTGCATATGTCGTTAGTTAAGATAAAGTCACTCTGGAGTGTATGGGGGGGGGGGGGTCTTTAATCCAATACGACTAGTGTCCTTACAAGAAGAGGAGAAGGGAGACACACAGAGAGGAGTGTCATGTGCAGACACAGACACACACACAGGGAGAAGACAGCCACATGACAATGGACACAGATTTTGGAGTGATGCATCTACAAACCAAGAACACTAAGGATTTCTGGTAAACACCAGAAGTTAGGAAGAGGCAAGGAAGGATTCTACAGGTTTCAGCAGGAGTGAGGCCTTGATAACACCTTGATTTCAGACTTCTAGATTCCAGAACTATGAGAATAAATTTCTGTTGTTTTAAGCCACCCAGTTTATGGTACTTTGTTACATAAACTCATATACAGTGTGTGGGGGAATGAACCACCACACCATGTGCAGGATGTCCCCCAGACTTCTCCAGATCCACCATGAACAGGGATGCCAAAGCACTACAACTAGAGGTGAACTGAAGGGGCCAACCGGTTCACCGTGAGAAATACAAATAGTAATAACTAACGTGAATGGAGGGTGCCCATTACCTACACTAGGTCATTTAATCCTAAACAACCCTTTGAGAAAAAAAATCCTATTTTTATCCTTATTTTAGAAAAGAGAAAGCTGAGCTTCCCACAGATCAAGTAACTTGCCCAGTATTGCTCCAATAATGAGAAGAAGAGCCAGGATTTGAATCCAGTTGTACGTAACCCCAGAGCCCCTGCTCTTAATGTCAGCTTGGTAGGAAACTCTCAGTGAGCCCAGTAATGGCACGCCAGGGCAACTGTCTTTAACAGTCAGAGGGCCTACTTCCGCCTGCCGAGCTACAAGAATGAAGAGTCGTGATGTGACAAACACAGGAGTTTGGCATCTAGCTCTTGCAGCTGCCAGAAAGAATTAAACAAAGTGAATGAAAGCAAAGGAAAAGCAATAACAAAAACACAAGCAGCAGCAGCAGCAGGAGGGAGGGCCCAATTACTACTGGTGGAAGTGTGAGGAAAATCAAAGTTGGTGATGGTTCAAGGTTATGTTGAAATTCCAAAGCAGTGGGCTTGCATAACCATGAAACATGGAAATTAAAGTATTACTGATGTTCACGCTGTTTATTTCAGGACTTCACTTTCCGCCTCACTTGTCTCAACGAGTCTCCGTTCAGTCATGCGCTAACCACCACAGAGAAGGGAAAAAGATGAAGATGTGTGTGGTTATGTGTGTGTTGGGGGTACCTTAAAATACTGAATTAATCGGGACTAGGAAAAACTACAAAAAGTATAATATAATCTACTTTGTTTGCTTCTGACTCTGCGCATTCATATTCTGTGAAATAAAGCAAATCGCAGCCATTATAAGGTTCCCACAACTACAAAATATTTTTTAGGCCAAAGCTTTCCGAATTCACCTACAAAAGCACTGATTACTTCCGAGTCCTCCCCAATAACCATTACTAGGTTTATTTAGCATTTCCCATGTCCCAGACACAGACATATTTAATCCCCAGAATAGACTTACCAAGAACGCATGGTTATCACAATTTTGGAGAAAACTGAGCTTACAAGAGTGAAGTAACTGGCCCCAGGTTACACAGGTACCAAGAGGAAGAAGCAACATTCAAACCCAGGGCTGACTGTCTGACATACTGTTTTTCTCCCACTGTACATCCACTGTCAATGACCCCCTCCCCTTAGTATGTAACTACCTTTCTGTTAGTGCTGTATATGTGTTGATGTCTAACTGCATAGCTTTATTTTTCTTAGACTAAAGATTTTAAGCTAGGAAACCAGAAAAGGCAACCCAGGCTTACGCTCCCACACATGTCATTACAATGCTTTCTTCAGTGTGTTTGTATTTAAGGCAAACAATGGTTTCCCCATAGCCTTTTCAGAGCAGAGTGGCTGTACAAACTCTCAACTAAGGCTCTGTTCAATTTTCTTAACACAGTACTCACTTGCCACCTGTAGTTTGAAAATTAACAAATAAATATATATACATGCCAAAATTTGATTTCATTTCATTCCCTTAAACAAAAGGACAGGACAGACATCATTGTTGCTTACCCTTCCCTTCACAGAGCACATGAGTAGATTCCTGGGAGCATGACAAAGAATCAATATTTTTTATGCCTCATCCTTTCAGGATATGGATAAAACACTAGAAGGTCAAACCCAGGAAAAATTGCCCTTAAGTAATATGATCATTAGAAAAAAAATCAGGAATTTTGCAAAGATTCATAAAAATGAAAAAAGTAAGAAAGCTAATTGGAAAATTTAATATGTAAATTTCCAAATTCAGTCCAAACAACCAGTATCTGTGGGAAATTTTGCTTAACTTCTTATGGTTCTTCCTGATCAATTGTCAAAGATGATTGTAGAAAAGAGGTCTGGGTCAGAGATAAGCTAAATGTTCAGTACATCCTGTTTCATATTCCTCATTCCTGGAAATACAAAAACCTATTTTCCAACTGCTTGAAGATAGGTGAAGACATACGATGAGTTCTAGCCAATAAATTGTGAATAGTGTGGTGAGAGTCACTTTCAGGATGAGGCTGTGCAGAGGAAATTCAATCCTCTACTTCCCTACCTCTGTGATCAAGGAGGCCTTACATTGAGATGGTAGAGACATAAAATAGGCTGCATTGTTGAACCATGGAAACTGTTACCCTGGTGAGTTACCTGAACCTGTAGCCAATTTCATGGGGGTAAACATAATTCAACAGGAAAACCATTTGTGCCTGGTGTTTTCTTTGTGGAAGAAGTTTTAATAATGAACTTAGTTTCTCTAATAAGGATAGAGGTATCTTGAAATTAAAGTATCACTGATGTTTGCAATGTGTATGTCCGTGCTCCATTGTGTACCTTTACCTCTACTTTGTTTCAACAAGTCTTAAATCATGTACTTACCACCATATTTATACATGGAGTTTGTCCATTTGTCTCTATTTTTGGCCTTTTTGTGCTTTATTGATTTTTTTAAGTACATTTATTTTCTTCTTTCTCCTTATTTTGGATTTGCATTCTTCCCCCAGCTTTCTAAGGTAGAAAAGGTCTTAAGGATTTCTTGCTCCTTGATAGTAAACCCTTCGTTTTGAAATATAAGCATTTAAAGTTCCATGTACACTTGAAAAAAAAGTGCATTCTCCAGTCGTTAGCTATAGTGTTTTATGAATACTAATTAGGTCAAGTTCATTGAAATCTTCTAAATCTTTAATATTTTTTTCTCAAGTTGTTCTATCCATTGCTTAGAGAAGAGTGCTAAAAACTTCAACTGTAGCCATGGATTTTTTTATTTCTCCCTTAAATTCTGTCAATTTTCATTTCATGTATTTTGAAGTTCTGTTACTAGGTACATGCAAATGTCTTCCTGATGCCTTGGTCCTTTTACCATTATAAAACATACCTTTCATATCCCCAAATATATCTGGGAATCTCTTCCTCTTGACATATTCTTTGTTCAATATTGATACAGACACTCTAGTCTTCTAATTTGCTTTCAACTTACTTGTGCTTTATCTTTAAAATACACACCTTATAGATAAAATGTATCTGGGTCTTGCTTTCTAAAAATCCAATCTAGTAATGCCTTTTAATTGGAGTGCTTAGAGCAGCTCCACTTAATATCAGTTTTGAGACAGTTGGATTTAGGTCTATCATTTTACTATTGTTTTGTGGTTGCTCCCTCAATTTTTGCTTGTCAGTTCCTTTTCTCCTGCCTTCTTTTAGATTAACTGAATATTTTTAGAACTCAATTTGATCTATGGGATTTTTAGTGATACCTTTTTTACATTAATTTTTACTGGTTAAGAAATTACAATATATATCCTTGACTTTTTAGAGTCTATTTAGTGTTAATATTGTATTACTTTCCATAAAAGATAAGAAGCTTGCAACTAGGGGTGCCTGGTTAGCTCAGTCGGTTTAGGGACTGCCTTCAGCTCAGGTCATGATCCTGGGGTCCTGAGATTGAGCCCTGCATGGGGCTCCTTGCTCAGTGGAGAGCCTGCTTCTCTCTCTGCTTGCCTCTCCCCCTGCTCTCTCTCTCTGTCAAATGAGTAAATAAAATCTTTAAAGAAAAAAAGAAGCTTGCAACTATATATGGCCATTTACCCCTTTCTTTGTCTTTTATGCTGAATTTGACGCATGCATCACATCTATATTTATTATAAAACTCCATTATAAATTATTATAATTTTTACTTAAAAATTATATGAATTTTTTAATTAAGAGGAAAATATCTTCTAAATTTGCCCTTATATTTATGATTCCATCCAGGGCTCTTAATGACTCCCTGAAGATCTGAGTTTCCATCTGACATTATTTTTCTTCAGCCTAAAGACCTTTCTTTAGCACTTTTTATAGTGTAGGTTTGCTGGCGACAAATTCTCAAATTTGCTTCTTAACTGAAAATGTTCTTGTTTTGTTTTTATTCTTTTTTTATTATTCACTTTTGAAGAATATTTTTACTTGATATAAAATTCTGCATTGAGAGGTTTTTCTATTTAGACCTTAAAAATATTGTTCCACTATTTTTCTGGACTCCATTTTGACTAATGAAAAGTCACACAGTTTTAATCAAGTCATCGTTCTCCTATGCATAATGTCTTTTTCCTCTGTCTGCTTTCAAGATTTTCTCTTTTCCCTTCTTTTGAGAAGTCTCCTATGATGTGCAGAACTGATTGTCTTTATATTCACATCTTTCTCATTCATAGAACTTTTTAAATCTAAAACTATTTTTTTCGTTTTTATTAATTAAAGCAATTTCAGCAACTTTTTCCTCAATTTTAAAAAAATCAACTTCTTCTTATGGGATTACTATTACATATATATTAGAGCTTATGAAATTGTCCCACCAGTCCCTAAGACTGTTCGTTCTTTTACAAATTTTTTTCCTCTGCTTTTTAGATTGGATAATTTTAATTAATCTATTTTCACATTTATTGTCTTTTTTGTTCTATCATTTCCAATTACTAGGCCCATCCAGTACTTTTTCCTTACCAAATATTTTATTCCTCAGTTCTAGAATTTATAATGTTCTTTAAAATAGTTTATACTTCTCTGTTAGGATTTCACTCTTTTCACTGATTATAAACATAGTTTTCTTTATTATTATTATTTTTTTATATAGTTGTAATAGCTGCTTAAAAATTCTTGCCTGCTGAGGTAACCAGGTGATGGGTATTAAGGAGGGCATGTGTTGTGATGAGCTTCAAATTTGTTTTTGTCTGTTTGTTTGTTTTCTTCCAGGATATCATGAATGTTCTGTTGTGGAGACTCCGGATTCTGTGATTTCTTTGGCTACAACTCAAACCACAAATTCTCTCACCCCTGCACTTGACAACAGTAAAATCTCAATTCCATTCTCTTAGCCTTTGCTGTGCCGCATGGAAAGCACCCAGTCTGACAATTTTCTATCTGAGGTTTAGCCCTGTAGAGCTGCGACTGGGGCTTGCCATCAGGCTAAGATGCCTGAAACATTTGGAAACTACCTTGTGTTGTTGCTTCTTCCAAGTGTTGACTTCTCTCCAGTATTTCCCTGGTTTGGTCATGTGTAAGGACCTTCAGGTGTTTGCTATTTATATTTTGTCCTGTGCTTACAAATATGACCTGCTCTTGGGTTAGTCCAATAGGAGATATTTGGGTATTATGAGAAGTAAAACCTACCAGCAGTGAGGGACAAGCTTTGTGTGGTTACCCACTGGTATTAGGAAGCAATTTGTAATGCAGCATGATTTAGGCTATCTTGAGTAATACAAGGTACCAACTGTAGTATTTTTGTTTTGATTCTAAAATACTCAGGTTTAGTTTATTTTGGAAGCCGAGTTTCTTGAGCTTTTATATTTAAGGTGCTTGAAAACATAAGGTCATTTTTATTGGCTTCCATAAATTTTCTGTGGGACATTGATCTTGGAAAATAAAATATGTCAGTTGGAGTACTTTTCAGAAAAGTAACCCCTGCAAAGTGTGAAAGATTATTTTATTCATAATTGATTTTCCTAATATTTAGTATCATACCTTCCTGCGCATTAGGATCCCCTTGAGACAGCCTAAATTTTTTTCTCACAATTTAAATTTTTCTAGACATTTTGTATTTCCCATTTTATATGATACTTAAAACTTTTGACGAAATCAGTTCATTCTTTGTCTAAGGATTTTGTTTCATTTTAGAATGGTGCCTGGCTGCTTTTCCCTTTCTATATCCCTTCCAATTGGAGGAAACTAGACTGATAAAGCTGATTTTATTTCAAACAAGCCAATAGAATTAGAATAGTAATGAGCTTTGCATTGAACTTTTAATTATTTAACGTTCACTGATAAATTATTGAGCCCCTACTATTTACAAATCCATTATTTTATTCTTATCTTTGATAGGCAAGGGTAGGGCTACCTGTGGTTCACATATTCAAACTGTTAGTAGATAACACACACAGTGTCTAGAAAATTATATAACATTATCCAACTTTACACACTGGGATCATTTATTTTAACTTATAAAAAAAATGCTCTAGACAAATGGGGATTAGGGTAATTGCCCCGATTCTTTTAGATTCAGACCCTCAATTCTCCATTCTTAAATGTCTTCCTGGAGTTTGAGATAAACAGAGAGCCTTTGCTCCCACTTATCTCTCATCACTTCTTCCATTCTTTCATTTACTCTATATCGTTTGGGTTTCTCAGCCCTGTGGTCCCACCTTCCTTCGCTGGTTCTAGTTGTGCTCCCCAGGGCGCTCCCTACTACGCTGGCACAGGTCATTATAGGTTCTTTTTTTTATAGAAGAGTAGGAAAGAAAGGAAATCTATCCTGCCTTCAGGGTGTGGGCTCAGTGAGAAAATTTTTTCACACCGTCGAGATTAATTATTCTACTGGCATTATACAAGAGAGTCTGCACCCTTCTCATATTCTCATCTAGTACATGTTCAAACCTGATAGAAGAAAAGAGGAGGAAAGAAAGACAAAAACATTGTGACACATACACCAGGTATTGCAATAGAGACAACAGATCAACCTGGATGAAAACAACCTAGTGGGAAGTCAGGCATATACACAAGTAATTTTAACATAATGTGGAACAGATCAGAGCAGCATGATTTACAACATAATCAAGTATCCGGAAAGGAGCACTAACTCTGCTATTTTGCCTGGAGGGTTTCAGGAAAGTTTTGAATACAAGGATGTGCCATTTGAACTGAGTCACACCTCTCTTCCTTAGTATTAGCAAATCTTTCTGCCTGCAGCGTCCTTTCCGCTGCTCTTCCTTTGCAAGACTGACGACTGTGCCGATGATTATTCTTGAGGTAGCCGTCTAAGTGTTACCCAGGCACAGGAATTTCCATGACCACATGAAGATTAATTCTACCATTCTCTATCACAGGTCCCTCTTCGTTTTCTTCCTAGAGTTAATCATCTTCTTTATTATCGTATGCACGTTGTCATTTTTTTTGTATGCCTTCATTATTGCCTGTTTTCCCAACTTGAACGTCGCTCCATGAAGGCAGGAATCTGAGGCTTATTCACCTTTAAACTGCTGGTGCCCAGCCGCATATCTAGGACGTAGTAGATGCCGAATAAATGTGAATTATAATATAGCTAATTGTATGTCTATCATCTTCATTAGATTGTAGACATCTAAGGAAAATCCCCTTGAGCTCATTTTGCACTTGCTTTTTTTGTATGACAATTTCTCCTGTTGTCTCACACACAGTAGGTGCACAATACATTTATTTGCATAAATATTTATTAAATACACAAATTGTTACTTATTCTTCCTTTATCTACTATTTTTATTGGAAGGAAGGTAAAGATATGCTAGGCTGAAAACAATTTTTTTTTAACTTATCAAAAAGTTTACGGAAAAAGAAATTTGCACCGCTCACTCCAACTTGCACAAAAATAGTTCTGCCACCTCCCTCTCGCAGGAAGAAAAACAAAGAAAACTTTTGAGGCCACTTTCTACATTTGACTGGGGATAAAATAGTGGCAAGATGAAATATTCAAGAATGTGACTACTAAATAGAACCCTGTTGAAACATGTTTTGATTTTTATCCTTGGACGTATCTTGGGAGGTTAGCAGTTTACAAGGTGACCAGAGATGGCATTTCCTCCCTGCCAATGTTTGGTACATTCCCTTTGCCTCAAATGTGGCAAACATCTCACATTTATTCCTTGATGTCCCAATTTTAAGATAACTTCATGAGGCCCTTCAAGTGGCAAGTCTGTGCATCATGAAGATGAATCAGAGCCAGTGAAAGTATACATTTTTAAGATTAAGCACGTTCTGGTTAAAAGAGAAAAAAAAATCCTATACGTGGTCACAATAAAACTTTTTTTTTTTTTTTTTTAGTGTTATGCCTTAATAGAATATTTTAAAGTCTAGTATCCATTTCCTGTCATAATAATCTTGGAGTCCTTCACCAAGGTAAGGAAACTGCTATGAAGGTTAATTGAATGATCATTAAACATTTGACCATAATCTGTGCTGGGAGTCAATATTCAAACTGAATACCTACTACGTGCACCGCCTGCATCAACTATTTCATAACACTGGCTCCCTCACTGTGCGCAGTTCAGCAGGAGATGCTGACATCAAAGCAGGCGATTGTAATCGTGCGTGAGGAGTACCAAAACAGGACCCGCCCGTGGTTCTTGAGAGAAGGGGCACCTAACCCACGCGTGATCAGGACGAGCTTTTCACAGCTGCAGATTACACGCCATACAAGGTATCCCGATCCTGGTGGAAAGAAAACTTTTGAGTTTTCAATCTTGCGTGAGCAGAAGAATAAGGAGTATTTCAGACTCCAACCAAGAAACATAGTTTACTTATTTAGGATGGAATTTTATTTACACGTCAAGATCTATCCAGCCTGGATTAGGGCCATGTGAGAAAGGACCAAAAAAAAAAAAAAAAAAAGTTCCAACCACCACAACACTGGCAAAAAAATGCATTTTCACAGGTTAGAATAAAGCAAAACATTTTTCATTCTTGCTTCAAATTTTTGGCACCGCCAGGGGACAGTTTTTCTCAAGTAAAAGGGAAGAGCAAAGAGGAGAATGGCGACGTGCAAATGGAGCGATCCGAAACATCGGAAAGGGATAAGCGCTGCTCACCGCTGCTCGGAGGCCTGATTTGTTTGAGGAGTCCCGAAGCACGGTTTCTTGCTCGCTTGCTTTGTGCGTCTGTTTCTTTCCTTCCTTTTTATGGAAAGGCATATTTTCTTATCCGTTAAGATTTATAGTTTTCTGCCAACTTCTTCACTGGAACAAGTTTTCCCTTTAATTTAACAATGCACATATTAGGCTGTAATGTGCCCGTAAAACCTTCTTCTCAGATGGTGCTTACAAAATGCATTTCTTGAGGACTCGAGATGAATAGAAATACAGTATACGCAATTTGGAACCAAGTAGCTGCCATTTCTTTATTAGGCGAGTATGTGGGTGCCACCATCGTCTCAACCAGAAGGTCAAGCTCAGTGAATTAAACATCTCCAGGTTCTGACAACCACGTAATCGAAGGGTTTTTGAGAAAAAATAGGACTGTCACTGATTTTTCTGGCTCATTTGATCTTCTGTATGGGTTACCCGTTAGCTGGGCTCCAAGAACTATTCATCTTCATTTCCTCATTATTGCCAGACCCATGGACTTTGTGGCATTTGCCATAGCACATTAAAAAATGAAGGCTTAAAAAGGGATTTAAAAAGAGAGAAAATTTCTTAATCATGCTTTCATAACTTTTGGTGAACAGTTGGTTTAAATTTCCAAATAACTCTTTTCAAAAGGATAGTATCAAAACACATGCAAAAAATAAAAGTCTAAATAAAGCACAATAAATTATTTCACTGCTAAGGTATTAGATTTCAAAGAGAGAAGAGAGTACACATAAGGATATTAGAGTGGACTATATTGGATCTTTGGGAATTGCTGTCAGATATTGATGAAAACAGAGAGACTGTAGGAGATCAGATAAAAGAGAGAAATGATTACATTTGGAAGAACAATGTGAAATACGTGGCCAACAGAGATTTCAAATGTAAGCTAATAGCAATCCACGAAAGAACAAAGTTGGAGCGGGTCCCACATCTTTAACCACATTTACAATCATTCAGCATCTGTAAAAATTTTTACATAGCATTTTTCCTCATTTCAAAATTTGCAAAATACATATTTAATAGGTTTAGCATGTCAGCCAGTAATTTCGTCCACAGGCAGTGAAAAGGACTTGGGTTTAAAAAAAAAAAAATGCGTTCGGTTTTGGTACTGCTGCCCTTTGGGCTCTGCCCCAGCCAGCTGCAATCACGGCTGATTTCCAGCCCAGAGACGCTGTAAACAACATGTTCTGTACATTTCAGCATCCACGCTGGCTAGCAAACCCATCATCTTAAACTTTCATCTCCTTTCTTCCAAGCCGCACACTCCCTCCACCTGGAACACAGTGAGTCCATTTTCCCATTGCCCACTGTCCTCCTCACCTTAACCAAAAATCACTGAAAAGAAAGAGATGCGGGAAAGATTTGGCCACAACGTGTTTTCCTATCTGATAAGAATATTAACCGTTACATTGAAAATGATCAAGGATTATTCAAACTGAAACAAAATTTGAGAAACAAACCATTGAAAAGCCACCTGGGATAGTAACTGGGAAACTGAACTGGGTCAGCCAGTCCCCCCAAGCAGGGCTGTTGAGTTCACCTGGTACTCGGGGGTACCCCTTTGCGATGATCTCATTGTATTACGATAACCTCAAGTCACAGCACAAGTAGCTGTCTGGTTCATTTCAATTGCATAGGTGTTACTTCATTACAGAATGGAAGCTTTTCAGATTGCCTCCACTTGCACTCTGTCCTTTTTTCCTGTTCCTAGGTTGTCTGTATTTGCACCAAGTGAACAATGAAAAGAAAAACAAAGATGGTAGATGTCAAAAGGATGCCAGGAGGGCATCCGGAACTGATTAATTAACAGCATAGATCCTACGCCTCATATATCTTAGGATCTATTATAGTAGAGATTTGCTTTAGGATAGAGCATGAGCACCTCAATCAGTAGCCGTTTGTTTTGGGATTAGAAACCTTTTCTATCTTTGTGGGCAATAAAAAAGAAATACTAAAAGAAATTTGTAGGTGAAAACCTCCCAGTGCTACCCACATTCTACTCTCATTTATAAGCCCTTCAATTGATTTGATATCAAAACTTTGGTGTTGTATAAACACAAGTTCGGAAAGCTTTTCCACTCAGCTGATTCCATCTGCTATCTGTAATAATGCCCCATTTACTCCATATTTATGTGATTCTATATTCCAGAGGTTCCTAATAGAATCCTAGGCCTTGCAGGTAAATTACAAAAAGAACCATACATGTATGGTATGACAAGGAGAGTTTTCTTAGTGGAGATGGCTTAGTTAAGGGACTTATTTTCTTAATTTGCTTTCTCAGATATAAAGTTCTCTTAATCTCGCTAGAAATAGAAAACATAGCTAACAGTAGTACTGCATTATTAGAGAATTTACAACAGTACTTTCAACAATATCCCTGGGACAGATTTTTGAATTTGTTTCAATCTTGATTACAGTCTACACAATGAACAAAACATATTTCTACACAATGGCAAATCCTAATTGAAAATAATATTGTTTTAGTTTAAAAAAAAAGATTTTTCAAGTAAAGCCTTCCACTTGGTATTTTGAAGGAAAAGAAAATGGATACTAGAGAGAACTAGTGTCTTCCTCAAAACAAGTTACATTTTCATCTGAGATGAGTTAGGTGGCATGATGGGAAAGATAACCTTTTAGTGGTCAAAATAAGCTTTTAGTTAAAATGGCTTGCAATTCCATAATGAATTGATGTCACAGCTCTTTGGGTGGTTTCCTTCCTTGGGTGTCTCATCACATTCCAGTTTCTAGGACTATAACACTCTGGCATTGTGGGTAAGTGAAGGGGTTCTGGGGTAGGACAGCCTGGACCTGCGTCCTCAATCAATCCATCACCAACTGTGACATTTGCAAGTTTCTCAACCGGAACTAAGCCTCGGTCTCCTTATCTATAAAATAGTGGCAATATTTCTCCCATCATAAAATTGTTGTGAAATTGAGACAATGTGTATAAAGTGTTTTGTTCACTGCCAAGGATACGGTAATTGCAATGTATTTCATATTAAATTGGCAAAGTTGTTATAATAAGAGAGTGATTTTTCTGCTGCTTTTAGCAATCTGGCTAAGAAAAACTATAAGCCTTGTAAAATGTGGAAACCCCTTTGTCCTTCCCCCAGGACAAGACCCTCAGACTTTTAGCACATGGTTACTGCTCATGACCTCTTCCTACACCCAGTCTGTATGTTATTACTATTTTTTAAGTAAGTTCAACTTTCTTTCCTCTTATACCCACACACCCCTCAGCGGTGCGAGTGTTCCATACCTTCACGGGCAGGACTTTCTCCCAATGTTTTATTTCATTTTCGCGTTATCCTAATGAGCCACTCCTCAAATCCAAGTGTATGTACCATGGAACTATTTTTGTTGTAAATCAAATTCCAAAGAAAAACAAGATCAGTAGATTTCTTGTCACTTAATATATTATCGAACAATATAAAATGAAGTCTAACCAAATACCTGACCTCAGTCTGTAAAGAAATGCCCGTAGACTGACCTGCAAATTTGGTTTCATATCACTGACCCCTCTAAGAAAAAGAAACAAAATAAGGACAGAGTGTCCTACTGATTACCTTTGAAGAACCTCTCTCATGTGATGATGATATGTTCTGCTGTAAAAGGTTTTTCCAGTGGATGTTTTAAGTTGGTTTCGTATTAAATTGTCTGGTTTTATTCACATTAAAATTGTGCTAGATGAAAATATTCAGCTTTCCAAAGGTCATAGATATCAGTTATCTGTTGCTGTATAAAGAGCAGCCCCGAACATAGTGACTTAAAGGAGTGGCCATTTTATATGCTCATTATTCTATGGGTCAGCCGTTTGGGCTGGGCTCAGCTGGGAAACTCTTCTGCTTTCGTTAGCTGCAGTCATCCAGGGGCTAACCTGGGGCTTTATGGGCTAAATCAGCCCCACTGCCTTCTCTGGAGATGGGTGGTCACTCCCGACTGGGTCACATGTCTCCAGCTGGCTAGTCTCAGCTGGTGGCTAGCTTCCAAGACTGTAAGAATAGAAGCTGCAAGACTTCTCAAGACAGGTTCACATGCCACCACTTCTGCTTCCTTCTGTTGGTCAAGGAAGGTCATGTGGCCAAGAGAGGAATTATAGCAGCCATGTTGCAAATAATCTACCCATACCATATAAACCTTTGTAAAAACAAACTGAGCTGTGTTTGATTTCTATCCATTGTTCTGATTTGTTTAGCTGACTTTTTTTTTTTTAACTATTTATGCCAGGTGCTGGTGATACAACAGGGGATATGTATATATATAAAATCTTGGTCTAAGGGATTTCATTTCTGCTGGAGAAGAAAGAAATTAGCAGACTTCCTGGATGGTCAGTGGCTCAGTGACCATGTGATGTGGTTAGCTATATTCAGCTGACCTGCTAAACCTGGCCAGACAGTCCAGAGATGTGTGCCATTCAGCACAAAATGGACTGAGCAAGAAATTTTACATGTGTTGTTCATAAATCCAACCTCATTACAACAAAATAATGGAATCAAGCAAGTCATGAAATATTTTTTTGCTGAGACTGAGTCAATTACATTGTCATCATACTCGAATGACTGTACAGGTTTTTGATCCCCATTTGAGGCAGATTACGGTAGTGGTTAAGAACTTCGCTATACAAAAATGATAATACCAACAATAATAATAATAGAATATCCTCCCTGTAAAATAGAGGTTACACTGTGGTCTACCTCTTGCAATTAATTAAATTATAGAATACAGAAAATAAGACACAAAGTATAAAAACCTGTATCTTCATATATAACAGTATTATTTTATAATTAATAAGGGAAAAGGAACTTCCTTCAGAAATGGTTGAGTAAAGACTCATAATTTAAACTTATATAAGTGTCCATAATTTCTCCCCTTTACCCTCTGCTCATCAAGCATCTTGGAAAACCAAATAGAAATTAATAGAAGGTTGTAGATGTAGCATATGGTTTTGAATTAGGAATCAACTTTCCTTATTAGAAAAAAAAAGTGTGTGTGTGTGTGTATTTAATACTGATGGTAGCAAATGACTGCTGATACTCTTTCTTTCTATTAGAAACTCTGCTTCCTTGTGATGGATGTTTTTTGTTTGTCTGTTTTTAATCCCTAACTTCCCAAGAGGTACTGAGCATTTGGGGTTAAAGGAAAAGAGAACATATACTTGACCTACCCCAAATTCACTCCAGGGTAAGACTCTGCCAATCCAGAGATAGGCATCAACATTTATGATGTAAGGAGGAAGGTCATAGTTCATTGTTTTCAGTAAAGATATGACAGAAGCCTTGTAGTTAGGGCCAACTTTCCAATTTAAAGAAATGAGCTTTCATCTATTCAAAAGTTGTGAAGCAGGACCAATTAAACAGTAGAACATCTCTCTTCACCTAAGGACCCTACCAACCAATGCCAGAAAAGTCTTGATTTAACAATGCCTCACTCTAGGTTGTGACTGTTGGGCTTTGGTTAGTTATGTCATCACTTGAGCATTATTTAAATATGTTTCTCCTTTTAATTCAATTTCCTGTTTTGTTTTCTCAAAACCATAAATTGTCTCTTAAGAAATTGTACAAAATGCATATTGTTCTCCCATGAGAGCTGTGCTGTTCCTCAACCGGGCATTGCCTGCCAAATGACATTTTTTTTTTGAAAAATTTTCCTTTATTGGTTTTGCATAATGATTGCAACAATTCTCGTGTAATGAAAAAAGAATGAAGAATGCACGTCCTATTCCAGCACATAGCCGCAATGTTAATGTTAAAACAAAGCAAAGCAAAACAAAACAAAACAAAAACCCACCCTAAGAGTGGTCTTGGACACCCAGTTGTCCTCTTCTCAGCTCCCATTTTTGGATTCAAGATGTTTTCTCTCTTTTTTCCTCTTGTTCAAAATAAACTATTTATGTTCAAGAAACTCTGTCATGTAGGACATCTGTGGTAATGTTCTTGTGGTCTGGGTAGCTCCAGTACCAACCAGTGTAGAATTCACGGAGCATAGGACTGAACTTCTCTGAGGCTATCGCGTCTCATTAGTAAAGTAGAAATAATGGAGTTTACTTCACTGGATTGCTTTGAAGATTAAAGTCAAGGCATGTGAGAATGCCTTACGTAATGTGAGCTGCAGCTAAATATAAATCTGTTATCTGTTACAGGGATAAAACCACCATTTTCTGCCCTCAAAGCACAGAGGGTGAATGTAGTATGGGACACAGGCACTGGAGATGGGCGGAGATGAATGGCCAACATGCTGGGGAGACACGCTGCCATTGAGATGACCCGATCCCACCCTGCTGGATGCCAGGAAAAGATAATGTATATGCACAAAACTGGGTCTTAACTCATTTTTATATCTACTGTAACACACAATAGGCACTAGTTATTGTCTGCTGGATTTTCTATGATCCACAGATGTATTACTGTGCACATTTATAACAGGAGTCAGGAAACTACAGCTTGTGGGCCAAATCTGGCCCTCTGTCTACTTCTATAAATAAAGTTTTATTGGGACAGAGCTGTGCCCATTTGTTTAAGCATTTTTTATGCTGTTTTTTGCTACAACGGAGAGGTAAGCATTTGCAGAGACCCATTATGGCCCCCCAAAAATAGTTACTATCTTACCCTGGTCCTGTACAGAAATTTTACCAAACCTTGGCCTATGCAACTGAGTTATCTATTTACTCCTGCCTGAATAGAGGGTCTCCTGATAAATTCCCTAATTCAGATGTCATGTACTTCTTTGAAGATTATGTTTTAATGTAATTGCTTCATTTTTCCATGGAAACTATTGGCTTACTGCTTTTTTTTTTTTAAAGATTTTATTTATTTATTTAACAGAGAGAGAGACAGCCAGCGAGAGAGGGAACACAGGCAGGGGGAGTGGGAGAGGAAGAAGCAGGCTCATAGCGGAGGAGCCTGATATGGGGCTCGATCCCATAATGCCGGGATCACGCCCTGAGCCGAAGGCAGACGCTTAGCGACTGTGCCACCCAGGCACCCCGGCTTACTGCTTTTTTTGAAAGGAGAACCTTATTTTATTAAAAAAGGAAAAAAAAAAAAGAGTGCCTAGAATGTGAAGAGACACTTTATGAAGAACAGTAGGTGCCTTCCATGAGGCCCACGGGAAAGGCTATTTGGATAGAGGCACAGAAATGGCTCTCATACCATAAGGCAGAGGATGAACCAGGGGCCCTGGTGTTGGCCTCTCCATGCTGACTGTCAGTGTCATGACAGCACTGGGGTCACCCCAAGATAATACATAAATATCACTGACTTCATTTTCATTCCCAGTCTTTCCCTGGGTCAGTGAATCTACATGATAATGTCACCACATAAAGACACTAGACAACAATGTGACAAAAGAGGTAGGTTCATGGAAACCTGACTTGTACGTTAGAGCCCTGGTTCCACTATTCATTCTATACTAGGGCTGACATCCCTGCTTTGAGAGAATATAGTGTACTGTGCCCCTAATTCTCCAGGGTCACATTCTGGGTACTGGAACACGTGCAGCTATGGTTGGCTGACCCCAAGGAAGAGCTTAAGCAATCAGTGCTTGACTTGGGGTCTTCTTTTCTCTATCTGGCAGCTACCTTATACTGTACTTACTGTACAAAAGAAGCCAAGTTGGCATGGCTTTTTGACTATCTCTGCAAAATCCATTTGGATCCATTTCTTTTACTACATCAACCTGGGGAGGCAAAGGAAAAAATCAGGTCTAGGAGTGTGAAAACCACTGTACTTAAAACTATATCCTTTGCTTATTTATTTCAAGTAGAAGGCCACACAGACACAGAAAAGCAGCAGGCTCATGAAACGAGATTTAAGGTCCATTCTGGTTACAGGGTCCTCCCTGATGTTCAATCCTAGAGGCGGTACTCCTCAACCCTGCAGATTTTCCAAACCTTCCATGCCCAGGAGAGTTTCTCATGTTGAAAGACTGCAGGATGGGACCCCATAACAATCCCCAGAAAGTTCAGGCTGAAATTACATTCAGGCCAAGTCTGTATGGTGCACTCCTCTGTAATTGTTGGGTCTCTTCCAGAAGGCTCTCAACACATGGGACTCCGATGAAGTTCAGCATGTGGAAAGGGCTGAAGCCTGAAGCCTGTGTGTTTGTAATGGAAACACAGCAGTGACCCCGTGATCCGTGTCTGTATCTGTGCCGCCATAAAATGTGTTTCTCTAAACAGAGCAGCAGAAGTGCCCGTGATGGGTGGGGGAGGGGAGGTTCTGTTAAAGGTTCCCTCAGGTAGGGAGGTAGGAAGGCCTCTTAATAAGAAAACCATGCATTTAAGGAAGGCTTTATAGTTTGCAAATGTAGTTTCACAGTTAAGATTCTCAGGACGAGCCTCTGAAGTGCGTAAGGCAAGCCTCCTTTTCCTCCTTGCATATATGGAGCAACTGAAACAGAGAAGTCGAAAGGCTTTCTCAAGATTCAGTAGAGACTCTGCTGAATCAGAGCTAATGTCCTTTGATACCTAGTCCAATATTCTTTCTAATGAATTATTCTCTGATATTTGTTTCTGTGTGACTATTTGAACTAGCATAGATTTTTCAAACACAATACCTGTCCTTAAATGAAACTGATGCAAACCGTCTCAAAGTGTTGACCAACCTGAGAGTGAGAAAAGTACAGAAAATGATTGATAATCTCAATGATTATATTAATAACTGCCTTGAGAACATACAGTTTCTTTTATGGACCATTTCCTAGTATAACTGAAAGTCTGAAATGGTCCTTTCGACCTTGAATGGGGATGAGTTCATCTTTACTGATGAATAGGGAACAGAACTAATCACATGCTACTAACCAGTAGCTCTGCCATAACCACCAGCCAGTGTTCAAAGAACTGAGTTGCCTAAAAGGACCCACAGACACCCATGAAGACATCAGTGAGCAGAGTAAGGTGAAGACCGAAAGTGAGGCCCACAGGAAAGGCTATTTGGAAAGAGGCACGGAAATGGCTCTCATCATGGTGCACACACATCCACTGAGTCCTACCATAATCAAGTAAGAAAGCCCTTTAGCTTGCCCTCACCACTGAGCTCATCAAACATGCAGTGCATTCCACTGCCATCTCCTCCCCACTGCCCCAGTGGCCTGTGCCCACACTTTTCCTTTGTGTCTGGCCCCCCGACTCCATGTTCACTCTGCTCCACAACATGCCCAAAGATACGGAAGAGGAAATTGGAGGGATGTAGACTATCCTGTTCCCATGAGGAATTACCAAGTGTTTTGTACTATATGATCCTGAAAAACAAAGTCTATCCAAATCACAAGTAAAACAGATATGATAGAAGTCAGGAGTCAAGGAAATTCACTCTAAATTAAGGGAATTCAGTAGCCAGATCCTAGGTTCAGGTTAGCTAGGTATTGTCTACCAGTCTCAGAAGCATCCTCTCTGTAGATACTGTGTAATCACAGTGTTCCATGCATCTTCCTTACTGAGCAAGAATATGAACGTTTTTACTGAGTTTCTTTTTGTACTTTTTAATATGAATAGAGCTCCAATTCATGTAACAGTAATTAAAAATAGGGGCACCTGCATGGCTCAGTCGGTTAAGTGGCTGCCTTCGGCTCAGGTCATGATCCCAGGGTCCTGGGATTGAGCCCTGAGTCAGTCTCCCTGCTCAGCAAGGAGCCTGCTTCTCCCTCTCCCTCTGCCTGCTGCTCTCCCTGCTTGTGCTCTCTCTCTCTGTGTCAAATAAATAAATAAATAAAATCTTAAAAAAAAAACAAAAACAGTAATTAAAAATAAATAATAGCTTTTTCAGTCTTGCAATATAAAATCATATCAAAAATTGTTTTGACGTAGGCATGCTGAAACAAGTTATACTATACTAATCAGAAACTTCTGTTTGTTTTTTTTTTTTTAATTATGTGTTTGGAGAAAAGGAGGACCTAATAGCATAGCTTGTTTTTAATGATGATTTCATTCATTCAAAGTATCAGCCTTCTATATAAGAACACCTAAAATTGTTCATCAGAGTCATGGTTCATCGAGCTCAATAAACTGGCACAGAGGCTTCATGGATGAAGATGATGGCTGCCCTCCATGTTGCCACTTTTAAATGTCATGTTCTACATAGAAGTAGAAGGCATTAAGATCCCTGCCACTCTGTATCATTGTGTAGGTTGGGACCTTCATAAAAGGGCCTGCCCTAGAGGCTGAAATCTGGCCTACACTTAAGGACTTCACCTTGCATCCACCTGGAGGAAGGGCACATACTTTAAATTAGATCACAGGTGCTAGGTGAGCCATTTGGCAGCTTGGCCATCAGCAAATTTACCTTTGAATACAACAAAATCAGGCCAAGAAATGTATTGCAAAATCTTCATTTAGGAAAAGGGTAATAAAGGGCATTGTAAAAGAATCAAAGTTAAAGAGACTTTATCTAATGATTTAGTAGGCACAGTTTATGAGCATTACCATTGTTCACCATAGGTGGCATTAAATTACATTACCTGCTGTGTAAGAACAGTAGCTTTTACTTTGTGATAGCACCGAGAATTACTACTGAGTCAGTATCTTTGGATTTCCTCCTTCCCAACATCTCCCTCCCATCACTTACATCTCTCTGCTTACATCACCCATCTGTTCTTGCCTGCTGTCTACTTTGTCCAGTAGAGCCCTAACATATTAATAGTAGTTTGTTTTAAATACCCCATCTGATAATTCCAACATTCCTGCCATACCTGGTTCTAGTGCTTACTCTCCCTCTTCAAATGATGCTTTTGCCTTTTGGTATGCCTTGTAATTTTTTCTTGATAGCGAGACATCACGTACAGGGCAGAGGAACTGCTGTGAGCAGGCATTAGTTAGTTACCTGGTGTGGAGGTGGGAGGGAAAGTGTTCTAGTCCTATGATAGGTCTCAGTTTTCTATTGCACTCCTGCCTCTGGACCATGTACTTTGCAAGAGTTTCGCAATTTTTTTCTCACCCCTTTGGTGGCTCCAGTTAGGTATTTCCCTTCCCTGGGTCAGTTAGGCTCTGATTGTCCCCCAGCAGGTTAGGCTCTGGTTAACTAGTGTCCCTTGAGAGCAGGCCTTCTTAAGAATAGAGTGTCTGGGTATATTTCAAAATGGTTCTTTTCCCCTCCACTTGCTGGATGTACTAGATTTTTCTGTTGTATTTATTGTGGGAATCTGGTGGAGCTCTTGAAGGTAAATCTTACAATATTATGGGCCCCCCTGTGACTGGATGCCCCTATAGTTTTTAACTCTCAAAGTTGTCCACACCAAGCCTCCAGCAATTTGTCAACTGCCATTCAGGGTTTTGGTTCCCAAAGTGGTCTCTGCTTGTAAGCTTCTGCTCTGAGAAGCCAAGACTCCCTGTATTTGCCCATCTGTCTCTCCAATCTTGGGGACAGTGGTTTGCCTTGTGTCCCCCTCTCTCTTCTGAATCCAAGAAGAGTTGTCAACTTTCAGTCTGTTCAGCTTTTTACTTATTAATAGGATGGAGTGGTGACTTCCAAGCTTCATATATGCAGAACCAGAAACTGGAATTCTGCATCCACTTTCTAAAAGAGAAGGATTCTGGATAGCTATGTCATCTTTTCTACTTTTTGTCACATACAATCTGGATGACAGGTTGATTCTCCAGATAGTCAGTGGGAAGCAGAATGGAAATTTTATTTTCTGGCACCTAGACTCAGAGGAGCTGGGATAGGACAAATATGAAATAGTAAGCGGAGGGGAGTGTTTGAGTAACAACAGTGGTAGATATTTCTCATTGTCACTATGAGTATGAAATTATGGGGAAAGGGAAAAATAGCCAGAGAGTATTTCTAGGAAGCTTCCCTTGTGCTGTTCAGAGTAAACCCCTGCCTTATACCCTTTAAGAAAAACTACAGCATTATTTTTTAAGGCTTCTTTGAAGTGACTCCTTGCAAGGAAGAAGTCATGTGAGGACTCAGCAATATTTATTAGAGTTATTCCTCTTAGTACTGGGGGCTAATAAAAAGACATCTCAGTATGGACTGCTTGTCACCATGACATTTAAAGGTTAGCAAGCTTGAAAATATAAAAATTCAACTGCACAAATGAAATTATTTGAAGGCAAAAAATTAAAGTTCTTAAAACAATGTTTTGTTGAAAGCAGTGAATGGGATTCATTTTAAAAATTAAGCCACAAAAGGAAAAAATAAAAGAATTGACAGGTAGTAGAGAAGTGCTTGCTAAGTATAAAGCAAAAACCATAAAGAAAAACAATATATTTGAAAAAAAAAGTTACAGTTTTCTCTATACTTAAAACACTATAAATAATATACTAAGGGTGAAATATTTGCAAAATATATGGTAGACAAAGGGTTACTATCCTTAATTCATTTAAAGAAAAGTTCTTTTACATCAACAGGAAAAAGAGGAGTACTTAATTGAAAAAATAGGCAAAGGACACAAAGAGGCAAATTACAAAAGAAAAATAAACATATGAGTTTATGTTCAACTTTACCAGCATCACACAATGATTTCCTTTTTTGGCTATCAAATTGGCAAAGGTTAAAAACCAAAATGAATTTGCTGTGATGGTAAGATTATGGGAAACAGGCCCTCTTATACACTGCCAGTTCAACAATATTTCTATGTGGCAGATACAACCGTGACCAAGACAGACAGACCCAGCTCCCATGGAACTCCAGGTCTGTGGGGAACACATTACAGACAGGGACAGGCATCAAACAGTCAAAGTACCTGAAGGCTTTACAGAGTTGCAGAGTAGGGTACACATACCTTCACACTCTCTACCAAACCCTGTGGCAGGGATGTGGGCTACCAAGGCTGAAATCCAATCTTTTTGGGGTGGACGTGACATAGAAGGCATAGTTCAGTGCGAACGTGTAATATTTACACAGTAGTACACTCCCAGAGGTGGGGACAGGACCAGGGTCAGAGAATCAAGCGCATTTTCTCTTACTCCACATTAAAAATAAAGAAACAAACAAGTATAAAATTTTGCTATTTTTGCTTCTGAAAAAGAAATTATAAGTACATACAATTTAATACAAAGGTGACCTAACATGCTGAATGTTTTAATTCCGGCATCCCAAGGCAATTCCTATCTTTAAAAACGGTCTCCCTCCCTCCCTCTGTTACTAGCAATTCCCTCATCTTGTGCATCAGGGAATTCTCCTCCCTGTGAGGGTCTCCAAGCACGTCCAGAAATGCTTGAACAGCAATTAAATGGTTTCCAGGCCTTGGGGTCTTTATTTCTAACTTAGTTCAAGAGCATATCCTGAGATGGTTATTATACTCTGGAAAATGACTCTGTCAAATGCAAAGGGATAGGAGGTCCCTGCCCTGCGTTCCATTTGCTTCAGAAATTGTATCATGAAGGAGTTGTCAGCTCTGGTAACTGTCAAACTTGATTTCTGCCATCTGCAAAACTGAGGTGGGAAGATTTTTCCTCCATAGTATTTCAGTCATTCTCTCTGGGCAGTGATGAAACTCTGTAAGAGCTTATAATTATTATAGTTCTTCTATTTCCTCTCCAGGTCTGAATATGAAGCCTAGAGATACTTAGAGATTAAAGCACAATCTCCAGGGTTTTTTCCCCTCAATGTACTCAGCATGGGCAGGAAAAACTGTGACGTATTCAACAAGGATGGGTGCCTTAGCAGACAAAGTCTTCCAGGAGGAAAATGAAAGTGGTTAATATTTGGACATACCTTTAAACTGCCTACATATTGACCTGTAACTCTAATTCTGGAATTTATGCTAAGAAAGTTAATTAATGAAATGTTCAAATTTTCATGTACAGATACAACCCTCTCAGTATTGTTTATAAGAGTAAAATTTTAAACTAAAATAGCATACAACGGCCTGAAAATTATTTAATAAAAGATTACTAGGAAATAAGATTTTTGTTTTCTCAAGAGTTTGCTGATACAAAAAAATGCACTGCGCATCTTTTAAATGAAAAATTAGTTTACAAAGCAGCATGTTTCTTCAACCCAAATATTTTTAAAATGTACATAAGGATGAAAATGAGCAAAAACATATATATTAAAATATCAATAGTAATTTTCCCTGGATGGTAAAAGTATAAATGTTTTGGCTTATATTTTGAAATTTTCTATACTTCATAAATTTTGTAAAGGAATAATTAGGGAAAGTGGATAGTCATTTTAAGTATAATTTATTGGATTTATACATGCCATTTTATTTCTCAAAATGATGCAGTAGATAAATGATTAGGATTTTTTTTTATAACCATAGTTTATCAGGAAATAATTGTTAAAATTTTGCTTTTCCAAAAAAATGCCTTTAGCTTCTTGGTAGAAAATTGCAACCTGACTCTACTAGTTCCTGTTATTTTCATTTAGGGAAGATAAAAGAGTAGAATTATATCCCAGAACTGTAAGAAATGATTCACATTTTAAAGTGTTTAAGTAAGTTATTCCCAGGTGTGGTTCTGTGATGTCCCATCCTGTTATTTCCAATGAATACTTCTAGTATTATTTCATATTTCTCAAAGAATTATCAAAATCTGTGAACCATCTTTTGCCTCGCCCAGTCTTTAATGTTTCATATGTTATCCAATGGAAGTTATCGTGCGTGCTTCTTTCCAAAATTATATGAGTAATTTTTTGGAACATTTGAAGTACATGTTTAAATTTAAATTATTTTTAATTGCAAAAGCAGTTCTTGTTCAATATGGGAAAATTAGAAAATACAGGGAAATCAAAAGAGGAAAAGATTGAATTTTATAAACCCGTAGCCCAGAGAGGATCACAAATCCCATGGTATATGCTTTTTCAGTTCTTTCCACATGCATAGATTTTCATGGATGTCACACACAGAAACATATATTTTTACAAAAACAGGATGAAATTATATATACATTTTTGTTATTTGGTCTTTTTACTTAAGATATGGTAAGCCTTTCTCCAGGTCAATAAAAATGTATCTACAATGTCATTTCAAAGTGTAAAACATATTCAATTGTATAGTGCTTCTCATCCATTTAGTTTGCCCTGTAATGATAAGAGTTTAAACTGTTTCTAATAGTTACCATCCTAAAAAGCACCACAATGGACAACCTCATAGTTCAATCAGAGTAAGTCATCTCGATTAAGCTACGTTAATTGTGTAAATGTTGGAGGTATAGTCCTGATGCTAACAAAGCTACCTAAGAAAATTAATATTTCTTTCCTCCCCATGTGATGGACATTTTAAAATCAGTGTTCCTTAAATTTGAGAAATGTGTGAATATCTTTCAGAGGAAAACATGTCTGCCGAGCCCAAGGTGGATTTAAGTTATTTTCATCAAGTGCTTCCTTAATACATACAAACATAAAGCAGATAGAAATTACTAGTGCTACCATACTACACAGCTATAAAATCAGAACAAACTGATATTGGTAAAACTGTAGGACCCATACAATTCAAATGAAGAGTTTATTTAATCTGTCAAATAGTGTTGGCTTTGCTGAAATTTAATTCCACGGTACTGGAGGGCTGTGAGTACCCTGCAATGGCTCTGTTCTCCCTCCACTCTACTCTTCCAGGTTGAAGCACTGAAAATGTCCCTTCCTACAGGTTACCTTAATATTGCTTAGCCTTGATTTGCTACTGACCACTATTTGAGTGCTGGTTGCCTTCATTCCCCCACCTCCATTAGCTCAACAATAAAGCAGCTCAGCTTGGCTTGAGTGCCTTAATAATCCTAAACAAAATGCCAAGGTAGGTACTGAATTCGCAAGGAGATCAGACAATCTGGGATAGGGAGGAAAAAAAAATAGCCCTCAAACAAAAATGTAAAATTTACAAGTTTTTATAAAGAACTCCGCAAATCCTAAGAATCCTCTCAGTGATAAAAGCAAAGAAATTGGGTATCAATGATTCAAAACAGATTCCTTCCACCTAGTGTGTGGAGGAGGAACTTCTGATTTTCTTTGGGGAGGAGGGAACGCTCTAGAATACCAGGGACTGTTTAAGGAAGACAGAAGTGGTTGCAATCCTGAACACATTACGCATAAGATACATTTAGGCACATTAAAGGGCTTGGCAAAATTCTGGAAACAGAATTTCACCAGTGGTTCCCTGAACAACACGATTTGGACACAACAAGATTGAGGATCTCATTTGGATTCTGACTCTTATATTTTGTATTTCGGGGTATGTTCCTTAAATTCTCCCAGCCTATTTCTCCCCATTTGAAACTACAAATACACCAACACCTTTCAGGTTTGTTGTGACGGTGAAACGAAGCTCTATGTGTAAAGAAACTGTCATGTGGTTTAAAGTCCAAACTCATTGCTGGGGCCCGTGAGTCACTGTCTCTCCGATAACCATCTCCTCCCATTGTGTTTATAATTGATGCTGGAACTCATTCAACTCTTTGAACATTCCAAGCTCCTTTCTGCCTCCTGAACTTTACATGGCTGCTCCCTTTTCCCCAGGCTATTCTTCCACCAGAATTCACAGGACAGACTCCTTTATATTCCTCCAGTCTCTGCCCAGACAGCTTTTGCCTAAACCAATCCCCTTGCCTCACAAGATGAGTCCTTAACTCTGCTTTATTTTTTCCCATAGAAGTTATTACTCTCTGAGATTATGTTATGTGTGAATGTATTTGTCCCTTGTCTGTCTCCCTGGGTTGCACATAAGTGTCTGACAGAATAAACTTTCTTTTGTTTCCTACCATACCTCTAAGCACGACTGGGTTTTCCCACAGAAAGCACTCAGCATTCGTTGTTACGTGTGAAGTAAGGCTTGGTCTCTTTTGGAGGATTGCGATCTATTGTTTCGATGCCCAGATCCAGAAAAATACGAATCTTCCATACGGACAACTGTAAGGTACGTGAATGCCAACTACTAAAAGCACAGGCTGAGCCCTATGATAAGAGCCCTGAAGAATCGGAATGACCCATGTCAAGTAGCTCAAGTGTGGAACATTTAAAATACTATAAGGCCAGTATGACTTATTATCATATGGAGGACCCAAGCATTTTTTCTTTCATTTAAATTGTACTAATAAGAGGAATATAAATAACAAGTGGAAAGAAAAAACTTGTGAACAAAAAATTTAAAAAACCCATGACCAAAATGACAAAACGTCATTCAGGGACAAAGTTTCCTGACATCTTGAGGGTCTGTCCTCTTCTATACTCTTGGATTTCTCCTCATTCAGCCAGTGAGTGAGCAAAGAAAGCAAAGAGTGCATGTTTTATATGGACCAGACTTGAAACTGTTGTATTTCACCTCTGCTCTTGTTCAGCTCCTGGAACCCGGTCACGTGGCCTTACCTAATGCCAGGGAATCTGGAAACCATAGTCCGGCTGTGTGACTAAAGAGACAATAACGTAGATTTGGGGAGCAGTACAGGCTCTGTCACAGGATTAAAACATAATTGTAATATTATTTAATAGGACTATAAATCCAAAGATAAAGTCTGTCTAGAGAGGTTCCTGTCATACCAGTGGTAAACATGTCAAGTCACCAGTTCATTTCCATAATAAGAAAAAGAACATGCAAGGAAATTGCTTTAGTTTAATCTTTGTTCAATGCAACAGTAAAAGGCATTAGCATGCTGTATACTCTCTTTTGGGTCAGTTCAATCATTTGTGATGCTGGAGCGCAAACTGGCATGACAGCTCCTGAGATGATAGTATGGTATGGCTGGTGATAGCTTCCTAGGTTGATCTGCCAGACCTTTTATAATATTACCCCCCACCCGGTTTTGAGCACTCATTTTCACTTACAGCAGAGTTAAGATATATCCTTAAGGAAAATTCTGAAAATGTTCATGAGCAGTTTATTTTCAAACCCTTGTGTATCTGATAATATGTTTCTATTGCTTTCACATATGAAAGATTCACTGGCTGTGAATGAAAGGTTTCTATCAAAAATTTCCCCTTCAAATATTGTAAACATGACAGAGAAGTTAAAAACCAGACTGATTTTTTTTGCTTCTTCATGCCGTCTTATATTTTTACCCAAATAACATGCAAATTCTTTTTTTTTTTAATTAATTTTGCCAAGAATGTGTTAGGGCATTTTGAATTTCATAAGCAAACATGCTTTAGCGCCACAAAATTTTCTTTTATATGCTGTTCCTTCTGCTTCAATTATTTTGATTTCTTGTTATGGGTCACCCACAGTCCTTACATTAGATGCTACTCTCTGTCCTTCACTTCCTTCATACACTCTCATCACTTTACCTGTCTCTCCTTTTCCTTTCTATTTTTGGAAAGCCTCTCACATTGATTTGATCCCTGTGTTCATGGAACTATGGAAAATAGACACAACAGGAGCACAGAAAGTACAATGGAATGTGAACTGGGATGGAACTCTGTCTAATACCAAGCAGAACAAGAACTGTGGGGGTATCTAATTCCTCTTACAAGTGCAAGTCTGGGAAGTCTTCAGAAAGAAGGCACAAGATCCTTCCGATCTCTGAAGGATAAATAAATCTTCATCAGTTGAGCAAAGGAGCAAAGGTTAGTTTAGGCAGAAGAATGAACCTACTTATGGGCGTCGTTGCATAATGTGGGGTTTTCAGGGGCCAGAGGGAGTCCCACTCCAGTGGGACTGAAGCATAAACTCTGTAGCAAGGCCATGGGGAAGGAGCTGTAATGTGGCATGAGGTCAGACTGCGACCCGGATGGTGATATGCAGGGGTGGTGGGGTTGAAGTAAGGCGGTGGGTGAAAGTCATCTGAGAGAGAAGATTCCAGCATTCTAGTGCAGAAGACTGGTTGGATGTTTTCTCCATTAATGAACAGAAATAAAGATAGAGGAGCATATTTGCTGGAAGATAATTGGTCCAATCTTAAAGGGTTAAGTTAGGGGCGCCTGGGTGGCACAGCGGTTAAGCGTCTGCCTTCGGCTCAGGGCGTGATCCCGGCGTTATGGGATCGAGCCCCACATCAGGCTCTTCTGCTGTGAGCCTGCTTCTTCCTCTCGCACTCCCCCTGCTTGTGTTCCCTCTCTCGCTGGCTGTCTCTATCTCTGTCAATAAATAAATAAAAATCTTTAAAAAAAAAAGGGTTAAGTTTGAATGTCTGAAGGCATGTGGGTCACAGTGTCAGTATGCATCTAGAACAGTGAGCACTGAACCAAGAAGAGCCATGAGAACCGGGATGCAGATTTGTGAGCATATATGGTAGTTATAACTCAGTGTTTGAGATGACCCAGGGTAAGCATTTAGAGTGGGAAAGAATCAGTGTGGGACCACTCAAGCATACCTCTATTTTAGAAGGCAAAAAAGAGAAGTTCACAAAGGAGAAAGTGGTCAATGGCTCACATGCATCACAGTGATCAAATAAGAGACAGGTGAAAGCTGTCATTTCCCCAACATGACAAATAGATGTGACAGCATCAAGAGCTCCTAATTGTTTGCAGAAGCCCTAATGCGTTGGGCAGCGCCAGGAAGGGAAGGCGAGGAAGAGAAGACAGGGAAGCTCTTCTGTAGCCATAACAAAGCCTGTCGCATCTTCCCTGATGTATCATCATAACTCCAAACACAGTATTTTTACTTCCAGCAAAGTGTTTGCATAAGGGCATCACTGCAGTGCTGCCCACGAGGGAATAATGCCGCCCATTTCCGCAGGTCCATCCATGCATACAAACTCCTGCCTGGATATCATGTTAAACCTACAGCTACGGTTAGAGCAGAGAAGCACAATGGTGTGTTTCAAATGCAGTACCTAAAGTTTTAGAAAAACACCAACAGAGACTAGTTTACAAACCACTTTATGTAAGAATGGACCAATACTGTAACAGGTCCCCTAGAGTCATGGCATCCAAAGGGCATTCTGTTGCTCTCATTGGCTCTCCCTATTTCCACATTTCACTCCCATCTCTTTGGCTGATCTCCCAACTCCACTAGGTTTGTTCCAGCATTCAGCACATGACTCAGAGCTCCTAAGGAGTTGCTGATCCACCAGAGATGCAGAGGTACCAATCCAAAACAAGTTATACAACTTTTTTCCCAATCCCTTCTGCCCATTATCTCTCCATCCTCCAATATAGCCCCTAGAGATTTCTCACAACTTCTTGCTTTCAAGAACTTTCCCTATTAATTTTAGTTGTCAAGATATAAGTAAGAGTCTCAAGTATAAAAATCTCCTTCCCCCATGTACATCCCCCCCCCCCCCCCGCACACACACCACCAATGGCAATCCACAGCTTGGGTAAATTGCTCTGCACGAAAGATATTTGTCTCCATTTATTTTGTCTTTTTATTTATTTTATATCTTTTAAGTCTTACTATAATGTAATAATGTTCATTGAGAAAATTGGAAAGTATTTTTGGAAAGTATAATGAGGAAAACAATTCTACTAAGCAGAAAGCTACAAATTAATACTTCCAAAATTTTGGTGTGGGGCTTTCAAATTTGGCTTTTAACCTGCAAATATTATACATAGAGAAAAATACACATAGACTTCTAGTTAGCTTTTTAAAATTAAAAGGAATATGCCCAGATCAAGTACCAACAATCCAAAATTTATGCACTGAAAGTTAACCTTTTTTCCTGTCCCACATCCCCACTCCTGTTTCCCAGAGGCAAACGTTGTTTGTACTTGGTTCTGTGGCTCACACAAAGTTCCCTGGCATACAGAAGCATGCAAGTTGTACAAATATAGCCACTTCTAAATAAGCTTAGTATCATACAATCCATACAATTTTTCCTGCCTTTTCACTTAGTTTCTAAAATTTCTCTTAAATATTTTCAGAAAAAAATGACTTTTATTAATTATATATTATTTGTTCATTCATCCAACAAATATTTATTGAGCATCTATTATGTAACAGGCATTGTTCCTTGCACTTGCAATATTACAGTGAGCAAGATGGAAACAATTCCTACCTCTGTAACAGGAATCTCTAATTGTACATTTTAGATTGTTTCCAACTTTCCACATTGTAACTATAAATCTTTGTGTGTTTATAATTATTTACTTAGGATCTATCTCTAGAAATGCCTTCACTGCATAAACAGTGTGAATGTTTTTAAGGTTTTTTTTGACAAAAATACAAAATTACTTTCCAAAAGGCTTATAGAATTTATATCACACACTACAAATAAACAAGCATGACCATTTCGACACTCCCTGACAAACAGTATCTTCCTTTCATCGATTAAGATGAAATTCACCTTTGACCACACTAGCAGAATAAAAGTACACAGGCTATTCCAGATGTGTAACCAAAAAAACCCAACCAACCAAACAAACAAAAACCTCTTAGTTTTCAGCCTCAGTACATTGTTTTCAGTGTGAGAAATTTAAACCTCTTCTTAATCATCATTTTTAAAGAGCATCCCTAAGAACTTCAGATACTCCTTATATACAAAGACTATTAAAAAAATAATACAAATAAAGTAAGAAGGAAACAAAATATCTTGGCCAAAATTAAGTCATTCTCATATTTTGGGAAAAATAGAAACCTGGCTGCCTCCTACAAGCAGTGATTCATTAATACTAATTGGTGCTTTTTTTCCATGTGAGGGAGAAAACGGTTTCAGATCCTAATCAGTCCTCATTACAGTAACAGCAGGCTGCATTTAATCTGCTACTCAACTTTTCAGTTACAGAATCGGTTGACCTATAATTAAAAGACATTTAGGTCTTAGGGGGAAAGAAAAACAATTCGTAATGACAAACAGATAGCAGTGATTTAAAACCCTGCCTGCTTCGCCCCCGTCTGCCCACCTTCGGCAGTCCTGCTGTCAGCCTGACTCAATTCCGTGCAGGGAAATGGAAAAACTGTTTCTTCCCCACTCTAAAATTCAAGTAGAAGAATAAGCATGTGGTGTTCAGAATTCTACACATATCCAATCATGTTACGCTGCAATTACACTTTTCTCTTTATATTTAATATTGGGGGGGGTTTCTTAACTATAAAAGTAGTACATATTTATATTAGAATTTCTGAAAAAATATAAAAGATGTAAAAAGAAGTTAAAAATTTTGCCACAGGAGATAACCGCTATTAACAGTCCTGTGTTTCCTTTCACTCTCCTCTCTATATTTACATTTATTTTTAATAAGCATACACATATAGTTTTGTTGGTAGCTAGAAAATTGACCCGGGACGGGGCTGAGAGTTGATGTAAGCGTGCAGGCTCTTCTACAGCCAGACTGCCTGGGACAGAATCCTGCCTGCGCCTCTTTCTACATGTGTGCCTTGGGGCAAGTGACTCAACCTCGGTGAGCCTCACTTTCCTTAGCTGCACAACAGTGCTAAAAATAGCCCATGCTTCTTGAGGCAATTTTGGAGATTCAATAAGAACGTATATGGCATGTAATAAGTATTCAATAAATATCAGCTAGTAAGTCTTTTAAACCTATTTTTTCCCATTTAAACTTATTATCATGGTCTCTGTAACTAAAGTATCAAAAACCTCACTTTACACAGCTCTATGGTATTCTATCCCGTGGAGATACTATGTTGCAGAATTCCCTTATTATTGGGCATGGAGATAGCTTCCAATTTTTCACCATTGTGAAGAGTACTGCTGTGAACTCCATTTGTTATTATCTCTGATTATTTCTAAGGAGACTTGTTTAGATTTTTCAAGACTGAGTCAAAAGCACTGAACTTTTAAAGCTCCTTGGCACACAGTCTCCCGACGGACTCTCAGAAGTTTGTGAGGCTCCCCTCCCTCCCTCCAGCAGGGCGTGGCAGTCTCTGGTTAATGACACATTTACCAGCACTGGTTACTATCATATTTTCAAAATTTGTATTGATTGAATATGTGAGAAAATGAATCCCACTGTTCATTCAATTGGAAGTTATTTTATTAAAGAAGCTGAACATTTCAAATGACTTGGAAATCCATTTCTATCAATTATTTTGTGAATTGTTCATTCATGTTTTTTGCCTATGGGGAGGAGGGCATCATGTTTTAGCCTATTGATTCGTAAGATCTATTTTAAAAGAATATTTTTCTTTTCTGAATTAAATATTATAAATGTTTCTTTCCGTACTTTTTGTCTTTAAACTTTGATTTTGGTCTTTTTTGAGGTACTGAGTTTTAAATTTTCAGGCAGTTAAAAGCTTCCATTTTTTCCTTCCTGGTTTCTTGTTATTTTTCATGTTTAACGTTTAGGTGGTGTTTTTCATCAAACTTTTTTAGCCACTTGTCAAAAACAATCGCCACAATAAGTCAGTGCCGTGTTGATTTGTATCTCATGTAACAAGTACAACAATGAAGAAATTCTCATTTTAATATAAACAAGAATGTATATATTTTTGTTAATAAGTGGATACTTGCTAAGACTGATCCAGAATTTCTCTGATCACGTATCTTCATGCTATAGATGCATCATGGCAGCCAATTTGAGTAAATTTTGCCAATTGCCAGAGAAGAATTTCTTTGTAGAATTTTTCTTTTGAGAATTTTTGTAATAAAGAGAGCTAGTGATATATATTTATTTTTCTGATAATCCTGGGGATGAAGTTGATAAATATGTGACTTAGACTGTGAGTCGAAGAATAGCCTAGATTAAAAACAAAAGTCCCGAAAAACCAAACTACAATGAAACAAACAAAAAACTATGTCTACTTGTGAGCACCCATAGATTTGTAGTAGCTTCATGGAATGAGGTGCTTGGTATAAGTACTTAGAGGCTTAGCAAGAGCTCAACGGGAAAAAGGACTGTGACTGGCTGACTTGTAAAGCCTGTCTGGGGATGTGAGTAAAGGAGCAATATGTGTGCAGAATGGATACCCTGGTATTGGTTCCTCTGAAGGTCTGTTCAATTTTATGACTTTATAAAGAAAGTTGTTTTGTTTTATTTCTAATGAACTCATGCTTTTAAAAATCCTCGCCAAAGCCAACCAAACAAACAAATATCTCAGGGAGCTAGAATCATCTTCTACCAGCACGGCAATATTCAAAATGTGCCTTTTAGAGAGGAACACACTTCACTAAGCTTCTTCATGAATTCTTTTTAGGTTTAATTAAAATAGAAATTTCTTTACTTGGAGTGTTCACCTGTGTCAAACTGCCAACTTCAGCTTCTCAATAGACTCTAGCAGCTGTGTAAGGGGTTGTGAGATTGTAGGTCATATTGTCAAAATGATGGTATGTGGGTCTAGGACACATCAACTTAAAAAACAGTTACGGAAACATCCCTAGATGAAGGGGAGTCAGAAAAACAAAACAAAACAAAACTGACTAGTTTTTAAAAGAGCCGTGAAATCATCAAGTCCAGCCAACCCAGGTGATGCTGAAGCCATTTTTACAATACTTCCACAAGGGAATGGTCTCACTGAGGCTTGAATACCACCATTCATGGGGGCTCTCAAGCTGTCAGAGAGCTTGCATTTGCTGAGCACCTGCCAATTTTCGGGTATTACGCTAGACTCCTTTACAGCAACCCTGCAAAGGTGATTTTTTTTTCCCTATTTACAGATGGTAAAATCAGAGAAAGTGGTTAAACAAATGAGCCAGGATTTGAAATCAGATATATATATATATATATATATATATATATATATATATATACACACACATACATACACATATACATATACACATATATATATAAAATTTTCTTTCTATGATGTCATAAGTCTTAGCCTTAACACAAACCTAAACCTCAAAATTTATGAAATAGACCTACTTGTTGAAGTATCTTGTTAAATAAATCAAAATCATTTTCACTAATTTGAATAAAACAAAGGATACATCAAGAGTCTTTCATAAAAATATCACTCTCCCCCCAAGAAGCTCAGGGTGTGTCTCTATTTTACTCCCCAGTATACTCATTTGATCTATTAACATTGTAGCCAAACTGAAGTCTTAATTTGCTTACTTTAATGACTAGTCTAGATTAATCTGAGTTGCTATTATGATTGCCTACATAAAAGCTGCTAAAAGATTTTAAAAGCATTTTGAACTTTTAAATAAATGAAACATCTCTAAAACTCACCTCAATCCTATTCTTTTAATTAATGAATGGAAAACTCTATAAAGACACAAAATAAATCAGTTTCTTCATGTTTCTTCACAAAGCAGAAATTAAATCTTCTCCATCTTAGTTTAGCTGATAACATGCGTTCTATAACGGGTCCACATGATTTGTCCCTCTCTTTACTTTTTCTGAAATACTATAGTTTGGCCCACAGCTAGATATGAGCAGAAGGAAACTGGGCAGTAAGGCTTGTAATTACCAGTTCTAAAATGTAACTGCTTATCTGCAGTTAGCATATGAAGATTTTCTACAAGTGATTTAGGGCAAGATTTGCCAAGTTTAGAACCACTCAAGTTGGTTTCAAGTTCTAAACTAAACGTTAGTCACTGGGCTTACATGGTTTTTTCTCTCCTACTATTGGCAAAATAGGACTTTCTGTTTCTAAGAAAATCAGTAATAAAAATCTTCTTGGACATTTAAATTGCTTTACAAAACATTTTGATGAGTTAAGTATAAATGAAAAAGAAACATAAGGCTTACATTTCCCTTAAACACACAAGGGATTGTAAATAAAGGGAAAATGTTCATGGAAACATGTTTGGGAATATGCTCAAACTTTGAAAAATAGTTGGGGACATTTGATGAGCCCAAGTGCAGCTGGGTCTTGCTCATCCATGACTCTTTTTTAAAGGTAATGAATTATAAATAAAAACATACATTAATAATTCACATAAGGATGATAGCAATGGAAGAGAAAAATCCCTCTGCATTAGTCATCCAGCTGGAAAATTCTAAGACAGACTTGAAAAAATAAAACATGAGAAAACTACAAAGTTTCATCTCTCACATAACACAGATGCTTTTCTTACAAAACACAACAGAATTACAAAATCCAGATGATTAAAATGTTGAGGATTAACTGACTATCAGGTATGACTGTCAAATTGAATTGGTTTCTATTCCCAAGTGTCCCTATCTGGACACTAGAGCTTTTCCCATTGAACTATATAAGAGTACATACACACACACACACACACACACACACACACACACACACACTTGCATCTAGACTTTAAAATCTTTAGGGAAAATACAATTAAAAATTCTCAAAATGTATCTGTCTTATTAAAAAAGTCGTAAAGAAAATGATGTTTGGATCTTATCCCAGATGTTCTCTCACTTGAGTTAATGCAGGATTCATGCTCTCATGCAACTGTAGGCTTGATAAGTCATAAAGAAAGCTTTGATCAAAAGATCACATGGTGATTGTTAAAGCAGGATTTCAGGTCCATAGGCTACAGGGCTTTAGAGTGACCTGCACTTTTGGGAGATCCATAAGGGAATTCAGTGAATTAGCATTATCAAATATCATGTACAAAGGCTATTTTGAGTTCCTTCCTGCAATAAAACACAGCCCTACTAATTGGCACTTGCGTAGCTCATTCACTCTTGCATTCATTACCTTAATATATAATTATTGTACAGTTACTACGGGTGCTAAGCACAATACTAGCTAGGCACTAAAGATATACAGAGTATGTTCCCTGTGGTATAATAAAAAATACATTTGGTCATTGTCCCCAGATCTTGGCAAACAGCTCCTAAAACCCTTGGAATTTCCTGAGAGATAGGAGTATCTTTTGTTATTCATAATGAGCTCCTTTTTATCATACCTGAGTTTATGCTGAAGGTGACTCATGGTGGGCTCTTAAATAGTTTCCAGGGAGGGGCTGGCCACTCTAGAAATAATACCAAGCGCCTGATTAGAGGTTGGATAAAAATTGAAATAATATGGTGCCGGAAGCCTCTGTGATAGTGGGTACATGAATGTGCTAGAAGGGTAGCATCCCTGGCGAAGACAAAGAAGCGCTATACCCAGCTCCATCATCCACTTGGCTGTATCTTTTATAATAAAACTCTAATTGTAAGTATAGAACTTTCGGTGAGTTCTGTGAATGGTTCTAGAGAATCATCAAACCAGAAGAGGGGTCATGGGTTCCTCTGAATTTGCAGTCAAGACAATTGGTCAGAATTACAAGTAACCTGAGGACCTAGAACTTGTAGCTGGCATCTCAAATGGGGACAGTCTTATAGGACTGAGCTCCTTAACCCGTGGGGTCTGTGCTAACTCTACATAGTTGTTTACAATGTAGTATTATTTTTAGAATTGAACTGATTTGTTGGATACCAAATCAGTATCAAAAAATTGCCTTTGCTGAGTTTCCATCTTAGTGGAGGAGACTGTTAGATGAAACAAATTTTTTGTTTTGAAAATCATAGCTTGCCCAAATAGTCTCCAGTGGAAACAGAAAGTTTAAATATATTAAACAATCATGAGAAACGAACAAGAAGAAATAAAGAAGAAGAGGCCCAGAAGAACTAACAGGGAAATTCAATCTAACTTTTAAAGAACAGAAATTTTCAATTCTACTTAAATTATTCCAGAGGACAGAAAAAGAAACCCTTCTAAATTCATTATATAAAATGAAAAGAACATTAATTTCAAAAATATGACAAAGATTGCATTAAAAAAGAAAAAGAAAAACCAATTTCATGTGTGAATATCCATGCAAAAATCTAACAAAAATATTAGCAAACAGCAACAAGTAGTATATCAGAAATAACACATCATATTCTAGGAGGGTTCACTCTAGGAAACCAAGGATGATTTGAAATAAGAAAATCCATTAATGTAATCTGTTATACCAGTAGAGATAGAGATCACATCCTTCAATGGAGAAGAGGCATTTCACAAAAATTTAATTACTCATTCATGTTAAAAACATTCAATTATTTCTCTATATATCAATGCAAGATACATAATGACTTTAACAAGAACACTCATTCATGTTAAAAAAAAACATTCAATTGTATATATAAATGCAACATATAGAATAAATACATATAAATGGAAGATACATGAATTTAACATGAACGAGTGCATTTGTGTGTGTATGTGTGTATTTCAGCCCAAAGATCAGCATCTTATTTATCTAGAAACACTAGAGCCTTTGCCAAGAAAGTTAGGAAAAGATAAGCATGTTTATTACATTGATTTCTATTTAATATTGTGCAAATGTAATGGGCAATGCAAATAGCCAAAAGAAGGCAGTTCAAAGCATATGGACTAGACAAGAAGAGACAAAATTATTTCTGCTTCTAGGTGACATGACTACACATCTGGAAAACCTGAATTGTTTGAAAACTAATGCAAACAAATAATCCAGTAAATCAAGAGAGTCATAAAGTTAGAAAAATCAATAACCTCCATAGATTACAACATAACCATGAAAGAAGATAGAAAGGAAGAGAAGCCCCATTTTCATTGGCAAAAATTTTTAAAAAATTAGATACTTAGGCATAAACATAACAAAATATATTCAAATTTTATATAGTTAATACGCTATAAAATACTATGAAGAATATAAGCTAGCCTTGAAGAAATGGAAGGATTGAACAGTCTTGAATCATAATACTCAACACATCATACAGATAAAAATTCTTCCTAAATTTATAAATTTAACACAATTTTAATATACATACTGTCAAGTTTTCTTCCCCTCATTGGGGCTAGAAAAATAAAATAGAAATTTTATTAGAAAGAATAAAAAAAGCAAGAATAGCTAAGAAATCCATGAAAAATAAAAAGCAAGAAATAAAGACTAGCCCAATTGGATATGAAAGTATACTGTAAAACCTCTACAGTGAAAATAGTGTGGTATTGATACCTGAACACACAGACCATGGAACAGAAAGAAAAACCCATTGGTCCAACCGTACATACCAGATTATTATATGATACAGTTAGCATTGCAAATCACTGACTGTCAGATATACTATTTTATGTAAACTGTGTTGGGATAATTGGATAGTCATATGGGAAAGATAAAATTAGATTCTTTTTTAAGAAAGAAGGAAAAACATTTTATTTGAAGTGAACAATAATTCTAATTGGGTTAAGTGATATTACTGTCGACCTTAGAAGCCATAAAGGCTTTAAATGTTTCTCAGATGCACGATAGATTCTCTAAGATGATTCTGGCCAGGATGTGGGGGAAAGAAAGGATAAAAGAAAACAAAAAAGAGAGTACTACATTAATCCAATTGAAAGTGGTGTAGGATAAAGGGAATCAGAAATGGACAGACTGCCATTAGATCTTGAAGTTAGAGCGGAAAGGATTTGACTTGGGTTTCTTCAGGATGATAGTATGTATATTGCAGGATTTTTTTTGATATTTAAGTAAGCTAATGCTTGCAAAATTCTAGTAATATGATCCACAAATGGCAGTATTGCTGTTGGATTCTAGTTCCTCTAAAATACCCGAATGATCTGTGTCTATGACTCCTGATGGATTAGCACAGTATAAATGTGTTTTCCTTTATTTTTTGAAAAATCAGTTTACTTAGATCCCCTCATGATTTTTTTTTTAGTTTGGTTTTAAAATGAACTTTTTAGGGGCGCCTGGGTGGCGCAGTTGTTAAGCATCTGCCTTCGGCTCAGGGCGTGATCCCAGCGTTCTGGGATTGAGCCCCACATCAGGCTCCTACGCTGGGAGCCTGTTTCTTCCTCTCCCACTCCCCCTGCTTGTGTTCCCTCTCTCGCTTGCTGTCTCTTGCTGTCAAATAAATAAATAAAAATCTTAAAAATAATAAAAATAAAAAATAAAATGAACTTTTTAAAATTTTATTACAGATTTAGATTTACAGAAGAATTACAAAAAGAGTACACAGGGTTCCTATGTATACTCCACAACCTGTTTTGTTTATTATTAACATTTTATGTTGTTGTGCATTTGTTACAATTACTGAACCAATATTAACACATTATTATTAACTGAAGTCTATACTTTATTCATCTTTCCTTTGTTTTGTGTAATGTTGTTTTTTTCTATTCCAGGATCCTAGGCTACTGCATTATATTGAGTTGTCATATCTCTTTAGGCTTTTGGAGTTTCTGAGACTTTCCTTGGTTTTTATGACCTTGACAATTTTGAGACGTACTGGTCAGGTATTTGGAGAATATCTCTCAATCAGGATTTGTCTGGTGGTTTTCTCATGCTTAGACTGAGGCTATGTGGTTTGGGGAGGAAGACCACAGAGGTGAAATGTCGTTTTCACTACAGCATATCAAGGATACATACTATTAATATAACTTGTCACATACTATTAATATAACTTGACCACCTAGATGAGGTAAAGTGTGTGAAGTTTCTTCACTCCAGTTAGTCTTTTTCCCTCCTTTTCATTCTGTCCTTTTAGGAAAAAGCCACTAGGTGTAACCCACGCTTAAGGAGTGAGGAGTTAAATTCCACCTCCTTCAGGTCAAAGTACCTATATAAATTACTTAGAATTATTGTAGATGGGAAATTCATTTAGTTTCTCCAATTTTGTATATCTTCAATCATTTATTTATATCAATACAGGTATTTGGCTTATACTTTGGATTATAATTCAGTACTACGTTATTTATTATGTTGCTTAAATCATTCCAGCTTTGGCTATTGGGAGCTCTATCAAGTGTGGTCCTGACATACCCCTGTCATGGTGGGATTTTTTTTTTTAACACTTCCTTATTTTTTGGCCCTATAAGATGCTCCAGGCTTATCTTGTATATTTCCTGCCCCAGTCCTAGAATCAGTCATTTCACCATGGAACTCTGGTCCCTCTTACTAGAGAACACTATTAGAGAACAATACAAGGGTGTTAGGTGGGTGCTGCTGGCTACTGAGGTCTCATCGCTTCTAGGCTATCACCGCTGACACTGTAAGAAAATATATGTGTGTGTATACTAACCTACATATATGCACATCTATAGAAACTTCTATGTGTAAGCATTTGTATCTATATTAAGCTAATATAACTTCATACGACATCTCCAACTTTACTCCATTGCCACATGGATGATTCTAACCTCATTCTTTTGTTTATTTTTACAGTCACATTCCAATAGTGAGAAATCTGGTTCCTATCATGTCATCCAGTTAATAAAATATTCAATTATAAGTATACATGTATAACAGTATCAGAACTGTTCATTTTTACCTCCATGGAATACAACTTTATTAGCTAGAGTACAGTGCTTTATATTGAGTATTTTTTGCCCTATTCTTATGGACTCTACTCATCTCCAAAGTTACTTAGGTCAACTCACCCTGCCGTGAGTTGGTTTTATATGTTTATAGTATAGTTAGATTGCGTTGTTACAGTCTTCATTCCATTGTCTGATTCCTCCAACCCATCAAATGATTCTTTGAAAATCTGCGTCCACTGCCCTAGAAGAGCCCCTACATTCCACCCAGGTTTTATGCCCATCATTAATTTTGAAAAGTTATCAGTCATTATTATGTCAAATTTCTTTTTTTTCTGTTCCTTCTTTTTTTTTTTTTTTTTTTTTTGGTATTTCAGTTACACAGGTTATGCCTTTTGAAATTGTCCCACAGTTCTTGGATATTCTACTTTTCTTCTTTCCCTTTTTTTTTTTCCTTTCTTGGATTTTTAATTTGGAAAGTATCTATAGGCCTATCTTCAAGGTCACTGATTCTTTGATTGTGTGCAATCTATTTATGAGCTCATCAAAGGCATTCTTCATTTCTGTTAAAATGTTTTGATTTCTTGCATTTTCTTTTGATTTTTTCCTTCCTGCTTCCACCTTTCTGCTTAATTGCTTATCTGTTCTTGCATATTATCAATGTTTTCCATTAGATCCTTTAACATATTAATATTATTTTATTACATTCTTGAAAACTGCAACATCTGTTTCATATCTAAGTAGGGTTATGATGCTTGCTTTCTCTTCAGATTGATTATTTTTCCCCTTTTGGCATGATTATATATTTCTTTGAGAGCTGGACATATTGTATCAAATAATAGGGACTGTGGCTAGCAGGCCCTTAGTGTGAGGATTTATGTTAATCTATGTAGGAGTTCGACTATGTTTAGTGTTTGCTGAAGCTTCCAGAGGCCTCGTATTTTTCTAATGTCCTTGTTGTAATCTCTCTTGATTTTGGGTTTCCCCAAAGACTTCTCTTCAGAGAAGTATTCTGCAGCTATTTCAGCTATAATTGACAGTATTTTACTGCAGCTCTGTTGGCCCAGTGGTAAGACGCAGGGTACGGAAAGCATTACATAGTTTTATGATCAAGTCTCAGTCTATTGGTAGATTTATATCTGCAGACTGTGATAACAGTCTGCACAAATGCTACTCTAATGATGTAGGGTCTTTTTTTTTTTTTCTTTTTCCATTTAGGTGAGAAATAGATGACTTCAAGTCTGAATGGGAGGAATGCCGTTCAACAAGGTAGAATAAGATTCTACAAAAGTCCCATCCTCTGAAGTCTTAGCCCTTTCTCATGGAGAACTCTTTGGGCACATTTAACAATAATTACTCTATTCCTTGCTCTGCCAAGACCATGAGAGGATTTTTCTCAAATCTTCAACGTGAGGATGTGGTATGGGTTCCTGGAGAAATAAACCACAACAGTGAGGAATTTAGCAATTCATCAACATTACTATTTAGGTGTTCCTATCAGTTCATGGCTTTAGTGGCTCTTCTCCAAATAAGCAGAATGCAGGTGTGACTCTCTGGACTCCCCTGTCTTTCTTTTCTTTTCTTTTCTTTTCTTTTCTTTTCTTTTCTTTTCTTTTCTTTTCTTTTTTTCTTTTTTTTTTTTTTTAAGATTTTATTTATTTATTTGACAGAGAGAGACAGCCAGTGAGAGAGTGAACACAAGCAGGGGGAGTGGGAGATGAAGAAGCAGGCTCCCAGCAGAGCAGGGAGCCTGATGTGGGGCTTGATCCAGGACCCTGGGATCAAGCCCTGAACCGAAAGCAGATGCTTAAGGACTGGGCCACCCAGGTGCCCCTCCCCTGTCTTTCTAGATGTCCACTGGCAGTTTGCTCTGAAACTTCAGTTCTCTGATGGGGCCCAAAAAAGTCACTGATTTTCAGTGTGTAGCTTTTTATGTTATAAGGATGGGAGTGATGACCTCCAAGTTTTTGATATGTTAGAGCTAAAACCAAAAGTCAGATTCATTTTTTATACCATATATAAGAGTAATTCAAAATGAAATAGAGATTTTTATGTAAGAAATAAAACCAATATTTTAAAATCAATGATTGGTGAATTTTTCCAAAACTTGGACTAGGAATAATATTGACTAGGAATAATATTTTGACTATAAGTCAAAATCTGGAAGCAGTAAGGATAAAGTATGTAAATTTGATTACTATTTTGTATATACAATGTCTTGCTATAATCAAAGTAAAAATAACATAATAAAATGAGAAAAAGATTTATAAATTATATCAAAGAATTTATAATTCTAATATATAAAAAACTTTTGAAAATAGAAAAAAAAAATTCTCACTGCCCTATAGAATAAATTAGCTAGCAAGGCAGATAATTCACAGGAGAAAAAAGAAAGATATGTAAATGGCTCTTAATAATAGGAAAAGGTGACTAATCTCATTCAAAATAAGAGAAATGTAAATCAAAACTAACCATGTTACCATTTCTCACTTAATTGGAAACAAATCTAAAAATATGACAAAATACTTTGTGAGGCTGTGTACTGCTATAAATGTTAAATGATACATCTTCTGAGTTGGTGGGGTATTTGACATATTTAGCAAATTACATATGTGTTTATCTGTTAATCTGGAAATACATGTTTTATAATCTTCCTCATATTTAATGGCAAAACTATTAAAATATATATGAACAATGCTTATTGTTATCTGAATTTCTGTTTTCTTCCAAAATATTTTACTTATGAAATGTTATCCCTGTTCCCAACATGACCCTCAGAATATGACTGGTCAAGTCAGTGTCTTCCCAATTGTTCTCTGACAGGTGAGTCCGAGAGGCAGAGAGAAGATACCCTGGTTGACTGAACAACGAGGGCCTCAAAAGAGGAGCTGCTGCCCCCTTTTCTGTTTGGTACAGACCTTTGGTCCTGTGGAGAAATTATGCAAAAAGATTATCGTCTCAGGACCTTGTAGAAAAAATGTATACAAACATCGCTTATTAGAAAAAAGAAGAAACTTAATTTAAGTAAAAACATTCACTACCATCAATGGGATTAAAGAAGACATGATATCCTGAAAGACAAAAAAATTCCATCAAGAGAAAATAAGACGGCAGCAGGTGTATATTTGGAGAGAAAAAATGTCCCTTCTGAAGAAACTTTCATGCATGGCAATTAAAATTGTTCCTAGCAAAAGAATGTGAAAGGAGTCTTCTGGCAAGTGGACGTTTCTCTGATCTTAGAAATAAATTGATGGTCACTCCAAGTGTTTGATGTTAAGGAATTTTCTTATTTTTTACTGTTTGTGTAAGTATTTTTTACTGTTTGTAAGTAAGTATCTGGGGGAGGCTGAGCTGGGTACTGCCAGTTGACTGTGTATCCCATAAACTTTCTTGCAAGTGAAAGAAAATGGCTTGGTCCAGTGGGGAACATGGATAGGAATCAGTGTCAGTGGTATTTGCCTTCTGACTTACTTCCTCCTTGACACCTTTATTGTCTACTAAGGCTGGATCAGGACTGTGACTCTGCATATTCTAATAACTTGGATAAATAAGAATTAGTATCTTTTTTCTCTTTGGGTTAGTAGGAAAAGCCCTGAGGATGAGGAACTTTTGGCAAGCTTGTGTCTTGATTTTTGCATCTATGAAGTTAGAATAGTATAACCCTTGCCATATCTATTGTCAAAGGTGTTGTGAGCACAAACCTAGATACTAATCATTTGGGGGGGAAAAACTGAGAAATGAAATATCTTTCTCTTGAACCTAGAATTTGGTATTAAAGTAATTTCTAGGAAGATGCTTAGCTTGTGAATGCACAATCCCAGATTAAGCAGTTTAGCAAAAAATCACACATTAAAAAAAAAAGGGGGATGTCAGAATACATTTTTCTTCTCATAAATCTAAGTAACTCAATATTGAAATTCTGATCACTGGATTAGAAAAACACATGCTGAATCAACTGTTGACTCTCATCAATGAGAAAAAAAATTAAACTCAAATTTTCTGTACTTTTGACTATTTTCCTGTTGCTTAAATAATAGGTGCTCATTTCTAGGCTCTGGCTTTGTTTTGAGAATTTAATTACTTAGGACACACTGTAAGAAGGGGAGTAAAGGACACAGATTGTCAAACCAAAGCACGCAGCATGAAAACCCACCTATTATATAACTATCTTGAACTGAGAACAGTAGCCAATATCAGCGAAAATACCAGAAGTTTCTGAATAAGATTTATTATTCTCACATCTGTGATTTCATAACTTATTTGGTCTAATTGGGTAAAAATGGATGTTTTGATTTCTTTTCCTTTTTAATTTCTTATAATTATTTCCATGCTCTGACTCCAAAAAAATATTTTTAAGGTGTGAGTAAATTCAACTATTTTTGTTGCCCTCAAAGAAATTAAAGTACTCATAATTTACATACATTCTTCAAAAAACATTCATTTATTAATTTTTCTGACCTTTTCAGAAAACACAATCAGTTATGAGGAGTATCACCTATTATCAAAATGGGAACCTCAGTTTCAAGTATTTATGTTATTTCCACGATCACTTATTTATCAATATTTATTCAGTAATCAAGTTAATGTTTAGGCAAGGAGATAACAAATACTTTCAATTTAAGATCTTAAGGCTATGAGATTTTCTCAAGGTAATATGATAATTTACCGACAAAATATGGCTGAGTTTTGTAATGTGAATCTTTCTTTATCTCTTATCCATCTGCAATCACATATCTAAACTCAAGACACACTCAATATTCAACTATATAACTATATTCCCCATCTTTCTTCTTTTTTCCTCCTGATTTTCTCCTTTAGAATCCAGTTATAGCATGTAGACTACATCTCATCGTTTTCTCTTTAATGGAATTGTTCAGTCTTTTCATTTTCCTGATTTGGTTGTTAAAGTAAGGCTTTAAATTTTTCATGTATCAGCTTATGTTTTAGTTCTTACTTGGCTTTACATATATACCAGGATTTTCTTTCATAATCTACTTTTAAGTTTTTTATTTTGTTTTTACTGTTTTTGTTTTATTTTGTTTCTACTCAAGGGTGTATGTGTATTTCCTTTTAACCCTGGTAGAGGGGGGAAAAAGAGGTGCGAAGTTCAAGTGCATGGGTGTGAAGACTCAGTGTACAGAGATGTAGAGAGAGGGAGGTTGTTAATCAAGAGGGATGATATTTTTAAAATTAATGAATAAATCTAATGTTAGCTAGATGGAAAGTGGTGAGGGATAGAATTAGAATCTCAGTTGTCAGAACAGTCCAGAGCTGGGCTCTCAACTACATTGTTGTACTATCTTCCAGTGTGGGGAAGCAAGGTTGAATGAATACTGCTATTTTTTTTTAATATAATGTACCCATTAGTGTGTTTGCCTCTATCTCTGGGCCCAGGTGTGATATGTTTTCATGGTGTAAACCAATTTCCTTCTTGGTTATGAGGCAAATATTTTCTTGAATCCCTCCCAGCCCTTCTCACTGGGGCAAAAACATGCCTAGACATGGGGTGAGTTGTGAAAGTAAAAGCAATGAGGATAATAGTGTAACAAAATCACAGTCCCAAAGTTCAGAACGTCAGAGGCCTGTACAGGAAAAAAAATCATCTAGATCAATTAGGCTATTTAGAATCTAACTTTTTTTTCCCCTAGATCTGTAAAATTATCACAGTGATGTCTATCTCAATGAAAAGGAAAATAAAATATTAAGTACTAAGTGGAAAAGCTGAAGAAATAAAACGACCAGGTCTTCTGATTTGGTTTCTTTATATTGTATGGAGACCCCCAGGGAAATGACGACTGTGGCTCTAACAGAATCTGAAAGCTTGAGAGCAGAGGGTGCGGTAAGAGTGACAATGAATATTGTCTGCAAGACTGGTCCACGACAGTTCGAGGAGAAAATATTAGCGGCATTTTGAAAAATTCAAGGAAATAATATGGACATGTAAAGAATCCAATGGTCCTCTTACATTTTTAGGTACTTTTCAAAGTATTTATTCATGATTCATTTGGCAACAACACTAGGTGCTTTACTAAGAGAATTGAATGAAGGTTCCACTCTGTGCCTGAAATAGCAGTGGCAGAAATAAACTATGGGAGGGCATGAAGACATACAATTATCTCAGAAAAATATACACAAAATAAGACTGAATAATAAAAATCCCAGTTCTTCTGTTGCAGCATCTCCTGGTGCAGAATCTGTCCATTGGCTCCTCTTTATAGTAGAAAGGAGTTGAAACCTCCTTGTCTTCAAAGGATTCCCTCTCTTGGTTTGCAATTATTCCATTTTCCAGTCCACAAATAGTCCTTTAATGTTTGTGTCCAAATCAGAATGGCCCTTATTAATTTTTTCTGGGGTCTTAACCATCCTAAAGGATATGCAGCATATGCTTTCAGTGAAAAGATACTATACCTAAATAAAGCCAGAATTCATTAACAGCCCAGCAATTTAATTTCATTTCCTCCCCCATACCAAAAGTTATAGTTATAAAAATTTAAAGTTCTCTCACTGAATAAGTTTCCTTCCTAGTCACTGTTTATTTTGCACATAACCCGGAAAAGATTGTTGGCTGCAATTCTTGCGGTGTTACTAAAATATTTCTTTAACGTCCCAAGCTAATATAGTGTATATGAATAGATGACTAAGACAGAAGCTGACTTTTCATATTGTGCTTTAGCCCATGGTATGCAGGGATTAAAATTTTGGCAGGTTTTTGTAAACACTGCACACACTATAAGAGTGTAAGAGTTTTGGTTCCCTTTACCTCCTCATATACAATTTCCCCCCTGCTCCATTTTTAATTAAATTTCCTAATTCAAATTCATGTTTGTTCCAAAATATAGAATTCCAGTTATAATTCACTTATTTTGGTAAGAAAGTAGAACACATGATCTACAAGCATATTTTCCATCAATTGCATTTGTCAACAGAAAAAGATGCAATTGAATAATACTTAAGTATTTACTCATCTGAATCTGAAAATCTAACTCATTCTACTGAAGCTCTTAGAAACTGAAGTTCTAAGTAATTATTCATTTTGTTTGGTTCCAGTCTACACCTTTAAGAGGTTCCAAAATATTTCTGAAATAAAAGAATGACTTAGAAACTTCACGTGGGAATTAGTCACTGGAGGCTTTTAATCATGTCAAGGTGTTATGCTTCAGTGAATAAGATAAGTCTTGAACAAGTATCTAAAATTTTGCTTCTGAGCTCAAGTAAATCTTACAATAATTTTCCATCACCAGCTCTCAAATTTTACAGTCTTTGAGTTGAGAAAATAAAAGTGTTTTTGTAAACCTAAAGCAAACACAGAGAACTGCAGCATAAATAACTCAAGGGATTATCTTTGGATGCAAAGAACTTGTTTCTTATGATAATTCTAAATAATTTTTCAATAACTGGGCCTGATCTGTAACCTAAAAATGTCGATCTCTTAACCACATCCTATGATACTTTACCAATTAAGAGTTTAGTCCACCTATTATATTTATGAGGGAAAAAAGATGATGTCTTAACAATCTAGACCCTTACAAATTTTGTGTACTTAAAGTTGATTCCTCTTTAGCGATTACATACATCTTTCATAAAAATGACAAATTTTGTACATTCATTCAACAAATGCCCACCAAAGGCTACATAACTATATAACTTTCATAGAAATGTCCTGTATGGAACTTTCCTTCTGGTAGGGGTTTAAGGTCATACAACCAGGCAATAAACCGATAAATAATTAATTATACATCTTAAGGAATACTCTAAGGGAACCTAACAGGATCCTGAGGTTAAAAAAAAAAAATCATGGGGAAAAGGAGGAGAACCTATTTACATCAACTAAACAGGGATTTCCTCTCTAGTGAGGAGACCAAAGCTATGACCTGGAAGATGAACATTTGCCATGGGAAGAGCTTGAATAAGACTGTCTTGGTAGAAGAAACTGTTTATTCGGATTTTGAAGTAGGAAAGAGCTTGACATGTTCAAGGCATCAAGAAACGTTAAAAACATGTGGAAAAGCATGATGAGCTAGGGGTTAAGTATTAGAGGAATCTGTTAAATGGCTAGTCAAAGGATGTCTTGTAAAGATGGTGTATTGAATTCATGTTTGACTCACTTCCTTCACCTCAAATACAAAGCAACAGTTAATAAATCAGGAAAAAAATTGGAGGAGAAAAACATAGGGTGGCTCAAAGGAAAGATAAACATCTTCATGGATAGAAAAGTTGGTGAGTTTGGGTAAAGCCACATAAATTATGGACTCCAGGTCTGTAGTTTGGAAGTGATGACTGAGAATTTAGCTTTGTGAAGTAGATTCAAAAGTCTATGTGTGAGGCACAATTGCCATTTGTTCATTGTTGATAAATAGGAAAATGATTAACTTTTGTATGTGAAACTTGTATCCTGCAACTTGGTTATAACTGCTTATTAGTTCCAGGAGTGTTTTGTTGTTGTTGTTGTGTCTTTTAGGTTTTGTATATAGAAAATCATGTCATCTGAAAAAAAAAAAAAAAGTTTATATCTTCATTCCCAACCTGCATACATTTTATTTCCATTTGTCTTACTGCATTAACTAGAACTTGCAGTACGTTGTTGAAAAGGAATGATGAGATGAAACATTCTTGCCTTGCTCATAATCTTAATGGGAAAATTTCAAGTTTCTCACCATTAAGAATGATATTAGTCACAGGGTTTTTTGTTTTTTTGTTTTTTGTAGTATTCTTTATCAAGTTCCTCTCTATTCCTAGTTTGCTGAGTTTTTGTCATGAATGGGAATTGAATTTTGCCAAATATTTTTTTCTGCATTTATTGATATGATTTTGCATACTGCAATATTGATATTATATTATTTTTTCTTCAGAGGATTATATTAATTAATTTTGGAACACTGAACCAGTCTTGTATATCTACAATAAATCTCACTTTCTCATGATGTATAATTCATTTTATGTATTGTTTAATTCAATTTGCTAATGTTTTATTGAAAATTTTTGTGTCATGTTCATGAGATACAAAGCTCTGTAGTTTTGTTTTGCTTTGTTTTTCTTGTAATGTCTTTATCTGATCTTGTATTCAGGTGATGCTGGTCTCAGAAATTAGTTAGGAAATACTCTTTTTGCTTTTGCCTCCTGAAAGCTATTATAGAGAACTGGTATAATTTCTTAAATGTTTCACAGAACCCTCCAGTGAACCCATCTGGGCCTGGTGCTTTCTACTATGGAAGGTTACTAATTTTTTATTCAATTTCTGTAATAGCTATAGGCCTATTCAGATAATCTATTCCTTCTTGTATGAGTTTTGTCAGATTGTGTCTTTCAAGGAATTGTTCCATTTGATCTAGATTATCAATTTGTGGACACAGAATTGTTCATGGTCTTCCATTATTATCCTTTTAATGTTCGTGAGATCTATAATGATGTTCCTTTTATTTCTGATATTAGTAATCTGTGTCCTCGCTCTTTTTTTCTTAATTATCTTGGCTAGAGGCTTATACCTTTTATTCATCTTTTCAAAAAACCAGCCTTTTGTTTTGTTGACTTTCTCTATTGATTTCCTCTTTTCAAATTTGATTTGAAAAATTGATTTCAATTTTTCTTATTTCTTTTCTTGTTCATACTTTAGATTTAATGTGCCCTTCTTTTTCTAGTTTACTAAGGTAGAAGCTTAGATTATTGGTGCACAGTAGTTCTTCTTTTGCAATATATGCATTCAATACTACAATTTTTCTTTTAAGCACTGCTTTCACTGCATCACACAAATGTTAAATTGTATCTTTACTTTCATTTAGTTAAAAAAATTAATTTACTCTGCAGTTTCTTCTACGTGTTGTTTAGAGGTATGCTGGTTAATCTCCAAGTTGTTTCTTTCCACTGTGGTCTGTGAACATACTTGGAATGATTTCTTCTCTTTTGCATTTGTTAAGGTGTATTTTATAATCCAGAATGTGGTTTAAGTTGGAGAATGCTCCATGTGAGTTTGAAAGGAATGTGTAATTCTATTGTTGAGGGAAGTAGTCTATGGATGTCCATTATAGCCAATTGTTTGATGGTACTACTGAGTTTAACCATGCCCTTCTTGATTTTCTGCCTGCCAGATCTGCTCCTTTCTAATAGAGTGGTAATGAAGTCTCCAATTATGAGAGTGGATTCATATATTTCTCTTTGCATTTCTATGAGGTTTTGCTTTATGTATTCTGACTCTGCTGTTAGATTGCTATATCTTCTTGGAGAATTATCCCTTTTCATGGTAATGGTCTTTCTTTAATCTGAAGCCTGATCAGTCTGAAGTTAACATAGACACCTCATCTCTCCTTTGATTAGTCTTAGTATGGTATACCTTTCACCATCCTTTTAATATTAATCTATATTTGTTTTTATATTTCAAGTGAGCTTTTGGTAGACAACATTTAAGTGAGGCTTGTTTTTTGATCCACTCTGACACTGTCTTTTAATTAGTGCATTTAAACCATTGATATTTAAAATGATTAAAGATATATCCACATGCAAAAGAATGAATTTGGACCCATACCTCACACCATACTCAAAAAGTAACTCAAAATAGATCAATCTTAAGTTTAACAGCTAAAACTATAATACTCTCAGAAGAAAACAATTAAGAAAGTCTTTATGATATTGGAATTGGCAATTATTTCACAGATATGATACAAAAGCACAGCCAACAAAAGAAAACATACATTGAAATAAAAATCCAAAACTTTTATGCTTCAAAAGACATTATCACAGAAGAACAAAACCTACAGAATGAGAGAAAATATTTGCCAATCATGTGTCTAATAAGGGTTACAATCCAGAATATATTTAAAAGCTTCTATATAATTCAATAATAAAAAAGACAAATAAGCCAGTTTAAAAACATGCAAAGGATCTGGGTGGATGTTTCTCTTAAAAAAAAAATTTTTTTTAATGGCAAATAAGGACGTGGAAAGATGCTCAATATCATTATTCATTAGGGAAATGCAAATCAAAACCACATACTATTTCACACACACTAAGATGGCTATAATTTTTTTAATGGAAAATAATGAATGTTGGTGAGAATGTGAAGATGAATAAACGTTTGATTGTGTATCAACTGAAATCCGAGAGTTCTTTGTTATGCAGCATTATTGTAGCAAAACCTGATAAAGAAGGAGTCACCCAAATCCAACCTCTTGATTTTTAATTTTTTACATCATGGGATCACTGTAGATAATGATTAAATAATTTAAAATTAAGAAAAAAATTATATATATAACATATAGAACTACATGACAAAAAGATTACCTAAAAGATGTGAAAGAGAAAAATGGGGCATGGAGGGTGAATGTGGTTGACTGCTCTTTTTCTTTCTTTTTTAAACAAACCTGGCAGAACTATTTCATCCTTTACATGATGTGAATGTACACCTGATAAGTTTTTTTTAAAACAGAGATACAAATTAAAACAATAAAATCCACACACCCAATAGTCAATAATTACCACAATTAAAAGATGAAGCAAGGTAGCTGAGAATTTTTCCAGAACTGAATTGAAAAATGACCTGAGTCCATCCTCATATTGAAAATCCAAATATTGAGCAGCTAGTTTTTGTTTTTTGAGCTGTTTCAACTGCTTTCTCAATTATTATCTTTCCTTCAAGTGATCCCTATTGGTCACCTTAAATTTTGCAGACCACCTAACTTCCCATCATTTCTTATTCTCTTAATATCTTTTAGCTTCTCAAAACCTCAGACCAAACCCTTCCTCACTATATTATTTTTGTCTTCTTTATTCTTCCTAGTTAGTCTCCTTTGTCCTTTGAAGTTTTCTGCAGGATTTTTCACATTGTATGTGACAGACCACATTCCAGAAAGAACAATTCAATGGATTCGAGTTATTTAAAGGGAGAGTCAGGAAGATATGAAAATTATATTTAAATATTCTCATAAACATCAGTAACAACTAACCTTGGCTGTTAATTATTGCCATGCTACCTAGTGATGAAACAAAGCTATCAGAGTATTTTGAATGCTTTAGAAGAAATATGAAGCTCAGGCCTTCTGCTAACCCTGAAGCTCTTTTCTCCATATACATTAGTGACATTCTCCCAATCCCAAATCCTCAGAGATACATGCTTAGTAAAATCACAGAACCATGCCTTGATTAAATACAGCTGTATAACTACCCATAGCATAGGTTTACTAGCAATCTTCTTGTCATCACTCAAAAGATATTTTAAAACCTTAATACAAAAGGTTACAAATTAATTATTTGTAATGTTCTAAATCCCTTTACTGAATCTCTAAAGCTCCTACACTTTCTAAACCCTCACTTCCTAATAAGTCCTTAAGAAAAGAATCCTAGAAACACGTCATTAATTAGAATCCCCAGCTTTGTTTCTTTTCCTAGCTGATTTACACAGCCTCCTCTCTGCAATCCTCTTCTTTTCCAGGCCTTCCCTTAACCTTTCCTATTAGCCCTTTTTCCGTAAGATCCTTTGAAATGGAACGTTCACTAGAGCAGTGAGGAAGTGGAGCATTAGCCCTTCCCTGACCTCTCAGGAACAAACTAAACTGTACTAAAGGCTCTTCTCTTCCGTTAGAACAGAAGAATGCCATTGCCTGTAATCCTAATTGCTTAATTTGTCTGTAACCAAATTTTCTGGGATGTCAGGCTTTTGAGAACCAAGATAAAAAGCTTCCTAGAGACTCCTGAAGAAAAGAGAGCAACCCTGTTTTAAAGAACATCTCCTCTCAGTTTGGATCACTGCCAGAGGTTCCTTCCTTTTGTAAAGTAATTCAATTCAACACAGAAGAGAGTTTCTTAGAGCCTAATGCCCTAGTAATCAATTTAGACTTGAATATTTCATAATTTTAGAGCTTCAGGTTTCTGTTCTGGGTGTTCCTTATAAATGCTGCTTTTTAGGACAATAGGACCTGTTGACTCTCTGAACATTGCATAGTTTTTTATGAGGTATACGATGAGTTAGCCTTAAAAGCATAAGGCTTTACAGATTTGATATCCTATTAAATGCACATCAGTTTTAGAAGGAAGAGGGAATTAAGCGGTACAATATGTATTCTGAATTTTACTGAGTCTAGATATTTGAAAACTGGTTTAAAGTGTTAGCCAAGCCAAAAATGCAGTTAAATTCACCCAATTCTGATTTATACCATGTATTTAAGCCTACTTCCCATTGGGTTGCTTCCCAGAGTGTGCATTATCTGTTGATTGCTTTAAGGTATAGAGCAAGTTCAGCAAAACATTATACAAATGGAAGAGAATTATTCTGTTCTCCTGCATCAAACTGAAATACAACCCAACATATAATTTATACTACATTTTGTTAGCCTTGGTTTTTGATGTAGGTCAAAAACAAATGTCTTTTTACTATATAAAAATCAATGAGCTATTGTTTTGAATTATAATCAAAACACTCATTGATCTGTACCTGGGAGAGATTTAAAGTTACTCTCAATGCTGCCTTAATGCCTTTGATCTTATTTTCAAATTTCACTGGAATATCACCATGAAACTAAGATGTACATGAATATATTGGTTTATTAAACACCAGACAAACACAGATTAACATAGTTTATTTAGTGTTTGCTTCTAACAAATATAATGATAGAAGAAAACCTATGTATATTCCTCATTTCAACTTTATTATGTAGAACAGTTATGAAAGGTTAGTAGCTAAATGTTTCGTGTGAATACCATTATAGCCAATGTTCTCAAATCAGTTTTTAGTCTTTAGAAGATGAACTGTAGTATATTGTATTTGATTTGGTTTAAAGAACCACCCCCGAAGTTCAGATAAGTATCTGAACTTTATCCGAACTATCCAAACTTCCTTTAGTTTGTGATTCAAGTCTGAAAATCTCATGAGAACAGATGCTCTTGTAGCTTTCCCTTACTTCCTGCTTCATTGTGAGAACTAGATTTCCAAAGAAATTCTTAAATGCATAAGAAGTCTGAATGCGTGATGCCTGGGGACTTTTTCCCATTCAAATTAAAATTTGTTATTGCTTTTATCCAGTTGAAATTTCAGTTCTTATCTTTCTTAATACAGTAGCCCTCCCCTACATGAATTCTGGTGGCTTTGCTTTCCATGGTCAGTTACCTGTGGTCAACCACAGTCCAGAACTAGAGCATCCCCCTTCTAACGTACCGTCAAAAGGTCAACGGTAATCTAAGCCTATGTCACAATGCCTACGTCATTCCCCCCTCTTCATCTCATCACATAGGCATTTTATCATCTCACATCATCACAAGCAGAAGTGTATGTACAATACAATAAGATATTTTTGAGAAAAAGAGAGAGACCACATTCACACAGCTTTTATTACAATATATTGTTGTAATTATTCTATTTTATTATTGTTATTAATATCTTACTGTGCCTAATTTATAAATTAAACTTTATCATTTCTAGGCATGTATAGGAAAAATAAAACATAATATAGATAGGTTTAGTATTATGTGGGGTTTCAGGTACCTGCTGGGGGGTCTTGGAACATATCCCATGTGGCTAAGGGGAGACTACTGTATCTCCGTGATGTTCTTGATAGCTTTGACCACTATTTTCATCTTGCAACTCCTCCTTAATCCTCCATAGCATTGGTTCCTCTTGATGCTCCATCTATTTTTTCTCATCACACCTTCTCAGTTTCTGCTCTTTTACCTAATCTGAATACCCCTTCATCGTTTGGTATTTTTCAGGCTCTTAATTAACACAATAAATCTACAGTGAACCCTGTCTGTGTGCTTAACATTGTTATATGCACTGGGTTTATAGAAATTAACAAAGCAGGAAGAAACAAAATCCTGCTCTCATGGAACATAACTTCTAATGGAGGTAAACAGATAAGCAAAACAAAAAATATACATTAAAATATATAATATATTTGATGGTTCTAAGTATTATGGAGAAAAAAATAAAGCAGGATAGGGGAAAGCTCTGGGAGGGGTCAGGGTATAAATAGGGTTGTCACAGAAGATCCCACAGGAAAGATGACATTTGCACAAACACTGAAGGCGGTGAGGGTGTGATCATGACCATTCCAGGCAAAGGGAACAGCCACTGAGAGAGCATGGAGACTGGCATATACCTGGTGTGCCATTTGTCGTACTTTTCTTCTCACTCTACACATTGTCTATTCCCATGGACTATTATCAACAAGTACGTTCATCACTCCCAGATCTGTATCTCTATTACAAGTGCCATATCTCTAACTTCCAGCTGGACATCTCCACCTGAGTGTTTTCTGAGTATCTGAAACCCAATATCTTCTTCCCTCTGAAACACAGAGTGCCCCCTGCATGTCTCTTCTTATGTTACAAATACCCACTTGGTGATCAAAGACAGAAGCCTAGGCATCCTTGTACGTTCATTCTTTTCCCTTTTTGTCCACATCTAATTTGCTTTTCCATTTCACACGAATTAATGAGGAACTGCTTTGTGCTAGCCTTTGTGCTACAGCCTGTGATGGTAAGATTGATCAATGCGTTAACTGCCTACTGATTTTTTTCTTTATTTTTGTCTACATCTCCACTGCTACAGTCTAAACATGTCATCAGATTACACTAAGTACCAACAAGTGTCCAGTCTCCTTGTGCTCACCCTTCCTTCCCTGAGCTCTTTTCTTTCAGAGTTATTCTTCTAAAATATAAAAATTATAAATAATCAAGAACAACTGAGAAAAGATATTCTTGTATTTTGACGTGTAGTTAACAATTCCATTGTAACTTTTAAATAAAATACAAGTTTTTCCAAGAAAATCAGCAAAATACAACGGATGCTGGACAAAACAAAAGGAGACCCTAACTAGGTGTGTGATCATGGACAAGTAACTTCACTTGTCTCCACCTAAATCTCCTGCTCCTCAAAATAAGTAAATTGGAATCAGTTATAACTACAGACATTTTGAATCCTTATTTTCAATAGATCTTAATAAGGGAGAATACAACTGCAATATTTGTTATAGAGGAAAAGAGATTTTCTGCCAGGTAGAAGATAAAATTATACATTTCCTAATCCAGAGATAATGATAAATCCTGTCAGTTTTTATCTTTGTGGAAAGAAGTATATGATCTGAAGTTCACTGTAAAAAATTAATAACTTCTACAGACAGTTTTACTATACTGGAGAATGTTTCAGAATGTCCCAAAATATAAAATCACAGAAAGACTAAAGAAATTATTTAGGAAAAAAAAAAAAAGAAAGAAAACAAGAGGATTTGAGTAACTGATTAAATGTCTATATCAACTAAGAAATCATATCAAATGGGGGCGCCTGGGTGGCACAGCGGTTAAGCGCCTGCCTTCGGCTCAGGGCGTGATCCCGGCGTTATGGGATCGAGCCCCACATCAGGATCCTCTGCTGGGAGCCTGCTTCTTCCTCTCCCACTCCCCCTGCTTGTGTTCCCTCTCTCGCTGGCTGTCTCTATCTCTGTCAAATAAATAAATAAATCTTAAAAAAAAAAAGAAATCATATCAAATGATTCTACTTAAGAACTTACAGAAAAGAGCAATAGATAAGTGTATAGCAGCCCAAAAAGAACCCACCCCCTCTCCCAATATCACAATGCAATTACCAAAAACTTGCTAAGGAAAAAGAGGATTGCTGAAAGGTTTGGAAAGCTCTGGAAAAATTTAAATCACATTTCTTTTTTGAGTATTATTAAGGAATTTATTAAAATTTATGGTCATCATAAGAATATTTAGAAATAATTTTTTCTGATTTTCTGATTCAAATAAAGGAATTACAAATTCCCCATTTTATGTAGCTACTAACCACTCCCCTAAACTCCATCTCTACTCTTATGTCTACTAAGTGTCTCAGTTAATATGTCAAACATAACCCTCTATTTCCCTTGCCACTTCCCCCCCACCAAAAAAAACCCCTTGCTCCTCTTCCCTTTTCCTCCATCTTAGTCAGTGGCACCACTGTGTTCCAAGTTTCTCAGGTAAAAAATTTAGGAGTAGTCTTTGATCACTCTCCTTCCCTTACCTCTCATGTGTAATGCCAGAGAAAACCCACTCAGCTGTACCTGTACAATATTTACTGAATGTAAATTCTTCCCAGTCCCCATTGCCATTATCATAGCAATCCACCCACATCTTTTCTCTAGGTTACCTTGACAGTTTCACAACTTGCTTCCCTGATTTTCTTTTGTCTGTTCTTCATATACCAATTAGAGTATTTTCTTAAAAACATAATTCTGATAATAAGACTTTTCTGCTTAAAATCTCCCTATCAGAATAAAATCCAAATCCCTTACCACGATCTACAAATCCCTACATGATCTGGCCCCTTCCTATTTCTCTGGCCTCATGTTAACTCACTATTCTATACTAGCTCTATTGTTGGAATTAGTTAGGAATGCTTTTAGCTGCAAGCAGTAGAATATCTGAGAAACTATAGCTTAAACCACAAGGACATTTATAACTAACTTACTCAAAAGTCTAGAAGTAGGTGAACTCAGAATTAGCCCAAAAGTCAATGTAATCAAGCACCCAGGCTAATTTTAAGTTTATATTCTACCATCCCTAGCATGTTAGATTTTAGTCCTTCTACTTCCTGCCTCATGGTTACAATGTGGTTGCTGCCATGTTGTTCTTCACATCTGCATTCTAGTCAAGAAGAAAAGAGAAAGGAGAGAATATGCATCTGTCTTTTTATTAGGAAAGTAAAAGCTTTCCCCAAATTTCCCCTTGCATCTCATTACCCAGAAACAGACTTCTCTATAAGTCTCATTGCTTCCAAGTAGGTTAATGAGCAACACTGGCAATAAGAGATACAGGGAAAGCTCTTATCTAACTTTCAAACCCCTGTATCGGCAGGAGGAATTGCCTCCTGGGTAAGTCAAATAGTCTCTACCACACTGGCTCTTCTGTTGCATGAACGTACCAAACAAAATCCTTCTTTAAGGCCTTTGAATGAGCTATTCCCACTGCTAAGAATGTTTCTCCCCCATAACTTTTCATGACTTCTTCATTTTTGTCATCCAGGCTTCATTCCAAATGCCAATCCCTCAAAGAAACTCTTTCTGATTACCCTGTCTGAAACTGTCCCCCAAAACCTTCTGTCACTCTCTATTCCATTACACTGTTAGGTTTTTAAAGCACTTGGAATAAGAAGGATGGCAGAATAGATGGGTAACCACTTCTCCACCCTCCAAAGATGGAGAAGTGAAGAAAGGAGATCACACATTAGCTGAAAAAGGGAAAACAGAAAAAAAATTAAAAATAAAAGTTTGCTTCCCTTTTATCAAATATCGATAGACACTACCCATGTTCATTAGCCTCCCAGCCTCCCCCTTCATTTTATCCAATTTCCCTTTCAGAGCTAGAAGTAACGGACTATTCTAGGGGTGTTGAGCAGATGACATAGAGATTGCCTGGAAAGGTGGTACTGTGGGCTGATCCACTGCCAGCGAGTAATTGTTTCAAAAGGACAGCTTGCTTCTGGCATTATATGTTAAAATTGAGACTCTTGACTTTTCAGCCTCCAAAGCCTAAATGTTTGGCATGAATAGCAGAAATCTGGCATTTTCAATGCTCAGATGTCCAAAAGCTGGAAAACTAGAAAATGCTAAGAGTCTCAAATTGGTGTCCACTTTGGAATATTTGGCCCAGGAAAATGTATATTCTCATGCTGCAGGAAGTTGGTTTGCAAAATGAAGTCTGAATTGGGGCCAAAAAGCAAGCACCATTTGCCAGAGTGTAGATGAAATATGATCATTTGCTGCACAAAGTTTCTTTTTAAAAGTTATTTGCAGCTGCCATGACACATCTTTAAAGTTGTAATATGTAGAACTGTTATTTAGGAATTCCAACGGAGGGAAACAAATCTCAATTGTTTACATTGAAACATGATGTAGTAAGATACTAAGGAATAAATGTAAACATTATAGATTGGACAAAGCAATGCAAGTGAAACATGGCTCAAATCAAAGCATATACTTAAATGGTCCAAAGAAAAGCAGAAACTCTCATTTTCATAGAAAAGCTGTATTTACTATTATTCTACTTAGCAGACTGTCTTATGGTGTGTTGAGAGAAAATACATTGTTTCAGGAAGTGTTTAAGTCAAAGTAATATGATGACAGAATTCCATTGCTTTTAAAAGAAAGAATCCTTAACAGATAATAGTATCCTTAATTACATTTTCTATTCCCTTTGAAGAAAGAAGCATAACTACAAAAACTCATTATGTGAAATTTACTGGTTAAAAAAAAGCATAAAAAGTTTGACTTAAAAAGTTAGAAACTATGTGTAACCAAGACTGGACTATTAAAATAGATTAAAATTTGGCAAGCAGCTAGGAAACAGACGGTGTTTGCAGAAATGAAGAGAGAGAGAGAGAGAGAGATGGAGAGAGAAAGAAAGAAGGAATAAGAGAGAGAGAGAGAAAGAAAGAGAGAGAAGTTAATAAGAAGTGAAATGCAGAAACCAAAGGGGAGAGGTTCGTAATTTTATTTTTCATTTTGTTCTATTGAAGAATAACTGCGTGAGAATGCCAAGATGCAATGTTCAATGCTGAATTTTCTCTTCCTGGTGACATTAATAGACATTCAAGGTACAATGCATGGAGGTTAAGTATGGAAGGAAATAGAGTGGAGGACCACAGGGGAAGGGAGGGAAAACGGAATGGGAAGAAATCAGAGAGGAAGACAAACCATGAGAGACTCCGGGAAACAAACTGAGGGTTACAGAAAGGTGGGGGGTAGGGAGATGAGGTAATTGGGTGATGGGTATGAAGGAGGGCACTTGTTGGGATGAGTACTGGGTATTATACATAACTAATGAATTGTTGAACACTACAACAAAAACTTATGATGTGCTATATGCTGGCTAACTGAACATAAAATCAATCAATCAATCAATCAATCAGTCAATCCTTTCTGGAGCTCAAGAGAAAAGGAAATAGTTTATTCTAATTTCAAAACGTTATTTTTGTATTCCTTATTGAATCCACACTCTTGTTTGGAGAGATGGCAGTTAATGGTAGAAACATCTTGAATATTCTACGGTCCTTATCTAGTCACTACACACACAAACCTTTTTACTTATTTGTTACTGTTTCCAGGAGAGGCTGTTAATTGCAGAAATGCAAGCTTTTAGTGAGAATAAACCCACTGACCTGGGCTGATTTGCCTTTTCAGTGGCTTTATATTGCCCTTCACCTTAAGACGCAAAAAGCAAAGCATCTAGCTCTGCAACAAGACCTCCTGGGTTCAAAATTGCCTCTTCCACTTATTCAGTGTGTAACTTTGGACAAGTAATTTAACACTTCCTGCTACGGTCTCCCCACCTGTACAATAGAGGTAACAGTAATGCCTACCATAGGGCATAGAGACGTTTTAAATAAGATAATAAAGGTATAGTGATTACAATGGTACCTGGAATTCAGTTAGTTCTCAGTAAGTCATAGCTACTACTATGATTAACTCATGCCCTGCCGCTGGTTGAGGAACAAATATCAGTAAACGAGCAAACATTAATTATTGTTAACATTCTGCTTCCCTTGTACACCTATAAACAAAGCACAACATGATCCTACTATCTAATTCTAGTCTGTGACTGTACTGAGACATTTAGTCCTTAAAAAGAGTCCATACAATCGACCAAATGTAGTCCTCACATTTGCCAGCCTCCCTTGCAGTTAACTGGGAGCATATAGCTATTAGCTGGCCAATGCATGGGAAAAGTGACAGATACCGCTATCAGGACTACCCGTAAGAGCTCCAGCTCCTTCTTCCTCAGCCACAGCACCCTTGGAGGCCATGTGCTCTGGATGGTGAAGTTTTCAGATGAAGGACAGCATCCCAACGTGCATCACACTTTTCATGAACGAGAAATAAACCTTTGTATATTAAACCACTGAGAATGTATGGTTGGTTTGTTACCATAACATTGCCGAGCATAATCCTCATTACCACAGTGGTCAAAATGATGCATAGCTTCCTAGCAAAGGAATTAAAAACAAAAAAACACTATCCCAATCCCTTAATAATGTCCAGGGAAGTCTGCTATCTCAATAAGAAAAGATTCAAAGCCTCTTTCTCTTCTTCATTTCCCAGGCCAGCACAGTGGTCAATTCTGATCCATGGTACTTTTATTTTATATCCAACTTGGCATTCTTTATTTCAAATCTAAGGGCCATATTTACTGGCCTTCACTCTCTGGACTGTTTTCTGGAGCTCAGTATCTAAACACAAAAACAACTCACGAATTTCTGATTCCTTCATTGGGGAATGCAGCACACGAAACAACCATTTGGGATATTAGCTGGAGTTCAGGTAGAATAGGGATGCAGAAGGATAGCTCTTGCATCCCTCAGGGACATTCTCTTCCCCTTAGGGTGGCCTCACTGGCTAACATTTATCTCCGTATTTCTTCTTTGTGTAATCATTAGGCAAGATATTATCCTATTATGTCATATGTTTATTTCAGTTACTAGTGGATTTATGTTTAGTGAAAAGATGGATGTACTGTGATAAAAGCTAAATTGTTAACTTCATTCGAAAAGATCTATAAGGATGTCTTGCTCTCTAGAGTTCTAAAAAGTCATGATAAAATACAAAGTTATCTCAAAAAGACCAAAGATTTCCCATGCCCTACCCAAGAAGCTGAGCACATATTTAAAAACAAAACTAAACAGTGGGCTAGAAAATGAGAAGTCAAGGACATACTATAATGATGACATGGAGGTTGATTTGTATGTCCTGAGGTTTTAGAGGGCAGACATTGATAGATCAGAGATTTGCCTTAGGGACTACAGTCGTCCTATAATCTACAGTACAGGAACTCTTTTAGGGGAAGGGCAAATATAAAAGGAATTATCTTGAAAGCCTCATAGGATAAGGTGTTTTTAGTGTTCAAGATCAAATTTTTGAAAAAGAGTCTCTGGAGCCAGGTTTATTTTTATGACACTAGTCAATTAAAAACTTTAAAAGCCATATTTGCAAAGTTATTTATATACTAAATAGGACCCAGGCAGTCAAGAGCCCTGGCTTTTGCTATTTTAGTGAAAGGCCCAAGGTACAGCCATCATTATTCATGTAAAATTGTGAATTTTATTAACAGAAATAGAAAGAAAGGACAAAATATACTTTAAAAGAGTAATGCATTTTAAATGATAAAAACACTGTTCTTTGCTGTTCTAAGGTATTTATCCTGCTTAAATGAAATAGGAAAATATGCCACTAGAGAATTCTTACGGTTCTTTCCTACCTGAACAACAATAATCTTTTAAAAAATGTCTAAAAAGAAGTGTTTGTTTGCTTTCTTTGTTTTTAGTTAACTTTGCTTTGGTGAAATACTGAGAAATATATTAGCAATGTGAAGTGGAGGAATTGTGTGATTATGCAGATAATTTTGTCTTTATAATAACTGTTTTCACCTAAAATATTACAATTGTTTAGTCTAAAACATTTTTACAATATTTTGTAAAATGAATTGTAGAACTAAGTTCAGCTATTACCTAGACAAGAGATATCTGTGTGGTGAGCTACCACAAAACTTAGGATAAAGGAATTTTTGTTACTGGTATAAATTATCTAGTTTTCCTGCTGACATAGCTTCTTTTTATTTTACCTCTGAGGATGTAAGTTACAGGAAATTATAGCTCTTTGGGGATATTCTAAGCACTGTGACTTTTTCATCAGGCATACCTCACTCATAAGTTCTCTCTGTTTAGGAATTTCTTATTCTTGGTAATCCCCCAGAAGAAGAGTCTATAGTAGGACATCCTTTGCAAAATCAGTAATTCATTTCACATTTGAGTTGTCTTCTAAATGTGAATCTGGGAAGAAAATTATCCTGGAGCTTGCCTGGGCACTCTGATGGTTAATTGTCTGTGTCAAATCAGCTGGGCCACGGAGTGCCATTTGGTCCAACATTATTCTGAATATTTCTGTGAGGGTGTTTTTGGATGAAATTAACACTTACATTGGTGGACTTTGCTTGAAGCATATTGTTCTCCATAATGTGTGTGGGCCTTATCCAGTCAGTTGAAGGCCTGAATAGTACAAAAAGACTGTCCTTCCCTGAGCAAGAGAGAATTCTATAGCGTCTGCTCTCAGATTGGAACTGTAGCCTCAGCTATCCTGGATCCACAGCCTTCCACTCCACCTGCAGATTTTGGACTTGCTAGCCTCCATAATCATACCAGCCAATTCCTTATAATAAATTGACATATACCATACACACACACACACACACACACACACACACACCTCCTTTTGGTTCTGTTTCTCTAGGAAATCCTGACCAATATGGGACTAAGTACAGATAGACAGAAAGGTTATCCTGATCTACCCCTTGAGGGAAATATATTAGTAGGACAATTCAGATAAGTATGAATCATGCCCAGCAGCCTGTCAATAACATTATTATATTTTTATAAGAAAAACAAGACAGCCAAAACCATCTGTGACTTAAAAACTATCATGGGGTCTTTACACAAGGTGCCTTGAATTATACTTTCTTTTAACTATAGAGAATATTTCTTTGTTTTGCTTCTATTCAAACTACTGAGGAAAACGATAAGGAAAGAAGTTTCTAGTACAAATATCTGATGAACTATCAGAATATAAACTCCTAGAAGATCAATTTAACTCTGTTTAGCACTCTTGGAAGTGGGTCTCATCCACAGTCACATTAGAATAGATCCTTAATAGTTGCTCCTGAGGACATGGAATTGAGAGCCAAAACAAGACAAAACAAAGCAAAACAAAACACAAATCAACTAAATGTTCATCTTCACAGCATGCACTTTTCCTTCTATGTATTTCTTTGATAATGAAAAAAAAGGTGGAGGGGGTAAGACACAAAGTTAGAAGTCTAGGCTTTCTCGTATTAATGGAAGGATCAATGCAAACATATTAGAGGATCATGGAATTTAGGTGCATGCTATCTTGAAAAGCTTCAGAATGCCAATCAAGGGAATATTCCAAAGGTGGGACCCAAAAGATTTTTACTAAAATCTCTAGGAAATTAGACAGAATGAATGGAGTGGCTGAATATGCTAGAAATGGAAGAAAAATCCTAGCATTAAGAGATATATTTTTTCATTCAACAGACATTTATTAAACATGGACTGTGTCGAGTGCTATGTTATTTGCTAAAGTATACCAGTTTTGAACTTGGATCAACAAGCATAATGCTAGGCAAACATAGATGTAATTTTTCTCCTCATTTGCCACCAAAAAATTCTCCAGTCACCACTAGCACAGCATTTTAACCTTTAAATGCACATACTTTACTCAGACTCTCATAAGTATGAATGAGTGATAGGTGTTTTAAAAATATTTCTCCCATCTGAATTGTTGTTTTTACAGGAACAGTAACTTAAGCCAAAGAGAACAGTAGAAAAGAGTAATAAGTTTACAGGAAGGAAAAAGGAGACAGAGAAAGAAGAGAGAAAGAAAGAACAAGATGGGGTAGAGAAAAATTATAGGAAAATATTCAGACCTTCTCATTCACCTTAAATGCCCCCAGTACATACTTAGCTATTCTACCCCAAAAGGCCAAGAGACACAGGGATAGCCATCCCAAATTCACCATCGAAAACTTATCTAAGCAATTGTGTGTGTGTGTGTGTGTGTGTGTGTGTGTCTATAGCAACAAAGCTCTGATTTTATTTGCAAGGGCTAAGATTTAACTTTGCTTGAAGATATCTAAATAAATAACTATGATAGGACAATAATGAAATTCAAATTGCTTTGAAATTTAGTTTTCTCTTAAAAACTCTTACATCAAGGACAAAATCAAAACACAATAGGAAATATTTAGAAAATGACAACAATATCAAACCAAAGACTGTTAGCACCTAATAATAATGACTATGAAGCTTGGTGAATAAGAAAGCATAATGAAAAATAAAATACACTCACATACACGTACACCACACAGAACATCATGATCAAACTGCCGAAAAGTAGTAATAGACAAAAAACATAGAAAGCAGCCAGAGAAATAAAGCATATTATGTACAGAATAACAAAATTAAGAATGACAGCATAGGGGCGCCTGGGTGGCACAGCGGTTAAGCATCTGCCTTCGGCTCAGGGTGTGATCCTGGCGTTATGGGATCGAGCCCCACATCAGGCTCCTCTGCTATGAGCCTGCTTCTTCCTCTCCCACTCCCCCTGCTTGTGTTCCCTCTCTCGCTGGCTGTTTCTATCCTGTCGAATAAATAAATAAAATCTTAAAAAAATAAAAAAATAAAAAAAAAATAAAAAAAAAAGAATGACAGCATACTTCTCATAAATAACACAACCCATAAAAAAGTATTAGAAAGAAAAATGTCAACCTAGAATTCCATAACCAGCAAATACCTTTCTAAATAAAAGATGAAGAATTTTTCAGGCATTAAAAAGCTAAGGGTTCACCATCTGCAGACCTGCACTATAAGAAATGTCAATGAGGGGCACCTGGGTGCCTCATTTGGTTGAGCAGCCTCTATTGTTTCAGCTCAAGTTGTGATCTCATAGATTGTGGGCTTGAGCTCCACATCAGGCTCTATACTCAGTAGGGAGTCTGCTTAAAGATTCTCACTCTTCCCCTCCCCTGACTCGTGCACATGTGAGTGCGCTCTCTCTAAAATAAATCTATAAATAAATTTATAGATAAAATAAATAAAATAAATAAATAATAAATAAATAAATCTCTCTCTAAAATAAATAAATAAATCATAAAAAAAAGAAATGTCAATGAATTTCTTCAAGTGGAAGGAGATTATAACAGATGATAACTTTCAATCTATACAAAGTTAATAAGAGAGCCAGAAATGATAAAATACATGGGTAAATACAGAAGACATTTTTTTCATGGTTTCTTTAAAATATAAGTAACTATTTAATGCAAAAATAATAAAAAGCATTGTGTGTTTTAAAATACATAGAAATAAAATATACGATAAAAATAGCACACCAGAAAGAGGAGGGAAAATCGAAGTAAACTGTTAGAAGTTTATTATACTGTATATGAAGTGGTATAATACTGTTTGAAGATAGATTACAAAAATTTAAAGATTTATATTGTAAATCCTAGAGTAACCACTGAAAAAAACAGGAAAAACAAGCAAAGATTTGTAGCTAATAAGACAAAAGTGAAGATAAAACTTAATCATAAAAAAAACTCAATTATCCTGAAAGACTTGGAAAGAGGAAAAAAGAAGCAAATATCAGATATAATAAATAGAAAACAAATAGCAGGATAGCAGATTTAAACTATACCACAACAAAAATTACATTAAATATAATTTATCTGAACATGCTGGTTAAAAGAGCAAAAAAAGAGGCGGTTGGATAGCTCAGTCAGGTAAGAATCTGACTCTTGATTTCAGATCAGGTCATGATCTCAGGGTTGTGAGATTGAATCCTGTGGTGGGCTCTGGGGTGGCATGAAGCTGGCTTAAGATTCTCTCTCTCCCTCTCCCTTTGCACCTTCCCCCCACCTCTCTCTCTCTCCAAAATAAAAAAAAAAATTAAAAAGCCAAAAAAAAAAAAATGACATTCATTTCAAAATGAAAAATGAGTCAATTCAATCAGTATGTATAATAATCCTTAATGTGTCTATGTATAACTACAAAATAACTCCAAAACCTCAAGAAGTAAAAGTAGAAAATGCCACAATTATAATTACAGATTTCAATACTATTGTTTCATAATTGGTAGAAAGAATAGACAGCAAATCAGCAAGCATACACAAAGCTTGAGCATTACTATTAAACAATTTGATCTTATTGATATTTATAGAACATGGTATCCAAAGACAGTACAATGCCATTAATTTCACAAAGCATACAACACAGTCTATAATCTAGGGCATAATATAAGTTTTTAAATAATTTTTAAAAAATCGAAATCAGAGAACATCAGCAAGATGGCAGAATAGGAAGCACGAGACTATTTTTTCCTTCATGGAGATACCAGTTCAACAATACATAGGCCAATTCCCTTTATGAGAAATCCAAAAGCTAGTTAAGAGGCTCCTGCATTCCAGAGGAGCATGAAACCAGCCACACAAAACTGCTAGAAAAATGTGTGTCACTCACTCACCAGAGCTCCTCCCATCAGTACAGCATGGTGATTGAGGGGAAACTCCCAACTCCTGGCTTCTCCCTGGGAAGAGAAAGAGAAGACTGAAACATACATCTAATGTTCAAACTTTTCAGGCCGCTACCTGAGGGATTAGTACCTGCTTTGCTTGAATCTAAGTGCTGACAGAAAAGGGTGCCAGGTCAGGGGCCACTGAGAAAAAAAGTGACAGTTTGAACTAGCACATACTTCCTTGCCATAGTCCTTATCCAAGGCTCAGTGTGGAATGAGTGGGAGAAAATCCCCAACTCCCGGATTTTCCCAGGGAAGGAAAAGATTTGAAGCATTCATCCAGTATGCCAGCTTGGGGTGGGAGTGCTGCCCAAAGAACTGGTTTCTCTCTCACCTGTCTCAGAGCACTGAACTGGTATAAAGGTCTAGGGACCACTAGGTGGCTTACTGCTGGTCCAAAGAGCACATTGTATGGGACACAGAGGAGAATATAGCTCAGCTGCTTTACTGTCAGGGGAAAAAGGGATAAGAGGAGTGTTTTTCTAATATTCTGGCTTTTAGGGGTGCCATCTGAGGGACAGGTTTCTATTTTTTCCATCTCAGAGTGTCGACAGGACCCAGTGTACTCTAGACATCTGGGGACTGCTGAGAACAAAAAAACAGCTGGGCAACCTATAGCAGCTCCAGGGAACCTGCAGTACCACAAACAGATAACAGAGGGAGTGAGGATTTTTAAGCTCCAAGAAAAAGAGCTTGTAAAACCTCTTTAATTGGGAATACACACACAAGTCCAGAGAGGACATATCCATAGAAAAGCTTTCAGAAGACCCCAGAATCCCTAGCTGGGCTGATTGATGAAGCTCTTTCCCTGTACTAAGACAGTCTGTAGAGGGGCGCCTGGGTGGTGCAGTCGTTAAGCGTCTGCCTTCGGCTCAGGGCGTGATCCCAGTGTTCTGGGATCGAGCCCCACATCAGGCTCTTCCGCTGGGAGCCTGCTTCTTCCTCTCCCACTCCCCCTGCTTGTGTTCTCGCTCTCACTGGCTGTCTGTCTCTGTCAAATAAATAAATAAAATTAAAAAAAAAAAAAAACAGTCTGTAGAGACTGGGAGAGGTGTTTGATCCTAATACAAAGTAATAAGGCATACAAAGAAACAGTAAAACATGGCCCAAAACAAAATGTATCTCCAAAAACTGAACCTAAAGAAACACGGATATAGGAGTTATATGACAAAGAATTCAAGATAACTGGCATAAAGATGCTCAATGAGCTCAGCGAAACAATACATAAACAAAACTGGAATATTAACGAAGAGAAAATACTTTTAAAAATCAAGGACATTTTAGAAGTGATAATACAATATATGAATTGAAAAATTGGTAGAGTGATTCAATAACAGACTTGATCAAACAGAAGAAAGAATCAGTGAACTCAAAAACAGACCATTTTAAATTATCTAGTTAAAGGAGCAAAAAGAGAAAGGAATGAATAAAACTTAAGACAGTCTAAGAGACTTATGGAACAGCATTAGCCAGAACAATACTAATTATGGGAGTCCTACAAGGAGAACAGAGAAAGGGGAAGAAAGCTTATTTGCAGAAAAAATGGCCCAAAAAACTTCCTAAACTGGGTAAAGAAATGAACTTCTATATCCAAAAGGCCAATGGGTTCCAAACAGGATGAATTCAAAGAAGACTACACTGAAACACATTGCAATCAAATTGTTAAAAGTCAAAAATGAAGAGAGAATTTGGAAAGAAGCAAAAAAAAAAAAAAAAAAGAACTTGTCATGTATAAGGCAGCCTCCATAAGACTATAAGCAGATTGGGGTACCTGGGTGGCCCAGTCAGGTAAGTGTCAGACTCCTGTTTTCAGCTCAGGGCTGATCTCAGGGTCAATAGATCGAGTCCTGCATCAGGTTCCATGCTCAGCATGAGATCTGTTTGGAATTCTCTCTCCCTCTCCCTCTGCCTCTCCCCCCAACTCTCTCTCTCTCACTCAAAAAATAAGTAAATAAACAAATTTAAAAAAAAAGACTATAAGCAGACTTTTCAACAGAAAACAAGCAGGACAGAAGAGAGTGGGATTATACATTCAAAGTGCTAAAACAAAAACTATCTACAAAAAATACTATATCTAGAAAAACTGCCCTTCAAAACTGAAGGAGAAATAAAGGCTTTCCCAGAAAAACAAAAGCTGAGAGAGTCATCACCACTAGATCTGCCTTTCAAGAAATGCTAAAGGGAGTCCTTCAAATTAAAATGAAAAGTGATGGCAACGTGAAACTATATGAAAATATAAAGCTTGCTGGTAAAGGTAAATATAGAAACAAATATAGAATAGTGTAATACTGTAATGGTGGGGAATAAATCACTTTTAACTCTGGTATAGAATTAAAAAGACAAAATTATAAAAATTAATTGTAACTATAAAATATTTTAAGGGATACACAATAGAAAAAGATACAATTTGCGGCATCAATAACATAAAGTACAGGGATGGAATAAAAGAGTAGAGTTTTTGTATTTCATTAAATTTAAGTTATTATCAGCTGAATATATTTTATTATAAATATAAAATGCTTTATGTAAGCCCCAGGGTAACCATAAAGAAAATACCTTTAGGATATACACAGAATAAGAAAGGAATCAAAGCATGTTATTACAAAAAAAAAAAAAAAATCAGTGAAACACAAAGGAAGACAGCAAGAAAAAGAGCAAGGAAAGAAGGACAAAAAAGCTACAAGACAGATAAAAACAACAAAATGGCAATATTAAGTCCTTCACCATCAGTGATTAATTTAAATGTGAATGGATTAAATTCCCCAATCAAAAGACACAGAGTGACTGAATGGATTAAAAAAAAAAAAAGCAAAACAAAGATCCAACTGTACATGGCCTACAAGAAACTCATTTTATTTTTTTTAAAGATTTTACTTATTTTAGAGAGGAAGAAAAGAGAGAAAGGGGAGGGTCAAGGGGAGAGGGAGAGAAGCAGACTCCCTGCTGAGTATGGAGCCCAACATGGAGCTCAATTCCAGGACCCAAAGATCATGACCGGAACCAAAATCAAGAGTCAGACGCTTAACCAACTGAGCCACCCAAGTGTCCCAAGAAACCCACTTTAGATCTGAAAACACACATAGGCTGAATGTGAAGGTTGGAATAAAATAATCCATGCAAATGGTAAACAAAAGAGAGCAGGAGTGGTCACACTTACATAAAATAATCTTTAAGTCAAAAACTTTTACAGGAGGCATAGAAGGGTATTACATAGTAATTAAAGGGTCAACTTATTAAAATGATATAGCAACTGTAAACATATAAAAACCCAAATATATGAAAAAAATTGACAGAATTGAAAGTAGAAATAGACAGCAACACAATTCTAGTAGGAGATTTCAATACCCTTTCAATAATAGAACAACTAGACAGAGGATAAATAAGGAAGCAGAAGACTGGAACAACACTATAGAAAAAATGGATCCAAAAGACACATTCAGAACATTTAACCCAATGGCAACAGAATTCACATTCTCCTCAAGTGCACTCAGAATATTTTCAAGAGTATGTTAGGGTCACAAAACAAGTCAACAAATTTAAGAAGATTGAAATGATACCAAGTATTTTTTTCTGACCACATGGAATGAAACTACACAAATATGTGGAAATGAAACAATGCAGTACTGAATGGCCAATGAATCAAAAAAGAAATGAAAAGAGAAATTAAAAAAATGTGAGACAAACAACAAAAGCACAACATGACAAAAGATGGGATTCAGCAGAAGCATTACTAACAAGGAAGTATACAGTGGTAAATGCCTACATTTTAAAAAAGAACAAAGATCCCAAATAAGCAACCTAACTTTACACCTTCAGGAACTAGAAAAAGAACAAATGAGTCCCAAAAATTTTCAGAAGGAAAAAAAATAATAAAGATGAGAGCATAAATAAATGAAAAAGAAAAGCAGTAGTAAAAAAAATCACTAAAGCTTAGTCAGTTTTTTGAAAAGATAAACAAAATTGACAAGCCCCATATAGATTGAGAAAAAAGAGAGAGATTTCAAATAAATAATACCAGAAATGAAAGATGAAACATTGCAACTGATGCCAAAAAAATTTTAAAAATTATGAGACAACTGTGAACAATTAAATGCCAAAAAATGGATAAATTCCTAGACACACAAAATCTACCAAGACTGAATCATAAAGAAAGAAACATCTAAACAAACTTGTAACTAATAAGGAGATTGAATCATTAATAAAAATCCCCCCAACAAACAAAAGCCCAGTACCAAATGGCCTTACTGGAGAATTCTATGAAACATTTACTTAGAATTAACATCAATCCCTCTCAAACTCTTCCAAAAAATAGAAGGAATGCTTCCAAACTCATTTTGTGAGGCAAGCATTATCCTGATAGACAAAGACATATAAGAAAATTATAAACCAATACCCTTGATGAATATAAATACATCTTAACAAAATATTAGCAAACTGAATTCAATGGCACATTAAAAGGCTCATAAGCCATGACAGAGTGGGATTTATCCCTGGAATGCCAGAATGGTTCAACATACGAAAATCAATCAATGTGATATCAACACCACATTATGTGACAAAAAATAAAAATCACATAATCATCTCGATAGATGCAGAGAAAGCATTAGACAAAATTGCACACCCCTTCATGATAAAAAAAAAATAACAACTGGTCAACAAATTAGGAATGGAAGGTAATTATCTCAACAAAGTAAAGGCCACATATGTAAAGCCCATAGCTGACACCATACTAAATGATGAAAAGGCAAATGTTTTTCTCTAAGATCAGGAAAAAGACAAGGGTGCTCATTTACCTCACCTACTGAACATAGTACCGGAAGTCCTAGACAGAGCAATGCTTCTGAATAAACTTAAGCAAAGAGGTGAAGGACTAATACACCAAAAACTATAAATCATTGCTGAAAGAAATTAAAGAAGACACAAATGAATGGAAAGACAGCCTGTATTCATGAATTAGAAGACTTAATATTATTAAAATGTCCATATGACCCCAAGTAGATTCAATGTAATTGCTACCAAAATTGCAACTTTTTTTTTGCAGAAAAACTATTGAAAATTCATATGCAAACACAAAGTTTCCAAGCCAAACTATCTTGAGAAAAGTGAACAAAACAATCTTGAGAAAGAACAACAAAACTGGAGGCTTTACAGTTTGTGATTTAAAAACATTACAAACCTGCAGTAATCAAAACAGTATGGTGCTGGCCTAAAGACAAACATATAGACCATTAGAACAGATTAGAGAGCCCAGAAATAAATCCATGCATATACAGTCAAATAATCTTTTTTTTCTTTTTTTTTTTTTTTTTTAAAGATCCCATTTATTTATTTGACAGAGAGACAGAGACAGCCAGCGAGAGAGGGAACACAAGCAGGGGGAGTGGGAGAGGAAGAAGCAGGCTCATAGCGGAGGAGCCTGACATGGGGCTCGATCCCGGAACGCAGGGATCACGCCCTGAGCCGAAGGCAGACGCTTTAACCGCTGTGCCACCCAGGCGCCCCTAAATAATCTTGAACAAGAATGCCAGGACTACTCAATGGGGAAAGGACAGTCTCTTCAACAAATTGTATTGGTAAAACTGTATACCTACATGCAAAATGAAATTGAACTTACCTTACACTGTATACAAAAGTCAACTAAAAGTGTATTAAAGACTTGAACATATATCTAAAACTATCAAACTCCTGGGAGAAAACAAAAAGGAAACTCTTCGTAACATTGATCTTACCAGTGATTTCCTGGATAGGATGCCAAACGCATGGGCAATAAAAACAAAATAGACAAGTGGGGCTATATCAAACTAAAAAGTTTTCTGTGTAGAGACAACATACAGAAAGGGAGAAAATATTTGCAAACCATATATTTGATAAGGATTTAATATCCAAAATGCATACAAAACATCTACAAATTAAATAATGGGCAAAGGATTTGAATAGACATTTCTCTCAAGTAGACATACCAATGGTCAATTTGTATAAGAAAAGATGCTCCACATCACTAATCATCAAGGAAACGCAAATCAAAACTATAATGAGATATCACCCCTCTGCTACCCTATTAGGATGGTCATTTAAAAAAAAAGAAAATTTCAGAAAGAAAGAAAACAGAAAATAACAAGTTTTGTTGAGGATGTGGTGAAATTAGAGTCCTTGTACACTATCGGTAGGATTGTAAAGTGGTATAGCTGCTATGTAAAACAGTATGGAAATTCCTCAAAAAACTAAAAATTAGAACTACTATATGATCCAGCAATCCTACTTTTGGGATTTATCTGAAAGAACCGAACATAGGATTTTGAAGAGATACTCTTGCTCCCTTGTTTCTTGAAGCATTGTTCACAATAGTCAAGATATAGACAGAACTTAAGTGTCTGTCAACAGATGAATGAATAAAGAAAATGTGGAAATGTGGTATACAGGTACAATAGAATGTTATTCAGCCATCAAAAAAGGAAATCTTGTTAATATGACAATATGCCTGAACCTGGAGGACATTATGTTATGTGAAATAAGCCAGGCACAGAAGGACAAATACTACATGATTCCATTTATACAAGGTATCTGAAGTAGTTAAATTCACAGAACAGAAAGTAGAATGGTGGTCACCAGGGCCTGGATGGCAGGGGGATATGGGCAATCACTCTATAATGGATATAGAGTTTCAGTCATGCAAGATGAAAAAGTCCTAGAGATCTGCTCTATAAAAATATGCATAGTGGGGAGCCTGGGTGGCTCAGTCGTTGGGCGTCTGCCTTCGGCTCAGGGCGTGATTCTGGAGTTCTGGGATCGAGACCCACGTCAGGCTCTTCTGCTGAGAGCCTGCTTCTTCCTCTCCCACTCCCCCTGCTTGTGTTCCCTCTCTCGCTGGCTGTCTCTCTCTGTCAAATAAATAAAATAAATCTTTAAAAAAAATATGCATAGAGTTAACAATACTGTACTATACACTTAGAAATTTGTTAATAAGTTAGATATCATGTTATATGTTTTTACCACAATAAAAAAGATTGAAACCATATAAAATATGATCTTTGACCACAACAAAATTAAACTAGAATTCAATAACATGAAATCATCCTGAAAATCTCAATACATGAAACAAAAACAACATAGTTTTAATACCCTTTTTTTCAAAGAAAAAAATTACAGGGGAAATTAGAAAATATTTCAACTGAAAGAAAATAAAAACACAAATGTATTTGATCCAGTTCCAATCAATAGCTAGAAATCACAGCAACATACTGAATAGACAAAATTCAATGTAAAGAATTATTAACTAGTAAAAGGTGATTAACTGTAGAATATAGGAATAGCCAATGTAGAAACCTTTTCCTATCTCTAAGCTGAGGGAGAATCCACAAGGAAAAAGCTTAGAATTAGGAAGAAATCCACCTCCCTTAACCGTAATCTGAGTTTAAGACCTGACTGGAGAGAATATGATGCCAGGAAACTGCAACCTGTCTATGGCAAACAAATTTGCAAGAGGTTGAATCCAAAGCTAGTCAGTAAGAGCAGTCACTAAGTGTCTAAGAAACTCAACAGAGGGCACAGACAGACTGGAGCTGTTTTACCTGCATAAAGACAACAAAATGAGCCAGAAAGTGCTGGCTGGTCAGGGCTGGCTGAAAGAAAGAGCCTATATGGTGGCCAAGAAATTTATTGTAGAGTACCAATGGGCCAGAGTTGATCCACTCTCAGCAGACCAAGAGAAGTTCACTGGGGCCATGGAGTGTCTCATTTTCTCTGCAGAAGGCCCCCATTGAGAGCTGGCAGTATGGAGCTCTTCCACTAGAAACAGCCCACAATAGTGCTGGAGAAATTCACTGATAATGGAGTATTGTCAGGCCTCCCCCACATTTCTGGTTGCTAAAGGAGAAAAATGAAAATGAAGACTATTTCTTTTCTGTCTTTTAGTGTTCCATTAGAACCCACTATTGACAAAGCTAACATCATGTCACTCATTAAAGGGAAATTTTTACAGGGTTCATCTTCTGCTTTCTAAAGTAGAACGAAGAAGGGTAGATACAAAATGAGAAGCAATAAATTAATAAACAGCATAATATATCAAAATTTGTGGGCTACACCAAAAAGCAGGGTTTAAGAAAATATTTATAACAAAAAAAGAACATATACTAGAAAAGAGAGCAAGGTTTCAAATCAGTGATATAAGCTACCATAGTAAAAAAGAGAAAATTAAAACGAAGTATGCCCCCCAAAAAAGGAAAAACAAAAATAAGCATAGAAATTAATGAAATAGCAAATAGAGAAACAATGGGAAAATTGATGAAACCAAAAATTGGTTCCTTGAAAAGAGCAATATAATTGACAAATTAGCCAGACTTAACACAAAAGAATATCAGGAATAAAAGAAGGAACATCACTATATATCCTACAGAAATCAAAAAGATAATAAGAAAAATTCTAAATATAGTCCTATATCTATAATGAAATGTAATTTATAAATTAAAAACCTTCAGACCAAGAAAATCCTAGGACTAGATGTTTTCATTGGTGAATTAAAAAAAAATATTTAAATAGAAAATCAACTTAAGAAATCTGCACTAATGTTCAGAAAATGGAAGAGAAGGGAACATTTCCCTACTCATTTATGATGTAATCAGTAACTTGATATCAAAACATAACAAATACATTACAAAAAAGAAAACCAAACCCCAATATCTCCCCTGAACACAGACACAATTGTTAATTTAAGAAAATTAAATTAATACATAAAAAGAATATCACATCACAATCAATGGCTTTATCCCAGGAATGCAAGGTTAGTTTTATGTTTGAAAATCAATCCATGTAACTAACTCACTGTTAATAAGAATAAACAAAAAACACTATGACCTACTATTAGATGCAGAGAAAGCATTTGACAAATTTCAACACCCATTTGTAACAAAAACTCTCAACAAACTCAAAGTAGAAGAAAATTTCCTCAAGTTAAGAGAGAACATTTATATATTTTTTACTATAGCTAATTTAATACTTATTGATGAAAAACTGAAATCTTTCTCTCAATGATCAGTACCCATTCATGATAAAAAAAAACTCTCAGCAAACTAAAAATTGAAAGAAACTTTGTCATTCTAAAAGAAGTTCTACAAAAATCCTACTGTTGGCCTTATACTTAATGGTAAAAGTAAATGACCATAAACAAGGCAAGAATGACTGCTCTCACCAATTCTTTTGAACATTACACTAGTAGGCAGAGCCAAAGGCAAGAAAAAGAAACAAAAGACATACAGATTGGAAAGGGGAAAGTAAAAATTTCTTTATTAACAGATGTCATAACTGTCTATGCTGAAAATCCTAAATAACCTACCAAAAACTTACTAGAATTAATATGTGAATTATCAAGATCAAAGGCTATAGAGCAATAGAGAAAAACAAAACAAGCAAAACACACACACAAACACTTCAACCTTAAAAATCAAAATATTAACAACAGCATAAAATATGACTTATGGATAAATTAAAGCAAATATGTGCAACTTCTCTACACTGAAAATTACAAATAAATGCTGAGACAAATTAAAGAAGACTTAATAAATGGAGATATGTTCCATTCAGATGACCTAATATTCTCCCCAGATTGATTCTCCCAAGCTGATCTCTCCAAATTGATCAGTAGTCTTATTTGTTGAAATTGGCAATCCCAATCAAATTCTAATAGGTTGATTCATTGAAATCGATAAGTTAATCCTAAATATATGCAGAAATTGGAAGAATCTTGAATAGTTAAAAACAATTTTGACAAAGAAGAACAAACTTGGAAGACTTAAACTATCTGATTTCAAGATTTCCTTTACTTGTATAGAGATGGACATACAGATCCATGGGCCAGAATCAAAAGAACAGATATAAACACATGTACAGCCAATTGGTTTTCAACAAAGATGTCAAGGTAATTCAAAGAGGAAAGGGTGGTCTTTTCCACAAATGCTGCACAACTGGATATTCATATGCAAAACAAACAAACCTTCCTTATTTCATACAATGTAGAAAAGTTAAATTCTAAATTCATGCTACATCTAAATAATAGAACTAAAATTTTAAAACTTCTAGAATGAAACAGAAAATTCTTGTGACCCTGAGTTAAAGAAAGAAGATAGAAATAAGAAGCACAAATCATAAACAATGCTAAGTTAGACTTATCAAAAATTTTAAAAATTGCTCTTCAGAGATAGCATTTAAAAAAAAATAAAAGGGAAGGTTACATACTGATAGTATTTTCAAAATATGTATCTGATAAAGGACTTGCATGTGGCATATACAAAGACACTTGCAACTCTATAATTAAAAAAAATAAATTACAGTTAAAAGATGGGGAAAGATTTGGACAAATTCTCCAAAGGAGATATACAAATGGAAAATAAGCATACATAAAGACATTAAACATCAATAATGATTAGGAAAACGGAAATTAAAAACACGATGACATACCTCTACACACCCACTAAACTAGCTGAAATTTAAAAAACTGATAATTTCAAGTGCAGAAGAGATAAAGCAACTAAAAATTACATACATGTATTGCTAGTGGAAATGTAAAATATCACATCCACTTTAAAAACAATATGACAATTTCTTATGTCCCAACAATTCTACTCCTAGGTGTTACTTGAGAAAAAAAAAGATATATGTATGTATCTCCACAAAATAAAAACCAAAAAAACCCAAAACTTTGTAGTTAAATGTTCATGAAGGTTTACTCAATATAGCCCCGAACTGCAAACAACTAAAATGTCCATTGTATGGTGAACAGATACACATATTTTGTTATACCTATATAATAGATTATAATTCATTACTAAAAAAGGCTGAACTCCTGATAAATGAATCTCAAAAGCATTATGCTATGTCTTTATAGTAACATACTACATGATCTGTATGATTCTGTTTATATGAAATTTAAAAATGACAAAATCGGAATAACAAAGGAGATGAGCATCTACCAAGGGTTGGAGGTTTGGAGATTGACTCGGAGGACGTGAAGAAAATTCGGGGATGATGAAAATGTATTATATCCTGATGGTGGTGGTGGTTACACAACTGAATGTGTCAAAACTCATCAAATCATACTCTTAAAGTTGGTATTTTTTTTGTATGTATATGTCAGTAAAAGCTAATTAAGTTAAAAAAATCAGATTAAGCTCAGAGCCTCATCATCTCCTATTTATTTTTATATCCCCAAAAGTAACAAATGAGAGGAATCCTCTTGATTCTTCTCTTCTTGAGTAATAAAGTTCTTGATACTCTGATGTTGAGAAATCTTTAGATATCTCTGACATCTTTAGATTACACATTCTACCTTCAAACTCCTGTGGCCTTAGGAAAACAAGAGGAACTGTTAGGGTACAAAGAGACCCTCAATACCTAATATGATTATTATTGTCTAGGGTAATGTTACAAGATGAATGTTGCAAGGAAATGTTGCAATACTTGTAGACTGATAATGTATCATCATAAATAATGTTTTTAAAAGTAGTATCAAGTGTTTCTTTATTGGCTAATCTAATTATTGGTCATTGGTCTTCCTGAAAGAGCATTTGACTTTCAAGTTATTTTCACTCTTTTTCACTGGGGGTACTTGAAATTTATTCTGTTGATTAACTGAGAAATCTAATCTCAGTATCTGTCTACTAAAGCCTGGAATTATTCATGCTAGAAAATCCTCCATATTACAGACATTTTTCCTGTCATGCTTATTAAGCATTATATATAATCTGTTTTTGTGTCTGTATAAAATTTCATACTGTACTGGTGTTTGGATTTTCTGTGATTTGAAAATAATCTGTAATTAAATTACATTTTGAGTTAAAAAATGATCTGCAAGACTACACAGGATAAGCTATATACAATTCAGTTTCTTAAAAACTGTATTAAAATAAAAATTAAACACAGTTCATTAATAGAACTAGAGTGTATGACAACAAAATTTCTATTTCTGTCACTTTCTAATACAAGAAGAGGAGTGATTCTAAAACTAACTGAAAATACATACTGAATGAAAACACTTACCTATGAAATTAGGTATTTCCACTTAAAATTGCTACTTGGATAATATGTTTTCCATATTCCCACACATTATAATACTATAAATATTTTTATGCCCAAAGTTTGCATCTTCTTGAAGAAAAATAATGAGTTATGAAGAGAAATAAAACAGATCTTATTACTCCCCAGTTTGGTGTTTCAATGATCAATCTATTTCTTCCTCTTAAGTATCTGGCTGCATTTTGGTATAGAAAGTTCTGTACTAATGGAATACATGAAGCTAAAGCTGTACACAGATGTTCACATTTTAACTGCAGTTTGGTTCCCATACTCAGGGTCTTGTCTTCACTTTCCTATTTGCACACTAATTTGTTCAATCTTGCCTTTTGAGCAATATAGTCTACATTCATTACATCTCTAGACCCTGACTGAGAAATGCTTTGTCATTGTACCCAACCCTATTACACAAATGCCAAACTTGTCGTGTACCTTGGCTTGGCTTGGCATACAGAATGCCAGAGGTCCACTTAGGGAACGGCATTCATTGTCTGAATGGACCACATCAGACCACGGAGAAAAGGAGCCCAGTGAACAACCAGAATTGGCTCATCAGAGGAGAAGCTGAGATGTGGAGCGGTGCAAGAGAGAGAAGGGTGAACTATTTTGTAATGGAAATAAAGCCAAGTGGACAGACAGGGTTCAGGAGGCAGTCGGAAGGTGTAACTGAAGTACAAGCAAGTGATGCCTAAGATTGATGGTGTGGAATTGGGCTAAGCTGCCGGAAACAACAGTGATGTTTTCTTTATTTCTCTTGGGGAGGCAACAGGGTCAAGACCTAAACATTGTATAAGAACCATTTTGCCATTTTAAACAAATCAACGCTCTCAAATCATATCCCTCCCTACCCCAAGGTTCATCTGCCCTGTGTAATCTCTTGGTTACAAAAAGCACTTCAGGACCAAAAATGCAGGCCAGTTGTAAAGCCTTCTTTCACCAAGGCCCAGCCTCAGGGCTAAATGGGAGAGTTCTGCCAGCCATCAAACTTAACAGCCTTTAAACATGTGCAACATTTCTCTAAGCAAATTGGTTCCTTAATATGGTAAAATGTGCGGCACCCAAGGGGAAATGCTGGTGATCTCATAGCCCAAAACTGATGGAGTCACAGTACTGTATTCCTGAAAAGCACTCATACTTTCCACTTTGATAAAACCAGAAGCAAATACGAGTCAGTAGGTTTTGACATCCATTGTTCATTCTCACTGAACTTTTCCTCCTATAGAGCAGAGCACAGTGGTTTAATTCATAGCTTAGGAGATTTTTAAAATATAAGCCATTCAAATTTTTTCTATATTAATCAGCGGTTTCTAAAGATCCACAGGGATAAATAAACCCTGCACGCTGGCAGGGGGTTTTTGTGGCATAACCACTGGTAGTTATAAACAGTAAACAAAACATAGTAACCATTTTAAGCACAAGAGATTGCTCTATCACAGGGGGCATAAATCATTAGCTTAATAATTTCAGCAGCAGTGTCTCCAAAGCAAAATTAAGCCAACAGTTCCCCCTGTGGCAATAATGAAGTACTGTAATGCTAAAAGAAAAAAGAAAAAAAAAAAAGGAACCAAGAGAAGGCATTATTGTGCCTCGCAAATGATTGAAAATCCAAGTTCAATAAATAACTGTAGAACTCTTGTCTCTGTGCTGTTCTTTTGAGAGATGGGAAAGGGGTTGCCTCCAAACCCCATGTCTATTCTTGTAGACAGTTTGACAAACACAAGCGCGCTTTCATTCAAGCCCCGAATGGCTAGGATGTGCTGTAGGTAGGGCATGAATGTGATGACATATCACCATTGAGAAGATGACAAATTTCTCTCAGTTGTATAGGCAGACATTATTCACAGATTTAGAGAGAGCCAAAAGAATGCTAGGCCCAGGATAGGACAGAGAGATGACGAGGCTTCCCTCTTAGGGGCTCTCAAGCTACATGCCAATAATCTGAAAGAAAACACCTTCCAATTGTGAGCTGGTCCACAGCACCCAGCCACAGAGTAAAGCCATCCTACATCCCCTCAGCCCCTGCTCCCTGTGCTTCCCCAAGTGCCAAAGTTCATTTTTTTCTAACTAGCTAATGATTTGTTCATTTTGGAAAAGTGTACTTGGCTACGGGACATTATCAAACAAGAGGACTCAAGAAGGTCTCTGTTGTGTTAAGTCTATAGAAACTTCATTTTTCACCTTGATTTTTTTCATCCATTTTATGAAATCTGTATAGTCTTACCATTATTCTCAAAAAAGAAAGTTCTGATTGAAGACAGTTTTTTCCTCTCAATAATACCATTTCTTTAACGTAGCATTTTACCTACTAACGACATTCCCTATGTTTTTGGAGTACCTAGTATGGATACAATGATCTCTTAAAAATGGATTTGGTTTAAAAATGGTATGATTCAGTCAAACAGAAGCTGTATTATTTGCACAAAGTTAACTATCACCTTGACTATTTTATTCAGTGGATTGAGGAGGTGATTTGTTTGACAATATAGAGATACAGATTAAACTAGAGTGTATAGGGTCAAAGTCACTTTAATAGGATAAACACACGTAGGCACTTTAGAAGTAGTCAAGAAATGTCTTTTTTTCCTCATTTTTGTTATACTTTGTTTTCAACTATGACATTTTAGACAAAGTTGTCTTAAAGAACCCAATGATTGCCCTCTGAAGATTTAATTATAGATATACTTTACTCTGGATACATAGCCTCTCTTTTATTAATCTGAAGTGAGAAAACAGGAAGGAGAGATGGCTTTCTCTGCACCTATAGAAAAAAACCTTTCTCCACCAGCTAAATAAATTATTACATCTTGTAGTTCCCTTAAAAAAAAAAAAAAGACACCTCCAGCATAATCACTATACCGTGGATTGTAAATATGGCATGGAAGTAATGTTGCATACAAAGTGATGAGTAGTGCATCTTGCTCATGGTCAAAGAAGGTGGAAGCTGGATCCTAAGGAAATTGTGAGTGAAATGTGTTTGTCTTTATTGCTCCTTTCTCCCTTCTCCAGGTCCTCCCCTCTCCCTAGCTCCTCAGTGTTCCACCTTACCTCTTTAAGTAGTCTGCTGATTAATGCCACCGTTCTTATTTAAATTTGGTGTCTTCCAAAGGTTCTTCATACTTAAGGCTAATAACAGGATATAACTAACGTAACTCCAGTAGCCAGAGGTAAAAACACATAGAAGATAAACCCATCTGACACAAGTGGAGGAACAGGCTAAGAATGAACCAAACCAAAGTCAACTAATCAGAATGGATTGGTAATGCTCTAGGGCACAGAGCTCTCCCAACCTGAATAAGCATCAAAATTTACTAGCTGTGTCCAGAGAATGGGAGATCATATTTGAAATAATGTATTTCATGTATTTGATAAGAGTCTAGTATCCAAATATATAAAGAAAACTTGCAACTCAACAATTAAAAAAGAAACAATTAACTTAATTCAAAAATGGGCAAAGGATCTGAATAGACATTTCTCTAAAGAAGACATAGAAATGACAAACACTTGAAAAGATGCTCAACATTATCAGTCATTCAGAAAGAATATGCAAATCAAAACCACATGACACCCACCTAGGAAGTCTATAATTAAGAGACACACAATAGCAAGTGTTGAGGAGGATGTGGAAAAATTGCAGTTTTTGTACCTTGCTGGTGGGAATGCAAATGTTGCAACTGCTTTGAAAAACTATTATGGCTGTTTCTCAAAAAGATAAACATAGAGTTACCATATGTCCTGGCAATTCCACTCCTAGGTATAAGTCCAAGAGAACTGAAAACATATGTACAACAAAAACTTGTACACAAATTTTCATAGTACCATTATTCATAATAACTAAAAAGTGGAAACAACTCAGATGTACATCAACTGATGAATGGATAAACAAAATATGGTACAACCATATGAAGGAATAAATCGATAAAAGGAAACGAAGCACTGGTACACGCCACAACATGGATGAACTTTAAAACATGCTAAGTGAAAGACATCATACATAGGAGGCCACATAATGTATATTCCATTTATGCAAAATGTCCAGATTGGGTGAATCCATAATGACAGGAAGTACATTAGTAGTTTCCAGGGACTGAAAGGAAGAGATAATGTGGTGTGGCTGCTAATGGGTATATAGTTTTTTTGGGGGGTAATGAAAATGTTCTGGAATTAGGCAGTGGTGATAGTTATACAACCTTGTGAATATGCTAAACACCAGTGAAACAAACACCTTTAAAAAGATGAAATTTATGTTGGGTGAATTATATCTCAATTTTTTTTAAGTATTAAAGAGAAAGTATTAGTTACCATTCCTGTTTCAACCTACCTCCACCAAAGCTAGTAATTCCCCTTTCCTCTTACCCTGATTCAATGCAAAATAGAGTTTTAATTAAGCAATATCTTTATTTCTTGCTGTGTCTAGAAATGCCATAGGTACCTAAAAGTCAAATTGGCCATAGGTTCCTAGAAAGAAGTTATAGAAAACAATCTGAATGGTACATATCAATGTACTCAACTACCTTTTTCTAATTCAGTGCTCGCTTTTTCAGAAACACATCCCAACACCTCCCCTCACTTACTCTCTTTGATTTCTCTTCAAAGGATTTATAAAAATGAGACAATCATGTATCCATTTTTTGTTTGTTGCTTATTGCCTATCATCCCTTCTAGAATGTAAGCCCCATAAACCAGGAAGTTAGTTTTTTTCACTGCTGTATCCCTATCACCTGGAGCAATGCTTGGCACAGAGCAAGGCAGGCATTGAGGAAATGTTCGTTGAGTGAGGAAATTGGAGTAATTTTTCCCCCCATCAGTTGATGAGGAAGAATAAAAATGGAAGAGCCATCCAATACTTGCAGTCAAGAACGTCAAGTCCTCTCTTAAGCCTACACCTTATACCTTTCTCATGAGATGTGCCCATGTCCCTGTGGACCTCAGCACTGAGCTCTTAGGCACCCCTGGCCCCAAAGGCTCCAAATGTCAGCATCGCCGTCTTCATCTTCTGCTTTCTGTATCTGTTTCACTCAAGGATCTTTTCAAGTGTTTCTGAACCTAGTCTAAAAACCTAACTCCTATTCCTAATTGAACTATTTGCTTGATAGTTTGGCTTGGAAATCTAAGGTCTGACCTGGAAATGAATTCTGACTACTACTGTTCTTGTGGTTAAGCCAAAAGGCCAAAGGTCTTTCCCCTTCTCACTACTATGCATTCAAAATCATATTTTGGGAAAAAAAACAAAAACAAAAACAAAAAAACCCAAAAAACCACAAAATCGTATTTCGGCCAAACAAAACATTCTATTATGAAGTTTAAGGGGTATGTAAGTCATAGCCTTTGGCCTTAGGAAGAAGCTAAACTTGTCATAGAGATCCGCTCAAAATAAAACAAAAAACAAAACAAACAAAAGAACCTCTGTGGATTCATTTTTGATGGTATACTTGTTTTGCCCAAGTTTTAACTCAGACTTGATTTTTATTTTTTAAAAGATTTATTTATCTATTTTAGGGAGAGAGAGAGAGAGTGCGCGCGTGCAAGAGAGAGAGAGCGGGGGAGGGGCAGAGGGAGAGAATCCTCGAGCAGACTCCCCACCAAGCACAGAGCCAGATGTGGGGCTTGATCCCAGGACCCCAAGATCATGACCCGAGCTGAAATCAAGAACCAGATGCCCAACTGACTGAGTCACCCAGACACCCCTAGACTTCACTTTTAAATGTCACATTCTATAGGCATATGTTGAATTATTCCAAATCATTCTGTTCATTTATAGCTGCCTTTTTATATTTCCGTGGCCATTACATATTACGTAGAACCCATTTAGTTGTCTTTCAGAAAGTGGGATTAAAAGTAAATGACATGAAATTTACTTTAAAAAAATTAACTCTTCAATCACTTCTAACATACAATTCTCTTACTAGAATCTAACAAGTCAAAGCCCCTGATATTGCTCTCAGGGACACTAAGACGAAGAGTGGTAACTGCTCCCCACCTTTCCACAAGCTCCTCATAGGCTGATCTTGCAGAGCTCTCTTATGACTTATTTCTATTTAAAAGTCCATTTCGGTACAATTTCAACTGGAGAGAAGTATTTGAGGGGAGTGTGGGAAAACTGGTATTTGCCTTCACTCTGCCCCCCCCCCCCCCCGTGATGACCCTGATGACAACGCACATCTGGCTGTTTTGAATCATCCCAATGATTGATTTGATTTTTCCACTCTTCACCTAGGCTTTTGGCATTGCCTAGACAAAGCTATCTCATGTTGGGCTTTTGTCTCCGACTTGCTTCCAGCTGCATACTTTGCACTACACTCCGCTTCACCTTTCTTCTTGGCTACACTCAACCTGGCCTCAATATGCTTTTTTCCCCATATGTCATCCCAGCCCAACTGAGCACCAAACCTCGCTCTGCTCCCTGTCCAAGACATACTTCTTCCTTCAATCCTGCACAGGGATTCGTAGTCACAAGTCACTGTGTGTCTAATTACACCTATATAGCTTTATAGGAGATAGCAATGGGTAAAACTGGTATGAAAAGAAATGCCTGCCCCCAATCCAGCAATCAGCTCACATTGATTAAGTGCTTCCTCTATGTTTAGCATGCAACCAGGTCCTGAGCATCCAAATTATGAAATTTTACTCTGCAATCTTACCTCCTCCCAGGGTGAACCATATGGAACAATTCCACTTGATTTAGGCAATGCTGAGTTGAATGTCTATTTCTTCCAAGGCTACTGCTAAGATGTGTTAGGGGTTACGAGGATAAAGAGCATACATCCCCTGCCCTCAGACCAGTTTCACAATACATATAAATGAGATTCTAACTTACAAAAAAATTGAAGCTGTGGGATTAAAGTAATGTTTATACCAATTTTGAACTGAGAAGAAACTCCAATTTATTTAATTCTTGCAGAATTGCATAATTTGAAAACTGAGTTAATTGCAACCTGTGTTTATGTTATTGCCATCACCTACGCCAGTGAAAAGAAACACAAACCCTCCTTTGTCAGTATTATGAGAACCACTCTTGATTACTTGCATCAGAATTTCTAAAAGTGACTTTTGGTCCCATAATCTAAGCAAGCACTGTTATTATCATTTCAAATCTCATTTTCTGTATCTTTTCACAATGTTATCCAAGTTCATTAAACGCTGCTGCTAACGCTGAAAACAAACCCATATTCAAGAACTTTAGAGTAGAAGTAAGATAGGATAAAGCAGCACAGAGAGCAAAAAAACCCCATCAACATTAATTTAGAAAAGAGCCCTCAGTCATGTAAAAAGTAACTTCAAAGAAAATATACACTAAAATAATTATAAATTTATAAGTTCCAAAACTGCATTCCCCCTCTGGGAAAATTCGTTTTGAATTATTTGAGTTTTAGGTTGTACAAAGTCTCCAGGAATAACATTTCTCTCATATGAAAAGCAAGTGCCCTGTACTTAAATTTTATTTCCCACTGATCTACCTTACAATCCTCACAGTTTAGTTAGAAAAATCTTTTTATTATTCCACACATCCTCTGCCAAGGAAACCAGTATTATTCCTTTCACAATTTCTTTTATTATGCTCCTCTTCCTGTTTTAAATATCTGCACTCTTCCTCCCCACTAATCCAAATATACGGCCCAGCTTCAAAGGCCCACTCAAGCCCCACCTCATCTGTGAAGTTATACCTGACTTAACAGAGTCATAGGATTTTATATTTGGAATGGATCTTGGAGATTATCTAGTTCAAATATTTTCCAACTGTGCAACATAGAGACATTTAGGAGCCTTTTGAAAAAGCATCAGAAATGGAAAAACAATTGTAAATGGGCAGCTGAGTCGTAAGGCCCTCCCCCTCCCATCCAGCCCTGCTTTCAGCATTTTGTTATACCTTTTCAAGAAAGAAATTGCATGAACAACAGATTGCTTTGGGGGTGGGAAACCCCACAGCCCAACATGGTAAATGAAAAAATTCGGGCCGTTGAATGTCTTATCCTGGTTTACAAACAGCCAAGGGGCAAAAACAGGCTAAATCCTAGGATCTCTGGACTCCCAGCCTAGCCACATTGATCTATTTTCTTTACCACTAAAATACTTAAAAACCCCTATGGATGATTCCATGGTGTCTTCTGTTAGTTGCATATTTGTGTCTTGTCTGCCCAACGGATTGAGTGAGGCTCCAGCTGCCCCATGCTGGGGTGTAATTTATACTCTTCTGTTCTTCTTTTAGCAGAGCTGCTGTTTCAGAAAGCATACTTGCTCTGTCTTTCCTTCCCAGAAGCATGGGCATTCCCACTTCATATATAAAATTGGACAAAATAAAATCAACATTAGGGTATTGACTGAAATACCATAACCTCCATCCTTCACAGAAGCTCTCTCTTCTATTTCCAAACTTCATTCGTTAAAGTTGACATAAATGGCAGTCAGTACAGCCTTTTATCATAAAAAAAATAATGGATATTTTGGGCCTCATTTATATTTTTACTGCCACTGTGTTTATAAATCTAGGTTTAATCAATTAAACTTGTTCTAAATGGCACTATATTTTTGACCTCGAGCCTCATTTTGGTGATCTTTTACAATTTTAACAAGATATTTTAACAAGAAAAACTGACCTCTACTCTTATTTAAAAAAATAATTTTTTAAAAAATTAAAAACTTCTCTCAGTTCTTCATCCTTTGTAAGTTTTTCCTCCAGGTGTTGTTTCTTGTGATAAACTTCTTGAAAAGGTACACTGTATATATTACCTTTCTATCCTCTCCTCTCAGCTCCATCTTCAGATTCTATACTAATTGCCTCTTCAAAGAGGTTCTATGGCTCCGTCTCTTTTCTTCCTCTATACAATCTCTTTCATTTGCTCCCTTGAGTGTATGAGATCTCAAATCTACTTTTCCAGGAGTATCTTCTCATCATTGTCTTTAGACCAGGGCAAGAGGAGCCCTCCTCTGGACTCCAGGCTTTGGACACCTGCTCTGCCCCCTGCAGGGTGAGCAGTCTGCAGGCTCAATAGGTAAAGCCAACACCCTCCCATCTAAACTACACCCTGAGTACCTGGCAGCTCAGAATTCCTTATCTCAATCTCACGGAGTCTGCTTCCGGCCTGAGTATCTTCTTCTGGAATTTGGGATTGCACTTCTCATGTGTGCAATGTATGTCAAGGTACTAGAGATGGCCAACGAGTGGTTGTTCGTGAGAAGGGGGAGGTAGGCAGTGAGGGTGTGGACAGGGCTTAAGCTTGCAAGCTGGAGCCTCCCAGAAGGGGACCTGAGGCCCATGCTGTATGGATAGGGCAGGGTGGGAACCAACAGGGATAGAAGTCTTTCGAAGCTACTATCACCACATTTTAGCACAGAATTCTAAGTCAAACCTAGCCATCAAGGTTGATGTGACGGCAATTTTATCACAATAGGAGGTTAAACTATATTCAACAGTTTGTGGCTTGATTTATAATATACATTTATTAATTTGTTTGTTTACTTAAGATTTTGTTTATTTATATGAGAGAGAGAGAGCAGGAGCGAGCAGGGGAAGGGGCAGGGGGAGAGGGAGAGAGAGAATCGCAAGCAAGTTCCATGGGACCCCAAGATCATCATGACCTGAGCCTAAATCAAGAGTTGGCTGCTTAACAGACTGAGCCACCCAAGCACCCCTTTATTTATAAAGTTTAAATATTTAACATACGGAACGTGATACTCCAATTTCACTCTTATGCAAGAACCTACCAATCTTATGGGAAAACAGGATTTTTCTATTTAAATCAAGATTAATTTGTCTTCTTTTTAAAGGTGTACATGCAACTTTATTTTTTTATTTATTTTATTTTTTATTTTTATTTTTTTCTTATAATAATATTTTATTATATTATGTTAGTCACCATACAGTACATCCCTGGTTTTTGATGTAAAGTTCGATGATTCATTAGTTGTGTATAAACCCAGTGCACCATGCAATACGTGCCCTCCTTACTACCCATCACCAGCGTATCCCATTCCCCCACCCCCTCCCCTCTGAAGCCCTCAGTTTGTTTCTCAGAGTCCATAGTCTCTCGTGCTTCATTCCCCCTTCTGATTACCCCCCTTTCTTTATCCCTTCCTTCTCCTACCGCTCTTCCTAGTTCTTATGTTCCATAGATGAGAGAAAACATATGATAATTGTCTTTTTCTGCTTGACTTATTTCACTTAGCATTATCTTTAATTATCAAAAGCTAAGTTAATATTTTCTTTCACATCTTAGACCTGCTTGTTCATGTTTGTGTCTTTTCTTGTTCATGTTTGCGTCTTTTCTTAGTTAATAGAATCATGATCCACTCAGTTACCAGCTAAAGGTCTTGAAGTTATGTTCAACTTTCCTCTTCTCCAACCCTTAGGATTTAATCAGAGAGAAGATATACCCTATGCCTAATATGCCTGCCCCATCTTTCAAGCCCCATCTCTCAGTTGATTCATTATAGCAGCCATTCAACTGCCCTCTCTATTTCTGTCCCTCCCTCCTTAATCCATTGACCACATTTCCACCAGAATGATCATGCTCATATTCATTACCTGTCTCCCAACCCTACCCCATTTTCCATGGAATGGAAAACAAATTCCTTTTCAGTTTCAACGTCTCCACAATCTGACCCCCACCTACCCTTCCTACCTTACTTACTTTTCATAATCATTCTTGCTTCTTAAACTTTACACTCTATAATCTAGTCACTTCAGACTACTTACTAATCCCAGACAATTGGCTAATTTACAAATTTGTCATAAATTTTCACATAAATGCACATTTACTCAACGCTATTCCTTCTATCTGCACTGCTTTCTTTCTCCTTAGGCTTCTATAAAAATCCAATTAACTGTTCTATTGCCATTTATTCCATGAAGCTTTCCACAAATACTCTGCCAAAATTACTTTGTCTCTTATGCTCACTTAACATTTATTTATGCCACTATTACAATGCTTACATTTTTTGCAAGCTATGAATGGATGCCTTTGTATCCCTTACATACAAATTCTTTTTATGCGGGAACTAGTCTGTACTCATTTCTGTGTATTCCTCAGGACTTGCATATTGTCTCACACATATTAAGTGCTTTGTAAATGTTTGTTTAATTTCTAAGCCAAATTTAAACAATGATTGGTTTTAATAAAAATAAAAAACAAGCCCTACACCATATTCACTTAGAGAGGACTATCAGAATGTCTTTGTTCTATTCTAACCCACTGTGCGACCCTCAAACATTTACTTTATCAGGAGATTCTAAGATTTCTCTCTCCAAAATGGGTTTAAAAGCTGCAGTGGTGTGTCTGCAAAGCTTGTCAAGAAACCCTGATGAAAGGCAGTGCAGAGCTGCAGGCATTATTACAAAGACAGGTATAGTGTTCAATCCAGAACCAGCCACCTGCGCGTCCTTGGTTTTCAGAGATGACTCGCACATGTAGGCCACAGGTTTCCCCAAGTCACTTATCACCCTGTACACAATGCTCCTTAGATGGAGACCATCTGGGATTGCAAAGTTTTCCATCCTGAACTTGTCCAATGTTTTGATCACCTGCTCTGACATAAGTCTGGTTTTGTATCGTGTTTATAGTATGTCTCCCGGGCAGTTTATGGATCTGTTTCTGGCATTTTCCCTCAAATCATCTTGGGAATCACAGAATGAAGTTAGGGGAGCAAAAATCTAATTTAATTTTCTATTCTGGGATTTCCATATCCTTTTGATTTTTAGAACTGGTGACAATAAAATGCTGTGTCTTTATTCAGTAAATATGCAGATGAAAACAAGTTAAGCCTATCAAATATCTAGATAATGGTGAGAGCATTACAAACTGCTTGACAGTTCAGAAGTGACTTTCACATATATTATCTAATTTAATCCCTATTATAATCCTGTGAGGTACGTGTCATGTTTTATAGATCAAAAACAGTGGCTCACAGATCCTTCTTTCTTGGGGTTACAGAGCTAGTTAGTTTGTGACTGAGCTAGGACACAAGGCTTCTAAACCCAAATCCCATGTTCTTTAGCATAGTATATCAAATAGAAAATAGCCAAATACTTAAAAGATTATATCAGCTATCTTTCAGAATAAGTGATGTAATGTTTTATTTATCTTAGCAGCTAAGAGTTACTTAAAGCATAGTAAATTTTGACTCATACGTCAAAAAGTATGTTTGTGAAATAGTACCAAAAAAGAAAAATAAAGTCCAAATTGCAGTATTTTTTTTTAAGATTTTATTTATTTAACAGAGAAAGACACAGTGAGAGAGGGAACACAAGTAGGGGGAGTGGGAGAGGGAGAAGCAGAGTCCCCACTGAGCAGGGACCCCGATGTGGGGCTCGATCCCAGGACCCTGGGATCATGACCTGAGCCGAAGGCAGACGCTTAATGACTGAGCCATCCAGGAGCCCCCAAATTGCAGTATTTTAAAGGAGTTTTATTACTGATAAAGCTGATGTACAAGACAAAGTAAAATGTAAATGGATAATAAGTTAAATACAGTCAGTAAAAGAGAAAGGATAATTTGAACCAGGCCTTTATTATTGCCTTCAATCATCAGCCTCAAATATTGTAATAATTACTCCAACTATTTTATATATGCTAAAAATTGTCATAGATTTTATAACGCTAAACAAAGCTTATTACAGGCTGCATTATGTTCTGCCTCACATAGCATGGTGTTTGTTTTTTCTCAATATAATTATTAGTTATAGTATTTCAAGTATTGTTCATTATGATGCATTAAGGAAACTGATCTTTAAAAATCAATTTATCAATATTAAGCTCAATTTTTATTTTATTTATCTGTTTATTTTTTGACAGAGAGAGAGAGAGTGCAAGCAAGTGGCGGGGAGGGGCAGAAGGAGCAAGAGAATCTTAAACAAGCTCCATGACCAGTGTGGAGCCCAACTCGGGGCTTGATCCCAGGACCCTGAGATCATGACTGAGCTGAAATCAAGAGTCAGACGCTTAACCAGCTGAGCCACCCGAGCACCCAAGCCCAATATTTTTTTTTTCCAAGCCCATTTTTTTAAAGATAAAGTAATTGCAATGGTATCGATAGCAGTAATAGCATCAATTTCTGGTATTACCTTCTTGACTTTGGGCAATAATTTGGTCTTTTTATGCTTCTTTTATTTTTCTACATGTAATATCAGCCATAAGTATGATTTCTTTCCCTGTGGGTGATAAGAAAGACTGAGAAGAAATGGAGAATGCCCAAGGTCCTGTGTATATGTCCTGTGTTCTGTGTTATTTCCTAAATTATCTGAGGGATTATTGATGCCAATACTTTAATCAAACGAAGTTATTTCACCTTCCTTCTACTTTATGAGAATTTACTCCATTTTAGTTCTTGTTGTTTATTCTTGAAGTGAATCGTAACTTCCTTTCAGTATATTTTCTTTTCTAACATAAATACCTAAGGTTATAACTGGCCACCAATACATTGCTTTAGCAGTTATCTCACAAGTTTGGGCACAGAGTGTTTTCACTGGCATTTTGTATTAAATGCTGTATAATTGCCCTTATGATTAATCACCCATAAGTTATTTAGACTTGTGTCTTCTGGTGTTTAAACATAGGCGAGGGAGTAGGGCTATGTGTCTTATTCACTTCTATGTTTATTTCATTGTGATCAATGAACATCACCTACTTAGATACTGACTGGTATTTGTGGAGACTTCCCTTGTGTTCCAATATATATTTATTTTTAAAAATTTTTATTTTAATGTTCCGGGGGATGCTGTAAAAGATGTGCATTGCCAAATGATGCATGGTTCTCTATAGGTTCATTAGATTGAAGTTGTTGCTCAAATATGTTCAAACTTTACTAATTTTTATTTGGTTTATCTACCTGCTTCTGAGACAGTTGAGTTAAAATCTCTTACTATATTCCTTTTAATGGTCTTACCTATTATTTATGGACACTTTTCTCGACTATTTTTTAGATATTGAAAATTATTCTATTTTCCTAGAAAAACATCACTTTTATCACTAAGCAATGAAAGTGAGAACGCCTTAACCCTCAAAGTCTATCTGTCTTGTCTGATATTAATATTGCTACACCAGCTTTCTTTTAATGAGCATTTACCCGAGAGGTTCTTTTGGTACCCTTCCATCTTCAGCTTCTCTGCACAATTATGCTTCAGAAATGTCTCCTCTAGAAAATATTTTATCTTATTCATTCAATATCAAAATTTTTAAAATGCAAGTTTAGAAGATTTACATGTTTTGTAATTACTTATATTTTGGGATTTACATTGTTTTTCATTGTTTTTTATTTTCTCTTTTCTACCTTCTCTTAATTCAGATCTAGTCATTTCCTTTCCTCCTGCTACTGGTTTATGTTAAATATCCTGTTTCTGTTCTTTAGTTGTTGTTCTCAAAATTTTAGCATACAGGCTTAAATTAACAACCTAATTAATCAATATTAATTTTCTTGAGCAATATAAAAAGTATAAATTTTTTAATAAAATCTTTCCCCCCAAAGCTTCCATGTTTATACCTAGTATTTAATTACTAAATTTACCCACAGATTCATTGAGATATAATTCACATATCATACAATGCACCCATTTGAAGTATAGAAATCCAAAATTTGGCTATTGTAGATAATGCTGCTATAAATTATTGGGGTGCATGTATTCCTTTGAATTAGTTTTTTGTATCCTTTGGGTAAATACTTAGCAGTGTAATTTCGGGATAGTTCTAAGGTAGTTCTATTTTTAACTTTTTGAGGAACTTCCATACTGTTTTCCAGAATGGCTGCACAGTTTGCATTCCCAAGCAGTGTAAGAGGGTTCTCTTTTCTCCATATCCTCACCAACACCTGTTGTTTCTTGTGTTGTTGATTTTAGCCATTCTGACAGGTGTGAGGTGATATTTCATTGTGGCTTTGATTTGTATTTCCCTGATGCCGAGTGATGTTGAGCATCTTTTCATGTCTGTTGGCCATCTGAATGTCTTCTTTGGAAAAATGTCTCTTCATGTCTTCTGCCCATTCTTTAATTGGATTATTCATTTTTGGGGTGTTGGATTTTATGCGTTCTTTATATATTTTGGATAATACCCCTTTGTCAGATATGCATTTGCAAATATCTTCTCCCACTCCTGAAAACATCACAGTGTCTGTTGACTGATGAATGGATAAGAAAGATGTGGTAACTATTTACCCCCCCACACACATATACACACATACACACACACACACACACACACACACACACAAAATGGAATATTGCTCAGCCATAAAAAAGAATGATATCTTGGCATTTGCAATGACATGGATGGAACTAGAGAGTATCATGCTAAATGAAGTAAGTCAGCCAGAGAAAGACAAATATGATATGATTTCACTCATATGTGGAATTTAAGAAACAAAACAAATGAGCAAAGGTGGAAAAAGAGAGAGAGAGGCAAACCAAGAAACAGACTCTTAACTACAGAGAACGCACTGATGGTTACCAGAGGGGAGGTATAGTGGGGTAATGGGTGAAATAGGTAATGGGGATTAAGGTGTGCACTTGTGACAAGCACTGGGTATTGTATGGAAGTGTTCAATCACTGTATTGTACACCTGAAACTAATATTACACTGTATATTAGCTAACTGGAATTTGAATAAAAACAAACAAACAAACAAATAAATAAATAAATAAATAAATAAATAAAGTATACAATTCAAGGGCTTTTAATGTATTCACAGAGCTCTGCGATCATCACCACAAAAAATTCTAGAACATTTTCATCATCTCTGAAAAGATATTCCACATTGCTTAAAATAAGTCCTACCCGTGGCCCTACGATACCACTAATCTAATTTCTGTCTCTAAAGATTTGCCTACTCTGCACATTTATATAAATGAATCATACAACATGCGTTCCTTTGTGTCTGACTTTCATTTAGCAAGATGTTTTCAAGTTTACCCAGGTGGCAGCATGTATTAGAACTTCATTTCTTTATTTTGCTTGAATATTCCATTGTATGGATATATCACATTTTATTTACCATCCATCAGTTGATGGACATATAAGTCATTTCCACTTTTAGCTATTATGAAGAATGCTGCTTTGAACACATACACGTTTCTGTGAGGATATATATTTTCACTTCTCTTAGGTATACATCTAGGTAGGAATGGAATTGCTGGATGACATATAATTCTATATTCAGCCTTTTGAGGAACTGACAGAATATCTTCAAGGGCAGCCAAACCATGTTACATTCTCAATTTATATTTACTTTTACATTACCTTTTACAAACTAGCAGATTGCATTCCCACCACATCCTCTCTAACACTTGAAATTATCTGTCATTTTGAATACAGTCTCCCTAATAGGTGTGAAGTAGAATCTCATTTTGGTTTTGATCTCCATTTCCCAGATAACCAATCATTTTGAGCATCTTTTCAGGTACTTATTAGTCATTTGTATATCTTCTTTGGAGAAATCTCTATTCAGATCTTTTGCCTATTTTTAATTATTTTTCTTTCTAAAATTTAGTTGCAAAATTTCTTTATAAATTCTAGATACAAGGTCTTCATTAAATACATGATTTATTTTATTTATTTATTTATTTATTTATTTGACAGAGAGAGAGAGACAGCAAGAGAGGGAACACAAGCATGGGGAGGGGTAGAGGGAGAAGCAGGCTTCCTGCTAAGCAGGGACCCCAATGCAGGGCTCCATACCAGGACCCTGGGATCATGACCTGAGCCGAAGGCAGAAACTTAACTGACTGAGCCACCTAGGTGCCCCAGTGCCACACTTTCTTGATTAACACTGCTTTGTAATAAATTTGGAAATTAGGAGGTGTGAGTCCTCCTCCTACATTGTTCTTTTTCAAGATTGTTTTCACTGTTCTGGGTCCCTTGAGTTTCCATAAGAATTTTACGACAACTTGTCAATTTTTGCAAAGAAGCCAGATGGGAGTTTGACTGAGATTACATTCAGTCTATATGCAGATCATTTTGAAAGTATTGTTATCATAACAATATTGTCCTCCAATCCATGAACATGGGATGTCTTACCATTTATTTAGGTATTTCTTAACTTCTTTTAACAATATTTTGTAGTTTTCTGAACATCAGTTTTACACTTATTTTGTTTACTTTTTGGTTGTACTGCAAATAAAGTGTTTTCAAATTTCATATTTGGATTGCTCATTCTTACTGTATAAAAATACAAATTGATTTTTGCATATTGCTCTTGAACCCTGAATAAAGTTCAGTTTTGCTGAACTTTATTAACTCTAATAGTATTTTCTGGATTTGGGAGTGTTTTCTATATACAAGATAATGTCGTCTGCAAATAGAGACAGTTTTACTTCTTCCTTTCCCATCTGGATGATTTATATTTCTTTTTTCTTTCCTACTTGCCATGGCTAGAACAGCCAGCACAGTGGTAAATAGAAATGGTGAGAGTGGACATTCTTGCCTTATTACTGATCTCTAGGGGAAAGTTTCAGAGTTTCACCACAAAGCAAAATGTTAGCTGAGGTTTTCATTGACACCCTTTATCAAGTTGAGGAAGTTCATATCTGTTCCTCTTTGTTGAATGTTTTTATCATAAAAGGGTGCTGAATTTTGTCAAATGCTTTTCTAACTTGTTTTTTAAAACCCTCTCAAAATAATCACTATAATTTTAAGTGCTTTACAGTGAAGTGTATTTATATTCACCCACTTGTTTACAAACATTTAAGCTCACTACTGCTTCTTGTATTGCATTCTTTTTCTTTGGGCTTAATCTTATTGATGGTCCTAACAGAGAAGATCTTTCAACAAAACTCTGTGAGTTGCAAGCTTACTCATTCTTTATCTGAGAATTTTTCTCTTTTATTGCCTTTCACTCATAAATAATTGTTTAACTGGATACAGAGCTCTAGGTTAACATTTTGTTTTCCTCAGAATTTTGAAAATATCTTTCCACTATCATTTTCACTCCTCTAATTACTTATGAGAAGTAAATTGCCATCATGCCAATTGGTAACTCTGTTTTTCTTTTTTTTTTGCTGCTTTTTAAGATTTTCTCTTTGAAGTTGATGTTCTGCACCAAATTCAACCATTCTGTGTCTCTACGTGAATTTGTTTTGTTTATTATCCTACTTGGGAAATCGTATGCTTCTGCAATCTGAGAATTCAAGTCTTTCTTCAGTTCTAAATAATTCTGTCTCTATTTCTTGGAGACTGTCACCCATCAAATTCTTCTTATCTCCATTCCATGAATGTCTTTCTCAGTAAAAGTATCTTGAACCTTATCATACTATTTCCCATATCTCTTGACTTCTTCATAATTTTATATATATATATATATATATATATATATATATATATATATATATATATATGTTTCATTCCAAGTGATTTCCTCAGAACTATGGTTATTAATTCTTTCTTCAGTTATATTCCATTTATGCATCCATGGAGCATTTTGTTTTTGCAATAACTACATTTTTAGTTCAAGTAGTTTCATTTTATTTTCCAACTATTCTTGTTTCATTAACATTTATGATTCATCATTATATCAAATTATTTCTTCTTCAATTACTTTAATGATATTTAAAGAACTATAAACATACTTAATAATATCTTTCAAATTATTCTATTAACATCATTTCTTAGTATTTTATAGTCATATTCTCTCATTCTCTTTCTCATCTTTAGTGAGTAATTTATTTTTTTTCCTTTGTCCCATGTATCCAGGGGTGTAAAATTATTCTTATAGAGTGATTGAGCTTTTTTGTTTGTTTCCTTAAGCCTCACAGTCCAGTGTATTCTTCTGGTCTCAGACAAGTTTTTTAATTTCAAAGCTTGTTATTCCTACTTTATGCATTGACTATAAATTTTGGCCACATACTTGCTTTTGGTGCAGACTTAGTTTCTTGATTTTTCTCTCATGAAATTATTTGTAATTTTGTCCAGAACAAATTAGCAACATTTCTTTGTTCTTGCCTAGGTCCTTCTGCAGGGATTTCTCTTCTAATGGCCTGTCCTCAAGAGACTCTCGGCTATATCTGATAGTCCTCTGAGTATCACTTCAAGGTTCCTTCTGGATTTGAGTTATCTGTTAGTTTCTGGCATTTGGATTTGGAGATTTCCTTTTCTGTGTGTTTGGCTATGTGTTTTCTTAGTTTATATGTTATTATATCTAGTATTTTTTCTGTGTTCAAGAGTGGTCATGTAAAAGGATTCTTGAAAAAGTAAATTCAGTTTGTGCTTAGTTCTTTAGAATAGAAAATTAAACAGGGGGAATAGCTTGGATAACTATTTCACTTCCTGATTTTGTACTTTTTCACACATTTTCTAGAGTGCCTAACTCCCTATGGTGGCAAATTATGAAGACATACATATACTTTAGTTATTCAATCCTGATTCGATCCATATTCATGCCTCATTTATGAACCAATATGCTGTCATTTTCACCACCTATAGTGAAAAATCAGCAAGAGGAGTCTAAATGAAAACAAAAAACTTCTTAACTACAATATCATACCTAAAGCTTTTGTTCTTGCTTTCTTGCACACACAAAAAGATAAAAACCTCAGAGAGTATTTTTATGGACTATGGTCTCTCAAAATGAGAACCTCGATAATGATATCACTACTTTTTCCCCCCTACTGCCAGCCAGTATGATTATCTTAAAATGTAAATCAGATCATGGCACTCTCACTGGTTTCCCATCTCATTAAGCATAAAAATACAACTCAGTCCTATGAGCCTAAAAGTGCCTATGAATCAAGCCCTTGATACTTCTTTATCCTCATCCCCTTCCAGAGTTCCCTTAGCTCACTTCACTTCAGCCATACTGGCTGCTTACTGTTCCTCTATCTGCTAAGCAAGATCTCATCTCAGAGACTTCACATCTGCTAGTCGCTCTATTTTGAATGTATTGAATAAACCATTTACTCCCTAACTTTCCTCAGTACTCTGGTCAAAAGCTACCTTCCATGACAACCCAACATAAAATAGAAATCAAAACACACACACCCGTTCCCCTTACTCTATTTTTTTTTTTAAAGATTTTATTTATTTATTCGACAGAGACAGAGACAGCCAGCGAGAGAGGGAACACAAGCAGGGGGAATGGGAGAGGAAGAAGCAGGCTCATAGCAAAGGAGCCTGATGTGGGGCTCGATCCCATAACACCGGGATCACGCCCTGAGCCGAAGGCAGACGCTTTACCGCTGTGCCACCCAGGCACCCCAATCCCCTTACCCTATTTATTTTTTCTCTTTCACAGCACTTATCAGCAAATGACATGGTATCCACATACTTGGTTATTTGTTTATTGTCTGCCCTTGGGTTTTTTTGTTTTGTTTTTTGTTTGTTTGGTTTTTAGTTTTTGGGTTTTTGTTGTTGTTGTTGTTGTTGTGTTGCAGCTGTTGCTGTAGCCCTAGTGCCTAGAAAATTGCCTAGCATATAAAAAGATTTAATCTGAAACACTAAAGGAATACCATAATTTACACTTTTTCAAAAGTGAAAAAACAGATGCATGTAAACAAAAATGTTTATGGATATTATTTGAAGGATACACACACATTCATATCTATATTAGAATATATATTTATATGTAAACATTATTTATGCTATGTATTTAATATATTAAGGTTATATTAATATATACTATATTATAGATTTTAATATATATGTGTATATACACAGACAGACAGACAGACACACACATAGAGAGAGAGACAGAGACAGTGACAGAGGAAGATCTATCAGCTCATTGTCTTACCCAAAAGTATGGACTTATTGATAAAAATCCTAAGTTAAGTAGTAATGGAGGAAAAGTGCTCTTTCTTTTCAAGTAATTTCTCCAAAGAACTTTCCATCTTCATCTAATCCATAGAGGAAACACAGAGAGCCCCAAAAGAAACTCATTATCTGAGTCATTGCCAGTGTCCTCTTAGAATAGGGAAGACAGGGGTTGAGGGTAATGATCTCAGTATCATCTCAGGAAAAAGAATCTAGAAAAAGAGAATGTTAATGCAGTAAATATTCTGATAAACTAGTCCATGCGGTTTATGACTCAGAAAAAGAACACAAATGAATATCAAGATTTTAAATAGTCTGAAGGGTTTATGTAAAGCATTAATGGTTGAGGAAAATAGATATTATCATGCCCTAATATATCTTTCAACTATGAGTTATGATTAAATCTTAGAGAGAAATGCTTTTGAAATAACCAGTTGTACTGCCAAGACATTAAAACTTAAATAATAATAAATAGCAGCAGATGGAGGGAGGAAAATGTAGAGATAAAGTTATTTTTAAGTTCCTGATTGCTCAGAGAGCATTAATTTTATTTAGCATTAATTAGGAAACAGCAATTTTAAATAAATGGTAGGTTTTTGAGAAAGTTAAAAAAAAAAAAAACTCAGAGAAGAGGCACATTTTGCTAATCAAGTCACCCAACTCAGTCACATGCATTATCAGTGGCATATGATGGAAAGAAAATGGAACATGGGAAGGACATTGGAGATGTAGGTCCACCATTGGCTAATTTGGGGATTTGAGCTACAAATATGTCACATAATATACCAGGTCAATGTACTCAGCTTGAACCATGAAACAAGTTAGGTGGACAATTGCACCTTTCTTTTCTTCTTCAGTTATTTATATATATATACATATCAGCAATCTTTGCTACTCCTCCTTCAGTTTGATTAATTTGGCTGCTGACATTAGCCAAAGAATGGCCAATGTATTACTTCACTTGACTGCCATAAGCAGAGCCTAAGCCAGAGTAAAATAATGCATAAGCAATCAGATTCCCTTCAGAGGCCATATTTAATGAAAAAAAATTAAAGGGTGCTTGAGATCCCTTTTTTGCATAACCACTCCCTATCCTTTTCTACTTAATTTCCTACACATTTAAGATACAGAAGCCATGCTAGAGACAAGTTCCACAAATTGTCTCTTTAGTCTCAGAAAATAACAACAGAAATACTGAGAATGAGGAATTCTTGGTTTTCATCCCAAAATGGATTTCCCAAGGTCACTTTTGTGACACTTGTCCTATTTGTACAGATTTATATTCTGTGTGCCTAATTTTTATGACTTTTAAGTCACATGAAAAACACTAGTATTTTCACCAGAATAATTCAACTGGTATGTGACAGCTGAAATTAACAGTTTGTCCTTAGCCCTATATTCTCCTTCTACTCCTCTTAAAGAAAACAAAAACAAAACCAAAACACAGCAATAACAACAATCCCTGTTGACAGAGAAGAGTCTAATTTGATTTGTGCACCTGGCCACCATTTGTGGGACCCTATTTATTTCTCTCTTCTAATCCAATTTGAATTGCTGTGGCACAATGTCTCATCTCCAACGGCAAGAAGAGAGACTAATACCAACAAGTAGCACTTACCTACGTTACTTCTTGTCAAAGGGTCCTCACAGCTCTATTCCACTTGAATGTGAATGTATCACTTAAGGCACTAGTGGGAAAAGCCAAGAAATAACTTTAAATGCTGGTAATGGGTGATTTGACACCAAACATATTTAAGATGAGGTTAAGAGTTATATACATATATGTGCATTATTGATAGAGTAAACTTTCTACATCAACAAAAGAGTAGTTTTCCACTGCAAATTAATAGATTATAAAATCAGTAGGCTTTTCATGAAAGCAATTAAAAAAATGGGGGCAGAAATAACTTCAATCTTTCAAGAATATTTTGCCTTTAAAACAACTTTCTGTAAAATCACCTAAAATAAAAGTTAACTCTGATTCTATGAGTTCAGTGGAGTCAAATTAAACTTGAAAACATCTTTCATTTCTATAACTACTTTATTATATTTATACAAGACTACAAAAAATTAATTGGGTGATTTAAGTGAGTCAACTGTCACATATATTATGAGCTCTGCATGTGTGTGTTATGAAGCAATGTTGACTATGAGTTCAGCCTTTTACCAATTTATTTAGCCAAGGTTGCTAGAAGTTACTTAATGAGCATGAACACACAAACTGTCAATAAACCTACAGGAGGAAAAGGGGCCCATGACCTAAAAGGACCCCTCTGTTAGGCCAGGGAGATGATGAAGTATGTTAAGTCACCAGTCCCTCTGTGTGATGCTTGTTTATGCTGCCAAGGCACGTGTGGCAAATTTGCAGACTTGGGGGAGAGTGGGGGGGTAGGTGGGGAGGAGAAGGTCAGTTTCCAAAAATTTCATCTCACAGCATGTATTAAATAAAAAGCCTGAAAGAAGTACTTTTTCCCATTACAATGTAAGAAGGTATGAATATTTGTAGCATCTACTCTTTGACCTCTCAGTACCTAAGCTACTCCTTGATTACACTTGGAAATCTAGTTGATGCTTTCAGCTTATAGAACGTTAGATTCAGGAAAAATGTACACAGAATATTAAACGTTACCTATCGAATGAATATATGGAAGGGTTAAGAGGAGTGGTTCGAGAATCGGGCAGAGATGTCTTGCACCGTGGCTCTACCATTGACAAGCTGTGTGGCACTGGACAAGCTATTTAAAACTCCTAAAGCCTGAATCTCTTTATCTGTTATATGAGGAAAATAAACAATACCAACCAAAGAGGGAGTTGTAAGACTAAGTGAAATAAAACAAAAATTTATATATTGTAATTTCCTCAGAAGTATTACCTTTTTATAGTTGTTAGAGTCCTCAGTTTTAAGCAATAGAGACTGATTTTGGTTTAATTAAACAGAAAAGGAATGAATTGACAAGATATCAATAACTCAGAGAATCAACTGGAAGAGTGGAGAATGAATCTCTGGCAGAAAAACCAAGGGATGCCAGTTATAAGAGCAGAGGACAGGAACTGATATTGCTGCTATTGGATTCTTGCTGTCATACCATTGGGCTCTCAACTCCTCCATATTGGCTGGGAAAAATCTCGAACTGACCCCATTCCCACATAATTCAAAGCCAAAGACAAGGGAATCTTATTAGCTAAGCTTAACACATGCACCCTTATTCTACCAAAGAGTAAATAAAGGTTCCCTCTATTTTTACAGTAGGAGGTAGGGCCTATCTCCCCATCTTAAAAATTCCTTCATATAGGAATGGAATGGGATATGGGACACACCACTAGGTTGTAAAACAAAGACTCAATCAATATATTTCAAAGAATCAATATCAAACAGAATGCATTCTCCTACCACAATTCCAATTCCAATAAATTAGAACTTGTTAATAAATGGTAAAATTGGAAAACTCCATATATCTGTAAATTTCTAAAAGTGCATGTGAAAATGATTCAACCAAAACAAGAAATGATAATGGAAATTGTAAAATACTTAGAAATGGACGAGAATAAAAATATCAAAACATAGGACACAGCAAAACATATATTTTGAGAGAAATTTATAGTCTTAATGCTACTTTAGAAGGAAATAAAGTCTAAATCAGTGACCAAACTTTCCAGTTAAGAAGTTAAGGACAGAACCATGTCCCCCACCTCTCTTCCTCTCCTTAATTCTCCTAAGTCCTATTGAAATGAGGCCAATCAGTAACCCTAAGATGGCCTGTAAGTGTTTAAATTATAGGAAGAGTCACATGTCTCTCACTTTTAATCAAATGTTAGAAATGATTAAGCTTAGTGAGAAAGGCGTGTTGAAAGCCAAGATAGGCCAAAGGCTAGTTCTCTCGCACCATATGGTTAGCCAAGTTGTGAGTGCAAAGGAAAAGTCCTTGAAGGAAATTAAAAGTGCTATTTCAGTGAACACGCAAAAGGTAAGAAAGCTAAACAGCCTTATTGCTGATACACGAAAAGTCTGAGTGGTATGGATAGATCAACTTCTATCCAGAAGTTAAGCCACAACATTCCCTTATGTCAAAACCTAAGAGCAAGGTCTTAAATCCCTTGAATTCTGTGAAAGCTGAGAGGGGTGAAGAAGATGCAGAAGAAAAGTTTGTAGCTAGAAGAGGTTGGCTTATGAGGTTTAAGAAAAGAAGCCATCTCGGGGCGCCTGGGTGGCACAGTGGTTAAGTGTCTGCCTTCAGCTCAGGGAGTGATCCCAGCATTATGGGATTGAGCCCCACATCAGGCTCCTCCGCTATGAGCCTGCTTCTTCCTCTCCCACTCCCCCTGCTTGTGTTCCCTCTCTCGCTGGCTGTCTCTATCTCTGTCGAATAAATAAATAAAATCTTAAAAAAAAAAAAAAGAAAAGAAAAGAAGCCATCTCTATAACATAAGAGTTCAAGGTGAAGCAGTGAGTGTTGACTAGAAGCTGCAGCAAGTTATCCAGAAGATCTAGCTAAGATAATGAAGGTGGCTCCACTAAGCAACAGATTTTCAATGCAGACAAAACAGCCTTCTATTGGAAGAAGATGCTGCCTAGGACTTGCATAGCTGGAGAGGAGAAGTCAATGCCTGCTTCAAAGCTTCAAAGACAGCTGACTGTCTTGTTAGGGGCTAATGCAATTGGTGACTTGCGGTTGGAGCCAATGCTCATTTACCATTCCGAAAATCCTAGGGCCCTTAAGAATTATGCTAAATCTACTCTGTGTTCTGTAAAGGGAACAACAAAGCCTGGTGACAGCACATCTGTTTACAACACGGTTTACTGAATAGTTTAGGCCTACTGTTGAAACATACTACTTAGAAAAAAAAATAACTTTCAAAATATTACTACTCATTGATAATGCACCTGGTCTCCAAAGAACTCTGATGGAGACGTACAATGAGATTAATGTTGTTTTCATGCTTGCTAACACTGTATCCATTCTGCAGCTCATGGATCAGGATGTAATTTAGACTTTCAAGTCTTATTAATTAAGAAATACATTTTGTAAGGTGGTAGCTGCCACAGATAGTGATTCCTCTGATGGATCTGGGTGAAGTGAATTGAAAACCTTCTGAAAAGGATTCACCATTCTAGATGCCACTAAGAACATTTGTGATTCATGGAAAGAGATCAAAATATCAACATGAACAGGCGTTTGGAAGAAGTTGGATGACACCCTGACTTTGGAAGGGTCCAAGACTTCAGTGGAGGGAGTACCTGCAGATGTGGTGGAAACAGCAAGAGACCTAGAATTAGAAGTGGAGTGTGAAGATGGGACTGAATTATGCAATTTCATGATAAAACTTTCACAGATGAGGAGTTTCTTCTTATGAATGAACAAAGAAAGTGGTTTCCTGAGATGGAATCTACTCCTGGTGAAGAGACTATGAAGACTGTTGAAATGACAATGAAGGATTTAGACTCTCACACAAACTTAGTTGTAAAGCAGTGGCAGGGTTTGAAAAGATTGACTCCAATTTTGAAAGAAGTTCTACTATGGGTAAAATGCCATCAAACAGCATGGTATGCTAAGAGAAATAATTCATGAAATGCAGAGTCAATCTATGTGGCACACTTCATTGTTTTATTTTAAGAAACTGCCCCAGCACCCTAGTTTTCAGCAACTACCACCCTGATCAGTCAGCAACCATCATAATATCAGGGGAAGACCTTCCACCAGCAAAAAGATTATGACTTGCTGAAAGCTCAGATGATGGTTGGAATGTTTTTTAGCAGTATTTTTAAATTAAGGTATGTACATTTTTTTAGACATAATGCTATTGCACACTTAACAGACTATAGTATAGTGTAAACATAACTTTTATGTGCACTAGGAAATCAATAAATTCATCTGACTCACTATTGTGATATTCACTTTATTGTGGTGATCTGGAACCAAACCTGCAGTATCTCTAAGGTATGCCTGAACTTATGAAACACTGATATATGAGATACATATATTGCAGGTCAGAAGAGAAAGGTGGGAGTCTTTAATCAGTGGTACCATGACAACTCATTATCCATAAAGGGAAAACATGGAAAGTAATTCTAGGTAGGTCAAGAAATTCAATGTGAAAAGCAAAGCGATTAGTTGAAAACATAGGAGAATATTTTTCTGACCTTTGGTTAAGGAAGGCTTTTTATGTAAAACACAAAATCACTAATCCTTAAAAAAATATGATAAAAATCAACTACATTAAAATAAAGAATATGTGTTCATCAAAAGAAATCACAGAGCAGAAAAGAAAAAAACTAGCCATGAGTGAGAGAAAATATATGTAACACAGACTCTTTCCTTGACAAAGAATTGGGAGTCCAAAATCCATCAAGAAACTCCCACAAACTAATAATAAAAACACACAATTAGCAAGTCAGGAGAAAAACTGATATGATCATCCACTTCACAGATTGGGAATGGCTAAATATATGAAAAGATGCTTAACTTCATTAGCGGTCAAAGAAATAACAAAAAATTTAATATCCAATAGATTGGCAAAAATTAGGAAATCTGACCATATCAAGTGCTGGCAAGGTTATTCACACACACTGTTTTTGGGAGCATAGACTGGCACAACCACTCTGGTGCATTGTTTAGCAATATCAAAGTTGAGGACTGTGTACTCTACAACTCAGAAATTTTACTCCTGGGTATATACCCCACAGAAACTCTTGTTCATAGGCACCAGACTGTAAGATATGCAACACGCTTATAGCAGTCCCCTTTATAGGACCAGAACACTGAAAGTCATCCAGTGTCCAAAAGAAAAAGAGATATAAAATTGTAATACAGTCACATAATTGATATCATAAAATGGTAAAAATGAAGGAACTGAAACCACATGCAATAACATAGATGAATCCTAGAAGCATAATATTGGATAACAAAGCTAGGCCCAGAAGACTACATACAATATGAGACCTTGCTTATAAAAATGTGAAACAGGTAAAACAAACAAACAAAAAAACAGATCGTTTAGACATACATGCTTATGGGATAAAGCCATTTTTTAGAAGGAAGGATAAATACAAAATTCACAGGGAATGCTGGGAAAGCATAGATGCTATAAAAGAGACCCAGTTGTATTCAAGATCTGATTTAAAAGCCCCCATCATGATTTCTCTAAATTAAGCTACATTATCCAGTAAAAATGTTTCATAATCAAAAAAAATTCTTATAATAAATTCTTCCCATGCACCCTCAGTGTCCTCTTTCTCTTCTTCAGGCTCTAGCTGCACCAGGGAGCTGAAGCTAAGATGAGGTGAACATAATTTTAAGTGCTAGAAAACAATATTCAAGAAGCAGAGTTAAAAGAAATAGAGTTGGCAAATAAATCATTCAGCATTTGGCTGATTTTGGCAAATTGTTCTAGAGGTAGTTAAGATCAGAATTAGAGCTATCAGTCAGGGGTAACTGCAATGTTCCAGGTGAAGGAGGCCAGTAGCCTAGAAGAGGATGGAACGGACCCAGGAAAAAACAGATTCAACAGGTATCATCTCTGTCATTGTCATAGTAGTGACAGTGACAACAGTGGAAGTATTCTCATCATAGTAATCATCTAATCCAACTGACAGTCTCCAAGAGCTGACAGAACCTGGATCAGTTGATCGGACATCATCCCAGACCAGGATGCTTATGTCACTTGGTGGTTGGGTCCTATACTCAATCTCCACAAAACTGTTGCGATCTTAAACTTTCTTATATGTGTGGTATACATATACAATGGAATATTACTCAGCCATCAAAAAGAATGAACTCTTGTCATTTCCAAGGACATGGATGGAACTAGAGGATATTATGCTATGGGAAATAGGTCAGTTATAGAAAGACAAATATATGATTTCACTCGTATGTGGAATTTAAGAAACAAAACAGATGAACATAGGGGAAGGGAAAGAAAAATAAAATAAGAAAAAAACAGAGAGGGAGACAAACCATAAGAGACTCTTAACTCTAGGAAACAAACTGATGGTTGCTGGAGGGGAGGTGGGTGGGGGGGATGGAGTAACTGGGTGATGGGTATTAAGGAGGGCACTTGATGTAATGAGCACTGGGTGTTGTACACAACTGACAAATCACTAAATTCTACCCCTGAAACTAATAATACACTATATGTTAACTAAAATGAATTTAAATTTAAAAATAATAGGAAAAAAACACCTTCTCATCTCCATTTTCCTCAATGTTTAACTGACTTTCCTGACTTTGACCCTGCTCTCAATGTCTCCACTCTGCTTTGAAACTCTCAGATCTGCTGCTTCCTCTACTTTGTTCAGAATATTCCCTTTAACTCCTTGCCTTAATGCAATAATTCCCAATCCTCGTGGTACATGTGAACTATCTGGGAAAGTTTAAAATACTGCTGCCTGTGCCCTAGCCTGAGAGATTATGATACAATTTATCTGGGGTGGAGCCCAGGCATTGGAATTTGATTAAAGCAACTTCTGAATTTCTAATGGGCAACCATAGGTAAGAACTATTAACTGAAACTTGGATTTCCCTTGCAAATGTGTAGATGATGCTGATTGATCCTTTCATGCCTTCATACCTCAGGACTGTATTCTCAACCCCTTGCTTCCCATTGCCTCTTTGAAACCAGTACTTCCTGATCCTAAACATCTTTGCTCCCATGAGCCTCAATCCATAGGAGATTTCTTAGATGTGACATCAAAAGCACAATCCTTAAAAGAAAAAAATGGTAATTTGGATTTCATTAAAATTTAAAATTTCTGCTCTTCAAAAGAAACATTAAGTGCCTGAAAACACAAGCCACAGAGTGGGAGAAAATATATACAAATCAAATATCTGATAAGGAACTTATATCATAATATAGAGATATCTTTCAAATTAAGTAACAATAAAACAACCCAATTTTTTAAATGTGCAAAAGTTTTTAACAAATATTTCACCAAAGAAGATATACATTTGTCAAATAAAAACATGAAAATATACTCAACATCATTAGTCATTAGGAAAATTTGAATCAAAACCCCCATGAAATACTACTACACACACACCTATTAAAATGGCTAGGATAAAAAAGAAAAGCGTACCAAGTGTTGGTGAGGATATGCACTAACTTGTGGGAAGAGAAACCAGAAAATCACTTTGGAAAACAGGCTGGCAGTTTCTTAAGAAGTTAAAACATGCACTTACTTGTGACCTAGCCATTTTACTCCTAAATAAGAGCCCACTAGAAGTCATATATCCATGCAAAGACTGGTACCAGCATATTTATAGCAACTTTATTCATAATAACCCCAAACTAGAAACAAATCTCTGCTCATCAACAAGTGAATAAATAAATTATGGAATACCCTACATATTACATACTATTCAGCAATAAAAAATAATGGTTATCAACACATGGAACAGTGTAGATGAATATGTAAATAACAGTGTTACGTGAAAGACACCAGAAAGAAAAAAGGATACTGAATGATTGTGTGTGTGTGTGTGTGTGTGTGTGTGTGTGTGTGTGTGAAAATGTGAACTAATTCATAGTGACAGGCAAGCAGAGCAGTGGTTGCCTGGGGAGGGTGGGGCAGAGATTACAAAGGGGCACATGGCAACATCTGGGATAACGGATATATTATATTCACCGTTACTTGTGGTGAAGGTTTCATGGGTGTATACATATGTCAAACCTTATAAAACTGTACCCTTGCGACCTCTTCTTTACTGTGTTTTTATTATACTTCAGTCATGCTGTTTAAAATAGTAATTCAAGAAAGAAAAAAGTAGCTCCATTCCAGATACTGGTCCAAGAAAATAACTTCAAATTCCAGGCCAATATCCATTAAAACTCAGGTAGGGGAGCCTGGGTGGCTCAGTCAGTTAAGCATCTGCCTCCGACTCAGGTCATGATCCCAAGGTCCTGGGATCAGCCTCACATTGGGCTCTCCGCTCAGCGGTGAGTCTGCTTCTCCCTCTCCCTCTCTGATCTCCCTCACTTTCGCTCTCTCTCAAATAAATAAATAAAATCTTAAAACAAAAACAAAAACCTCTGAGTGCAGAGCTCTACTCAGGGCTCGATCTCATGACCCTGAGATCACGACCTGAGCGGAAACCAAGTGTTGCACGCTCAATGGACTGTACCACCCAGGCGCTCCTAGAGTTGCTACTTTAAACCCTTAATTAAAGGTGCCTTCCTCGAAACAAGAAAGTTTTAACAGGGATGCCAGCTTTTTTGATAGATTTCAGCAGGATATGTAGAAAAGGCATATTCCAGGAGAAGTGATAAGGAGGAACAATGAAGCCTAAGAAGAAAGAGTGTTGCATAGAGAAAGAGCAATTTGAGCAAATACTACAAATATGAACTGCCAAAAAAACATCTAATTTTTCAACCAATATTTAGTAAATGCTAACAAAAGGGGACAAAACAAATGGGTCCGAGGCGAATCCATCTGGCAGACAGGGTCAGCCTTTCACATTTATGTCACCATCCTGGCCTTTGAAAGCATCATCTTCTCAGTTCCAAACCAGGAATATAATTAAATGTTGGGAAGAGAGAGAGAAAGAAGACCAGTCTCTGGTCCAAATAGCTCATTAACATTCATTCACTCATTCATTCATTCATTCATTCATTCATTCTTATACCTGTCAAACTCATTATAAGTATCTATTATGTGTAGGATATTATCTGTATGTGACTATATAGTGAACTAGATAAACAAGTCTCTGCCTTCCTGAGGATTACATTCAGCTTTCTAGGAGGAGATGCAAATGCTAAACTGGAATTTAAAAATTAAATATTAAATTGTACTTGTTATAAATTATCATAAAGAATAATTTCAAATGCTGAGGAGATATAAACAATCACAATTTAGAGTTGACTACTAAGAGTGTTAAACATAGGGGACTGAGGGGACATACAAGAGAGTCATCAAACCAACCATTGCAAGACCGGGGAGATGGGATGAATAGAGAAGGGGCAGGTGGGAGTCAGGGAAAAAATTTCAGAGAAGCAACCCATTTCAATGATTGAAGTCAAAAAGAAGGAAGGAGACTAACTTCCATTTTCCTCTCCATTTAGGCTGCAGAGACAATTATAGAAAACAATTATTTTCTACCCCAAATTGTTTTGTTCTACCGACATCTAGGTTTGTCCCATTTTTAATATCCCATTCATCTCCATATGCATCCGGAAGGGTGTGCACCACCCTGCATCATCTGTTTCTAATTAGGTAATTCAGGCTCTCCCTGGGTGAATGACTTAGCATGACTCTGCAGCCTATTTTTTTTTTAAAGGAGCCTGATTATTTTACGACACAAAGAAGTGATACGAAACACAGCTAACCCATACCCTACTGAACAAAAAATAAATTTCTTACCTGTGAACAGATAGGTTAAATGACTTGTGCAAAGTGCCTGCACTGACAGCTGGATTTTAGGGGGGGGGTTGTTTGTTTTGTTTTTTTATCTTTAAGACCGTGCTCTTCGGTAAGTCTGAGAATGCATTTTCTGAGGGTTCTTCCTGCAGAACAATTTCTTTCAGCAGCCTCCTTTGTTCATTTTTATGAGTTAAATCCAAGTTGCAAATAAATGGATCTGTCATCATTTCTCAGAATGTGTTGTTTTCAACATGACCTGCTGATTTTCCCAAGTGCTCACTGTTATTGCGGAGTCATGGTAGCATGGCCCATCAACCCCATGTGCTTGCTTTTTGGCCACTGAATCCCTTGCCTTTCCTTTGACCTCCACCCAAGTATACAGCCTTGCATCATTCTTTTCTCCAGATGTCTCCACTTTTTTTTTGTTTTGTTTTGATTCAAGTCCAAAGTATTTTAACTTGGATTTCTTGACTTATCCCAAGAATAAGAACAGCTGCTGGAAAAAAGCCCAATCTTGCACAGTCAAATCTAGGTAGCAAGACTCCCTCACGTGCATAGCAACCTCACTGTCATGCTTCTGAAAACAGCCCCTCCACTTTTCTTTTACTTCCTGCAGTGTTGTGGAGAAACTCAAATGAGATCAAGTATGTGAAACTGCTTTGTATACCGTAAAAATATGAGGGGGATAACTGTCCTGTGGCTTTCTTCTTTAGCTTTGTTAATCTGGTCAACAGTAAACTGAACGCATGGTTTGTTAGACTGTGATGTAGATCGATCGATTGGTTATGACACCTGCTTTATCTACTTCAAGGTTTCCCTCAAGGGATCACCTCCTCCAGGAGCCTATGTTTGGTTGAACCTTGATTCTCCATTTAGCTTCACAGTAGAGTCAGGAGGGAAGCTTTTTATGCCCAGGCCACATATCTCAGAGTGATAACATTACACATTCTGGAAGCAGAAGCCAGGCATCAGCACTTTTTAAAGCATTGCAAGTGATTCCAGTATGTGGCCAAGCATGAGAAGTACTGGTCTGTGCTCCTAAACATGTATACAGACCCCTGTCACAGTCCTTAGCACATTGCATCAAATCTGTCTGTCCATGTGTTCATTTCCCTCCAGAACTGTAGCCTCCTTCTTTATTTTATTTATTTGATTTCCCATCTAGAGTCTAGCACAATGACTAGCACAGGCTAAGTGTTCAAGAAATGTTAAATAGAAGAAAATTACAAATTGCCCCGATTCTTCTGGATGATTTTTTCTACTGTACTGATCAGTAAAATGGCTCAAAAAGAAGACTGGGTAAAAGCTGAATTTTTGCTTGTTTTGAGTATTTAAACTATTGGCTGTGAATTTTAAAAGATAGTTGGAAAAACTATTAAAATTTCATCTTGAGAGAAGAACAACATCTTTTTGATATGTAGTGCTTAACTTTTCAAGTGAAAGTTACCAGACTGAAAATTGGGTGGTAAATGTATTAACAAAATATAACGATTTTTAAAGAAATGTATTAGAGTTCCTTTAAAACAATTTTCTCTCAGTATACTAAAACACTCATCCTAGTAGTCTATTATGCTAATTGAACTTGCAATTTTGTTAAAAATGTGGGGTCTGGGGGTGTTAGTACCAGAATTTCAGATTCAGGAGGGCTGGTGTGGAAGAAAGGCATTTGTGTAGGTAGTTTTGTGAGTTGTTTTTTTTTCCTATGCCCAAGGAATGTTTCATTCTCTACACAAATGTATACTGTCTCAGGCTCTAATCGACATGTTAAAGAAGCAATGTCAGAGATTACCATTTTGAAAAATAAGATACCACCAAAATGCTAGACTAATGTCAAAATACCTCTATACTAAAATATTTCAAGGTCAGTATTCTAAGTCACAATGGGGGCTTTACTTTATATGAACTAAATGGAAGACATCATCATTTAGGGGCTCAAATAATATTGTTGGCTATACAACATTGAATTAATACAGTCAAAACTAGTTAGATCACTCTCTCTTTCAAAAGCATTTTCCTTCATGCCTGTGTTCTTGTTATAGAATTTGGTTTGTTCCCAGTTGAAAGTGGCTGCCAGTGTTGTCAATCCTACAAGGGCAATTATCAGATAGACTAATATTCTTAGTTGTGATAACAGAATCTTACTCCAGTTACTTTAAGAAGAAAGGGTTTTATTATGAGATTTGGGTGGCTCACAGAATCATCGAGAGGCCAAGGAAACAGACTTTAGGCTAAGTTCCAGGAACGACTCCCAGAATCACACTCCCAACTGGCCCACCCAGGAAGCTGATGCCTCTGCCAAAATAAGGAAGCTAGAGAGTCAGTAAGCTGCTATTAACAGCTCTGCCACAGTCCACTATGAGAAATGGAGGCATCACATTCATTAGTTTTCTCTACATAATTCGGTTCCAAGCTGAAGTCTTCCCCAGATGCATCTGACTTCTAGAAACCTAATCAAATGTTTGTTCCCAGCAGAAAGGGAATCTACCTTGGAAAGTGGGATTAATTGCAGGAAACTCTACAAGTGTAGAAGTGGTTTTTCAAGGTTTGTGGGTAGCTGATGTCCCTGTATGAAGAAAGTCATCACAATGATTAAATTTTGCATTCTGAAACACTCTTACATAAAAATCCCTAGATCTTCCTCTAAGCATAATGGCTGCTTCAGGGTCAATGATGGCATTTTTTTTTTTTTTTTAGTTTCACTTGGATTATTCATTCTTCCTTGGAGCTGTGTTTATTTTCTGGTTTTGAATGGGTAGCAAAATAGATTTTGATGGAAATGTTTGAGTCAGAGACTCCATGTAGATACTCTCACCTTTGATTGTAAATAGAATTTTTTTTTCTCACTTTGTGAATTGAGAGTATTTTAAAATGTTAAATTCTTGGAGAGAAGTAGGGGACAAAATAGTTGCCTACGGTATGTACTGGAAATAGAATAGCCAATGTCCTTTAATTATACACACCTACAGCAAAAAGGGCAAAAAGATGTCAAATGCGACATGCTTACCAACACTACCCTATATTCGCTAGCACATAAGTATGATCCATGATAATAACAAAAGAAATAAAACAAAGAAAAGACCATTTGCCTTAGTTTAGACAAAGCAACCTGACATTTGGGATGGATGCTAATTAAAGAAATAGATAAAATTCAGTCAAACTTGACAACTATATAAAGCAGCACGGGTTTCCTTTAAACAAAAAGGGAGGTGGCTTGAAATTAATACTGGGCTTAGCTCATCGCCTCTCTCTTGTGTGAATTATCTAGTACAAATACAATGCATGTGAAGAGCTTCTAGGAGTCCATTATCACTTGCTATTGGAATCTCTGCATGCGCACTTGATGAAAACTTTCCAGATCATCTCATGAAACTCAATCTTTCCAAACTTCCTTTCTAGTGGAAGGTCTCCTTGCCTTATTATATCACCTGGTCAAGATTTTGAAGTAGCCACAAACTTTTATTCTCAGTAACCTTAGCCTTCCTATCTGGGAACATAGCGAGCTCCTTTGCTCTTGCCTATGGGACCAAGATCTTTATACATCTACTTATCCCTCATTTCATATGTATCACCTGATTTCATTCATGCTGAGAAGAAAACAACTGACAGCTTAAGGATCAATATTTTATCAGGCACTAACAGAGCCAAGTCTTAAAAAGATGGTGGTTCAGAGTATCACCCAATGCATCAAAGGATTTTAATATGGGTTTAGGAGAAAGATGGATACATATATAAAGAATGCATCTCTCCATTTACATGTGACGCTGAATGTGTAGGTAAAAGGACACATGTAATGCAACTGCCTTTTCAAAAAGTCTTAAGTCACATCTTTTTAAGAATAAATAATTCATAAAGGAACAAATTAACATTTCCCTATTTCTGCCTCCCATTGTCACAGACTCAATTCAAATCATTACTACATAGCTTATAATAAGGCAAAAGCCTCCGGATGAGATTCTAAGTTTTCAGGCCTTCCATATCACCTCCAGATGCATCTTTCAAAAATAAGTGTTATGTTTGGTTACTTCTCAAAATTCTACAAAGTTTCCCAGTTACCCGTATAAAGCCCAGATTTGTTATGATGACATAGCAAACTCTTTCATCAGTATAAATCACAGCCTATTCAGCTCCTACTCAGCCATAGTTCCTAAGAATTTTTTACTTCACATACTCAGCCCTGACCAGGTTTGGAATTAATCCTGGATGAGTCAGTTATAGCTTTTTCAGGGGATCAGACCCTTAGGAACTAATCTTGCTGTCCTAAGATTGGCAACAGGTATATCCTAGTTTAACCTTCAACATGCACAAGCCCAACAAGATTCAGCCTTCTCACTAACCTTCCAATATTTATCTCTTCCTTATTACTGTGTTTAGATTTTAATTTCCTAGTTTACCCCCCAATTCTATCACCAGGACTCCAGCCTTATCCAAAAGGCCAGCTTAATTGGATAGGTCCATAGAACCCCATAAGCCCAGGGCAAAAGCCATATGACTGGATTTTCACCACTGGCTGGAGATCTGACCCATCCTAGATAGTCACCTACAAGACACCTTGTTATTACTACCACCTTGAGATTCTTGTTGCCATATTCTGTTCAATAGGCTAGATTTTTTTAGCACATCACTGCCAACCCAGATAGCACCAAATGAGCCTTCTAAAGCCTGTATTTCCTGAATCCTAGCCCTACCTGTTCCGGATTACTCCATCTTTACTAGTTTGTACTTAAGAGGTCCCAAAATGCTTTTGGCACATTCCATGTAAGTTACAGCTGTAAATCTAGCCCCTGATTCTTGAATGCAACATGATGCTCTTTTTACATCAGTCCTGGCCCATGTTATTTGCTCTTCTTGGACTTTCCTTACCTTTTTCCAATTGACTAACTTACCAATCCTTCAAATGCCATGCTTATGAAGTCTTCATTAAAACTCTAAAACTTGCTCCCACTTGACATATGCCTTGATTATACAACTACTCAGATTGCATTGTAATTTTTTTGTTCTCACATATGTTTACCCCAAAAAAGACTGAGACCTCCTTAAGGACTAGCTGAGCCCTTAACAGCTCCTTCCTCACTCACAGCTGAGACCATATGTGCCCTATAAAAATGTCCCTGGGGCTACTCCAACATTTCATGGAGTATGTCCAGGATTCACTCCCACTCTTTTGTCCAAATCCCGTTTTAGTCTAGTACTCACTTGCCTCATATCCAAATGCCTTCTTCTTGGATAAATGGTGGGTTCTGCCCCTCTGCTTTGCCTCTTAAGTTTGAGCCCTTAAACTGTATTCCTGGCTTCCGATTTTGGTTCCATCCTTGGATCTACTCGAGCAACGTGCTCTTATATCCACCGGCCAGAAACACTCCAGTCTGCGTGCAGCCTTGCCTCTGGGGACCCTAACATAGGTCCTGTTTGTACAGGCATAGAGTTTGGACAAAATAAATAAACATATTTGAGATTTGTGAAGCTTTTCCTAATGAAAGAGAACAAGACTTCTCCTTCATAAGGAATAGTTATTGATTTATGTCTTAAAAAGTAGGATGATAAGATATCTGCTCCACAGCCCATGATTTCAAGCCAAGCCAAGGGCTTTAGAGTTGCACAGATGAAACCCAAAGTGACATAGGGTAAAAATGAAGACTATTTCACGTATTAATTTATTTAGTGAAAAAGACCACAATATGAATAACAGAAATACTGGAATCATCATTTCAACCCTCATACTTCCCACCCCTTCATACTGACCTCTCTATGTTCCTCAAATGTGACATGGTTTTCTCGTACTATTGAGCCTACTATAAACACCTCACACAGTCTGGCTTCTACTGTTTTTTTCTTCCCCCCGATCAGATCATTTTCATCTTTCAGATTTCAGGTAAATACCATTTTTTTTTCTTGGAATACCTTTTGACTTCCTTCTTGTACACGGTACTTCTCTCACTAAACACATTTCTTCCTAATTTACTTGCAACTCTTACTAGACTTTAAACACAGTTAGGACAGGGATTATGAGTCCAGATATCAGAATATCTGGTACAGGGTGTGGCATTTAGTTCATGTTCAATAAATATTTGTTGAGTGAATGAATGGACAACAATCATTGCTATCTCTTAAGTATGATGTGGCTAGTCACAGGAGGAATGACAGCATGTGTACAGATGGAGCTCAAGTGACTGGATGTGTTTACTTTTGAGGAGGAACAATGGGAAAGTGGGGGAGAACAGACAAAGACTATTGATCCAGTGAGACACTGAGCAGAGACTGTGATGACTGGTAGAAGATGTCATGGCCAGAAGAAACTGTTGGTATCAAAAGATATAGCTGAGATCACAGAAGATACTGTAGATGAGAATGAAATAATAAAGAAACTTTGATTTGCCAATGTTTACTAAGAGTCAGGTAGTGAACTTCAGAGGTATCTCTGGGAAAGCAACTAGTGCATAGTAACAAAAATGGAAAGTCAGTGCAACATTTCAATTATCCCATAAGCCCACAGTTGTGATAGAGAAAGCCTGGGGAACTGCACAGTTCAGCAATGTCTGTGTACAGTAATGGAAGGGGGAAGGGCAAATGTCCAGTTATAAGAATCATGCCACAAAATAATGACTTCATGTCAAGAGCAAGTTAGAAGTCCGGTTATTATGTTATATAGAGGCAGTGGCATGGAAACTCATCTTCCAGCTTTTTCTCTTTCCTTGGTCAGTATCTACTAGACACAGAAGCCTTGGCTGTCCCTTTAAAATGTAAATCAGATTCCATTACTTTCCTGGCTAAATTCCTTTAATGGCTTCCCATCACACCTAAAACAAAGTCCAAAACTTATGGCTACAAGAACCCAACTCGATCTGGCTACTGTCTGCTTCTCTAGTTTTACCCTGTAATGCACTTTTTCCTACAATCTCAGCTCCAGTTATTCTATCTTCTTCCACACCTCAGACACACCAAGTTTGTCCCAGTCTCAGGGCCTTTTAGATATGCTGTTTTCTCTATCTAAAATCCTTTCCTTCAACAATTTAGATGACTTCAAGTCAAGTCTTAGGCAAATGTCATCTTATCAGAAAGAGCCTAGCTAAACTAAATGTCATGGCATCATGGCATTACCTACTTTACTCTTTATCCCCTACTGGGCTTCATTTTTATAGTCCTAGCATCTCCTAACATCACACTATGTATTTATTTTATATCAGTTCTCCAGGAAGAACATAAGCCAATGAGGGCACAAGCCTTGTCTGTCTAGCTGATGACTCTATCTTCAGTGCCTTGTGCACTGTAGGTACAGGGTATTTATTAAACAAGAATATAAGTTTTCCTACTTCTTTCATTGCCAATTTGTTTTCCTTTTCTTTCAATGCTGCATCTGGAATGGGGCAACCACAACAATTCTTTTAAAAATGCTTTTCATTGTTAAATGTGTTAAAGAAGAGAGGAAGTTGTTGGAGACAAAGGTAGAATCCGGGGGGGGGGGGAATCATTGCTATAGGAAGAATAACGATCACTATGTATTAAACTACAGGTCTGGATTTGGCAATGGATAACACCAACTGTAGGGAGGCATCTTGAAAGAGAGCAAGACTCAGAGGGAGCAGCCCTGCAGATGCAGTGCTTCTAGGGGATAAGGACATGAAGACAGAGGGTCATTACCTCTCTACAAGCAGCAGTAAGAGGAAAAGAAGGGAGTAAGAAGAAAATCCAGGATCCTATAAAACAAAATCAAGTCACAAAATATGCCAACCTATACCCATTCCTACCACCGATATCATCCATTATGGAAATTAGGCTTCACTGTTGTGAGAGAAAGATTGCTACTAAACTAGAACTTCAATCTACAATATTATTGTAAATAGAAAAAGGCAGTCAAATTTCCATGTAAGGCTACTCTTTGGAAAAAGCAGAGGTTGAGAACCAAATTATTTTGCTGAATGAAAATTTCTAAAACAAATATGAATTACTGTAATACAGCACTCCAAACTGAATTTAATAAATGAAAACAAGTAATTAAGGACTTAAAAATTGGACATTTAAAAACTAATGTCAAAATGGACAAAAACATTAGGGAAAATGGAATGTGTCAATTGATCGACACCCTAAAGGATATTAAGGTAAAAGACAAAACCATTTCAGAAATTTATAATAATTTTTAAGGTACCAAAGGAAAATCTAAATGAAATTTGAATGAAAATATAACAAGAGGCATTGAAGAAAACCAAAGCAAAAACAAGAGAATGAAAATGAAGTAAAAAGTAAACATAACTCAGTTTACAAGTGTTGAAATGAAAGAGAATAAACACACATGTAATAAAACCATGGAACAGAGCTAACAATTAGTGCAATAATATCAGAAAACTCTCCAGAAATAAAAGAGAGAACCTAAATCCATATATTGAAAGGCTTAACCATGAGAATATCAGGAAAAATGACCTAGAATGATCCATTTTGAGACAGTATAGTTATATAGTAAAACTATACAACTTTAAAGAAAAAAGAAATTCTTCAAGACCTTCAGGCAAAAAAAAAAAACAAATTACAAGGACAATAAAATTAGATTGGCATAAGGCTTCTCTAAAGCAACATCAAAAAGCATAATAGTGATACAGCATTTTTAAGAAATTCAAGAAAAGAAAATATGAACCAAAGATGTTTTTATGTACAATAGAACTCTTCTAGTTTCACAGAGATAGAAATATGTAAGAGCTAAGGTAATATTGTTTTCACAAACTCTTTCTGAGAAATCTATAAGAAAAGGGACTTTATCTCACCAAAAGATGACTGGAGAGACTTTGGCAAAAGGACTGAAAGTGAACATTTAGTATGTGTAATTGCAGATCCATAATGAAAACAACGATGAGTCTATGAGTCCAAGAATAGTATAAAACTGTTATATGTTCCAATAAATAGAAAATAGAATATGATCATTGATTTTTCCACAAGTACTAAGTGAGAGTCAAAAGATCAAAACTAAAATTTATAAACCAGAGTGAAAATGATAAAAGGGGGATTAAAGGAACCATATAAAAGATATGGATCCAAAACGAACCATTAGGACAACAAAACAAAAATCCTTTTTATTTTTATTTATTTTGTTTGTTTTTTAAAAACTTAAGCTTTATTGTGGTAAAATTGATACATAAAATTCTAAGATATTTAAAGTGTACATCATGGTGATCTGATATACCTATACATTGTGAAGGGATTCCCCTCGACTAGTTAATAAACACATCCATCACTCTACTTATTTATTTATTTATTTATTTATTTATTTACTTACTTATTTTTGGTGAGAACATTTAGGTTCTACTCTTAGCAAATTTCAATTTTTAATTGTTATCAACTATAATCAACATGTTTTACATTAGATCCTTAGACCTCATTCATCTTATAGGTGAAAGTCTGTACATTCAGTTTCTCTGCCCATTTTTTAATTTTTTTTCCCTGTGGAATCACATCAGTCCTTTATATATTTTGGTTATTAACCCTATATCAGATATATTTTCTCCCATTACAAAGGTTGTCTTTTCATTTTGGGGCACCAGACATGTGGCACGCTTTTTAGAAAAAATTTTTTTAAGAGAGATAAGAGATATACCTCATAAAGAAAGAAACATAGTATATGTTAAATTAAAGCAAAATTATACCATACGATAGGAGTCAAGACTAAACGATATCAGTAAAATCAGTAAATATGAAAAAGATTAACTCACCAAAAGAAAAAATGTTTTCAATTTGACTCATTAAGTAAAACCAAACTCTATGATAGATGAAAGTGACACTTAAAATGATTCCAAAAGGCAAGGAAATGAGCAAATTGCAAAAGATGCAAGTAGAGATGAAAGAAACACACAAATCATAGTAGATTTTAATACATCAGTCCTAGGACATGACAGGTCAGGTGAACACAAAATAAGAAATTTAAACAACATAATTAATAAGGTAGAGTTTACTAGATTTTACTGCTATATAAAGAATATATCTTCTTCTACACCACAATAATACAAATATCCTTTTTTATCAATGGCACAAGGAATATTCACAAAAATTGAACATGTATTAGATCACAAAGAAAACACCTATAAATTCATAAAATAAACATATCATTAACGACACTCTAACCATAATGAAATAAAAAAATTAGAAATAAATTCAAAATCAAAGGACTTTCGCCTTGAAATTTTAAAACCTATTATGAAAGACTTTTGAGTAGGAGGGGAAATACAAACAGAAATTATCAAGTTTCTGAAAAACAATGAGGATAAAATTACAACATATTAGAATCTATAGGATATGATTTAAAAAGTGATGAGAGCAAAATGTATCACCTTAAACATCTATAACAACAGAATAAAAGAATGAAAATTAGTGAAATAAACTTAACTCAAAAGGGGAGGCCAAGATAAAGTCAACAAAGAAAGTTCAAGAAGGAAATGATAATGATAAAGCAGAAATTAAAGAGATAAAGAAGTGGAAAAAATTAAGTTAATGAATCAAAATCCTGGTTCTTTGGAATTCAACAAAATACAGAAATCACTAGCTAAATGGATTGAGGTAAAAGGGAAGAGCACACAAAAATGTAAGAAATTACACTGGGAAAAAACTATTGACAAAGAGGAATGTTTAGAAGTCATGGCAAACTATTATTTACATCTCTATGAAAATAATTTTGAAAAACTAGATGAAATGGATAACTTCTTAGGAAAATACAGTTTATGAAAATTATCTCCAGGACAGAAAGTAAGCTTAGTAAGATCAATTTGCATAGAAGAAATAGATAAAATTATCAAAAATAACTCCACAAAAATGTAAGACCAGATGGTTTCCTAGGAAAATTCTACCATACATTCATAGAACAGTATTGGGAGAATGAATCTGTCATGGATCCTGAGCTTCCCTGCACATTCTTGCTAGGTATGCCAAGGATGCAAGACCCTGACCATTTCTGACTTGAGCCATTTCTCTGGATTATGTTTCCAGTGACCAGCTTTGATGAATCAAGTAACTTCTCCCAGACAAAGAACTGGTTTGTTTTTGATTAGTATAAAAGCAGTGATTCTCTTAAGCTCAGTGCTCCTCTCCTGTAACGCAACCTACTGTTATTGTAGGCAACCATTTAAGCCCACCAGCATTGCCCCTGTGGGATTTATAGAGATTGATGGGGAAATGAAGCTCTGGCTACCGCTTTTGCCAATAAAGTTGTCTCTGACCCAATAATTTCATGTCTTCTACTAACACCCATGAGATAGGAATAGGCTAACTCGTTAGCTTATGCATAGGGAAAAATTACAGACCTGTATAGCTGACAACCAGATAGTCCCAATCCTATATAAAATATCTCAGAGCATGAAAAATGAAAGAAAACTTCTAAATTATTTTTACAAAAAAAGTAACATCAATATCTAAGCCTAATAAATATAGCACAAAAATGAAAATTACAGACCAATACACTTATTAATATCAATGTAAAAATAATACATGAAATTTTTACCAAGACTCTAAAACCATGTTAAAAATTCAAAATGATCAATTGATGGGATTTATATCAGAAGTGTAAGAATTATTCAATATTAGGAAATCTAATAATGTAATCAACTACATTGATAGATATAAAGAGAACGTAATAAAATTATCTACATAAATGCTAATAAAGCCTTTAATACCATTCAATATCCATTCCTATTAAACCTACTAAAGGCTTCTTCCTTAATATGAAAGAACATATATGCCTCTTTCCTAAACCCAGTTTATTGCTTAAAAGGGAATGTGTGACTGGGATACCACCTTACGCCAGTTAGAATGGCAAAAATAGACAAGGCAAGAGACAACAATTGTTGGAGAGGATGTGGGGGAAGGGGATCCCTCCTACATTGTTGGTGGGAATGCAAGTTGGTACAGCCACTTTGGAAAACAGTGTGGAGGTCCCTTAAAAAGTTAAAAATTGAGCTACCCTATGATCCAGCCATTGCACTACTGGGTGTTTACCCCAAAGATACAGACGTAGTGAAGAGAAGGGCCATATGCACCCCAATGCTCATAGCAGCATTGTCCACAATAGCTAAATCGTGGAAGGAGCCGAGGTGCCCCTCAACAGATGACTGGATTAAGAAGTTGTGGTCCATATATACAATGGAATATTACTCAGCTATCAGAAAGAACGAGTTCTCAACATTTGCTACAACATGGACGGCACTGGAGGATATAGTGCTAAGTGAAATAAGTCAAGCAGAGAAAGACAACTATCATATGATTTCTCTCATCTATGGAACATAAGAACTAGGATGATCAGTAGGGGAAGAAAGAGATAAAGAAAGGGGGGGATAATCAGAAGGGGGAATGAAACATGAGAGACTTTGGACTATGAGAAACAAACTGAGGGCCTCAGAGGGGAGGGGGGTGGGGGAATGGGATAGACCGGTGATGGGTAGTAAGGAGGGCACGTATTGCATGGTGCACTGGCTGTTATACGCAACTAATGAATCATCAAGCCTTACATCGGAAACCGGGGATGTACTGTATGGTGACTAACATAATATAATAAAAAATCATTAAAAAAAATAAAAAATAAAAAAAATAAAAGGGAGTGTGTGTGTGTGTGTGTGCATGTGTGTGTGTGAAAGGGAACTACAGGCATTGCCATTAAGGAGAGAAATAAGGCGAGAATACCCACCAGCTCCACTACTATTTAACAGTTGAACCAAAAGTATTAACCAATGTAATTAGATAAGGAAAAATAATGAGAGTTATAAAACTTAGAGAAAAACTATTTGGAGATAACTGACTATAGCTAGAAAATGTAGAAAATGAATAATAAAATGAGGTAAAACAATAAAAGAATTCAGTTACACAGTAAAATATAAACACACAAACAGTAAAAGATTTATTGTACATGAATAACAAACAGAAGATATAATGAAAGAGAAAATTCCACTTGCAACATCTTCATTAAAATGAATAGAATAGTCAGGAATGAACCTACAAGAAATGTGCAAAACTAACATGAAGAAAACTATAAAACACTACTGGAAAACCAAAAGTAGTTGTGAACAAATAGAAGGATCTCCCTTGTTCTTAAATAGTACATCATCAATTATATCAGTTATCTCAAAGTTAATTCAAAAATTAAATATAATCCCAATAAAATACTAATAAATTTTTTCTTTGAGCTAGGAAATAGGTGATATTAAAATTCATTCTAAAAATAAACATACAAGAATAGCCAGGAAAACACTAAAAAGGAAGAGAGAAGAGGGGTAACAACCAGACCTTAGAACATACCACAAAGCCTCTTTAACAGCACTATCCAATATAGTAGTCATTAGCCACATGTGACTAAATGGAAAATTTCTATATCCACACTGTCCAATATGGTAGCCCCTAACCTCATGGGGCTAAATGAACTTAAAATGCAGCTAATGCAACTAAAGAACTAAATTTTTAATTTTATTTAGTTATACTAAATTTAAATAGCCTTATGTGGCTAATGACTACTGTATTAAATAAGGAAGCCTTATCGTTAGGTAAGAATGGTACTGCAGGGCACGTGGGTGGCTCAGTCAGTTAGGTGTCTCCCTTGGCTTGGGTCATGATCTCAGGGTCCTGGGATCGAGTCCCTCACTGGGCTCCCTGCTCAGTGGGGAGTCTGCTCCTCCCTCTCTTTCTGCCCCTCCCCCTCTCTCTGCCCCTCCCCATTGCTAATGCTCTCTCTCTCTAAAATAAATAAAATCTAAAAAAGAAGGAAAAAAAAAAAAGAATGGCACTGGTGCATAAACAGACCAACTAAGTGGAATATCATGTCTAGAAATAGATTCTCATATAATATGAACACAATATGAATTTGAATAATATGAATATCTATCTATTTATATATATATTAAAATTTGCCATGTGAAAGGTATCATTGCAAATCAATGGGAAAAAGAACTTTGTAAAAAATGATGCTGATACAACTGGATAGTCATTTAGTAAAAGGAAAAACTAGATTTATTCCTTATGCCATAATCAAGAATAAACTCCAAATATATCAGTAATGTAAATGTAATAAATGAAACCATACAAGTATTAGAAGGAAACATGAATGAATTCCTTTTTATTAACCTTGGGATAAAGGAAAACTTTCTATTTATCAAAATTCGGAAGCAATAAAACACTGATAAATTTGACTATATAAAAATTTAAAACTTTCGGGGCGCCTGGGTGGCACGGCAGTTAGGCGTCTGCCTTCGGCTCAGGGCGTGATCCCGGCGTTATAGTATTGAGCCCCATATCAGGCTCTTCTGCTATGAGCCTGCTTCTTTCTCTCCCACTCCCCCTGCTTGTGTTCCCTCTCTCACTGGCTGTCTCTATCTCTGTTCAATAAATAAATAAAATCTTTAAAAAAAAATTTTAAAACTTTAAAATGGCAAATCAAAATATCCTCATAACCAAATCAAAGACAAAGAACAGAAAAAAATCAGAAGAAATATTATTTGTAACAAATATCAGAGTAAAATATTAATATCTCTCAAATATAAAAAGCTTTGAAAAATTGAGAAGAAAAGATTTTATAAATGCTATGGGAAATGAGCACAACTATAAAAATATAATTGACCAAAAAGTGTCATTATTTTTAAATACATAAGATGTATTTAAAATACATAAAGATGTTTTTAAACACATAAAATGTTCTATTTTAAATACATAAAGATGTTCTTTTTTACTCAAAGGAAGAGAAATACACATTAAATTTCACTGAGATAACTATTTTCATCCATTGTACTGACAACAAAAACCTCAAAAGCTTACATGCGTAATTGTCAAGACCTGCTCACATATTGCTGATGGGAAGGCAAAATGTCACAACTCTTGGGGGGGGGATTTAACAGTATTTAACAAAATTCTATATGCAGTTGTCTTTTAATGCAGTAATTCCACTTTCTGAAATTTATACTAAACAGCATGAAAATACATGCAAGAGGTTAATATGCTTCATTATTTGTAATTGCAAAATACTGGAAACTACCTAAATGTTCAAACATAGAAGATTGGTTGAATATACTACATTACATGCACACAATGTAGCAGAGATTCTTTTTATTTTTATTTAAATTTAATTAACTCACATATAGTATATTATTAGTTTCAGAGATAGAGTTCAGTTGCATACAACTCCCAGTGCTCATTACATCAAGTGCCCTCCTTAATGCCCATCACCCAGTTACCCCATTCCCCCACCTACCTCACCTCCAGCAGCCCTCAGTTTGTTTCCCACAGTCAAGAGTCTCTTTGTCTTCCTCTCTGATTTTGTCTTATTTTCCCTCCCTTCCCCTATGATCCTCTGCTTTGTTTCTTAAACTCCACATGAGTGAAATCATATAATTGTCTTTCTCTGATTGACTTATTTCACTTAGCATAATACCCTCTAGTTCCACCCATATAATTACAAATGGTAAGATTTCATTTTTTTCCCTGATGGCTGAGTGATATTGCTTGTATATGTATATACCACATCTCCTTTATCCATTCTGTCAATGCATATCTGGGCTCTTTCCATAGTTTGGCTATTGTGGACATTTCTGTTATAAACATTAGGGTGCAGGTGCCCCTTCAGATCACTATGTTTGTAACCTTTGGGTAAATCCCTCATAGTGCAATTGCTAGGTCATAGGGTAGCTCTATTTTTAACTTTCTGAGGAACCTCCATACTGTTTCCAGAGTGGCTGCACCAGCTTACATTCCCACCAACAGTGTAAGGGTTCCCCTTTTTCTGCATCCTCACCAACATCTGTCATTTCCTGACTTGTTAATTTTAGCCATTCTGACTGGCGTGAGGTGGTATCTCATCTAGGTTTTGATTTGTATTTCCCTGATGATGAGGGATGTTGAGCATTTTTTCATTGTGTCTGTTAGCCATTTGTCTGTCTTCTTTGGAAAAATGTCTGTTCATGTCTTCTGCCCATTTCTTGACTGGATTTTTTGTTTTTTGAGTGTTGAGTTGGTAAGTTCTTTATAAATTTTGGATACTAGCTCTTTATCTGTTAAGCATTTGCAAATATCTTCTCCAATCTAGTAGGCTGTCTTTTGATTTTGTTGACTATTTCCTTTGCTGTGCAAAAGCTTTTTATCTTGATGAAGTCCCAATAGTTCATTTTTGCTTTTGTTTCCCTTGCCTTTGAAGATGTGTCTAGCAAGAAATTGCTGTGGCTGAGGTCACAGAGGATACTGCCTGTGTTCTCTAGGATTTTGGTAGATTCCTGTCTCACATTTAGGTCTTTCACCCATTTTGAGTTTATTTTTGGGTATAGTGTAATAAAATAGTCTAGTTTCATTCTTTGGCCCATGGCTGTCCACTTTTCTCAACACCATTTGTTGAAAAGACTATCTTTTTTCCATTGGATATTCTTTCCTGTTTAGTGGACCATAGAGCTGAGGGTCTATTTCTGGGTTCTCTATTCTGTTCCAATGATTTATGTGTCTGTTTTTGTGTCAGTACCATACTGTCTTGATGACTACAGCTTTGTAATACAACTTGAAGTCCAGAATTATAATGTCACTAACTTTGGTTTTCTTTTTCAACATTCCTTTGGCTATTCGGGGTCTTTTTTGGTTCCATACAAAATTTAGGATTATTTTTTCCAGCTCAGTGAAAAATGTTGATGGTATTTTGATAGGGATTGCACTGATGTGTACATTGCTCTAGATAGCATAGACATTTTAAGAATATTTGTTCTTCCAATTCATAGACATGGAATGTTTTTCCATTTCTTTGTGTCTTCCTCAATTTCTTTCATAACTGTTCTATAGTTTTCAGAGTACAGATCCTTTACCTCTTTGGTCAGGTTTTTTTCCTAGGTATCTTCTGGTTTTTGGTGCAATTGTAAATGGGATCAATGCCTTAATTTCTCTTTCTTCTGTTTCATTGTTAGTGTATAGAAATTCAACTGATTTCTGTGCATTGATTTTATATCCTGCCACATTGCTGAATCCCTGTATGAGTGCCAGCAATTTGAGGGTGGAGTCTTTGGGTTTTCAACATAGAGTATCATGTCATCTGTGAAGGGGGAAAGTTTGACTTCTTCTTTGCTGATTTGGATGCCTTTTATGCCTTTTTGTTGTCTGATTGCTGAGGCTAGGACTTCTAGTACTATGTTGAACAACAGTGGACATCCCTGTCATGTTCCTGACCTGAGGGGAAAAGCTCTCAGTTTTTCCCCACTGAGAATGATATTCACTGTGGGCTTTTCATATACGGTTTTTATGATATTGACGTATGTTCCCTCTATCCCTACACTGCGGAGAGTTTTAATCAAGAAAGAATGCTTTATTTTGTCAAATGCTTTTTCTGCATCTATTGAGAGGGTCATATGTTTCTTGTCCTTTCTTTTATTAACATGGTGTATCACATTGATTGATTTGCAGATGTTAAACCACCCTTGCAGCCCAGGAGTAAATTCCACTTGGTCGTGGTGAATAATCCTTTTAATGTACTGTTGGATCCTATTGGCTAGTATCTTGGTGAAAATTTTTGCATCCATGTTCATCAGGGATATTGGTCTGTAATTCTCCATTTCGGTGGGGTCTTTGTCTGATTTTGGGATCAAAGTAATGCTGGACTCATAGAATGAGTTTTCCTTTCATGTCTATTTTTTGAAACAGCTTCAGAAAGATAGGCATTAATTCTTCTTTAAATGTTTCGTAGAATTCCGCTGGGAGGCCATTTGGTCCTGGACTCTTGTTTGTTGGGAGAGTTTTGATTACTGCTTCAAGTTCTTTGCTGGTTTTGGGTCTGTTCAGGTTTTCTATTTCTTCCAGTTTCAGTTTTGGTAGTTTATATGTTTCTAGGAATGCATCCATGATGGGTGTGTGTCTATAAAAGACTCAAGACATAAGAATATAAGTATAAGATACAGATAGTGACCAGATTGACTTCAGCACTACATGACAAAGAGTGGAATGGGTAACCACTTAGAACTAAGAGAGCAGATTGCAACCCTTTCCCTTGGCAGGCCCAGCCAGGGGAGAAAGAAGATGAGGGAAGTCCAGAAGGAGAAATGGCCATTCATTCTTCCTTTTGATGCGTATTCATTACCATAAGAAAGTGCTTATTTTTAAACATGTCTAGAAAGTATATCCTCAAATTATTAATAAACACCTCTTTCACAATTCCCATATACTCAGCTGTCTATATGCCAATGCACCTGTAAATTATTTTAATTAAATAACTGTTCACTCAACAAATATTTATGAAATACCTAAGAAGTGCCAAATATTACTCTGTCCACTAGGAATATAAGCAGAAAAAAAAAAAAAAAAGAAAAGGCAAAGACAAAATCTCTATCATCAGGAGTTTCCATTCTAGTAGGGAGTGATAAAACTGAAGGACATATCTAAGTCTCTGTGTGTGTGTGTGTATCTTTTTTTTTTAATTTTATTTTTAAGTAATCTCTTTACACAATGTGGTGCTCGAACTCACCAGCCCAAAAATCAAGAGTTATATGCTCTACTGACTGAGCTACCTAGGCACCCAGATGTATTTAAGTATTAAACATGGTGTCCTGGTGGTGGTAAAGAGTGCAGAGAAAAATGAAGTATGAGGAGGAGAGGAAGGGTTAAGGCAGCTGCAATTTTAATTAAGGTTTTCAGGAAAGTTTCAATGAGAAGGTATTTGAGAAAAGACTTGAAGGATGTGAGGGATGAGTCATATAGAGAGCCAAGAAAATGTGTCTGGAAAGGAAGAAGGGAGTGCCCAGCACTGACCTGGTGTGTCCACAGACAGCAAGGAAGGCAAGCAGAAGAGTAGTTGAAAGAGTCAGCAAGGAGCCTGAGCATGAATCTTGACCATTTTAGGTAAGGATGAGGGCATTTATTCTGTGTAAACTGAGGAGCCAAGAAGGATTCTGAGTAAAAGAATGACAACATGACTTATGTTTTAGAAAAATCACTCTGGTGGCCATATAGAGAATAGATCACAGGGAAGCAAAATAAGGAGCAAGAAGACCAGTAAGGAGGTTACTAAAATAATCCATGAAGGAGATGATGCTGTCTAGGTAAAGGGACATGCAGTGAAGTGGATGTATTTTGAAAGTTGACAGAGAATTTTTGTAATCAATTTGCTTTCCTCTTAGAAGAAATATTTACATTAAGGGAATAGGTGTTTTCTATGAAGCACCTGAAAGGAAGGAATGTGTGGATATAGGGTAAAAAAAGGCCCAGGCTGCCTAAAAGACACAAAAGGAGCACCTAGAAGGGAAGAATGGATACAGAAAGGTAGGAGCACTTCAAAGAGAAATTGACAGGGGCGCCTGGGTGGCTCAGTCGGTTAAGCGTCTGCCTTCAGCTCAGGTCATGAACCCAGGGTCCTGGTATGGAGCCCCATGTTGCGCTCCCTGCTCAGTGGGGAATCTGCTTCTCCTTCTCCCTGCGCACCGCCCCCCCCCAGCTTGTGCGCTCCCTCTCTCACTATCTCACTGTTTCTCTGTCAAATAAATAATAAAATCTTTTTAAAAAAATTTTAAAGAGAGAGAAATTGACCACTTTGTAGTTTTTCCTAGGGACTGTGTGACAGCAATACCTATTAGGCCACTGGGTTTTCCCCCAGTTTTTGGCAGGTAGCACTCCCTCTTAACCCCAGTTTAACGCCTCTGGGAGAGCATTATTAGGTCTGTCACTAGGAGTCTTCATCAAAGTGATCAGGGAAGGAGTAAAAAGAGAGAGAACTGAAGAGAAAAACAAAGAAGAAATCCAGAGAAAAGGAATAGAAAGAGGAGTGAGAAGGAAAGAAAAAGCTTCAAGAGGAAAAGAAAGAGAAGCATGGATACTCTTCTTTTTTTTTTTTTTTTTTTTTTTAAAGATTTTATTTATTTATGTGACAGAGAGACAGCCAGCGAGAGAGGGAACACAGCAGGGGGAGTGGGAGAGGAAGAAGCAGGCTCATAGCGGAAGAGCCTGATGTGGGACTCGATCCCGGATCGCCAGGATCACGCCCTGAGCTGAAGGCAGATGCTTTAACGACTGCGCTACCCAGGCGCCCCATGGATACTCTTCTAATAGTGTCACAAGCAATTGCTTCAGCTGCTGCTCGGCGGCACTCATGGTTCCAGCAGCCAATGTCTGATGGAGGGCATGCAAGAGTGTGGTTAAGCAAGGAGAAAAAGATTTCTGCCTACACCGATTTGACAAACTTTGTGCATCTAGGTAGGACAGACTATCTGGTTCTATATCAAATGTAATCATTGACTTTTTTTTTTTGTAATAGCAGAATAAAGATTAAAATGCTTTATACTATCACTAAATGAACTCAAATTGTTTTAATTCCCTTTGATTGTACTGTTATTTTCAGCTACAGATGTGGAAAATAATTGAATATAGAAATCAGAACTGGATGAAATTCAAACCAAAACTTCACTGGAATTTGGTTAATCCAATCAATTTAGACAGCTAAACTAGATAATTCAAGCTTCCAAGTGGATTTTTTGAATCAAGTAATCATACAAAAATGAGAAATCCAGTTTGGCTGTCAGAATTCATCAAGCAAACTGGATAATTGCAAAATTTCTCCCTTATTTGTGCTGTATAGATACAGTTCAATTGTAGAAAGGTAGCTCTGAGAAAACCTAATGGAATTACATTGGCCATGGAGTTTTTAATTCTCAGCTCTTCTCTTAATGGCTTGTTTAAACAGAAATGTGGTTTGCAATCCAGGGTTAAGGACAAATGGTGCTGGAGTGTTTGTTATTATTTTGTGGGTTCTTTCAGCTTTTTATCACAGTTCATGTCCCTGTCATGATCCTAACACAGGTTGCTAGGTCATTACTTTTCTTCCTCCTCTTCCTGACACACATCTGGAAGCTCACCAGCCTTTTTTCCTATCCAACCGCTGAGTAGGCCTATTTACAAAGTCAGTGCCAAGTGGCAATTGTGAGTAACCGCCCTTCTCCCTGCTCTTGAACTTCTCCCCTTTTTCTCCCCCTGCACAAGCTCTGCACTCCTCTACCTGGTTCTACTTTGGGACTGACACAAGGGAAAGACACCAAGGCAATGCAAAGCAGTGTCAGGAACAATGGTGCCTCTACACATCTGCCTATATTACACTCTCACCCTCTACCACCTCTTTTCTATCTCTTATGGGCCATAGGCCCTAAAACCCATTTGTTTCCTGCTCCCCATTATATAGTTGCCTTGTTTAATAGCCAGCACATCAGTGCTTAATAAGAGCCAGGTACTGTTTTAGCCACAATATACATATTATATATATTAGCTCATTTGATCCTCATTCAAGTACTGTGCAATAGACACTATTATTGGCCAACTTTTATTGATGAGAGAACAGAAGTACCATTAAATAACTTGCCCAAAGTCACACTGCTCACAAGTAGGAACACAAGGCCCCATGATCTGGCTGCAAATTCCATGCTTTTCACTATTCTTCCTCAACTACATCTCAGCAGATCCTACTACAGCTTTGTGCACATCTCCTGGCCTGGCAAACAACTGAGTGGTTTTTCTCTGCTGGTTCTCCTCTAGGAGTACAAGAAGCATTCCTCCAATGCATGCAGAGAACTTGGACACTTCCTCTCTTCCCAGGGCCTGGGGGTCACAAATGTACCCCATGCCGCCGTGAGAGTAGAATCAGGACCAGCACTGACATTGCTGGAGCCCCTGCTTTCCCTAAGTTCCCCTTCCCACTCTTTTGAAAGGCTGTGAAAGCAATGGAGGAACTAATGAGCCATTATAAACTGCTGAATTCCCATTCTGGTGGCCAAAAAAGTCACAGGTTAATGTGTAGATGTAGATTCCAAGGTCTAGCTAAAAGGAAGCCCACAGAGCTGTGGAGTCACTCCACCACACTTACTAATGTGCCAGGCACTAGACCAGCTGTTGGTGTTCTCTGTACCCTTGTCGGTTTCATTCCATGATAATCATTAGCCCTTCTTTCTTTCACTCACCTTGTTTTATTCACTCATTAATTCATGTGGCTTTTTTAAAGGACCTATTGGGTAGCATCAGATAATGTGCTAAGGTGGAGAATACAAAGTTGAAATGTAATCTCTGGACTGCAGTTCCTCATAACAGCTGAGGAGTCATTGCATGGTGACTCATACCATACTTGATATCCTTTCTGGCTGTAGTGCATGTGTCTTTGTTCATACAGGCTCAAAAAAATAACTCCCTGAGTACCAAACCCTTGACCATTAAGAAGCCCTTTTAATACTAAACTACATCCAATACCTGCAAGTCAGAATGGCTAAAGTTAGCAAGTTTAGGGCTTTCATTTCTCTGATCTTTGCAGAATTCTCCATTTAAAAATGTTTGTTGTTATTGAAGCAGAAGAGAGGATAGAGGCTATGGGTCAATATATATGTCTCAGTAATTGTCCCAAACCAGTTTCTAACTGAATCAGTTTGAGAAATTAATCTTTGAAGTCTTAATTTTCTCATTTGTAAAATGGGATAAGAATGTCTAATTTGAACATTATAGTGAAGATTAAATGAAATAATGTGCATAAGATGCCTTATAATGGATACTAAAATGGCAGTGGAGAGGGGCGCCTGGATGCCTCAGTTGGTTAAATGTCTGCCTATGGCTCAGGGACCTGGGATTAAGACCCTTGGAATTGCACTCTCTGCTCAGTGGGGAGACTGCTTCTCCCTCTCCCTCTACCCCTCCCCCACTCATTCTCTCTCTCTCTCTCTCTCTCTCTCTCAAATAAATAAAATCTTTTTTAAAAAATGGCAGTGGAGAAAGAGGAAAGGAAAAGGAGAGAATTTATGCCATGTGATTTTTGCAGGAGTAAACATACTGTGATAGAGTAACCTCTATGATCAGTGAAGTATCAGGATGATGACTTTCATAAAGAAACAAAGGGCTTTTTGGTTGGTTCGTTGTTTGTTTAACTTTGGAGATATTTTTGTCAAAGTACAAGAATTTTTTCTATATTTTAAGTGCTTTAATTATACTCTTTCTTGGCTTTCTGTTCTCTCTTAGCCTAAATCTGATCCCCCACATTATTTGGGAAATTTTCTGTAGTCCCTATTCTTCCAATCCCTCACAGGAATACAGTGCTTTATTTTAGCATGTGGTGCTTTTTTCTCTTCATTTTAAAATACTTCTGGGACAAGAGATGAGCCCACATATTTCTTTTTAATAAAACAGCAGTTCAGAAAGTCATGGTGACAAGTAGATTAAGAAAATGCAAGATTCCTGGTTTCAAAGGTCCACTTTTATATTAAGCAAAAAGTATTTGAGACCAAGAAACCACAAAGAAAAAGGGAAAGAAACATAAATATATTTTATCCACTTTTAGGAAAATATACATAAGATGAGTAAACATGAGTTCAATAGCCAGCTCAGAACATGATAGGAATAATTAGAGAGCTAGAAAGACTAAAGCATTCTGACCTGGTTTTCTCGGGCTCCTGGGAAGCTTACTATAAGAGATGAAATATATTTAAGAAACTGCTAAAGATCCAGCAATTGAAAATGTTTCAAGTTAAAACCAACCAGAGTAAGAATAATACAGGCCACTACAGTAAAGTGGGGAAAGGGATATAAAACTTTTATATGCAGAAAGCCTTCAAAAATATATATAGAAATCTAGTACAAGGGGCTTGGAGGTGCCATATGTAAAAATAAGTAGAACCAAGGCCAGAGATTTTAGCTTTAGCAATGACTGAAAGGATTATATGCCAAACCACAGGAAAATATTTCAGTGGAAAATAATGGGCTCTTGAACTATATTTTCATAATAAAGGAGCAAAGGTAAAAGCTGTTCTCCTGACAAAATATAATGAGGAACTGAAGACGGGGGGGGGGGGGGGGGGGGGGGGCATGAACAGTAGTAACCCCAGCGATTGTTACTTCCTTGAGAAGGAGTACCAAGAGAAGGGGAGCTGAAGTACCAAGAGAAGGGGAGCTGGCCAGCACTGGGAACCCATTTCCTGGAATTACCGGGAAAATGTTTTAAAGCAAAGTAGTAGAAATCAAAACCACAGTGAAAAGGCAGAAAACTGATAAGGCAAATATACACCAGGTCTTAATAATATATCATTATTATTAGATTGATAGCATATTCTTCCACTATATCAAAACCTTTTGTAGTAAAGGGATCATGTAAAAGGATCAATAAAACAACTCTTTAAAACAATAAAGCAAACATATTCCATATGTTTTAGAGGAAATGAAGAAAAAATTAGTTAAGATTTAAGCCTATTTAGGTCTCTTTTGCCAGGTTAGATTAGTAAAAATTCAAAACAGAAGTAAACATTATTTTTCTAAAGATTGGGAATTTAAAATCAAAGGAGGAGCCCAGGCAATATGTACTGAAGATCTGGCAGTTTTCTGGTTAATTTGTTTAAAGTGGATAGCCTCCAAATCTTTTTTTTTTTTTAACTTGTACTATTAAAAATTATCTTTCTATAATATTAACTATGTATTGCCAAGTTTCCACTTTGTGCTTTATGAATAAAACGTGGGATTTTTTTCAGCAATATTTGCACCAATAAATTATGTAATAAATCCACATTATACAAATATTATATATTAAATTCTGTAGATATAATGAACAAGGGAAAATACTTACAAATCTAAACCCTTTCCATATATATTAACTTATTTATTCCTTATGAAAAGCCTCTAAAGTAAATTCTATTATCATCCCTATCTTACAAGTGAGAACACAAAGTTTCCAAGATTAGAGTGAATTGCCCAAAATCACAGAGCCTGTAGCTTCGATTTGAATCTAGGTTGTCTGGTGTCCATCGTCTCCTACCCACTGTTATACAGCTATCAAATAAACAGGGAGATACATATATTTATAAAATCTCTTTGTTGAAAGTATGACAACCATGGTATGAGGGGAAAGGAAGGCATAGCTTACTGTGTGGTGGGAGGGAAGCAGGGTTAGGAAAGTCTTCGAAAGTTTAGTAGGAAATCACTTAGGTAGTAAGTTGGAGAACGACATTTCTTGCAAACGTAAACACATGGTCTGACAGAGCATGTATTTTGGGGAAAGGGAGATTACAAATACTTAAATGTCACTAGTGTACAAACAGAAGCGTGTATATTCACTATTTTTTTTTTTTTTGCAAATGCACTGCAAAGTGAGTTTTCATATGCAAAATGTATCCTCCTTAACCAGAAGCCAAAAATGTATCCCCCTCAAGTGAAGCAGACTTACATATTAATTCTAAGTGATTATAACTGACTGGTGTGCTGGAGGTAGATTAAACTTCTTCAGGATGGCTGATCACTTCAAACTCCAAATATTTTGATTTTACCAAAAAACAAAAAGATAAAATGCTTGACCAGTCTAAACTGCACAGAGACAGAGATTCAAAAATTCAGGTTTCTTCTATATTCTCTCTGTGTAATCCAGCCTTAAGAATATTCTATCTTCTTAGTGAAAACAGTTCTCTGTTTCCTTTAGCATGTCTGCTCTTATAGTCTCTGTTTTTAAGTTATTTGAGCATTTACAAAATACCATACTGTGGTCTATTTTCTAACAGAATCTTTAATGAAATAAATATGAATACAAATACAGAACACAATATAATGAAGTAACTTGGTATTATTAAAATGGATTAGGCTGTTGACTTTTAAATCTTTCTATTAGCCCTCCCATACTTAAAATCACTGCAGTCCTTTTTCTTTACTTCTTAGGAAATGAATCATATTTTCAATGAAATAGGTTTCTTGAAATGCCTTAGAGTTTTCTCTCAAAAAAAAAAAAGGAGTTAATGTTTAATGTTCTAGTGCATAACCTGTGTCCCAAATAAACAGAACTGGACAATTAGTTTTGAGATTGACCAAACTGCATGAAAAGCATGGTTTGAGGGCAAAGGAAGTCATATCTAAGTGTGTGTTGGGACAGGGAGAGGGTTAGGAAATTATGTCACTTCTGTACATATTCTCCCCATTTCTTGGGGGGGTAACAGACTCTTCTCCACTTAAGAAGAGTCACTTTATGAAGAAATCCTATAAAATTGCTTTAAGCTGTGTAGTAAGGAACACCAAACCTCTGAGTTTATAATAATTTAACACATGCTAAGTTGAAGTCTTGTATACTCCATGAGAGCATGATCCATGTCTGTTTTATTTATTTTTTTACATCTGCCTGCCCCCAAACACCTAGGGACACTACTTTAAGCAATACTAAATATTGATGATAAACTAAAAGAGTTCATGTATTTGAAAGGATTTAAATTCAATATAACGCCAATTTCACCATGTCACAATTTAAGCTTCTTTGTAGGTGGTCCAAGTTCCCTATAGTTTTTAATACATTTGAATTATGTCTAACTATGGTATCATTAGCTGAGATAAAGTTCATTACTTGGTATTAATATAACGAGTGAGATTGGTAAATTCATTGTCATATATTATATTTATTTATGGATCTATCACATCCCATAGAAAGGTAAGTTTAAAGCAACAGAGAAAACACACTATTAAAGGAGAATAAACTGGAATAGACACACTAGAAAATGTTAAACTTTTTTGGTGGATTTTGGTTTTGTTAAATTCTTAAATATGTTTGGCCTAACACATTTCCCTTTAATTCCCTTAATATACCCTGTGGATTTCCACAGAAATGTGAACCGTATGTTTCTGATTCATTTATACTTAACTCAGCAACATGTTTGGTAAAAAATGATTTGAAGCACAAAGCCCCACGAACAGTTTTTGTGGGCTCTTTTATTCTAGTTAGTAAACAACTGGAATGTGAACCCAGAAATCTTGGGGCTTCGTGTCATACTCAAATTCTATAAAGAATGAGGGAGTTCTTAACTGGATCAGGCATACTTTGCCTTTGACGGCGCCTTGCTCCAAATCTTGCAGCTGGGAGGAATTATTTTGATAGTTTACTCTATTTCTTGTCACTTTTATTTTGGAGAATATAAGCCTTTGATGGTGCAAAACGTGTTTGAGTTCACGACTAGATGACACCCCATCAGTTGTGCTTGTTTATGCAGACCTAGGTAAGCACTGTAAGTGCCCTGGGAGCCTGCTAGCCAAGGGAGTCTGAAGAAAGGAAGGCTTTTGTCTCTCGGTAGAAAATTAAGAGTAGCAAGCAGTGTAATTCTGTAATTTCTCAGGACCCACCCACTACGATTTGTTTATTTATGTAGGGAGAGAAAGAGACAGAAATTTGTACCTGACCCTCTTCAGGATGCGAGGGAACAAGTATAAAACCATCTATTTAATAACTATTGTTATCAAGCTAATTATTCATTGGTTTTCTAGACTAACCCCAGCATCTTTGATAAAGCATAGGGACACAACCATTTACTCTCTCCCAGCTTGGGAAAACATACACAAAAGGTCTATGTCTGAGTATTTAATGAAAAATGGTTAGTCTCAACATTCTGGCTAGCTGCTCTCTGCCATTAGTCTATCACCCTGTGGGGGTTTATTTTTCTCATTAAAATGGCTGACATCTTGTTTTTTTGGAAATTAACAACCACACCTCCTGTTCCTTCTCCTTCTTCACAGGCATTCCTCCAAGAGTTGTCAGATCCCAGTTACCCTGTGGTTTGTATTTATAAAGACCTTAACATTCTGTAAAACATTAGAGATAATCTGCTTATACTGATGTCTACTTTCCCTCCACCCACCCCCACTACCCCATTATCCAACCCCACACCTTCCCTGTTACTTCTAAGGACTCCTTGGGAAACAAGATCTTAGGTCTAGAAGCATTCCTTTCCTTCTGCTACTCATTGCAAACTAGAGAAAAAAAATCCTCTGGCTATGAGATATATGTAATTTCTGTAGAAGAAACTTAAAAACAGAGGATTAGCGTACTGAAATCAGAATAATCCGGAGGAAATGCCTAAGGAGAAAAACAGCTCCCTTTCATCAGCTCGCTTTGGAATTAGAGATAGATGAAACAGATATGTGTGGTATTTGCAGAAAAAAAGAGTGCTTTTCAACACGGGGCATAAAATCTACCTTCTAAATTTCATAAGCAAAGGTTCTGATCATTTATCAAACTAGAGTGGTTTAACTTATCAGGAAAAAAAAATACAGTGAAAGAAAACTGTGGGGAAATGGGTCCTGAGCCACTCATTTAGAAACATTTCTGGCCCAAGGTACTGTAGAAAACAAGGCATTAGATGGAAGTGTGTTGCCCATCACCTATAATCATTAAGGACTTTTTATTCCCCTATTTGCATAGATCATTCTGCCCTACGAAAATAAAAAGTCTGAACGGCCTCACTTTCCAGTTGGGGAGAGGGAGAAATTCCTAGTACATATATATAAATATGTACTATTACATATTATATATATATATATATGTATATATAAAAATTATATATAATTATATAAATATATATTACTTATAATGTATATATTTATAATATATAATATATAAAATTTATAATATATAAGTAATTTATATATGTATATATAATTTACATAGAGAGATTATAGTTTTAATATATTTTATATATTTTATTTTTAACTCTGTCTTCCAAAATTTTCTTTTAAAATGTATTATATAATGTGAAGAATACACTAGTTGTGTAGTACATATATACATTTAACAGATAAATACACAGATATTGAAAGAACAGGATCAAAATGCCCTTTGTTTTGTTTTGTTCAACTAACAGGGAGGCATACTCAAAACTACGTTTGGAGCTGACTGACATAAAAACAAATCTTGGACTGGTCATTCTGGATCTGAAGCATAGGTCCAGACCTGTTACCACTTAGGTGTTTTTCCCTGGACAACTCACTTAGGTCTCTCCAAATCTCCATGTGAAATTTCAATATTAAATTAGATACTGCCTAAGGTCCCTACTGGCAAACTGCTAGTCACATGTTGTACACATGCTGGTTAAAACCAGTAACTTAAAACTCATAGTGACTTGCAACTGAACATGTTATAGATGTGAACAAGACAGTCGTCAAAGAGCTGGGAGCATACCAGTAGGAAAAAACTAAAAATCTTCTATTCTAGCCTTAATGAGGAGGCCACCAGGAACAGCTCCATTCTACTGTACTAGATGGTTGCATGTTGGATTCAACACAGTCTCTGTCTCAGGACTTTGGTGGTGAGTTTATGGGCATAGCTTATGCACACAGCATAGGGAAAGCTCTTAATAGTCATAAATTGGGAGAAAATGAAGGCTTACCTGTTAAAGATAAAGAAAGAAAACAGGTAACAAAATTTAGAGCCAGCTTTGGTAAGTATTCTCCTACGCCTTCATTGTTTGCATCCTCATATTTCTATTGTAGAGAATTTTTTGGACTTTATGGTATATTCAAAGCCATTTTCTTAAATTCTTACAATTCATGTCCTTAAATTGAGATTTTTTGGATGTATTTCTTGTGAGTTCAGGAAGTCAGTTCTTATGTTCACTCAACTGATCAAAGTCTACCCTCTAAATTACATTGATCAACTATGAATCATAAGAAGTACATTTCACTCATTTCCTTTTAAAATTCAAAGATATATATGTGACATATTTCCCTTATTACATCTTTGATTTCTTGAAAAGAAAAGTCAGTGTTTAATTCACTTTGGATCCTCCAAAGCACCAAGCGTGATATTTTTCACAGAGCAGGCACTCACAACATATACTGAATGAGTAAATGAATGTGCAAGAGGAGAGCAGTATCTTTCCAAAATCTAGAAGAGCTTTCCCAAAATGTAATCTGTGGACCATCTGAATCATTCTCTCTTTGAGACCTTGTGTAAATGTACTTTATTGGGCTCTGCTTCAAACCTATTGAGTCTCTCAGTAATAAGCTCACCAAGAGATTCCGGGCATGCAACCTTTTGGGAACCACTGACCAAGAGCAATGTCAATGTGGTAATCTGAAACCAGGGATTTTTACCGTAATGGTGCAGGGCTATGGGGTCAATTGAAAGTAGACTGTAATAATGGCTACAATGTATTGAGTATTTATGACATGTCAGGCTTTGTTTTAAGCATGTTTCATATAGATTTATTTATTCAATCTTCATATTGACCCCTATTTATAAAGTACTGTTAGTAGGTCCGTTTCAAGAAAACAGAGGCACAAAAAAGGATAAGTAATTTGCCCATGGTCACATAATTAGTAAATGGTAGAGCCGGGATTCAAATCCAGGCAATGTGGTTCTAACATCCACACACTTAATCACTAGGTTAACTGCCTGGCAAGAGAAGGTGGGAAAGAACAAAGTTCTAAGGAGTACAAGGGAGAAAGAGATCACTGTGTTGCCATAAAAAGACTTCTTGAGAAAAAATTAATGATGTGCTTCAGTGACTGTGAGCTACTAAAAGCCATTGTGAAGATATGACTTGATAGCCTTTGCCTGAACAGCAGTTGCTTGGCTGTTCATACACCCACGACAGCCCGATCACAAATGTCATTCTTCGAGTTGATGGCTCTAGCTGATCTTTGTATGAGCTGTCACCCAGGGGACCTGGGTTCTTAGTGTGGGGGAAAGTTTAAGAGTTATAGGGAAGTTTAGACAAAAGATAAGATACCTAAGTGGAATTAAGGATTCCATATACAGCATAAATAAAAATGTAATTTTAGAAAGACATATTCTTCACTGTGGACACTTACAGAGTGGGAACAAGAACTTCCTACATGCCTTGATGCTGGCCCACATTATGAGATTTATCAAAATGAAAGGAATGTGGAAATAGAGACTCCAGACTAAATCATTCTCACCAGCCCGAACAAAATGCAGTTTCCTGGGGGTTGGAAAAAGTCACTTACTTGGGTTTAGGGTAGCTGTACAGACGGAGGAGGTGCTGATAGGCACTTCACACTTCAGTCCTCTTGGAATAGGAAGGGCTGAGATCCATTCGCTTTCCTTTCTGTCTAGCTGTGAGACCCAATTGTCATCAACAAGAGGGATATAATGTCAAATATGTCCTTCTGAGGCAGCTTCCTGATGCTTTGCTTAGTTTCAATAAGATATGAGGAACTTTGATCTCAGTAGTCAAGTGGTACAGGTTTAGAAGAGAACTAAGACCCAGAATTATCAGTGTCATTGAGATGGACACACACATCTAGTCATCAAGTTTTTTGAATGCCTGCTATATGCCAGGCATAATGCTGGTCTCAGTGGGAGAATTTCCTGCAAATCACATAAAAAGTATCGAATAGGACAAGAAGTAATGGGAATAAGCCAGATTCTGGTCACTAGATCTGGTGAAAAAACACAGGAGAGCACATAAAGTAGATCATTCTTCTCAGGGATGCCCTTGACCAGATTAAAGTCCCATGGTAAGGTTTAAAAAAAGAGAGAGAAGAAAAGTAGTGTTCTCTTTCCCTCAACAAGGTAGGATGATTTTCAAAAAGCAAATACTAAACATAAACTTGACAAAGGGGAAAGGTCTTTGAAAAAATATGCACCAAAAAGTAGCTTTCAGCATGAATATTTCAATATAACTCAGCATGCATTCAAAATGAAATGTGAATTATTCACCATCAAGAAAGTTCAAAGCCCTCCAACTGAATTTGTTTGACCTGTTTGGCAGCAAAATAAATATGATGGGTGGTCTGATTCAGGCACCTGTCCAAGTCCAATCCCATTTTCATAGTATCAACATTTAAAAGGCCCATTCCCGCTGCATCAACAACAGCACATGGGATCATCTCCTGAACACATGGCAACCAACACATTATACAAACACGTTTGCTCCACAAGTCAGAGTGTAGTTTTCCAGAAAATGCAAACTCAGCAAATGAAGAAGGGATTTTCATGTTACAACTCAGAGCTCTACCACTTGAAATACATCACATGGATTTGAGGAGTTAGGATTCACCTCATTAATAGTATACTTTGCAAAAGCATGGACATCATTTTCCAGCTCAAATGGCAGAGAAGAGGCTAAAACACAGGTTTTCTGACTTTTAAATCAGGCTATTTTCTATTACACAGGATGCTTCTCAGTTCAGTTTTCTGTATCACTGAAGCCTGGTATAGAGCTACTATCTACCAACTTTTCCCCTCTCCTTTAATGCATAAGGTGTAGCCTATAGGTCAAGTAACCCAGATTTGAGTGCATAACTCTGCGATTAATTCTGTGTACCCAAATAAGTCTCCTAAGTTCTCTTAAATCCATTTTTTTCTAGCCTAACTATATTGACTAAATTGAAGAGGTTTTGAAAGGACTGTATGAAGACTCTCGAAAATTATAAGCACCGTGCAAGTATGTTAGTATTAATAATAATAATAATCTTTCTGAGGTTAAGGATTATATACACACTTGTTCAACTGAAATATTCTGTGTATAATAGTAATAATAACTCAACATTATTAAATGCCTGCTATGCACTGTTCTAAACTTGTGTAAACTGATTTAATCTTTATCACAAGCTTATGAAAGAGTTGCTATTATTATTCCCATTCTACATACAAATGTCTGAGGCTCAGAGAGGTCAACAGAGGAACTAAGATTTGAGGCCTAGAGGCCCCACTGCATGGTCACTATTACATAAGGTGTATGATATAATTAATAGCACCGGACGAGTAGTCACCAAACCTCCCCTCTGTTTCTGGTTTGAAGGACCTTCTAGCCAGAGCCTAGAACCAAACACACATTCACGAAACACTTGCCAAACTCACTGATGAGCAGCATGTTCTTTCACATGTCTCTGAACCCTACTTTACCCACCGACCTCAATGATGTGTGTGAGGCTCAGTGAGAAAACACTTTTTGTACAGATGTAATGGGCTATTAGTGGTGTCTGCTAAGAAACAAATGCCTCGAATTAACAGCTAGACTGGTTTGTTCCACTCTTGCTTTATGCCTTCTGTGGTCTAGTCCAGCAGGCGGTGATTCACTTTTGATATCAAGGTAGAACCTGCTGATTCTGTTCCCATGCATGTATAAGTCAGGAGATGCGGCCAGACATGCAAGGCCGTAAGACTGCTGCAGGTCCGTCCAATGATTCTGCCATGCCATGCAGGGTTCAAGGAATGGCTCCACTGACAGATCACTTCCTGCACCATATCCTGAGGTCTCCACAATTTTAGCCAATCACCCCAGTAGGCCCTCCCCTTTACAACTGGTCTGACTGACAACTTTTAAGGCATGAAATAATGCAAGCCTGAGACATTATCATGACCACTTGTAGCGGGTTGAATATTGTCCTCCCAGTACATAACTTTACTTGGAAATAGGATCTGTACAGATGTAATTTATTAAAAATTTTGAGATAAAATGAAACCCAATGATGGTGCTCCTTATCAAAGAAAGGACAGGGAGATTTGGGCACAGAGATACCTAGGCAGAGAGGAGACAAGGATATAGGAAAGAATGCCAGGGGAAGATGGAGGCAGAGATTGGAGTGAAGCAGAACAAACCAAGAAACACTCAGGATTGCCAGGAGCCGCCAGGCGCTGGAAGAATCTCGGAAGAATACTTCCCTAAGGCGTTGGGAGGGAGGATGGCTCCCACTTTGATTTCAGACTCTGGCATTCAAATCTACGAAGAATAAACTTTGTCTTTTTAAATATCCCAGTTTGTGGTAATTTGTTACAGCGGCCCTAAGGAATTAATGTACCACTCCTACTGCTTATTCTATAAAGATTTATAAAAGGTATTTCAATGACTTTAGAGTTCACCAAAGAATCAGAGATTCTAAATACAGGACTCAGTTTAAAATTCTGTAAATCATACTCTGCCTGGGGAAAAAAATTATGTTAATCATGCTTCACATACAGAAAACACAAGCCATTACTGGCAACATTTCTTTTCACTTTTGATGGTCCAATAATGAGAACAAAATCTATTTACAGTCAAGAGACTTTTTTCCCTTGTGTAGCATACTTCTACATAATTATAACACAGCATGCTCTTAAAAAACACATCCTACAAAAATAAACTTAAAGGAAATATTTTAGAAAAAATTAATTCCAAGAATATAATAAAATACTGTCATATTTCTGCCATCAAACAACCATTTCAAGACATATTTTCATTACTTTTGGTTACTACTATCTAGCCCAGTTTTCAATCTATTACACAGTAAAGTTCATTTAAAATATTAAATATTAAATATTCACTAATCCACATTTTTCCACAACCTAAATAACTAAGAACCATCAAAGATGATTTTTTAAACACATTTTAACTGGGTCCATTTATGCATTTTGGACTATTTTGTCCTGGATTATTACCCAAATGAAACATAGACGAGACACCAAATTTTCACTTATTAGGGAAAAAAAGCCTGTAAAAATTTTATGCTTTGCAATCAAAGGTAGTGCTCCCAGCATGGTGCCTGCTACCCATGTGCAGCTGTGAATGAAAAAAATCAAGGTGTGATTAAACGGTCTTTTTCATATTATCCTCCCTTAAAGGTTTTTAAATTGGAACACAGCCATCATTAACAGAGCCTGTTCACCAGAAGTCTTTGCTCCAAGTGACGAAAGGAGCCACCCAACTTCTGACTTCTTGCCAGGCCGGTGCCTGCTACTGACATCTCTCAACAGTGTACCCATGTCAGTTTTAATAAAGGAAATAACACAAAAATAACTCTGTTTATAAGCTTTTGACATCCTGTGGCTTCATAAGAAATTTCATTTTCACAGCACAAACAGGAAGCCCTAGAGTAGATCTTCTCTCCTCTGTACAGACACCGCTCTCTCCCAACCCCACTCTGTCCCTCCTTTCCCGTCTCCCCCCGTTCCTTAGTAGTAGGACTGTGTTCTCTGGCCTGGCCTGAAAACTTCAGAACCGCTTTTGTGCTTCCTTCTGTGTGTTCCCTGCATCTAATTTGTCGTCAAAACATCCCTTAACTGAAGCTGTGCCCATTTGTGTCACGGCTTGAGCTCTCAGGTCTCCCATTTCCTGTCACCTGAGTCTTCTCCAAGACACCCTTGGGCAGGCAGACTCCTCCCTGCTGGAATCCCTGCCACAGCTTCCTTCTAGGCAAATATGCCTAAAACATTACTTTCTTCATGGCATTTCTCTGCTTAATATTTTGTTCTGGTTGCCAATTGTCCACTAGATAAAAGCACCAATCCCACAATGGGTTTTCAGATCCCTCCACAATGTCGCTCAATACATGTGTCCATCTTTCTTTTTCTTGTAAACTCCAACACACCTACTGTTCCAGACAGGTCAGTGTCCACACTACTTCCTTTCTAGTTCCACCTCCTCCTTCTCCAGGCCTCATAATTACTCTTCCCACCTGTCCTGGGTTCCCCTTCGAATTTGGGCAGAGAATGTCCTTCCTCTTACCCACCATCAAAACTACTAACTCTTAAAATCCTGCTCAGTCCTACTTCCTCAGGCAATCTTCTCACACTACTCTACGTAATAATTTTCCACCTCTGAAATAATTAACCCCTGTCTTTTTTTTATATGTATCTTCCTGTCTTCCCTCATGCTCAACTAAATTGGGTCAGACACCTGGCTGGAGACCTGCAGGCTTTATCCTCTCATTATCTTTCCAGTTTACCTGCCCTTTCTTGGCTTAATTCTTTCCATGTTCAGCGTATATAGTATCACATTCTCATCAATCTGATCCATAGTCCCATCTCTCCTTGATCTTCAACCTTGCTATCTCTAATACTGATTAAATTGTTTATTTCTTCTGTTTCTTTTCAGTGGCTACTGGTACAATTTGATGGCAATGTAGATTAGCTCCTTCAAATTTCTTTAGGTATTTCTGTCTATTTACCAAACCTTTCCTGCTCTTAACTTCCTTTTCTTTTAAGCCTTTATAGAGTTTCTTAAGTGCTTAACCTGTTCGCTTTTCCTTTCATTCTTAGCAAATGGCCATCAGGAGGTATAATCTTGTTCAGTGTCACTATCGTCACATTCAGATTTGCCTATATTTCTTCCTAGTCTTAGAGGAAAAATGCCCCTACTATCCACAGCTGCCACTCCCTTCCCCTTCCATCTTCTTTGGGTTCCACTGTTCTAGTTCACCCTCCTCTCCCTTTGCTTCTTTTACCAATTTATAACATGCTCAAAGCATCCCTGTATTTTTTTTTAAAGATTTATTTATTTATTTTAGAAAGAGAGAAAGAGAGATAGAGAGAGAGAGAGAGAGAGAGAGCATGGGTGGGAGGAGGGGCAGAGGAAGAGGGAGAGAGAGAATCTCTCTCAGATTTCTTGCCGAGCATGGAGCCTCATGTGGAGCTCAATCTCATGACCCATGAGATCATGACCTGAGCTGAAATCAAGAGTTGGGACACCTAACGGACTGAGCCACCCAGGCACCCCAGGATCTCCATATTTTAAAATGTCCCTGTCTCCTTCTTGGCTTTACAAGTAAACTTGTTAAAGGAATAGCCATGTTCACTTTTTCACTCTTGATTCTCAACCTGAGCCACTGCAATCTGACTCCTAGCCCACTGCTGTACTGAAACTACTCTCAGAAACATACATATGTACACAATGGAATGCTATAAAGCCATAAAAAAGGAAAGAAATCCTGCTATTTGCAACAACATGGATGGGCCCTGAGGGCATTATGCTAAGTGAAATAAGTCAGCCAGAGAAAAACAAATACTGCATGATCTCACTTACATGCGGAATCTGAACAACAAACTCATGGAAAAGGAGATTAGATTTGTGATTACCAGAGGAGGGGGGTGGGGGAATTGGATGAAATGATCAAAAGGTACAAACTTCCAGTTGTAAGATAAATAAGTACTGGGGATGGAATGTATGACATGATGACTATATGGTATATTTGAAAGTTGCTAAGAGAGTAAATTCTAAAAGTTCTCAGCACAAAAAAAAAGGGGGGGGGGTGGTTGTACCTATATGAGATGATGGATGTTAACTAAACTTAACTGTGGCAATCATTTCACAATCTATGTCAAGTCATTATGCTGTACACCTTAAACTTACACGATGTTGTAAGTCAATTATATCTCAATAACACTAAAAGAAAAAAAAATTCCTAGTCACCCACCTCCTACCTGCCAAATCCAATGGCCTCATTCCATCCTCATACAACACTCCACAGTTGTTTGCCTACATCTTCATTTTCATGATATAGCTCCATCTTTCCTTCTACCTTCATGATTCCTCCTGAGAGTTTTTCAGTGATTTCTCTTCCTTGGCCTAAACTTTAAATGTGGGTCTTTGAAAAAATTATTCCTAGGCTTTCTTCCTATGATTAATTTTCTCTCAAAATGATTTCTTTGATTCCTATGATTTTATCTGACTCTTATGGGCTGACTACTCTCAAAATTTACTTCCATCCCCAAACTTTAGACCCACATTTCTAGCAGTCACCAAATTTCTGCTAACACCTCAAATAGCCTACAGAAAGTTGACCTCATTGTTTTCACATGACACTTGCTCCTTCCTCTGTATTCTTTACCCTTGTCAATAGCTTCACCAGAATACTTGGGAGATAGTCATTTGAGACTACTTCCTATACCACACCTCCAAGTCCCATGGGTAACCAAGTCTTTACCCATTCTACCTTTCCAATCTGCCCTTACCCCATCCTGAAAACCTAAATTCAGGTAAATCTTGAATCTCCCTAGTCTATTGAAAAAGACATCTAATGAGTCCCTCCTTCAAAAGAGTCCCTCTTTCAATCTACTAAATATGTCACCCCCAAAGTTATTTGTGTTGCTAGAGCTACCTTGTTACATACATGACCATGTCACTTTTTTATTTAAGAAAATAAACTCTGATCTGAAATATGTTTCTAAAAGCTAGTCTGTCTTTTATCTTCCGAAGGTAAAATAAGGTCTACCCATAAAGCCTGGTTGAGAAGACCAGTGTATAACGTTTGTCCGCGTGGTTTTTATTTGAGAGATGGTTCCTATTTTCTTCTATTATTCAAAGTACCAGGTGCCATCTGTGAAACCATTTTTTCCTCTTTCCAGATGCAATTCCCTCTACTCCAAAAAGGATCTCTACTCATCAGTGGTTACATACTTGCCTCATTTGCCTGCTGTGACAGTTGGGTTGTATCTCACAGCCATGGTTAAAAGATGGCATTTAGGCTTCAGTGAGCTCTCTTAAAGATGTCATATTTATTTCTACAGGAAAAGTATTTTCACGTGGCCATAAAATCAGTGTCACTTTTAAAATACCTGCTGGATATCTAATGTCCTGGCTTTCCAACTGGAATAAGATGATAAGGATTAAAGGAATTCACCTAATTGAAGACGGCCCTGGATTTTCAGGGTTATTTTGGAAGATTTGCAATTGTTACTTTGCATTTTACATGTGCAAACAAAACCATCAAGCCAATTAAAGCTGCTTCCAGTTTACTCTGACAGCGCATGAAGGTGCTTATTCACTGTCCCTGCCAGCCTGGGCATCCTGCAAGTCTTAACACATGGATCTCCCCTCCCACCATGGCTGGGAGAATTATGATTTTTTTCAAACCTTGTTTAAGATGTGTAAAGGCTGTTCTTCCACTCTACCTTCCAATGGAAAGCCCTACTTAGTAGAAGACTGAAAGCCCGATTTTGTGTTGACTTTTAAGCCTTTCACACAACATAAATAGCAAAAGCTTTATCTGGGTTTACTCGTGCTGTCTCATTCAAGATGGATCTTAAAAATGCTTTAAGAATCTCCCCCTGGTTTGTCATGTGTTAGGGTGTGTGTGAGAGCAGGAAAGAAGCAGCCAAGGATTGAGGTTGTTTATCTTAAAATTTTTAGCTTGTAGTCAATCATTTCGTTTTAATGTGCTACATCATACCACAGTAATTATTTTAACCCATTTCTGCCACTCATACCAAACTGTCTGTGGAATCAACTTACTTTGTCTTTTTGAAACTGCTTTCCAGAAAACAAGGGAAATAAAGATCTGAAGTGATTGTATGAATAATGACATCAAAAACCCCCTATTTAAGTAGAGTTTGAGCTTGTATTTCTCTGTATTGACTCAAAATTTCAAGCATATTTGTCATGCAAGGCCCTGAGCTATCTATATTTTGCAGGATATAAAAACAATCAATTCATTAACTAATTAATTAAGTTTTAATTAATTAACTTTCTGCTTCACTTGTCCTCTAACTATATAGCTGTTAACATTTGTGTAAGGGAGCCAAATATGATATACTGGTAGTCATTTTCATAAGCCATTCTTCCATGTTACAGAAGTTTGGGAATATAAAATCATACAACTATAATGTCCTTTTAAAAAAAAAAAGACACCCTTCCCCCATGCTAAAGAAAAGCTATAAATTTAGGCCAATATAAACTTGTCAGAGTTCTCCCTCTCAATTTCACACCAGGGCGTGGTGCTACACAGCTGGGGAGCTGAGCTAATAAGTGTTGAAAAATGAAAAATGCTGCTTTATGGCATCACATAAACTGGCAAAAAGATTACTTTTACCTCCACCCCATTTTTGACAAACAAATGCCAAAATGTAGATGCTGTAAGAATGAGACTTTATGGTTTTAGACCCCTGGGGCAAACAGAATTGTCTTGTGGGATTTTCTTTTTATTGAATACTATATGTAATAAGAAGTGGCATAACATTTATAAAATCTAATCACTTTTTGTTCCTTTTTGAACCTCAAAGGGGTCATTTCTAGGAAAGCTGTTGGAAACACTGCATAATGATCTATTTATCCAGTAGTGAAACAGGATTATCCCTCCTACAAGGAGACTGAGCTTTCCCCAACAGTACAAATACCATAATATGAATGCACAAAATGAGTATTTTGAGGAACATCGCATTCAACACATATTTATTAAGTAACTATAATAAAGTTCAGAGAGTGACGCTAAATGTGCTTTTGTAATTTACATTAAATAATATAACCAGGATCGAGCTGTTTTTCTTGCGCTGGTTTGTTTCCTAGCTGATGGCCATTCACTTACTCACTCGTCCCTCACTAGCCGTTCATTCAGCACTCAGTCAGCGAACATCTACTGCAGATTTACCATTTCCAAGTCAAATAGGCCTACTAAATCATGAGACTCAGCCATTACAACAGATATCCCAAATTTACCATAAGAAGAAACCCCTTTACTCAAGGGCTAGAAATCAACCTGATAAAACCAGAACAAGGTAAGCAAAAAAAAAAAAAAAAAAAGAGAGGCAAAAGGGTACTTTGTGAGGAACATTCCTTCCCTGTAGAGACACATATTGAACCTCAGTGAAAGGGGGAGGAGACAGCAGCTCAAGGCCCTATCCTCAGGCTTCTGTGTGTTGTTAAGGGTCCAGTGGCTGTGAATTTCTGATTATAATATTTAGAGAACTGTGGTTGTCTATTCTACCTATGCCTTCCTGATCTTCCATACCTAGAAACATACTCTTTCTCCTCTGAACTTGCTAAAATTTTACCTATAACCTTTTTATGGTTATTAGTACTTACCTTGTAAGTATGTACACCTTCTCTCTCTCTACTAAATGTAAACTCCTTAAGGGTAGGACGTTTTATGTATCTGTCATTCACCAACAGCATTTAGCATAGCACATTATGAATATTCTATATAATCAAATACTCATAGCATCAAATAATACTTATTGTAGTCATAAGTAAAGACAAAAAGTACTAATTGAGAAAACTAAAAAGCATGCCTCACATTTGGGAAAAGTACCATTTGAGTAGTCTAAATCATATGCTGATTAATAAATAATAGGATAAAATGAGGGAATTCTGATTACAGCTCTTAAAATGTGTAATTACATGAAGAAGCCACTGAAAAGCGACCTTCAAATTCCCAAAAGTATTTGAGTATATTTTATAGGAGAAATTGAAGCCTACAATTACATGAGCAGAGTCATTTTACCATTTTTATGTTCCATCATTTAATAAAATGCATCACTGGAGTATTTTCCTTGCAAACAAACGCAAATTCTGCAAACGGCAGGTGGTTCTCCAGAATGAATCTATTCCCTGTCATTATTACTGCTGAGTTACTACTCAGTTCACAATTACATACACCAAAATGGTAAGAACAAGAAGGATTTTGGTTAATGTAATAGGTTCTAACAATTAAGCAGATAGCCGTAATGTGTGTTGTGTATTTTTTTCCTCATCATCCTGCTGCTATATGCTCTGAGCTACAAAAAGGAAAACATAAGGTCTTTAAGAATACAGACTTGTCCATCTATCAGTGCTATTAACATTTTACCTAATTTGGTTAAGTTTAATGAAAAGTTTCTACTACCAATCCTTAGGTAATAGCTAACTCCTGTCGAACTTTCAGGATGACTAAAAAGGCAAAGGAGGTCACCATATCTCCACATCTAGGAAAGTGGCACCGATTCCTGATTTCACTCTGGAAGAGAGGATTATTACAGGTTTCTTTTCTTTTCTTTTTAAAGATTCGGACTGTTTAAATTTGGAAAGTGGTGAATTTTGGACGATTTTCTATTAACATGAGACGTCTGGATATGTGAGTAATCACCAATTTTGTATCACTTACAATGAGATTTTTTTCATTCACTCGAATTCAAATGATGATCACGGTACAGCTTCACTAGGCTAGGCACAAAATACCCAAAGGCTTATGTGAGCTTAAAGTGAGTCAACCACAAACAGCAGGGCCTGACAGAAACACTCTTAAGAGAGGCAAGAAAGCACTTCTTCAAACAACGTGGGAGGTGGGCAAGAAACTTCAGCAGAACAACTTGGAATGTAGTAATGTGGAATGTGGGGACATCTTTCGAGGAAAGGATTTAGTCAACCACAGGTCAAAAAAGACAGTAATTATAAACAATGACAACCTCTGAGAACAACAGCCATGGCCACAAATTGAAGTTCTGTCTTCAAAGGGCTTCATTTTAAGTTTCAGTTCCCAAAATAATTCCCATGATTAGCATGACCTTTGAATGTAAAGAATGCTCTTTTTTTTCTAACTTGTGATGTAATTTAAAAGAAAAAAAGTATTTGGTTCTTTACAGTATTTCTGTGCTGTCTTTTGGTTTTTGTTCTTGTTTTTTTATTCTTTTGAGCTCCTATGAATCCTTTAAATGAAGTCCTTAGAGAAGTTTCTTCGACTGACCCTATTGGAAATACCTCAGAGATCTGCAGAACACGGTTAAGAAATGGTTGTTGAGTACAAAGAGTGTGGCTGAACTTTAAATATCACGCTCTGTATTTTCCTTCTCCTTTTTTCCTTAATCAAAATGAACAAGTCCCCCCTTTTTAAAGATCTTATTTATTTGAGAGAGAGTGAGTGAACGAGAGGAGGGGGGAGCCGACTCCCCGCTGAGCAGGACTCTGGGATCTTGAGCTGGAGGCAGACGCTTCACTGACTGAGCCACCCAAGCGCCCCCAAACAAGTCCCCTTAATGAGAGAAACTTGGGGCTTTTCGCAAAGCACAATTTGGAAAAAAATGCATGCTCCTTGTGTTTATGGCCAGGGACACAGGTCAAAATCAAAAGCATGTCCCACGTGAACTGAAATAATCAAAAGATTTCATTTGCTGTGCATTTTTATGTTTTCTGGAAGTTTGCTTTAAGAAGAACATATTTATTGATACTTCGGTCTTCACATTGGTCTGTTGAATGGCTTCAGACAATAAGGAGATTGGAGTCAATGTGTGTGTGTCAAAGGAAACCTGGGATTTGCCTTCTCTACCTCCATTCTGGTATGACTTCTCTGAACAGGCAACAAATTGGTGGTAGCTATTACCCCGAGTGGCTTCCAGATGCTAACCATGTGACTAAACAGAACTCCTCTCTGATGAGACGGGCAAGAGAGTGAAACTTAGTCTCTGCAATGATTTTACTAACAATGAAACGTACTTTTTTGTCTATAAGCTCCACCTGTATGATGTAAAAAACCTACATAAATGGGATACTTTTTTTGTGGGGAAGAGGAAGATTTAAATCTGTATAGCATATGTGAATCTACTCATTTTTTAAAAAGAAGAAATAGCTGACTAAATGAAAGCTGATTATTATTTCTTTTTTTAATGTTTTACTTTTTTTTTTTTAGATTTTCATGCTTTATAGAAAGGGATACACATTCTTACAATCTGTTAAGTTATGGCAAACCCTTTTAATGTTTTACATCGTCTAAGTAAAAATTTGCTGTTAAATTGTTTTCAGCTAAAGTTGAACATGATGCACTTTACATTTCTCCTGTCTAAAGAAAAATAAATAATTCGCACTTTTGCAAGTGAAGTATGTACTTCTGGCTTTCTTGAAATTATATTATTACTAGAAGCAAGTGCCAGCAGGCTTCATGGGTGGCATTTCTCACTGAGAAGCAAGACATGAATCAATATTTTTATTAGAGTCAACCCACTTGTCTTCATAAACAAAATATTATTAATGTTTTTCCATTTAGACGTCAACGCTAGTAAGAAGAATATACAAATTGTTAGAAGAGAGAAGTAAACTACCCTGGTAAACAGTTTTTCAAAGATCGTCATTGGTGCAAACTGAAGCAAGAAGTTGAGATTGTCAGTTAAAAAGTTTCAAGAGCTGATGTTTAATGTGTTTTTTTTTTTAAATGTAAAGTATCAAGTAGATTGCTTATTCATCTCGTAGGCTCCCTATTGACACAACTGTAGTTAATGAGATTTTTGAACATCCTTTGTCTATTATGCATTCTATAATGACCATGTAAATATAAACTAGTGGAGAATATGGGAAAAAATTAAGTGAAAATTCTTTCTACACACACACACACACACACACACACACACACACCTACAGCCTGCCTTCAAGTGAGAGAATAATTACAAAGAACATAGCCTAGTGTCAGCATTAAATGGAAGCTCTTTATTTTGGTTAGTACTATTTTTTAGGGTCACAGTTTAGGAGTGGGAAGAGGGAAAGATAGAAAAGTAAAGGGTTAGATTTGCAAATGCTAGGTTAGTGGTGGCTGAGCTTACTGTAGGAGCAGGTATGAAGGGCATTTGGGCTCAATGAAGATAATCAGAGGAAGAGAAGATAGACTTCAGTTTTGAAGGACAAGTAGGCAAGTAAAGGATGGGAGAGGGGAGAGCTACTGGCCAAGAGATCAGAACGGTCAAAGCCACAGGGGCAAGAAGCAGCACAACACATCTGAAGAATTCTCTGAGTTCAACATGATGAAAGAACAGAATAGGACGAACAAACAAACACAGAGACAAACAAAAAACCAGACTCTTAAATACAGAGAACAGGCCGGTGGTTGCCAGGGGCGATGGGTGAAATAGAGGGGATTGAGAATGCACTTATCTTGATGAGCCCTGAAAAATGTATAGAATTGTTGAATCATTATATCATATACCTGAAACTAATCTAACCTGTATGTTTATTATAGTTCAATAAAAAAGGAAAAACAATTTTTAAAAAGCCAAAAAAAAAAAAAAATAGGAGACTAGCTGTCTTGGGAAATAAACAGGGTACCGAAGAGTTTTTTGAAAGCTGGTTTTGTAAAAATCAAACCTTATATTAGATATTTTAAAAATCTTTAAAAAAGTCAACTCTGTGAAGAATCCATTTATAAATAGTCTAGGTACTGGGAACATAAAGATGAAAAAAATCCAGTTTGTCTTCAAGAAGGTAAAAGAAATAGACACTCACTGAAATATAAATTATACCATATTTCATTTACCTTGTAAATTTAGACTTGGACATGTATATCATGCTTTCTTAAAATGAGGCATTACCATTAAGATAACTCCGTTTCCTTGTTATTTCCGTGCGTGGATTTGCAAGAATCATCCTAAAGAACAGTATTTTCTAAATAGGTTAACTTTACCTCAAGAGTGTACAAGACAAGACAATCCTGTCTTTTTGGAACATGGAAAGAAAATATTGAAACTTCTTGATACCTTATTTTTATTCCATGCTTTTAAATTTCTACTTTTGTTTGTTTTGTATGTATAGAATATATCACTGAATAGTGCATTCATATAACTTATTAATAAATAAATATACACATATAAGAAATGTGATAAAAACATTTCACTAATGGGGCAATATAGAGGAAAAATTTTGGAGACAATTACTACAGAAGTTAATTATTTTTCTCTTGCCAACTACACTGGCTGACATGGTAGCTAGACCAGATAAATAGCAGTGCTTTGGTTTGGTTGAGGGTTTAAGGCAAAGGGGCCTCTAAAAGCCTTACTTGTTGGGAATTGGAATGAATCCGTGGCCAATAATCATATGTGTTTTTGCTTTCAAAACTATAGAGGCCTGAAGCAGGGTCATGCCTGAGATCCACACATTTCTAGGAGTCCTTTGGTGAGTTCACAATACCTCTAAAGTACATTGGAAATGGTGTGTGTGTGTGTGTGTGTGTGTGTGTGTTAGTGTCTGTCCCTTTCTCTTAAGATGGCCCATAACTTTAAGCAGATCTTAAGACACCATGAACATGCCCTCACCACCCTCACTACCATAACATCAATAGATTTACCATGGGACAACATCCTCTCTTCATGGGATGGCTGACTTCAGTGCTCCAATCACACATGCCACAGTTTAAGCAACTGGTCTTCCTGGATTATGGCTCTTTCTTTTCCTTGTCCTTTATGACCTCATTTTTCTTTTCACTCAGCGTCATGTCCTAGTTTTGTCTGATTCTCACCACAAGATTTCTTGACAATGGGCTTCATGTTTTTCAAAGAATTCTGCTTCCCAAGTGAAGATGGAAACCAGTCCTAATCTTGTGATCCTGCCCTGGCCCCGTCTGGTTTTCTCCAAGTCTTGGCCTGTCCACCTCCAGCTACTGCCAATATGGCCGATGACAAGCAGGTGCATGAAGGAGTGTAGAGTTTCACTCTTCATTCATTCTTTCTCTTCAAAATATAACTCAATTAAAAGCATACTTTAATTCCAACAAGTAATATTTATAATTCTGTTGTAGGTATTTCAAGAGAATACAAAGATAAATAAAACAGTTCCTGCCCTTAAGAAAATACAACTTATGAGATCACAGAGCCAGCAGGATAAGTATTCACACTTAGGTTCCCTACCTCAAATCTACTGCACCTGTCACCCCAGAACACTGACAATTTTTTCTATAATTAGTTAGGTATTGTTTGTGGGATTTCAGATTTTCAAAACGGTTTAATAAAGATCTTTATTTTCACTTACATTCTTTTACTCTGTTAACCTCTGTAAAGACAAATGAAACTAATGTATACAAATAAAAATGTATAAAAAATGCTAAATTAACATTCTAAATAATCCACTGCTTGAAACTCCTATTTTGTCATTTGCACCCATTTATCTATTGGGATAGAAAGCATTTAACACAAAATTTACCATCTTAACCATTTGTGAGTGTACCATTCAGCAGTGTTAAATATGGTCACATTGTTGTAAAACAGAACATTTTCTTCTCTTAAATATGAAACTCTATCTGAAACTCTGTATTCACTAAATAACTCCTCCCCTTCCCCCTGGTAACCACCTTTCTTTCTCTTTCTATAAACTTGCCTACTCGATATACGTCATAAGCAGAATCATATAGTATCTGTCCTTTTAAGACTGGCTTATTTTACTTAGCATAATGTTCTCAAGGTTCATTCATGTTTTAGCATGTGACAAAATTTCCTTGCTTTTTAAAGCTGGATAATATTCCACTGTATGTTTATACCACACTTTGTCTATCTGTCCGCTCACCTCTTGATCGACATTTGGGTTGCTTCTATCGCTTGGCTATTACAAATAACACTACTATAAACATGGATGTGCAAATATCTCTCAAGACCCTGCTTTCAATTATTTTGTATATATACACTTGCATCCATTTTTAACCTATATAAAGAAAATTTGCTCTTAAAGACTGACATTTTGCCAGAATTTTATAAGAAAGTAAATTATCTGAAAGTATAATACTACAAAGGAATGCTATATGCTTTTAGAATGTAAATTAAGGAGAATTTTACAAAGCTCCTTTATTTTCTTAATAAAACACAGATATGACAATAGAAAATCCTTTGTCCTACTTTACATAAAATAATTTCCGTTGGTCAATGATAGAAAGAGACAGATATACACACTTGCATTTATACATATATATTCTGAAAAGAATCCACTTTGGAATAAATTATACTTACTTTTTAAATTGCAAAGATTGATTTGTATTATCTGGTTATTTTTTTTTTAAAGATCCTTTTTAACTCTTTTGTGCCCACTGGCTTTTACTAACCAACTGGGAAAGAGTAAGAAGAGAGAGTAAGGGTGCTAAAGTCAGTCACGCAAGGAAGAAGGACAATTGCTGATCCTTCTGATACTACCAAATAGGAGTTTGTGCAATACAATTAAGGGTGTTGAGCCATAATTTTATGAGCAGAATTAAATATCAGAGGTACATTTATAAAAACACTAAGTGTTCCATTTTTAGACTTTCATGATCCTAGAATCATAGAATTTGTAAGCTTATCAAGCCCTACTCCCTTATTTCACAGTTGGAGAAACATGTTCAAGAAACTAATGGCCCATCTAATGTCAGCTTGTAATTCCTGGAGCTGGAACAGGAACTCGTTAGCATCATTTCAAAAGTCTTCTTATTGGATACTATTACAATTACATATATATTTCATCTCCTTTTAACCGAATGTAGCAAGACATGGATGTTCAAACTGTATTGGCAGGGGAATTATATTTTTTGCTTTTCTTCCTTTTCTTTGTAATAGATGTATGGAATGCAACAGAGTGCCCTCAGCAAATGGGAGGGTTTGAAGATTTAACCTTCACTGCCCTCAAGGAAACGGGATCTGGTCAGGAGTTGCCAATAGTTATTGCTGTGAACTTGAAGAGCTATCGAGGTCTGTGGTAGGAGAGCAAAGAATGGATTCTAGAGTACATAGGCAATATGAAGATCAATGGAGAGACCCCAAGACTACTACAAGGACTTAGGGAAAATGGAATAAGAGAGTACCTTGGGAATATGAGAACTGGTCATGGGAGGTCCTCAAAGGGGAGACAATCCCTTTCCTAAAGAAGAGTCATGTGACAATGCAGAGAACACATGCAGGCGTCCAGGTATTTACACTGACACCCAGCCTATGTACAAAGGAGGAACTTCCGCAATCTTCATCCACGGCCTGAACACTGTTCTGGTGGGAATTACTCTGTCAACAGTGCAGCAGAAGTGATAAATACCCATGTTCCAAAACTGTATTTGGTCTTTATCTAAGAGTCTCATGTGCCCACTTCCCCAGTGCTGCCTCAGCCCAGCTCACAATGCCCACGTCACATAGGTGATCTATGACCATCTGCTCTAAAAGACCCCATCTAGTAGAAGCCATGCATATCTAGTGGAAGTAGATCTGTACCTAGAAGGACTGTGTCTAGAGTAACAAATGCAAGTTTAAGCTCCCTAGAACTGAAGCAAGGGCTATATTAAAGTTTAAAAACGCATACAACTGTTCCTTTCTAAAGAGTTCAGTTTTAGTGTTTTGTAAGAATTCAGGACCTTTAAATTTTTTCTAGTTTTTCTTTCAGAAATGGATAAGGGGAAGATACAAAGGACCTTACTTTGTTAATTTATAAAATTTTTAAAATTACCTAATGCTGAGACATTTTGTCTAATGTGTATGCATTATTTACATTCACGTGTTTCTCTGTCCTTTTAAATAATTCAACAGATAAAAACCAACGAGTGAAGAGGATACAATTTGATGCTCAGGAACCAGGAAAACAAGCTGCATAACTGTGCACTGTCTGTATGACGAATGAAACTTCATTTAACTGATATCATTTTAAAGTACCAAACATACTGCTGTCAATGACTAGTCTTTCAATCAATTTTTTTAAGCCAACAACTGTGCCCTCAAGAGTTTCTAAACACACAGTGGAAGAGCAAACTAGATTCTGACCTTGCCTTTATATCTTTAGATTTCAATAGATATTAAAACCCTACAGAAAGGGAGAATTTTTTTTACTTTTATTTTGTTCACTAGCTTTTCTTAGTTTAGACACTGAAGTTACCAAAAGTGGAATACATCAATAATGAGCATAGAGGCTGTCTCAAAGCAAATGAGTAACAACAAAAAAAAAATTAAGAGATACACAAAGAGTGAAAGAATGCATGAATAAAAATCTACCAGGGAGAATTTTTCCCCCAGTTCAATAGGGCAAAAGATCCACCACAAAAGAAGCAAACAACCATTCTGAAACTTAATTACATTTCAAAGTAATGTAGTTACATGAAAGGAACAAAACATTTTTGTTCAATAGTTTGCCTACCAGATGGCACTTCTAAATATAGTAATCTAAAACCTTCTGTTTGTTCTATAAATAAAGATGAAAGGAATAGCAATAATAGCTAAGCATTTAAATCACTGGAAATAAAAGAGCACTTTGATTAGGTTTGGGAAAATCTGGTTTATCCTAATAAGGATCCTGAATCTGGGAAGACTCAAGTTCTAGATGAAACTCAGAATCCCAACCTTCCGGGACTGCTCTTCTATCTGCTCAAAATGGTTTTCATTCAGATAGAGAAACAAACCAGGAACAAATACCAGGAGATGGGGGGGGCGGGGATCTGAAGCAACATAACTCCTAATCAGTAGAGACTCTAAAGGACTACAGTCCAAATACCAGAAGTATTTGGAGGGTTTGGGGGTTTTGGTTTCGTTTTGCTTTTGAAATGAAATAGTTGGGGCCTGCCCTGTCTTATTTTTGTGAGCTCATGTGTAAATGTGTAACAGTTAAGGACCTGGACTTTGGAGTCAGGCCCAATACGTGAGCCCAGGATCTACAAATGGCTGGCAGGATGCTCTTCTGCCAAGTTCCTTACCTCTTTGAGTTTCACTGGCAACAACAGAAAGCAATAGGACAGAGTTTTATGGGATTTTACTTATGACAACACTTGGCACCTACTAAGTCCCAATAAATTTCAGCTGTGTAGTATCGCTAGTAACAATACATTTTTAGCTATAATACATTATCAAATAATTATGTTTCAGATTTTCTGCTGTCACAAAGCATGGGATGATGTGCAGCCTGGTTCTCTGGCAGTAATGGAGTTCTAAGAGCAGAACTTAAAGCCTTACCTGGCGTATCTCCACGTGGTTTCTCCTAGTATAACGCTGCCCTCTTCTCACCTGGCTCTTGACAGTTACCAAGAATTCATGCGTGGAAGCCAGGCCTACAGATAGAAGTATTTTTTAAGAATTGGTTATCAGAGGTCAGTCCACCCCAGTCTGTCCTCTAGAATGACTTCATGCTCAGTACTCTCAGCTGAAGATCTAGAGGCTTTAGTGAAATGACTCAGAGTTCCTTTTGGATCTGGTGAACTAAAGGCATGGAGGACCATTCCCATAGACAGCATTGGTCCAACACTGTGATAGCATAGAGCTTATCTTGGCAACTGACCCATGATGTTAAGCAACTTAGTCACTTGGGAGTAGGGTGAGTACCACAAACAAATAAAAGATAAGTTGGAATTGCTTAAACATGATGCAAACTACAATGAATGGAAGACTGGTGTTTAATGGCATTTAAACTTCTACTCAGTTGTTTGATGAATTTTACAGGAGGAAACTGTCATTTGGGTCTACCAGCCCTCAGCATTAAAAGATGTCTATGGTTAGGTTTTTATTTAGACGGTAATTCCACTTCTTTTTAGTAGTTTAAAAATTGTGATAAAATGTACATAACAAAAAATTTACCATTTTAACCATTTTTAAGTGTAGCATTCAATAACACTAAGTACATTCCCAGTGTTGTATAACCATCATCACTATTTCCAGAAATTTTTCATCATCAAACAGAAACTCTATGCCTGTTAAACAACATCTCCCCATTCTCCCTTCCCCTTTGCTTTTGGTTAATTGCTATTCTATTTTCTGTCTTTAGGAATCTGCCTAGTCTAGGTATCTCATCTAAGTGGAATCATACAATATTTATCCTTCTGTGTCTGGCTTAATCCACTTGGCATACTGTTTTCAAGGTTCACGTATGTTACAGCATGTATGAAAATTTCATTCCTTTTTAAGGCTGAATAATACTCTGTCGTACATATATACATTTTGTTTTCCATTCATCCACTGATGTCCGATTGGGTGGTTTCTACCTTTTGGCTATTGTGAACACTGAACACTGGAGTACAAATACCTGTTTGAGTCCCTGCTTTCACTTCTTCATATATAACTAAAAGTAGAATTGCTAGATCATATGGTAACCATTTAACTTTTTGAGGAACAACTAAACTGTTTCCACAGCTGCTGCACCATTTTACATTCCCATCAGCAGTGCACAAGGCTTCCAATTTCTCCACGTCATCACCAACATTTATTTTGTTTTTCTAAGTAATGGGTGTGAAATGGTGTCTCCTTAGCTATGCTGTGTAAACTATTTTTTTAAAACTACAGTTATTATATAATTTTCTTATTTTGTACATAAAAAGCTACAAACATCCTGCTCAAGGCCCAAAGTGGAACGTAAAATATGATTATATCTGTTAAATTTTGAACATAAAAATACCAATATTTCTCCAAATAAAAAGGCAATCCTGAATTTTGGGATTGCTGCTAAAAATCCGATAGCAAATAAACAGACCCCTTAGGCTTACCGAAGCTGTCACCTGCACAAAACCACCCTCTGCAAAACCAAACTCTCAGGGCAGCAAAAACTGCTTCAGACTTGACCCAGAGGCGGGACCGCACCAGCCCTACCGCGCACGCGCGTCTCCACGCGCGCCCCCTGCGTGCCGACGTGCGCGGGCCCGCGAGGCGGCGGAGGGGCGGGGCCCACGAAACTCGTCGGGCGGCAGCGATGGCGGCTGCGTCGGGTTCAGTTCGTTTGCAGCGTTGTATGGTGTCGCCGGCTGGGAGGCACAGCGCCTCTCTGATCTTCTTGCACGGCTCAGGTGGATTACGGTTTTACGTCCTAGTTTTCTGCTTGGGAATCGTCCTCCCTTCGCGTCCCTTAGAGTTGCCCTAGTGGAGGAGTCGCTGGGCCCCGATAGAACGCGGTGGACTCGGAGAGGGCGACCCTTCCCTCGCTAACCCCGCGGCTGTGGACACACGGCCTTCCACACCGTGTATTTCCTTTTTCGATCTTGCGGTCATTGGCCCATCTCCCCCGCTGATGGCCCTTGTGTCCCATCACTGGGCCATCCTTCCATCCACAACATTGTCTCTGTTGCAGCCCTTGCTATCACCCCCACCCCCTCATTGTTCTCCCTCAAGTTTAAACAGAGCAAGTTAGTAAGGTAAGTTTTCTGCTGGAGACAAATTATTTAGTACTTTCCAGGGTCACCTATTAGTGATTCGGGTTTTCAACCGCCTTGAATTATTTGCCATTTTCTTTTTCCAGTTTCTCGTACTACTGTAGACAATTGAGACAGTAAACTTAGTATTTATTGAGTAGGTCCTTTCTGTGAGGCACTGTGCCAGGGCTGGAGTACTTTCTCCCTTTCCTCTCTTTCCTGCTACTCCTCCCTTCGTTTTCCTCTTTCCCCTTGTCCTTAATCCCCTGCGATACAGCATAGAGTCCACTCTTAGTCCCACAGGCAGTTACTCTCCTTCCACTGCCCGCCCTTAGTGGCGTGTGTGCTTAATTCTGTATACCGTTTCTTACACTCATCTGTAATTACTTAAGCCTGACTTTCCCACTTCACTTTCCCTTCCTCAAGACTAAGGACCCTTGTTTTAATCTTTGTATCCCTAGTGCTTGCCTAGGGTAAGTTCTTGGGAAATATTTTTTAAAGAAATGAGATGCAGCCGGTGTCCTCAGGGCGCCTACCTAAAGTTAAAAACAAAAACAATTCAATTAGTTTGAGTCAGCAGTGGATGGGAGATCACAAGATGGTACATGATTTACTGCCAAGAGAACTGTAAGGAAAAAACTGTGGTTAGGCATATTAAGGCATTTGGAAGGTGAAGAGCTTGTCAGATTTTACCGATTTGACCAAGAACGTGGGCTTTGAGCTGAGACTTTTGTAGGCTTAAAGAGGATGGTGGTTAGATAGTGGAGGGGATTGGAAAGGTACAAGGTGGAGACCTGGAAATGGCTAGTTGTGGAAAGTATTCTCATTTTAAAAATGAGTCCTGATAAGCTGAACAGCTTGCCCAAGATCACTTGGCTGTTACTGTGAGTGGTAGTGGAATTAGAATTTGCACCCAATTCGCTCTGACTTCAGAAGGGGTAAGGTGGAAAAACTCTAGCTAGGCTGTATCATTTTGGAAATAGGGAAGAAACGGGCCAAAGATGTTTAAAGGGAAAGACTTGGATGATGAAATATATTTTAGAAGGTGAAGTGAGGTGTCTAAGGGGACACCTGTGCTTTACAATTAAGAGACTGTTCTGTACTATTTGGAGTTCCAAGGGTGTTCATTTGTAAGCATCCAGAAATTTCCCAGTATTGTAGTCTTTGTAATAAATAAGTTAATTATTTCGTAATATCTTTAGGAAATACTCCTTTAGGAAAAAGACCTTTCTTTTTTCCACAGGTCACTTTGCTTAAAGTACCATCCTTACTCGTTTCAATTTCAAATTATTGACATTTTTCTAAGTTGTAAACCCAGACTTATACAATATAACAATATGTTTTTTTCCCTTCGTACTTTGGAACAAAGAATTTATCCAAAGAATGCTGCTAATTATGCAAATGAAATGCAGTTCCCATATAGTTAGAGCTCCATTGTAGTAAATTAAAACCGTCACTGGAAGTATGATTTTACATTAGACTTTCCTATATGTGGTTATGTTATAGATGTTTGGGTTCTGGTTAATCCAAATACAGGCAAACCAATTTTAACAGTTTTACCATGCTCTTAGAATAAAGTACTGGCTTTTTAAAAAGTGGGCCTTGTGAATGGATGAATGGATGTTACTTTGTAGCATTAGGTTTTGCTTTTCAAGGTTGAAAATGTGTATTTACAAGCAGATTTTTTTTTTTTTTTTTTTAAATCTTAAAAGGCTGAAGTTCTCTTCTAGGATATGGCAGCCATAGAAGAACATACAGAAATGTAATTTATAGCCAACTTAATTTGAGCCTTTCCTACTGCTAGAAGTACCTTCTTTCAGGATGATAAAAACAAATAATAGTTTAATTAGCTTTGTTCAGCTTCCCAGCTTAGATTAATTCACTCTGTTGTTGCTCCTTTAGAACACTATGGTTCTTCTTTTAATGGTATTCATATTTGTAATTACCAGATCTAATGTCTGTATTCCACACCACGCTGTAAGGTTCACATAGACCCAAATCATGCATATCTTGCTTTCTCCTTATGGAGTAAGTCTCAGCAAACGGAATTGGTTCTTACTGCAGTTACTACTAACCTCTGTTGCTAAATGTGGGGAACATTTTTCAGTCATTATCTTATTTGAACTGTTACCAACATTCAGTGTTCTCAAAACAGTTTCTTGCTTCTGCCTGTTTACTGCTTTTAATTGATTTTGCAAACTCATCCTGTTCTATCTGTCCAGTAATGTTGTAGCTCCTCAGAATTTGGTCCTCTGACCTTTTTTCATTTTGCATTTTTCTCTCCAGGCTAATGGGCATAATGCCAAGACTCTTTTACTCTATATGGTGACATAAATTTGTGTCTCTATTTTATTTTTCCTTTGAGTTCTGGATATGTTTATACAACTGCCTAATAATCATTCATTTATTAATCCATTCATTCAAGAAATATTTATTATATGGCCACTGTGCAAGGCACTGTCCTAGGCTCCAGGCATATATTAATGAACAAAACAAACAAAAATCCCTGCTCTTGTGGAACTTACATTCCAGTGGAGGAAATATTATATAGTGAATAGTAATAAGTTCTATGGAAAAAAGAAAGCAAGACAAGGAGGATAGGAGGTGTCGGGGTGATAGTTTTAGATGAGGTGGTCAGAGTAGGCCTCACTATGAAGGTGGCACTTCAGCAGCTAGACTTGAGTGAGTGAATCATGTGGATGTTGGGGTAGACTGTTGCGGGCAAGGAAGAAACCAGGACAGAGGCCCTGAGGTAGGTTCCCTGACATTCATGGAAGAGCAGTCCATGTGTGCCCGGAGGGAGAGGAGTAGGCCAAGATATCCAAAGGATACTGGCGCAGGTGGTGTGAGACAGGGGTCAGCAAACTTTCTGTAAAGGGTCAGATAGCAACCATTTCAGGTTTTATGAGACAGATATGGTTTCTTTGACATTTTTCTTTTCTACCTCCCTTCCCTTTTCTCCCTTTTCTTTATGTTTTTAGCAACTCTTTAAAAATGTAAAAACCATTCATAGCTTACGGCTTTTGTCTTCCACTTGGCTATAGTTTGCTCAACCCCAGTAGAGGACCTTGTAGGCAGTATAGGGAGTATAGACCTGCTGATTCATTGGTTTCCTGTCTTAGCATGTAGTTCACTCAGTTATCCTGGCCAGAAACCTCACCGTCATCCTTGAAAGCCTCCACCATTGACCCCTCATGACTAATCTATTACCAGTCCCTATTTATTTTATCTCCTAAGTATCCTTGTACCTATTGCTGTGCATTCTGTTGCTAGACCCCTAATTTAAGCATCTGTCTACTGTCCAGGTTGATCTCCCCACACCTACTTTTTGTCCCTCCTTTCTGTCTTCACACAGCTGCCAGAGTGACTCTTAGAAGATGGCCACCTTTCTGCCAAAAAGTAGCTCCATGCTCTTAGGATTTTTCACATCCCCACAGTTTCTCTAGGCTCATCTTGTGCTCACTGCTTTTTCCCTCATTCTTAGATGTCCTCCTCCTCCTTCCTGTAAAGGATCTTAGCGTTTGACGTATTCTGTCCGAGATGCTCTTTCCTCGTGCACTTCACTTTTCACCGTCCTGTAGATCTGAAAACTGTGTCAGTTTGTGTCATTTGTGATCTAGGTATTAAATGAACAAGTAACTCAGCAGATAAAATACAAAATGAACTTTGCTTTGCAGAGCTTATATTCTAGTAATGTTACCCCGAACTCCTTTGCTGGGTCAGTTTTGAATATAATAAGCCCTGGTAGCACCAAGTGTCTTTGCAGTGGTTACATTTGTCTTTCATGTTTATGTATGATTGTTTGATGCAGGTCTGTTTCTCACAATAAACTGTATCCTCAGCGAGAGAGGGGACTCTCTTCATCTTGCCATCACTGTCTCTCTAGCAGTGAGCACAGTGGCTGACACGGTAATAGGTATTCAGTAGATATATTTTGAGTTGATGTCTTAATGAGCTGATTTTAAAAATTAAGAGTTGTTACCTTTAAAGTTAACTCTTCAGGACTACATAACATGGACCTATATTTCCTTCCATTTTTCAATGAAAATATCCATACATTAATTCTTGCATGGATTTTGGTTATTTTTCAGCCTTGGGATCTGTAATCATCATGTAAACCTGTTATTAAAATTAAATTAAGATTTCTTCAAGTTAAAAATAAAGTATGCTAAATACCCCTTTTGAAAGGTCTTGTTTTTTTTTTTTTTTTTAAAGATTTTATTTATTTATTCGACAGAGATAGAGACAGCCAGCGAGAGAGGGAACACAGGCAGGGGGAGTGGGAGAGGAAGAAGCAGGCTCATAGCAGAGGAGCCTGATGTGGGGCTCGATCCCATAACGCTGGGATCACGCCCTGAGCCGAAGGCAGACGCTCAACCGCTGTGCCACCCACGCGCCCCGAAAGATCTTGTTATTTTAACCACGAAAATTGTTTTAGACTGTTCCAGCTACAAAAGTTTATATTCGCTTCAGAAATTTACTATTTTTAAGAGTAAGATAAGAAATGACTGTTTAAAATCAGATACAGAAAGAATTCTTTTTAGAAAAGATAATTTACTTCATGTATTTGTGCCTGTTATACCCTTTAAACAAACAAGGAAACTTAAACGAGGTCTTTAAAGTGGTCAGTGGTGAAGTTAGGAATAAAACTATGTAAATTATTTTTAGTTATTGATGCCTGATCAGTTAATTCATGTTGATAAATTGGTTTCTGTGCAGTTATTTTTGTATATGGAGATTTTTTTTTTGTATTCCTTATTCCAGCCCCTGTGTGATAGGAAAGTTATAGACTGCTTTTAAATACACTGTGTTGTCAGAATGTTTTATCTTAAACTACATTTTGTGATCCATCAGGTGATTCTGGACAAGGATTGAGAACATGGATCAAGCAGGTTTTAAATCAAGAGTTAACATTCCAACACATAAAAATTATTTATCCAACAGCTCCTCCCAGGTATGTAGTAATTTATCTCACTGCTCAGTATAACTGTGGCATAAAATGTATATAAATAGATGTACCAGCTAAATGTTCTTTAAATTCTGTATTTAAAATATTTTGAATTGGGGTACCTTTTGTTCTAGAACTTCTCCCCCCCCCCCCCCCAGTTCCACGTTTGGGCCAAGTTTTGCGAGGAGAGTAATTTCTTCCCTCTTTGTAAAGCGTTCCCTGAGGCTCTTAAACTTTGTCCTAAGCACAGCCTACAGAACTCGGCTTCCTCTGGCCATGCAGATGACTCATCTTTCAGATTCTCTTTTTCCCTTCATTTACCCCAAAAAGAACTAATAGCTCCCAACACGTATAAGCTTTCTAATAATTTAGTTATGCCAGAGTTCATAATCTCTGGGAAAGGGGTTTGTGGCATTCTTTCTAGACTTAAAAAGATTTTAAAACAATGTTAAGCTTTTTGAATCAGTAAACCATAATAGGAATATGGAATTGACTACTTAATAAACTTTGTTTAACAAAATACACAGTCATGAAATTGGTATAGTTTTGAAGTCATAGCGCTTCTCATAATTATTAAGTTAGCATCTGCATAGGCTTTTATCCTGAGCACATGCTTTAAGCTGGGGTTTGCAAATACTTTTTTGGGTAACCAAAATTATGTGCTGAGCTGTGCATCCTACTCTGATTTCCTACTATCTGTTCTTGATTTATTCTTATTAATTATACTGTGTGCTTATGCAAAGGCATTTTCTTTTTATTTTTCTATTAACTTAATGTTAAGGAGAATCAGAACCAGAACTTCAAGGACCTTTTTATGTGCAATTAAGAATTTACCTATCTCAGTTGATAGAATTGAAAGAGGTAGAACAATAAAATGATAGTTTTGTTGTAAAATTTAAGATTCAAAAAAGTTATTTTAATATAATTTTAAAGGAGTTAATAGCTCGATAGTGCAAATAAAAGACCTACTGACCTAGGGGTTATTTTTGTGTTGTAAGTTGAATGTCTTTGAAATGTCGAAAGAGCTTGTCATTTGCTATTGGTTTTTAGGGTAAGTGAAGTTTGGAAGGAGAAAAGACAGTGGTATTCGTATGGAGATGGGAAAGATAAGTTCATTTCAGCCTAAATATACATGTAATTGTCTGACTAAATTGAACGGAAGATCATTGGAAACAGATTCTAGAGTTAATGCTTTCAACTTACGAATTTTATATCATCACCAATTTTGATATGTGTTCCAGAACAGTGGACCTCAAACTTTAGGCCCAAAATATTTCTGAGAATCTAAAAATCTCCATGTGCACTCAGTATTGTTTGTGGGTGCTGTTATGTGTAAGTAAAATATAAAATCACCGAAATATTTCACTGAATTCATGGTAACTTTTTGGTATTATATATTTTCATAGTCAATACTTATTTGAATAGACCATCAAACATTTTAGACCATGCTTACCAATGAAATGTAATATGAGCTATGTATGTAAAGTTAAGTGTTCTGGCACTACATTAAAAAGAGGAAAAATAAACAAGTAAATTATTTTTAATAACATATTTTATTTAACCCCTTATATCTAAAATATTATCATTTCAACATGTAATCAATATAAAATTATTAAAGTGATAATTTACATTCTTTTATTCATTCTAAATCTTTGAAATCTGGTATATATTTTACATGTGCAGCACATCTCCATTTGGATGCTGATCGATCAATTAAATTTATATTAAATAAATAATTATTTACTCAAAGAAAACTAAAACATTAATTTGAAAAGATGGATGGGCTCCTGTGTTTATTATTGCAGGATTATTTACAATAGCCAAGATGTGGAAGCAGCCCAAGTGCCATCAGTAAATGAGCAGATAAAGATGTGGCGCGTGTATGTGTGCACACCCACACACACTGGAATATTACTCAGCCATAAAAAAGAATGAGATCTTGCCATTTGCAACAAGATGGATGGACCTAGAGGTATTATGCTAAGTGAAATAAGTCAAAGAAAGACAAATACCACATGATCTCACTTATATGTGGAATATGAAAAACCAACGAACATAGAAACAAACGAAAAAACAGATTCTTAAATACAGAGAACAAAGTTTTGGGTTGCCAGAGGGGAGTTGGGTGGGGAATAGGTGAAGCAGATAAATGGGATTAAGAGGTACAAATTTCCGGTTGTCAAATAGGTCACAGAGATGAAGAACACAGCATAGGGAATAGAGTCAATAATGTAATAACATTTGACAGAGGGTGACTACATTTATCGTGGTGAGCACTGAGTTGTTGAAGCATGTTATATACCTGAATCTAATATAACACTGTATGTTACTTTTATTTCAGTAAAAAAAAATCACATTAAAGTAAAAGTTCAGTAGCTGGTTAAACTAGGTACATTTTTAAATGCTCTATAGCTCTGTGTGGCTTGGAGTTACCATTTTGGGCTGTGTAATTTTAGACATTTAAAAGGAGGTCCCATACGTTTATAGTATGTTAGGGGTGACTATCCTAGATCAAACCATCATTTTTACTTAAATTTCTCATGGGTTCTAGTGCTTGAACTGGTACGGTTTTTTGTTTGTTTGTTTGTTTGTTTTGAAATGATGAGATGATTTAAATTGTTAGTTCTCAAGCAAGGATGATTCTCCCTCAGAGAACATTTACAATGTTGGGAGACGTTTTTGGTTGTCACAACGGGCAGGACAGGCAGCGTAAGAGGCTCAAGCATCTACCGGGTAGAAGCCTGGGAGGCTGCTGACCATCCTGCGCTGCACGGGACAGCCCCCACGGCAGACCGTTATCCAGCCCCAAATCGCGGTGGTGCCTAGGCTGAGACACACCGCTTGAAATTACACCTCTGTCCCTCACGTACTAAATGGTTAGTATCTTGGTTCTCCATTAGGGGAAAAAATGTTGCAGTGTGGTCAGCTGTTTATATTTTAGAAAAACAAATATCTGAGGTAATTAAAGTGTGAATGGCATCATTGTCTTTGAATCAATATGAAAAGAAGTTGAGATTGCACCTAAGAACAGGTCTTTATGTACTAGGCTTTCTTTATTTTTAGATTTAATTACTCTAGGTCAGAAGCCTTAAATACAAAATTCCACTTTCCTTCAGAATTTACTCTTGAGAGCATGGGATTGTGAAGCGTTGCTTCCCTGTCCTCACTGGTTCTAAGATTCCTAAGATGAAGAAATAAAAACCTCACAATTGAGTAAACTTTGCAGTTTCCCATTCAGGAACTCGGGAGCCTTTCAAAAATTTTCAGAAAGAAATGTATAAGATATGTTTTTACTATAAGTAAGATCTACATCGTGGGATATTACATCTCAGACCTCTATCCTTGATTAGAGGCATCAAATAAGAGTGAAATGAAACACATGTGATTAAGGATACTAATGCCAGTTAATTTGCTATCGATATACAAATCAACTAAGTTTGTAAAATGTTTATTGCTCTCAAACGTAAATACCAGACCCCTCAACTGACTAGCAAACTTATTTTGTGTGAGATATTCAGCAAGTTGTACATTCTGTAGCTCTGCTGTATTTCATTGGTCCTTTTGCACATTGGAAATCAAATGTTACTGATCAAGGATTACCAATGGTCCAGACTTTTTGATTTTATGATCTTCTAAATGTCAGAAGGGATCTTATAACAGGCAAGTATAACAAGCAAGAACTGGTTCAGTGTTTTATTATATTAGAAAATCTATTTCAACATTACTGTGAAATCATTTTTCTTTTGTTCTATGACTAGTGCAGAAATCAGCAAGTCTTACTCCCAGATGTCTCAGACTCTCAGAGCAATTAGAAAGTGTATTTAATATGTAATTTAAAATTACAAGATCTGAACTATTTTCATTTTCTATGAACCACATCTCTATTGACTTGAGGATTTTTCAATCTTAGTTCATCTTACATCTCATTGTAGTTTTGGTATATGCTATTTCCTTTCTGTTTTAATTTCTTTCCAGATTATTTTTACTTAAGTACATGGGCATTAAAGGCATTGAATTGAAGTAGTTAAGACACTAGATAGTGTTTACGATTCAATAATATTTTTATTCTCTTGTCCTGTTGAAATTAGTGATGATGGTTCCTTAGTTTCATGGTGAATTAAATATAATACATTTTAAGGGTTTTCATATTTTTAGACCTAATTTTCTGTCCCACAAATTACCGTTTTTTAGTTTTTTCCGATTAAATTTTGTTTGGTAGTTATGTATTATGACTCCTGTTCACAATCTGGCCGCTTTTCCGTATGCCTTTTCCAGACTATTCAATCAGTCCAGCCCTAATGCCCTCAGATTTTAGAACTATTAGTGGTGATTTTATATAAATATAGTTAATAAAAATTTGTCCTAGAGGAACAGCATCTTGGAAACCTTTTGCATTTTCCTAACTAAAAGTAAAAACTCGAGTAAACCACAAGTATCGTAAAAAGTAGACGGCCACTGTTAAGACTATCATCCTATCTTTAATATCTTTAATGTCTTATTTATTTAGTTTTGTAAATGTGAGTTCATTCTAAACATACAATTATAAATTATGCCTTTTTTCACTTAATACTGTATTTGTTCGTTTCTTCCTGTAACGATTTCTCATTGAAATATAGAAAACTGTTTTAATAGCGTAGAATATTCTTAAAAATTTATTCTGTTGTAGACTATTTTAGTTCTTATCCTCAGTTTATCACTATGTATATCTATTTATCCTATTTCTGATTTTCCCTTAGGAAAAATTCCTAGGAAGTACTCAGAGGCCTTACATTCAGCTTTTTGTTTAGGGGATTAACTTTTCTAAAGAATGGACAGTTTGCATTATTACCAGCAGTGTATCAGGATACCCATTTCACTAAATACTTACTAACATTAATTTATTTTAAAAACGGTTTCTAATTTTATTACTAAGGCTCCCTAAGGGTTATCAGTTATCAGATAAACAATGCTTTCAATATCACTAATTCAGCTTAGCAGTTTACTAATCTAACATGTTTAGATAAAAAGATAGATAGATAGATAGATGATTTTTTTTCCTTATACACTCAAAATTCTTTAAATATTTTTTTCTTGGTCACAGCATTGTTGCTGTTACAATGATATCTACTTTATAATTTAACAGCCTCTAAAAGATAACAGACTGAGAAGAAAAATACATAGAAGTATCAAAACAGAAACAGAGTACTAATTTGTTGGCTATTTCTAAGCTTAGTTATGGATATAAGCTTTGGAAATATGTATAGTTACATTTATGTTTTATTCATTTTCATGCCATTTATATTTAAGTGTATTATATATTAATAAAAGTAGAAGTTATATGATACATATCCAGAGTGACAAATATAGTAATATATAAGCAATAAAGTCACTTGTTATTCCTTCTGATTACTTTGAATCAGCAATCTGATATGTGCTATACAGTGTGGAATCTTTGAAAAACCAGTGCTTCAGTTAAGGAGGAAAAGTGAAGACTTTTAGAAATATGTCATCTAATTCTTATTTAAAGTAAAATTGTGAAGGCCGTTAATGAAGAATTTATCAGTTCTGGGTCTTAATTTTCAAATGTCTCAAAGGAACAGATTGGATTAACTTTTTGAATTTTAACTCCCTTCAGATTTTATGCAGCGAAGTAAGAACCACTAATGTAATACTCCTCTTTTTTGCCACAGTGTTAGACCAATAGGTCAGGGAAATACCCAAGATATAATATTGTTCAGTACACTATTGAAGAATTATTATGGTACAGTGGTTAAGAATATAATCTTTGGATTAGGCAAGCCTGGGTTTAAATCTAGATTTCTCTACTTAAATGCTCTAAGATCTTGAGCAAGGTATTTCACCTCTCTGATGTTGTCCCAATTTCCTGAAGTGCAAAATGGAAGTAATAATTGTACCTACCTCAAAGAGTTGTCGTGAGAATATATGATGTTATTGAATATATATGTAAATTTCTCAGCATGATGTCTGACATAAAATAAGCCTTGAATAAATGTTAGTTATTAATAGTAATCTATGATATCCTTGTGGGCAGGATGTAGAAATATTATCCAAAGAATTAATTGCTGATAATCCTTGAAGAAAGTTTCGAGACCTTTGTGTGTGGATTGTATTTTCAAGTAATATTTGGGTTAGCAGTTTTATTTTCATATATACGAGTTTTATTTTCACACTGTTCAAATTTCCAGATGATGAGAAAAATAGAAAAATATATTAAGAAAAATAATATATTGAATTACAAAATGGAAATCTGAAATGATCTGATAGTCTAGAGTAGGGTCAGCAAACTACAGCCCATGGGTTAAATATGGCGAACCACCTATTCGTACAAATAAAGTTTTATTGGAATACAGCCACACTCTCTCATTTACATATTATCTTTGGTTGCTTTTGTGCTACAAAATGAAGTTCAGTAGTTGCTAAAGAGACTGTCTGGTCCACAGAGCCTAAAATATTTACTCTATGGCTTTTACAGAAAAAGTTTGCTGACCCCTGGTCTAATGCAGTAAGTAGCTTTCAGAATTTTTAAACTCCAACTCACAATGGGCTGTATATTTTACTTGCTGATCCTATACATACATTTCAGTGATTAAAGTATTACAGATACTAGAGTATAGTGTTGCCGGCTTTATTTAGCAAATAAAAAAACATATCTGGGACATACTTATACTTAAAAAAGTATTTATTGTTTATCTGAATTTAAAATTTAACTGGTGTCCTGTATTTTATCTGCAACTCCATCTGGTTGTTATCCCCAGAGAGTCTGATTTAATTGGCTTGGGATGTGGCCAAAGCAGAAAGATTTTTAAAAGCTTCATTTCTGATTCTTGTATGCAGCCAGAGGTGAGATCCACTGGTCTAGCAATCATAAAAGTCTGAACTAGGTCACTGTGGTGGAAATGTAATACAAGCATTCAATTCAAGAGAGATTCATACAGCAGAGACTGGGAAAAATTGAAAATTGGAGGAAAGGAGAAGGTGGTGAGGCTAAGGTAGGGAATCTATGAGAATATTGTACATGTAGTGATTGAACATGCAATGTGTTTTTGGGGGGGCATTTTAAATTTAGCATACTGGCCCAGTGTTCATGAGTCAGCACCCAATTGGAAGGATTTTTTTTTTTTTTTAGCTTTACAGTTAATTGGAAAATTGGAATTTTAAATTGGAAGGTAATTGTTTTTAAAATGTACTGTTCCCAATGAGAATCATCTGGGATATCATTAAAATGTGGATTTTTAGGTTACAATGTCTTAGATTCTGATTGAGTAGGTAGGAGATAGAGCTCATAATTTGCGATTTAAGGAGCACCACTTCTGAATTAGGTAGATTAAAGTGTCTACCAGCCATCTGTACTCAAGTATACCAGCATATTTATATTTAAAAAAATTACAGAATCTTCCTTCCCACCTCTAAAAATGGAAGCAGATTTTTGGGTGTTATCTGACTTCCTGTGTAGTTTTTCTGCATAAAAATCTGAGAGCCTTACTTTGGAAAATAAAAGTTAATTTGAAATGGAGTTTTAAAAACATTTTTGCAGGAGATAACTTTTTATTTTTTAATTTATTTTTATTTAAATTCAGTTAACATAATGTATTATTGGAGACAAATTTTTAAATGTCTTTATTACTTACATCCTTGAGATTGTTTGAGATATTATTTGTAAGTTTGTAAAAAGACACTAATCAAAACAAAGGAGAAGAGGGGGAAAGATATGCTGTATAAGCAGTAAACATAGGAAAGCTGAATCAGAAAGAAGGAATTCTCAACATTTGCTGCAACATGGACGACACTGGAGGAGATAATGCTAAGTGAAATAAGTCAAGCAGAGAAAGACAATTATGATTTCTCTCATCTATGGAACATAAGAACTAGGATGATCAGTAGGGGAAGAAAGGGATAAAGAAAGGGGGGGTTAATCAGAAGGGGGAATGAAACATGAGAGACTATGGACTATGAGAAACAAACTGAGAGCCTCAGAGGGGAGGGGGGTGGGGGAATGGGATAGACCGGTGATGGGTAGTGAGGAGGGCACATATTGCATGGTGCACTGGGTGTTATATGCAACTAATGAATCATCGAACTTTACATCGGAAACCGGGGATGTACTGTATGGTGACTAACAAAATATAATAAAAAATCATTTAAAAAAAAAAACATAGGAAAGCTGACATACTATATTATTATTGAGTAAAGTATACTTCAAAGTATTACCAGAAATAAAAATGAACATTTATAAGCTAAAAGTAGATATTAAAGAGGAAGACAATAATCCTTTATGGGCATGTACTTAATAATATTGCTTATTAGTACATGCTGAGAAAACTGACAGAACTAAAGGGAGAAGTAGAGTAATCTACAATCAATAGTTGAAGATTTTAATACTCATTCTTCAGGATCTAATAGAACAATTTAGAAAAAGAATGGCTAACCAGATATAAAATTTGATTAGTATTAGTACTAAAACTACCTTGAACATTGACATTTATAGAACTCTATACAAAAAAAAAGTTTGTAGGATAGTCACCAAGAGATTATATAGAAGGAAGACCATGCTATAAGTACCAATGAGTATCAAAAGACTGAGATTGTACAGAATATTTTCTGTGACAAGAATGGAATGAAATTAGAAATCAATAGCAATAAGATACCTAGAATACTCCCAAATATTTGGAAATTAACAACATTTTTCTAAATATGAAATTAAATAAAGGATATCAACACAAATCCTAAAGGCAATAAAGGGAACTATCATGAACAACTTTATGCTAATAAAGTTGAACAATTAGGGAAAAGATACAAATTCCATGAGAAACACAAATGACCAAAACTGACATAAAAATAGAACAAAAATCAGGATACCCTCACTATTATGAAAGAAATTGAATTCTTTATCAGAACCTTTACACAAGAAACCTTCAGGTCCAGATAATTCCACTAGTAAATTTTATTAAACACTGAAGTAAGAAATAACACAAACTCAGGAAACAGGAGCATTTCCTAACACGTTATTAAGAGACCGGTATAACCGATAACAAAACTTTACAAAGACATTCAAGAAAACTACAAATCGGTACCTTCATGAACACATGTAAAATTCCTGAATTTTAAATTCAAATCAAATTTAGCTACATGTAAAATGGATAATACATTATGACCAGATGGGGTTTACCCCAGGAATGAAAACTTAGCTTAACATTTGAAAATCCATCAGTGTAATCACTGTGTTAACAAAATGAAAGGTTAAGAAACATGTTTATTTCAAAGGATATGGAAAAAGCATTTAACCAGTTCATAAAGAAAACTCTCAGCTAATTAGATAAAGAATGAAATTTCCTCAACATAATAAAAGGTGCATAGATAAAAACTTGTAACTAACATCATATTTAATGGTGAAATACTGAATGCTTCCCCTTAAAGATTACACAGAAGGAGGTCCTTTTCTTTTTTTTAAAGATTTTTAAAATTTATTTGAGAGAGAGAAAGTGCCAGTGGGGTGAGGGACAGAGGCAGAAGCAGACTCCCTGCTGAGCAGAGAGCCCCAATGCTGGGCCAGAAGGAGGTCCTTGATTCTGTTCAACAATGTATGGAAGTTCAAACAAGCATAATAAGCAATAAGGCAAGATGATGAATAAAAAGAATAAAGGTTGAAGAGGAGAAAGTAACAGTGCCTTTATTCGCAGGTGAGATGACTGTTTACACAAAGATCATAAGGAATCTACTAAATAACTACTAGAAATAAGTGAATTTAGGAAGACAGCCGGATGTGAGAACAAGATACTAAAACTAAATGCATTTTTATGTACTCACAACAAATAATAATATAGTATGTCTTTTTTTCATCTTTTTACTTTTAGCCAATCTATATCATTATATTTAAAGTGGGTTTCTTACAGACATCATGTATTTGAGCTTTGTTTTTTCTCTTTAACTAAAGTGGTAGTTTCTTTTAAGAGATTTGTTTAGACCATTTACATTTAATGTAATTAGTGGTAATGTTTGCCTTTAAGTCTACAGCTCTTTGTTTCTCTTTGTCCCTTTGCCATCTTTGTGGATAATTTGAATTTTGTTGTATTCCGTTTGACCTATTTTTATTTTTCCTCAATTGTTCTAGGGATTACAAGATACATAGCGAACCTTTTACCTAGTTAGATTTTTACTTGACATGAAATGTAGGAAGCAGGGGCGCCTGGGTGGCTCAGTTGTTACGCATTTGCCTTCGGCTTGGGTCTTGATCCCAGGGTCCTGGGATCGAGCCCCGCATCGGCCTCCCTGCTCAGCAGGAAGCCTGCTTCTCCCTCTCCCACTCCCCCTGCTGGTGTTCCCTCTCTCACTGTGTCTCTCTGTTCAATCAATAAATAAAATCTTAAAAAAAAAAAAAAAAGAAATGTAGGAAGCATGCAACCATATAGTTTCCTATATCTCCCCCTGCTCTCTTATGCTTGCCGTATGTATTTCATTTACATACATTGAAAACTCTATCAAAACACAGTTATAGTTTTTGTTTTCAATAGTCATACATATTTTAAAGAGCTTAAGAGGAGGACAATAGTCTATTATATTTACCAAGTTGTGGTATTACAGCATTCAGTATGTTTTGATTAAATTGTAAATTGCCATTTTGACTATAAGGTATTCCTTTTCCTCAACCCTATTTAATAGATGTTTTTAATCAGCTAAGTTGGGGCATATTAAGTAAAAGTCAGCAATTAACTTGCTGTGTTGATTTAAATGGAAAATATTGCTTCATTTTTTTCATTATTAATTTGGACTCTATTTAATTGAAGTGCTCAATAAAGATTTTTTTTCTAAAGCATACTTTAGTTGTATTTGTAATTAGAGGTTTTCTTGGTTTGGGCTTACTGTTAGAATTTCCATTTTAAAAATAATAGCAATTTTTTAACAAGCCAATTAATAACTTATGATATAAATTGCTCTTGGTGTTTTGAAAAATTCTAACAGTAATAAGATTTGCATAGTGCCTCTACTTTTTGATTTCTATTTTTCCAGTAAAGTGTTTGTTTATTTTTTATTAAATGTATTTCAGAACAGGGTTAGGTACTTTTGATTTAGGTATAGATAATAGTGGATTCGTTTTTACTCTGTCACTTGAAATTCGATTCCTAGTTGAAGCACAATATTGGAAGATCACTCTCCTGATACCAATAGAAATGTACTTCAAGTATACTTCACTGGTAAGGAACCTACTAAAAACAGCTATTCTGAAGAAATAGTTTTACTTCTTTGGTAATTATTTTAAATAGCACACTTAAATACCTATTAGTATGTAAAGACTTTTTTTAGAAACATGTTTGTTTTTTTAAAGCAACAAAGGAAAAATTTGACCTTTTCCTAGAAATCACGATATGGATTTTACACAAATTAAAGTCAAAAGATATTCAAAGCAAAATAGACCAATATTAGATGTTCTCTTATTTCCAGCTGACCCAAATTATTTCTATTGACACAAATGATTATTGACATTCATCATTCAACAAATACTTGTTCTTGGCACTGAGGGTATTGCTGTGGAAAAGATAAATGGAAAATATAAGAGTAACGAAATATATTCATTTCAAATAGTGATAAATTCTGATAAATAGTGAAATAGAGAGAGAGAGAGTGTGTGTGTGTGTGTTTTAGGGTAGAGGGGAGATACACTTTAAATTGTAGGGTCAAAGAAGACTTCCCTAAGGAGGGGACATTTGAGCTGAGACCTAAATGATCCGTGGAAGCCCACCATGCAGAAGTGTGGCACAGAGCCTTCCAAGTAGAGAGAATATCAGATGCCAAGCCCCTAGATCAATAATGAGGCCATCGTGTTTGAAGAAAAACAAGAGGGAAATGTGCCTGGACCTGGTGATTGCTGGGGAGGTTCTATGAAATGACACAGAGGAAGACTGGAGCCACGTGATGTTATCTTAAAGGTTATGAATGACCTTTTGATTTTATGACTTTTAGAGAACACAGATCAAAACAGAACTCAGTATCAAGCTGAATGTCAACTCTTTTGTGTTTTAGCCTAGGATATTTTATTCCAGCTTAATATTTTACCGGTGTGTTTGATTGATTGATTGACTTAGGAGCCACACAGATGTTCTTTGCCAAGCATATTTATTTATTGTGGTAATGTCTGAGCTGTTTTATACTAGCTAATAAAGTGATTTATTTGAGGGAAAAGGTAAATGAGTATAACATATGTGCCAGTTTGTTTAGCTGTTTTTAAAGTCTTATTTTTATGCCTTCTTTAAAGGTTATTCTAACATAGTAAGAGAATTACACATTCTTCATTATGTTGTCTTAAAAAAGTTCTGAATTATTCTTTGTCTCATTAAATTTTCTCAATTATCTCTTTTGAACAAATTGTAATTCTCTTAGAGAATTGAGAACAAAAAACTCCTAGATTCATGAAATTTACATCGGGAGTCCACCTCCGTGGAGCATCTATGTCTGATTAAGTAAGGCACTGTCAAAGACAAAAAGTTAGTGAGTGTCATTTTTTTCTATTAATGGCTGAGTTCCCAGAATGATTCAGATTTTAGCCTATGATATCATCCTTATTTAAGTGTTTAGACAGACAAATAAATACTTAGAGAAATAGCAGAATAAAATGAAGAGGGATGTAGAAATAATTCAAAAGAGTAACAGCCTAATTCAGGCTTTAAAGTGAGTGCTGTATATTCAGTTTTCATTCAGAACATTGTGATTTCGATGACAAATTGAATGCAGTTTGGGATTTCATTTTGTCTGACACTGACATTAATACTAGTGGAAAGCACCTGCTTTCATTTCCAGAGTACTTTAAGAAAGTTAATCCTGAGAAAGGGATTCTGGGAGATGGGAGGCTTGAATGCTTTCTGTGTTCTCTCCCCTTCTGATTCCAATTTATTTACCTCTCTTGAGCCAAGCAGCTTCTGAGGTCAGAAGGCCTGCAGGAATGAGGGAGAAAGTAGGTTCTGTGGAGTCCTAGTAGAAATCTGATGCAGAATTTTATCCTTTCTGCACCTCTTGAAAGCCTGAAGAGCAATGCAAGAGAAGCCCCATATGAATGTGGCAGATCCTAGGAAGAGCTCAGTCTGCAAAAATCTTCTGTCCTGTTAGTTTTATGTCATAAAATGTTAATTCCCAGACAATAATGCAATATTAGTTAAAACTCCACAAGGACGTTTAAGGAAAAATCTTTGAAATTATTTTTAAATTACTAAATATGTGATTAATTTCTTAGATAAAAACAAATGGATGCCTGAGAATAGGCAGGATGAGTCTGAAAAAGAGTCTGGTTTTGATGATGGTAAGGAGAGAGTAACTAACATTACTCAACTTTAGAACTCACGTTAAAGCTACTTCAGTAAGGTCAGTATCATCCTAACACAAGGATAGATAAATACTTCAGTAGAACAAAATAGAACTTTTCTCAACCAGAGTTCTTCACCTGAATCACAGAGCTCGGGAAATGATTGCAGTTACTGTTTTCTTGATTTTCCCAAGGATAATACAGAACTAGGTACCATTCTAGATGCATTGGAGAGAAGCCCATTTATTGTATATAGTGTATGTGTTAGGAATCAGGGCTTCATTCTTTCACAGACTCTAGGCTGAGAGAGACTAGATAACTCAGAACTATAAAATTAAATATATGGCAAAGGTAGAATTTCACTTTTGTGAAAGATTTTTTTTTCTGTTAGTAATAGTACAGACACAATTGACTATCCATGTGGGAGAAAATGAACTTGAACCCTTAATGGCACTTCATGTATGAAATAAATGCCAGGAAATTTCAAGACTTAAATCTAAAAATGAAAACAAAAATCTTAGAAGAAAATTTTGGAATTCCATGTGTAAAAATGTATAGATTAGGAAGATCCTCTTAAATCAGGAGACCTAGAAATTTTAGTTGCTTTTTTTTAAGGATAGATTATATCAAATGCAATGTCTTTTATCTGATTTTTTTGAAAAGACACCATAACTACATAGTGTCAATATGTAAAAATAGATAAAAAAATACTTGAAATGCAAATGACAACTATTTAAGTATCAATTATAGACCAAGTGCTCTTCTAAACTAATAGGAGAAAAATCAAAACCACAATAGAAAAAAATAGCAAATGATACAATAGGTAATTCCATTTATGTAGAGTTCTAGAGCAGGAAACACTAATCTATAGTGATAAAAATCACTCCATGGTTGCCTGGGGCAGTTGAATGAGAATTACTGGCAAAGGGGAAGGGTGGAATTTTCTGAAGTAAAGGGAATGTTCTGTGTCATCGTGGAGATGATCATATTGGCAGGTCTTGGACCTACATACTTCAATGTGTACTTTTATGTATGTAAATGATACTTTAAGAAAGTTGACTTAAAACTAGTTGATACCCTTAAATGGTAATATTTTAAAGGATATTAGCACCTATTGCTGTTAGGCCTGTGGACAAAAGGATGTTCTCCTTTCTTGCACAAAAGTGAAATTTATAGCCTTAATGGTAGCAACTTTGAAGCATCTAATAAGATCAAAATTAATATCTTTCAATCCAGTAGTCCTGTTTCTTGGACTGTTCCACAGGAGTAAAAGTCCCAGTAAAAAACAAAAAAACAAAAAAAACATGTATGCAGATGTGTTTAATGCAGCACTGTTTAGTGGCTAAAACCTGCATACCAAATAAATGCCCATTAGTAGGGGAATGGCTAATGAAACTGTGGGACATTTTATCATATAGTATTATATAGCCATTTAAAAGGATGGGTTCAAACTGTATCAGGAAGGATATCCATACGTTACTGTTAAGGGAGAAAAGCATGATATGCACATCCGAAAAGCAAATAGTGCTCTAAAAAAATATCCTATAAAAATACATGTTTTAATATATGTGGAAAAAAAACATTCAAGGATATATTCCAGATCCTAAACATGTTTTACCTACTATGAAGGGCAGGATGTGGGGGGAGTGGGAGAAGAGAGGAGCAATGGAGAGAAGGAGTAGTGCACAGAATAAGATTTATCTGAAAAGCATCAAAACAGCACACACACATATATAATTTCCCATCTTTCCAGAATTTCATGTATCTTCGTAAACCAGAGGGAAATTTAGGTTTTTATGTCCTGTCTTATAGGGATATTCAAAATATACATTCAAATTTCAGAAAGATGTTGCAAAGTAATATTTATAACATTCTTCTATTTTAGTAAATAAATAAGATCCTTTGTAGATGAGCTGCTGTTTTCAGATTGCTTTCAGTTTCTCTGAGAAACTCCAAATATAATCCTCTTGATTTCCAGGCGCCAGTGGATGTCCATTTATTTTGGAGTGGTATGATCAATATAGAAAAATTAGTTCTGCTTTCTCCAGTACCACCCATTTGGTCCCATAGAGTGGATGCTACTCAAGGGCAGGTTTTGTGGAGTCCTTTTGGTAACAGTGGATGAGAGAATAAGAATTAAATATTTCTAGCTCTTTGGGATTGCTGAGGTTCTGCTTGGTTTTTCCCTAGAGAACATGTTTTTCACTAGAGAACATACAGTGAGGCACTGTTAGGTCTCAGTTGGTGTCTTTCAGCCCTCTTTTTTTCCCCTTCCACCTGTACATTTCATACTTTTATTTCACTGACTTTGGAGGGTGAGCGTATACAGCTAACTCTGAGATGGGCAAAGTAGTAAATATAGAAGGAATTCTGCATCTGTGGTCAGCACTGGTTTAGATTTCTTTGAAATTATGATGGATACTTTTAGCACTGGTTGTGTTTTCTAGGGCTTTCTTGCATAGGACATAAACCCTGTTTTCAGTCATGTAAGGGGAAAGCACACTTTGCTTGTGGAAAACAGTTTCTTTGATTGAACCTTCCTACACCCCTCATCTTTGGAAAACCTTCGTTCTGCATGTTTATCTTCTGTATCCTGCTATACCTCTTTGTTTGCTTGCAGGAATATCTAAGATTGTTTCCGTTCCCCTTCATTTACCCTTACCAACATAGAAAATGAACACAGGAACCCTTAACCCCGCTGTAATTGATTCAAACAGAGCATTTGGAATACCTTGCCATATACACACACTCACTCAGTTTAACAGAGCATTCTAGAGTAGGAATATACAATGAATGGGTTAAGATTCACTAATACTATAACCATCCCACCTAATATGTAAACATAAAGCATTTTGTAAGATCAGTTTTGTTCAACAGAGCACCCATTTCAGAGCATCTTATCGCATAAAAGATAAGTCCAACGAGGCACCCAGTTTGAGAACCAAATGATGCAAACAATAGGGAATAGCGGTTTGATGAGTGCTTCCAAAGATTATTTGTACCCCACTAAATTCTCATTTCAAGGTTCCTGAGAAGACCAAAAAAAGAGAAGTTTCAACTCTTGATTTAAAAAAAAAAAAAATTGAGCCCTCATTCTAAGGATGATCTGGATGTGATTAAGAAAGCTCTTAAATTATTAACTTCTCTTTTCATACTTAAGTGCTACAAATTAACCACCTTTTAAAAGCATTTTGGTGAATCATTTTTTTCCACTCTTGAGATATTAAACTTTCTGCAGGGACAAAACATTGCAACATTATTCAGTTGGCTATGAATACTAAAATATTGCTCCTACATTAAAGGGGGGGAAGGGACTAAAGTAAATCAAAACAGAAGTTGAAAAAAAAAATGGTAGACCTAATCAATTAGTCATTTAAGTTGAGCAGAAAAAAATAAACACATGTACACTATATATATTAATTATATAATTCTATGTTATATATATATAATTCCTTTTTTCATAGGAATTCTCTGGAGAGTTTATGAATCTGAAAAGATGGAGAGAATAGGGAAAGATGATGAATTGTTATTAGGAAATGTTAATGGGATCAGTGTGAGTATAGGCAAGTTAATACAATGTGCACGAGGCTGATTTCAGTATGAACTCTAACTTATAAAACTTGGAGGAAATTGAAATTATTCAACACTAGTGTTTTAGAAATTGAAACATCCATTTTAATAACATTCCCTTTTCCTTTGTTTATTTTTTTCTTTTTTGTTTCTTGTTTGTTTGTTTTTTTGGTTTTAAACAGGCCATATACTCCTATGAAAGGAGGAATCTCCAATGTATGGTTTGACAGATTTAAAATATCTAATGACTGCCCAGAACACCTTGAATCAATCAATGTAATGTGTCAAGTGCTGACAGATTTGATTGATGATGAGGTAAAAAGTGGCATCAAGAAGAATAGAATATTAGTAGGTAAGACCTTTAAATGTTGATAATTTAAATTTCTTTCAATTTGGTCTATTTCTATACATTGAACTTCACTTGGAATATTATTTAGAAATACTTGTATATCATTTGACCTCATCATAGTTTCAAATAGAGTTTACATATTGAGGGTTTCAAAAGTATTAAACAACAGCTCATGAAACTTTATTTTCTTTCTGATAATAACATAATTTGAGAATTCCATGTTTGATTTTCAATTAAGAGATTCTTCATTTCATTTTTTAAACTATTTTAGTTAGCTTAAGTTTTATAAATGTTTAAACTATTGCCACGATTAAGGTAGCATATACTGTCAAAATGTAATATAAAATGATAGAATTCAAAATGTGGGAATGTATGGCAGTCCGTCATTCAATCACGTAGCAAATATTTTCTAAGTTCCTGTTTTGTGCCAGGTGATGTTAAATGCTCAAAGGGACACACGGATAAATAAAAAAAGGTCTGTGTCACAACTGCTGACAACCCGGAAGAGTCCGTGAAGTAGTTACAATGATAACTGTAATGCCAGCAAGTCTGTGATGGGTGCCCTGAAGCCATGTGACTGACAGCCCTGTGAAGAGGATGATTGTGTATATGTATTACCATTTCCCAGGATGCATCACAATACCTGGCACAGAGCAGATGCTTAGGAAATTTATAATGAGTGGCAGAAACTGATCAGTGAATTGATGATGTAAGTAATTAAGTACCACAGGGACTCAGACGAAGCAGAGATCAAATACATGTGATCAAATACAGTGGCATTTGAGATTTGAGATGCACACCTAAAGAAAATTTTAACTATAGTAGTGTGGAGGTCTAGGCATAGAGAATGATATGAAGTAGGAAACGTAGCCTTTGTTTTTGTGTAGACATTAGATGGCCTTAGTGGAAAGCTTGTTGTCTGACGAAAATGCCTTGTTGACCCTGATAGCTGGGCTAAGAGACTCCAGAGCACGATGGCATAGTGACAAACATGGGTTCAAATGTGACGTCTGCCCTGTTACCACCACGTGTTACCCACACTGCTTCTCTGCTGCCTCTCCTGGAAAGTAGGAATAACTGTACAACATTTGTTTTGCTGGGAGGTGATGTTGGTCAAATACTTGGCTTATTCTAGGTTTCTCAAATTCTTTTTGGGTTCCCTCTGTCCTTTCTTCTGTGGATGATCAAAGAAGGTCTTTGAGTCCTACAGCTTATTAGAACTTTGTGTCAGGAAAACTAATCTGGCAGAAGTGTTAAGTGAAGAGATGCGAAGTTGGGTCCAGGAAAACCAGTTACTGAATTTATCATCGTAAGGTAACGAAGTTCTGAAGTGATATGATGACAGTGGGAAAAGAAAAGATTAGGATAAGGAATTGCTTTCAAATAAAATTGCAAAATCTTCACACATAAAAAAGTAGAAAATCTTCGAATGGGTTGAAGACCTTATCACGTTGACCTGTAACTGCCATTCCCCAAATCCCTCAGCAACTTCTTCTTATTCATCTCTGAAAAGAGACTGTGAGGACTACTGTAAGATCAGAGAGCTAATAAGGGTTTTGAATCAAGGTTTACTTCATTTCAAAGCCTATGATTGTTCCATTCAATTTAACCGGACAATTTTAAGACTTCTAATACAGATCGTCAAATTCCTGTCACAAAAAAATTGTACCCATTAATCTACCACCCCTATTAGAATGTCCATCTTATTACATCCTCACTGAATAATAATTGTCTTGAAAAAAATTGGCTAAAAATAAGGTAATTAATTTGCACTTAATTTGTTATTTTCTTCTGATTTAGTTGTATTTTAACACAGGAAAGCTTTTCTTAGTTGTCTGTTAGTCTTTTCTCTTACGATTTTTCTTTTCCAAATAAGGTCTCAGTTTAAGAAAGTCTCTAGAACTTGGGTAAATATTCAAATAGATTTTCTGCTGGTTTTCTATAATGTGATTTTTTTTTTTTTTTACGTGTAATTCTTTGATTCATCTGGAACTTACTTTGCTTTCTTTTTACCATGTTATGGAAGTATTAATTATTTTCTGAAGTAGCAGGAGAACCTTATTAAAAGATAGTCTTATTTATAAAGTGATCGGTAATATAGTCAGTATTTTATCAAAACTCCATTGAATTTATAACACCAAAATTTACTTTTGGAAGACTTTTAGATGATTACATTATAAAATGATTAAAACTTGAAATTTATGAGAAAGCCATATTAAAATATTTACATACATTTACATTTTATGAATATAAAAAGCTGGGAAAGTAAAAAAGGTATTTTTTTTAGAATTTGCAAGTTGAGCTGATTAACTTCTATAAGAAGGCCTCTTTCCTAGTTTGAGATGTGAAAGAGACCACAGAAGTGCAGATGCAAAGTAATTTGGTCTTGTTACCAGTATTGTTAGTTATTTAACTAGTCAGTGAACATAAATCTTCAGGAACGGTTCTGTAGCATGAAACATGTACCCCAAAGTACACATGATCTTTGATCTCTTATACTACGACAAAACATTAGTTTATTACCTCCTTTTTTGTGTGTGGGATTCTTCACGTGGGTTAATTCTTAATGCAGAGAGGAAATGGCATTCTAGTCCTGTGGGAATGTTTTTGTTGTGGTTGTTATTTGCTTGTCTTATTGACCTAATGGAACCACCCATTTGATCTCCAAATGGTTAGTAAAAATGTTAAGTCTTGGAGTACTAAGAAAACTATCAAAAATTTTGCAGCCTAATGAGGGAGATACAGAAGTAAGGTGTTCTAATACAGTGTATTATGAAAGTGTGTATAAGGTACATACAGTGTGAGCAGTGAGGAAAGGCAAGTAGATATTTGGGAGAGTTAGGGACTGCTTCTTAGAAGAGAGGACTCCAACCGAATTTTAAAGAATAAGTAAAAATACTACTGGTAGACAAAGAGGGAAACACATTCATGAAAGAAAGGAAGGACACATCAGAATCTCTCAGGATATACTAGTTTAGCATGCACTCCAACCCCCAAGGATTATCAAATTACATACAGAGAATGACGTGCATTTCAGAAAGCTTATGCTGATAACGTGGTAGAGGGCAGGCCAGTCTGAAGGCCAGAATAGCAAGGTGGCAAGATAGATCCAAGAGAATGATGGCGATTAACACACACACTCTTTCCAGATTTAGGGAACACAAAGATGAATAAGGTTTATACTGAAGGACATGATAGTCAACTGCAGGAGTTAGCTGTGAAAACAGATTCTTAGTTTTCTAGTCATTAGTGGAAATATATTGCTTTTCTTAATGGAAAAAAATAAATTAACTTTGGTTAGATGGGAAGAATAGACAAAAAGTTCACTACCTATCCTAGTCCTGGGGTCAGAAACAGAGGAGATGGTCAAGAAACACCACTGTGTCTCTTGGAGATATTTGTGAACCCTCACTCTGTACATTAAGAATATCAGGCATTAGAAAGCTCATTTATTTAATTTTATGTATCTATACCACATGTAATTCTACAGAGAGTATGATAAAAGAGGAAACATGAGCAGTAAAGTAGCGACTTTAAATCACTTTCTGATTGTTGACAATGTAGTTACTATAATAAACTGTTGCTTCAAATCTTGTATCCTGAGAAAATTGTTAATAATGCTAGATTATCCTGTCTTCTTGTTTTATTAACATGTGGGGAGTGTCCATTGTGCAGAATGTAAGCAAATCCATAGTACTGCATTCTGTCTCTCTGTTAATGTCAGTGTTGAAACTCATTTCCCTCTGGTTATGTTTCTGTATAATGTGAGAAATCAAAATGGAGAAAGGTATATAATTTTTCCCATGTGTACTGTTGTGCTTTAAAAGTATATATAGTAGTAATACTACTAAAATAGTTGGTATTTATATTACACTTGACAGTTTTTAAATTGCCATTATTATGCATCATAATGTTTTATTTTCAGATAGTGTTTAAATTATAAGGTTGTTTTCATGCACAATATCTCTTTGAGCCTTGTGATAGGTAAAACAGAAAATTATTATTCTCCTTTCTGATATTTTTAAAAAAACAACTAAAATTCAAAGAGATTCTAGCGAACATAAAATCGAGTTGGGACTAGAACCCAGATCCTTTGACTTAGTCACCTTTGTACCAGGAGGGATTCCTTTTTTGGCCACTAGGTGGTGACAATTTGTTAAGACAAAACTGATAAAATTTAGGGTTTAACTTTGATCTAGGACATATAGAACCTGACAGATGATATAACTAGATTATAAGAATTTTGATAATATGAGCATACTGTCAGGATTTTGTAGCAGGGAGCATCAAATGCTCCTGGAATTACACCTGATTAATTTACATGGATGTTCTAAATACCCATCATGAAGAGAAATGGTTAAGGGAATTATGGTCTATTAATACAATGGAATACTATGTAATAATTAAATACTGTATGTACACATAGAAGAATTTTACGAGTGTGTGTTCAATGAATAAAATTACAGATTTTGTAATTCTGTTGAAAGACTTAAGTGGGTATGATAGGAAAGAAAAGTAAAGTACAAACATTATACATGTAGAAAGTTTAACTATTAAAATGGACTTCTAAAAACATGTCAGAATTATGTATGAGTGGTGAAATTTTGGATGACTCATTTTCTGTCTGTATGCTGAAAACACTTTCTACACTGGATATATATCAATGTATTAATTTTATAATATTTAAAATAAAAATGAAGGGATAATTGGAATGACCAAGATGAGGATTAGCACCAAAATTTCCAGGCTTCCTTTGTCCTGACCTTACACAGGTTTCTTCTGAAGCTCTTTCTTGAGCTAAAACTTGAGGGAGGCGCCTGGGTGGCTCAGTCCTTAAGCGTCTGCCTTAGGCTCAGGGCGTGATCCCGGCTTTCCGGGATCGAGTCCCATATTGGGCTCCTCTGCTGGGAGCCTGCTCTTCCTCTCCCACTCCCCCTGCCTGTGTTCCCTCTCTCGCTGGCTGTCTCTGTCAAATAAATAAATAAAATCTTAAAAAAAAAAAAAAAAAAAAAACTTGAGAACGATAGCAGATTCCTGCTTTCTTTTTATATATATATATGTCTTCATTAAACAACTTGTGTTTCTTCAACAACAATTAGAACTTTAAAGGAACTCCTGTTCCAACAGCTTTTTCTGGAAGATGATAAGTATTTTGTTTACCCTGTAAATTTTATCCTGTAAATATCAGAGAAAATAGACAAATATATAGTCCCAAACCTTTTAATACTTTATCACAGTTCAGTCTAAGTAACTATAATATGTAAGTTAAATGAAAGAATTGTTAAAATTTGAAGGGAGGGTAGATTTTATTACATTCTAAAAATCCTATTCTATTGATGGTAAACTTGAATTTGTAAGTATTTTTTTCCTCTGGATTTTGTTTTCAGATAGATTAGTTTTCCCAGTATAGTTTTTTTTAATACATTGTTTCTGTTTTATTTTATTTAAAGAGTTCATAAAAGCTAGGTTTATTATTTTTTTAACATGTTTTATTCAGCTTGTTAATCTTAAATGTATGTTGCAATGTTAACTCTTGACGTTTTAATACTTTGCCAGCAACCATAAATATACATTATAACCATTACCTACAATGAGTTTACTATTTGGTATTTACTTATTGAACAGTATATTTTATATTGCATTTTAGACATTTAGATGGAAATTGAATTCAAATAACTAGTCTTTTGTGTTAAATTTCCTTCTATTAGAAAAAAATACACAAAGTCCCTTTTCATAGTAAGTTGTGATGCTAAAGGTGATTGTATTGTCAAAGATGACTAGTGAGAAATTGCAGATTACCTCACAAGATTATAATTGGGTAAAGGACTTAGATTAAATATTTAAATAATAAGATTTCAATGAGTACATTTATTTTATTGTAAATTATGAGTATTGAACATGAGGTTCAATGTCTGCAGGATGCATTTGTGTTTGTTCATAATGACATCTCAGATGTGGGAAAATGTTTCTTTCTTACTTTTGGTTTTGCTGTTGTTAGGCTGGTTTCATCCAGGGGGCTCTGAAACCACACAAAGTTATTAGGTTACCCTGGTCAATAAAAATGAAATGTTGGAGGGGAAGATTTAATCTGTAAAATTTTCTCAATATGGATGGTTTTAAAATAATTTTTAAGTTGTTTTTGCTTACTAAAACTGTTTTGTTCACCTTTTATCTTGTGATTTTTAAATCTCTATCATATTAAAAGTTCACATTTAATGATCTTAGCCTCAATATCTCTTTATGAAATGTTTTCTTTTTGTTCCATTTATGAATTTTGAAGCTTTTTTCAATTATTGATGAAGCTTAGATTACCTAGAACTTCATTGTCCAGTATGATAGCCCTTAGCACATGTGACTATTTAAACTTAAATTTAAACTAGCTAAAATTAAATAAAATTAAACATTTAGTTCCTTAGTCACACTGTTCATATTTAATATCTTCCTTAGGTACATTTGGTAAAAATATAATTCAAGCTCTTGAATTTCTCCAAAAAATAGAAACTTTGTTCCTGCAGGCTTTGTGTCTGTAACATATGGATTTCTTTTAAATCATGACCATATTTTCACTTTCTGTTCTTACCCATTATACCTAATCCTGATTGTCTGCCTTGCAGCAATTGATATTTTTCTAAGACTATGATTCTCAAACATTTGATTTATGGGTAGGAGAGCTTTTAAAAATTAGACGTATACTTTGAGATCATGTTAGAGGACTGGGGCTGAGTCTGGGAATCTTTAGGGAGCCAGATTTAGGAATCATTAGCTTGGTGCACACTAACCGTTCAACTCCTGCTTTTTCTAAGCTTTGCTTTTATATCCAGTCAGATCACCAAAGAGCCACATTCCCTGATGAAATAAATTTGTGACCTTACAGAAATTTTCTTATAGAACCACAACTGATATTTATTCATTTATTCGATACTTACTAAGTGCCTCCTATGTGCCAGGAACTGTTCTAAGCACAGGGAGTGTACATCAGTGAATAAAACAGACAAAAATCCCTGTTTGCATGAACCTTATAGACTACTGAACATTAAGTCTTTATGTCCCAGACTTATGTAAAAGGGTCAAAAGCAGAAGAGGCTCTATGTAAAATGTCTGGGTTTGAGTTTTATGTTTAATAAAGATCTCCTTGATAAATTCCACCCAGGAATTCAATGCTAGGAGAAGTTTCTAGTAGGATTTGGCATGATTCCTTCTGTTAAAGAATGTTGTCTTGCTACAGGGAAGCAGTTGGAAGACCAGCCGCACCCCTAATTGCTGCTGCCTCCCCATATTTTGGTCTGTCTCTGTCTTTCGTTCCTGATCTCTCCTTCTTCCAGCAACCCCATCTCACCCTCCCTCACATTTTCCCCTCATTTTAGAGATGTAGCTTTATTGTGAACAATGTGTTTGGTTGTAAGCAACCTAGAACTCATTTTGTAAGTAAACTGGAAAAAAAGGGGAGATCTAAAGCGATGAAGGAAGTAAGCATTTGCTAAGATTGGTTCTGTGAACTTGAAGGAAGGCTGCGGTTGTATTCTGGGAGATTGGGATTCTCATTCTTAAACTGAAAGTAGGCTTCTGTATTTACAGCAACTCTGTAGACTTTAAAGTCCTTGCTGTTTTGACTTTTACAAGTGATTATTAAGCATTTGTATATAATAGATTTTCAAACTTGGTAGAAACGCTGGGGCGTCTGGGTGGCTCATTTGGTTAAGTGTCTGCCTTCGGCTCAGGTCATGATCCCAGGGTCCTGGGATTGAGCTCCGAGTCAAGCTCCCTGCTCAGCGGGGAGTCTGTTTCTCCCTTCTCCTCTCCACTCCTCCTGCTTGTGCACTCTCTCTCTCTCTCCCTCTCTTTCAAATAAATAAATAAAATCTTTAAAAAAAAAAAAACAACTTGGTGGAAACCCTAAAGATCATCTAGTCTAACTATTTAATTTTACTGGAAATGAGATCCTGGGTTTTAAATAATTTACCCCAAGGCAACAGCTAGAGTGTCACTGGTAGGATTAAAACTCAGTTTCCCTTTATTTCACTGTAGTCCTCTTTCCACCAGACTTTAAATTAGAAAATGTTTCGTGTGCCTTTAAATATGATAAATTTAAGAGACGTTCGTAAACTTCTTATTACTTTCATCCTCTAATATATGGTTTCTAAGAATTCCGCTAACAGACTTTCATTGAGCTGTCACCGTGTACCAGCAGGTGTATCACCACTGGGCACGGAAGATGAAGAAGCCCAGCTCCTCAGTACACGCGCACCAGAGGGTGGGGACACCTTGCTGAGCTCCTCATACGCCCGCAACCACAGTGTGCTGATGGAAGGAAGAACTGTTGCTTACCCTCAAGGATTTCAAAATCTAGAGAACTAACTTAAGAATTGCTAAGTTAAAACTTGATAACAGTTCTATTTCAGAGTGTTTGCTTTATAACCCACGTACCATATTACATAGAAAAACTTGAGAAAGAAAAAAAAGAACAGTCTATTAACTAGAACTGTAGCAAAACCCAGTAAGTTTCACATTCGCTCTGCTTACTTAACACTGAATGTTTACTGGAGACGCTAATCTTGTCTGCCGCAAGCTCTGCGTATCCAGGTGGGGCATGCCATGTTGATCAATGTACACATTCACAGGTAATGTAGTCCAGAGGTTTTTAACCTTTTTGGGAATCTGATGCACATATGCAACTTTCACACTCAATTTTAAGACGTGTATGCTGCCTCCTCCCCTCCCAGGCCCGTTCATGATCTCTCATCAGAATCTGTGTCTGGGGCTGGTGTGGGGGGTTATTTTGGAAGAGCCTTTCGGGTGGTTCACATCTGTGGTGAACTGCTGCTGATGAGACCCTATTCTTTCTCTCTGGTATGTCGAAAATCGCAGATGTAATATTTGTCATACACTGTCATTATTTACATATTATATACTTCTTAAAAATCTAATCTTCATTCATACGTTGTATCCTGGGTCCAAAGTAATATTATCGGCCTGCCCAAAATTATTAGATATTATTAAATAAAGAAAATATAAAGATAAAGAAAATTTAAAATCAGTTCTATTTTAATAAATACTGGAAGATAATAGAGAGTACATTAAGGCCTGTTGCAAGCAATCTGGATTCCAAAAGTCCTAGCTTTGCAGCTAAAATTGGCACATCCTTACGCAGGTCGCCTAATCTTGGGCCTTGGTTCACTTCGTCCGTAAAAGGAGATTGTAGTAAATTCAAATTTATAGTCTCTAAGGACTCAGCTTTACACTTCGTGAAGTGAAATAAAGCAGGAGGCTGGAAATGAGGAGATCTGGATTCTACACCAATGTATATTTTTAGATTTCCACAAGTGTGTGGCTGTGTGATTTACTTTCTATATTTATTTCTCACAAAATGTAAATAAGACACCTTTTAACTCTCGCTTAGGTGGGGGAATAGCATTCCAGGTCTCTAGCCTGAAGTTGGGCCCCGCATCACATACCTATCTCCATATTCTGTGATGTCTCCGGTGCCCCCTCGAGGACAAGGGCCTATGTATTTAGTGTATGTGCTCCGAAGGGAGCACGGGGACTGTGTATCTTAGTCTGCATATCTCCTCTGGCTAGCACAGTGTTCAGATACCTAAAAGACAGTAAAAATTTGTTAAATGAGTAAGTTATTTTTTAACTCTTTTGGAAAAGTTTATATATAGGTACATGTTTTAATTACATTTCAATTATACCATCGTAAGTCAGTTTCCAACACAATGTTGTAATTCAGAGATGTTTTAACTAGCACACCAAATTTTTGATCATCTTCCCTAAAAGATCACTAAACATCTATTATATGGCAGGCCCTAGAAATGTGACTCCTCATGGGGCTCGGAGCTTGGCAAGTAAGACAAAAAGATGCATGTTATTAATTCTGGTTAACACAAGTATAAGCAAAATATAAGTAGACATTAGAAGTTTATATAACACTTGTGCCATGACTTATATTTTTAATTATGATAAATATTTTTAGTGAATGAGCATGATTTCTTCATTTAATTCCAACTCGTTCTATAACAAGTCTCTTTACCAGTGATGACATAGATGAACCAGAGTTACTCATTGCAACTATTTTTTTAATGAGCTCAAAAGTAGATTAATTTCTTTTTAGCACTATTTCTCTCTAAAGGTCTCCAAATATTTTAAAACATGCATGGAAGCCTGACACAGATGTATCTTGTTCTAAATTATTGTCACATATATTCTGCTTTTTCTGATAAGTGAATTTTTGCTGCTTTTAGGAGGATTTTCCATGGGAGGGTGCATGGCAATACATTTAGCATACAGAAATCATCAAGATGTAGCAGGAGTGTTTGCTCTTTCGAGTTTTCTGAATAAAACATCTGCTGTTTACCAGGTAAGTTCCAGATTTTAAAACAAAAGAAACAAGCATGAAATATTCACATATTGAAACTAAAACCAAATTGATAAGCAATAACAGTTGGTGCACAGAGCACTGCTGGGAATCCGTCCCCCGGTTAGTTATACGAAATATTCCAGCTGGTCAGTAATGCCATAGAAAGAATATTGTTAAGCACAGTGTCAAAGGGGAAAGGATAAAAAGAATCACAATGTATGATACATATGTATCCCTTATACATAATAAAAATATGGATGATTATACCACATTTGTTTATTATGTCATGAATGTAATCAAGACCAGAGAATCCCTGGGGCGCCTGGGTGGCACAGATGTTAAGCGTCTGCCTTGGGCTCAGGGCGTGATCCCGGCGTTATGGGATCAAGCCCCACATCAGGCTCTTCAGCTACGAGCCTGCTTCTTCCTCTCCCACTCCCCTGCTTGTGTTCCCTCTCTCACTGGCTGTCTCTATCTCTGTCAAATAAATAAATAAAATCTTTAAAAAAAAAAACAAAACAGAGAATCCCTTACCTTCCCCATATCTGTTTCATCGTGACATGCTAATATATGAATACAGGACCTTATAGTGTTGTAACTTCGTACCAAATGTAGAAACAGCAGATACAGAAATGAAAACTAGGATGTAATTTTTCCCTTGATTGTCCCACTCTTCCTCCATCCTTCCACCCTACATGGAGAGGTTTGTCTGACCGAGTCACACAGTTTCTTCAGGAAACACTCTGACCATGTTTGAGACAATCCTGTACAACTGACTATAGCTCACATGGTGCCTGCAGCCAGCTAAGCCCCCAGGCCAAGACCACCAATGTACACCTTAGACTGCACCACGACTGCCTGTTTTCTCCCTTGGAATAGTGAAGCTTGGGTAAAATTGCAATTTTTCTACCCTGTTTGATTTCCAAGAACAGTGTTCTTAAACAAATTTCTTAAACATTCCCATTTTTATATCCTGTTCTCCAGGCTCTTCAGGAAAGCGATGGCGTACTCCCTGAATTATTTCAGTGCCATGGTATTGCAGATGAATTAGTTCTTCATTCTTGGGGTGAGGAGACAAACTCAAGGTTAAAATCTCTAGGAGTGAGCACAAAGTTTCTTAGTTTCCCAGGTGTTTACCATGAGCTAAGCAAAGCTGAGTTAGAAAAACTGAAGTCGTGGATTCTAACAAAGCTTCCGGGAGAAATGGAAAGGCAAAGTGAATGAATCAACATTGATTTGTTAATCTACCTGTAATTTCTCTGTGAAAAGTGGTTTTTACTGCCAAATTACAATTAGATAAATGATAATTAAAATATTAATACATATCAACTGTACTGATTTATTTACTGGTTATTGAAATGCACCACAGAGAATAGCATCATCTTATCAATGGTAAATGTTAATTTAGACAAACATCTGTGGATTATTTTTTAGATGGATTTGTAAATAATTAGAGACCTTTTGAATAATTAAATACTTAAATTTAAAAAATAATGTGAGTTTAAGGGCAGTGAGAAAAAATGAAAAGTCTTAACATGGCATTTTATTTAAAAGTGTCCTATCTGGTTTCCAAATATTTGGGACTATTTTAGGTATGTTATTGATTTCTAATTTAAATCCATTGTGGGCAGAGAGCATATTCTGTGTTACTATTTTGTCTATATTCATGAAGGATATTCTGTAGTTTTTTTGTTAATTTGTTTTATACTGTTTTTATCTGGTTTTGGTATCAGGGTAATACTGACCTCATAAAATGAATTGGGAAATGTTTTCTCCTCTTCTGTTTCCTGGAAGAAATTGTGTAAAATTGGTATTAATTTTTCTTTAAGTGTTTGTTGGAATCCTCTAGTGAAACCATGTGGGCCTGGAGATTTCTGTAAACTGTTCCCTTTTAGCTCACCACATTCTACCTTCAAGTTTATTGCACCTCCTCACACTTAGTATAGGACCTTCCATTTTTCCCTTCCTGGTCTTAATGCTATTTTTCCCATTTGTAAATATGCTATAAATAGCATTTACCACAAATCTCACAACGTATTACCACTATTTTATTTGAAGTCGGTTTTCCTTTAAATCAACTTAAATAATGAGGAAAACATATATCTACCTGTGTAGTTTCCACTTCTGGTGCTCTTCAGTTATTTTTGTGTTGAGGTGTGTTTCTGGTATCCTTTTCATTCTGCCTGAGGGATGTCCTTTAAATAATTCCACTGTAAATGTGCTGTTAATCAATTCTTTCGGCTTATATGTCTGAGAAAGCCTGTATTTTACATTTGTTTTGAAAAGATAACTTTCACTGGGTATGAAATTCTGAATTCGCATTTTTTTCTTCAGTATTTTAAACATGGCGTTCCACTCTCTTCTTGCTGACTTTATTTCACACAGTAAGTCTGTTGTTATTATCTTTGTTTTTCTGTATCTAATGTTTTGTTGTTTGTTTTTTACTCTTGATGTTTTTAAGAGTTTATCACTGATTTTGAGCAATTTGATTGTGATACATACTGGTCTAGGGGTTTAGATTTCTCATCCTTGTGGTTCCCTCTACTCTTTTTGGGTGGTTCTTTCTCTGGTTTCAGATAGTCTACTCACACATGCGTGGCATAAGTACTCTGCTGAATAAGCCAGGTAGACTTGGTGTCTGGCGTTCTCTTTCAGTGCAGCTCGCTCCTCTCTGGTTCACCATCCTACAAATTCGAGCCACCCCAATCTACTCAGACTCTCAGCTCTGCTTCTCAACACAGGAGTCCTCCAAGCTCTGCATGAAGTGCTCCTCTCAGCTCTGTGGCCTGGGAACTCTCTCAAGGCAACAAGCTGTCATAAGTCCTAAGGCTCACTTTGTTTCCTTCCCCTTCGTTGGAGACCACTGACCTTTATTGCCTGACGTCCAGTACTTGGAAAAACTTTGTTTCCAGTATTCTGCCTTTTTTCTTTTTCTTTTTGGTTGTTTCAGATGAAAGAATAAATTCATTTCCTATATTATATCAACGGCTGGAAGCTACACTAAATTATCCTTGAAAGAGAGAGAATTTTTAAAAATTCTTCTATACGTACTTTTTCCAGTGCTCTTCATTCGTTAATGTGGTTTCAGACTTTCGTATGATATCATGTTCCTTCCGCCTGAAATACTTTTAACATTTATGATAGTGCAGATCTGCTGCTATTAAATTCTTTCAACTTTTGTATGCCTGAAAAAGTCTTATTTTGCCTTCATTTTTTAAAGATATATAGAATTCTAGGTTGATGATATTTTTTTCCTTTCATTACTTTAAAGATCTTAACTATTGTCTTCTAGTTTGCATTTTTTTCTGCTGTTTTTCTAATCTTTTTTTTCCTATGACTGTATTTACAATTTTCTCTATCTTTAGTTTTAAGCATATGATGTGCTTTGGTGTTGTTTTCTCCATTTTTCTTGTGCCAGGTGTTTGTTGAGTTTCTGCTTTTTAGATCTGTGGGTTTATAGTTTTCATCAAATTTAGACGTTTTGGCCACTGCATTTTCAAATATTTGTTTGCCTCTTCCTCTTCTCTTTTTTGGGGGACTTCAGGCTTACTGGTGCTTATTCCTTTTTTTTTTTTTTTTTTTCATTCCTCCACTCTGCATTTCATTTTGGATAGTTTCTGTTGCTGTGTTAGTTCATTGATCTTCTGTAAAGTTTAATTTGTCATTAATCCTACCCACTTTATTTTTTATCTCAGATACTTGACATCTCTAGAAGTTCCATTTTTTATTTGTTATATTTATTATGCCTACTGTCCTTGAATATGTGGGACATAGTTAAATAGCAACTGTAATTTTCTTCTTTATTGAGTCTATCCTCTGTCATTTGTTAGTTTGTTTCTGTTGATTAATTTCTCCTTCCACTAAGGAAATTTTCTTGCTTCCTTGTAGACCTCATGATTCTTCGTTAGATCCCAAGCATTGTTAGCTCTACCTCATTAAGCACTGGGCTATTTGCATTTCTATAAGTAGGAGCTTTGTCAGTGAATGCAATTAAATTACCTAGAAAGTACTGAGAAACAGTTTGTTCCTTTCAGGCTTCCTTTTAAGCTTCCTTGGGAGGTTCCAGAGCCCTGTTTCTCCAGGACTGATTTTGCCCCACTCCTCAAGCAGCACCTTGTGGGTACTCCAGCTGACACTTGCTGGATTGTGAGGTTTTACAGTCCGGCTAGTGTAACACAAATGTCCCAGCTCTCTGTGAGCCCCAATGATTCTTTCCTCTGTTCCTGGTGGTTCACCCGCCCCTCACACACCTCTCCTGGTGGTTAGTACTGGAGTTGGGGTGGAGGGCCCTCTGCAGATCTGTGGCACTTCCCGCTCAGCTCTCTCATACTCTGCTCTATGAACTCTAAGCCCCTGGCTGTCCTGGCCCCCTCTGGGTCTCACACTGCAGCCCAGAAACTCCCTTCACACAGTAAGCTGAGCATTTGTAGACCTCACCTCACTTGTTCTTCTTAAGGAACTGTCCTGTGCTGCCAGTGTCCAGTACCTGAAAACATACACATGGTTCAGCTGTGGAGCTATTTCAGGTTGAAGAATAAATCTGGTCCTTGTATCTCCACCTTGGTCATCGTGATCATAAGTGGAAGTCCCTTTATGCCTCTTGTATTTAAAGTTACCAACTCTAAATGTGAAAAGGGATGGTAGGAGAGAGAAAGACTGATAAAATGTAATAAAATCCAAAATCCCTTTGCAGAAGACTTTGCAGGGTTTTAATTATCCCAAGGTTTTAATGACCTTCAACTCCTTGAACTTCTAAATGCCTTGGCCTGAATATACACAGTATCACCCATGTATAAAACCCTCATGGCTGCAGTTTACCCTAAGAGTACCACATATACCTGACAAAAAGAAGGGTGTCAGGCCTATACATGTCAAGTATATACATCCCAAATATAGTATAAGGAAAGGAATCCAGATTTTTTTAAAAGAATACTTGTCCTGTCACTGAATAATCATGTATTCTGGCATAAACCTCAGCCTGTCTCACAGTATGCTCTTCTGTGAAATTGTTTCCTGAAGATCAAGCTCAATAGCATATGTAAAAGTCTTTAATAAAATATAAGTCAAACAAACTTAAAGTATTTACTAGTATTGGGTAATATGGTTATAAATGCATCTCCACAAATAGATCCATACCTGGAGGATATATCTAAAATGTTATGTGGCTATAACCTTCAATGCAATTCTTGCCCTCCCCCGCCCCCCATTGGGCTAGTAGGATATCATATCATTGTGTTTTCGTGAGCAGAATGTTCAGGGGAAGTCCTCCAAGCTCCATTTCTCACTCACTAATCTTGAGGTACCTATTGTCCATATGCATGTGGTCTCTCAAAGCCAGGTTTTTGAGCTTGAAAAAATAATGCTAAGGCAGGAAACACCAAGGCTTAAGGTATCCTCCTAAAGAAACCAGGCATTCCTTTCCTGTCGCATCCCAAACCTTTCTGTTGCTTTACCCACAGAAACATTTCTGAAGGCAAGGGGAATTGAAATAGCTGTGATAATTTCTTATGTGGGAGAAGAAAAATGGCAAGAAGAAGAAAATGTAAATCAGTATCACAATAAATTATGTATGTTTGTGTTGGGGAGACTGGAATTTTGCAAGGGAGGAGAGAGAAAGCTAGGATACAAGTGAAGGGAGACTTGAACTTTTCCCTCTATTTCTTCTGTTTGAATTTTTAGAGTGTGCTTTATTTTATGATCCATAAGTGAAGCAAAATGTTTATTGATAGTACTTTTTCTCAACTGAAATCTGAATAAGAAAGATCATCTTTAGTGGTAAGGAGCTTAAATGTATTCTTTATAGGAAGTTGAGTATTTCATTTGAAGTATAACAAAATGAACTGAGAACAAAATATAAAGCTTACTGACAATTTGGCTATTGATAATTTGTGGTACTTTGATATGTAAAAGAAAATGTCCAGATATCATTTAGCCAGAATGTATTTAAGCAAAAAGTCTTTATCATCTAAAGGGTTTTCTTAATATAAGAGGACAGAATTACCAAAGCCATGCAAACATTTCAATACCAAAAGCATGCAGATATTTCAAGAAAATTCGGATTATGTGGTACAAAAAGTCAGTTGGTTCACAAGACTTTGACTTAGAGTAATTTTAATACTTGAAAAGTTATAATTGTATTTACGGAGAAGAAATGTGCTGTTGTGTGTATTTTAATTTTACTTCCCAGTTTGCCCTTTAAAAATATGTTTTTGTGTTCACATTGGAGACACTGTCACCTGTGCCCTTGACTGACGTAGGTCCCATTTTAGGGGGGCTAACAATTGTAAAGGAGGTGTTGTCTCTCTGGAAAACATGGTGACTTCCATCTATCATAAGAGATTTTCATAAACATAAAAGTATATTTATGTTTATGTAAACTCTTCTGAAGTAGCCTTAGCATATTCCTGCACTGAGGGGAAGATGCATGTGATATCTCTGTCATATTTGTTAAATTCTGCCATTTAGCTGCAACAAAATTTGTTCCATACAACATTGTATTAAAGACTGCTATGAACAGGATTCTACGAACCTGAATGAGGCCACCGTGAATGAGGCACTGACCTGAGCTGTGTCCATAAGGTTCTGGTCCCATCCAACTGAACAAATCCCATGCACCATTAAGGGTTTACCTTAGGAGGCCAGCTGTCCTCCTCCTTAAGTTTCTATATTGACCTTCCCACTTGGTCATTAGCATTAATCCAGGCATCATAGGCCATAAGAGCAATTACACAGACTCCATCTTGGTCTACAAGGATATCACCTAGGACGATGTGTCCTCCACAACATAGCCATGATTTGAATTGGTGCTAAATGTTTCCAGAAACAAGAGGAGTAATCTTTGATCATTTTAGCTAAAGACAGGCAGAAATTTCTTACCAGCTTTTTTAATTGGATGATTCTCATTGTAGAGGTCAGAGCCCTTAGGCTATCCATAAATAACAAATTGGTTATCCTCTCTAGATAGCTTTCTTGAATAACAAGGGTAACTTCATTTTGGAGCAATCTCTACAACCGTGTGAGAGCTATATGAGCTACTTGTGTTATTTCCAAAAACACTTGAAAATCTCTTATGATAGATGGAAGTCACCATGTTTTCCAGAGACAAGCTAACACCTACTTTACAATTGTTAGCCCCCCTAAAATGGGACCTACGTCAGTCAAGGGCACAGGTGATCGTGTCTCCAGTGTGAACTCCTGTCTAACTGGTAAGCCTTACAGTTTCAAGTTCTGTTCAGTAATTGAGTGTGGGGGCGCCTGGGTAGCACAGTCGTTAAAGCGGCTGCCTTCGGCTCAGGGCGTGATCCCGGCGTTCTGGGATCGAGTTCCACGTCGGGCTCCTCTGCTGGGAGCCTGCTTCTTCCTCTCTCACTCACCTGCTATGTTCCCTCTCTCGCTGGCTGTCTCTCTGTCACATAAATAAATAGAATCTTAAAAAAAAAAAAAAAAGTAATTGAGTGTGGTCCTTGCTTTTGCAGAGAACGCCCAGGGGCAGTCACCCTGTCCTGTTTGTGCACATCACCAGCGTGATGGCATTTGTCCATCACATAGAATGAATAAGTGACAGCTGTGGGAATAGGTGTGGAGAATATATCTGAAAGGCGTGTTGATAGGTGTTTTTTGTTTTTGTAAGGGAAGGGTTTGGAACCAGGGCCATCCTTGACTGTTTCCTTAGACTTCTTAGTAATGTTAAGAAAAATGGCAATCAAATTTTGAGTCCTCCATTGAGGAATGGCAGGCCCCGCAGTCAGTTAAATTTAAGTGCTTATAACAGTTTGGGAAGGCCACACCAGGGTGTTCTCATTCTTGAGGAAAGCTCCAGGGATGGTTCTGAAAGACAGTGCTCATTCCTTTTTTCCTGAGAAGCTTCTGTGGTCTGAGGTATTCTTGGTTTCCAGAATTACTGTTTTCCCTCCAGTTACATGTAACTGTGTCCCATTCCAGTAGCTGTAACTCCACCATTTGCCAGTTGTTCCTTCCTCGTACCCAGGCCTTTCATCTGGAAGGGTTGGGTACAAGAGGGACAAGGGCGTTTTTATAAAACTTCCAGAGACCTGTTGTGAGCTCCCCCTCCCAACTTTGGCCCACATGGACCACTATAGCAAGGCTTGGCAACTAACCAAAGAGTTAGTAATTATCTTTTTGATCTAAGACCATATTGATGTAACAAATGAATTCATATCTATAAACCAAAATAAATTTGAATCCCTTGCCTCCTTTTGGCTAAGCAGCCTCCCAGAACGTGTACCAACCAAGCCAGCCTGGGGTTGTCATAGGAAAAAAGAAGAATCATACTCAAGAATGATCAGGAGGAATCCTGAATTTTCAAAACAGTTCTATACAATCTCCTAACACTTTCATTCTGACTCTAATTCAGAAAACAGCTGAGAAGAGATGATCCCTTTCTGAAGACAATTGCATTCATCAACAAAACTGCCTTACTAAGGTGTATGGACCAGAAGAAAGTGAGAGAAGCAGAGCCAGACATTTTTGAGTCCGTTCTGGAGGAGAATGCCCCAATGCTCAAAAATACCAGATCCCAGTAAATTGCAGGGAATGGGAAAAGTCCACTAAATACTTAACTGTCAGCCCATTGTTGAACTGTTTTGTGATAAAAGGCACACTACTGTCGGGTTGGAAGTGGTCCAGAAATATAAACCAAAAATATCACACAGATTACTTTCACAAGCCACAATAGTGTGGCCAGGATAAGCTTATCAGACTGGAACAGCAACACATAACCTGAATAAGTGTTAATAGCAACTTATAACCCCAAGAAGAGGTCAAAGATAAGTTGTAATTAACGTGTTAGGAGCAAGTGCGGGTGATGCTCCATGCTGTGTGGTTTACCTTCCCTGAGAGGCAACTGGGTCAAATTTTGTTAGGACTCAAAATTTGGCATGCAATGGTAGCCTATGCTTTTCAAACAGCATCTTTCACTCTGTACCCAGTTGAATGGGTGATGTGTTACCATGTCTGGTATGATCAGGTAAGCAACAGTGGCAGGCTGGGTAGTGCAGGATTCCGGTCAGTTTCAACAGGAAATAGGTCCATCTCCATGAGTGACCCAGAGGGTTCAATCAGCAGTCACTATTTGTTTCCTTAGTGAGCAGTGCCAAAGAGGGGTGTCATTAATCTTCCAGGCTATACTTTTCCAAGTGACAGTCCAAATAGGCCATGGCACAACCCCAGAGTCAGTAAAAACATAATGAGGTTTACCAAGGGGAGTATTTGTCAGAGCTATAAGAACCGGCTTCAGTTCTGCCACTGAATGGAGTGACCATGGCCATTTTCAGTTCTGATCCGTTGGCCCTGAGGCTGAATGGTTGCAGCTGCCCAGTGGACACTGTCCGATTTCAGCTCAGCCAGACCATCAGTGAAGCAAGCCCCAGCCGGACAGGGAAACTCTGGGAACCAAGGGCCTTACGGAGCCAGGGACTTTGCTGCAGGTGGCGGAGCCGAACAGCTGCCATTTTCTCATGTAGAGCCAAGATGCGTCGGAGGCCAGGCCGGCTGCATTCTTGAATGTACCGTTTCCATTACTGGATCCTTTTCACTTTGTTAGTCATTGAGTCTGAGTCAATCCACCCCAAAACAAATATCAGGTTATAGTCACAGTTCCCCCAGGGGTCAGGCACTCAGCTTCAACAAGAGCCGCAGTAAACTAATAGCTACTTCTCAAAAGAGGCAAAACTGGTAGCTGTGTTGGCAATGAGTGCAAACCCCCAGGGGCGTCACCAAGGGCAGGTTGCCTCCCTTTGCCAGAGGCTCCATATGGCAACACAGTCAGTCATGGAGACTTGTAGCTCAAAGGGATCACCGAAGAGGGAGGGCCCCAGAAGTATTAGTACTCTCTGTACCTGGCTCTTCCCAATCAGAGGAGCCGTTTTGGTACTTAGGAGTATTTGCACATAAGCATGTAAGACACCAATACCAAGGCTACATGCAGCAACTGGAACCCAGAACAGCAGTGCGTTAACACAGAGGCCCCACCACCACGTTCATGCTGACTTCCTTCCCCACTGTGAGCTCTGCCCCAACCCCATCAGTTGAATTTGGGCATCCCATCACCACAGGGGACCCAGTAAAACGGTAATTCAGGTGTTCATACCCACCAGGGCCACAGCAGTGTGAATCCCTTTCCTTCCCAATATTCCCCAAAACACTCGATAGATTGTGGCCTTTCATCCCTTTTGGGAACAGGGAGATGTCACCCCAGCCCTAACCTCCTTTCTCCTTAAAGCAGCGGAGGTCAGTGAAAGCAGAAGGGATGGTCGCGGGGGTGTAGAGAGGAAGAGGACACCACACAGTAAACGAATCACGTCTCAGCGCTGAGAGGCATGGCGGTTGCTTGCAAAAATTTATTTCGATGTCAGGTTCTCACTCTTCGTGGAATCCACCTCATCAGCATTGTAAGCCAAATCCAGGACAATAAGAGCTTTAATACCAGTCAGTGCCCTCTCTGTGGTTTTCCAATGGGACATTATTTCAGGGAAATTTTCCGAAAGGCCCAAAGCTTCCTGAAAGCAGGTAGGGCCCACAGCAGAAAAACAAAAACAAAGCTCCGAGGCCTTTAACCACCATCTTCAGATGGACCGAGGTCGGCGTGACCGACCACAGCAGAGGCTGAGCTGAAGATGACTCAGCTGTTGCTCCCGGTTAACAAGCATCCGGCACAACGCCCTCGTCTTCCAGGCGAAGCGGAGATTGTTCTAAAGATTTGCCTGGTCTCTGCGTGTAGGGATTTCACACCCAATGCAGGTATGCGTCTCTGTTAACTGTTTCTCAAGAGGACAGAACCTTTTGCTCGCTAGTTCAGAACAATTGTTCACACTCATTCAGAGGGGGTGGGCCCAAGGCTGTCCTCCCGCTTGGACCAGAATTAGCAACAAACAGGGCATCATTTGGGTCGTTGTTTTGACCCCTCTCCTCAGCCTATAATCACTTCCCTAAATTCACCTCATTAAGAGGAAATAAGATGGAAGACCATTTATTGTCCAATTGACCATACGATTTGGTCAATATCTTTGCAACCATTTCCCATGGACTTCCTTCAAGTTCTGTTTAACCACCCCGCAAAGCGTTCATTCTTTTCTAGTACGCCAGTATTTCAGAAAATGAGAGAAATTTCATTTGAAATATTGAGTGGACTTCTACAAAAATGTAAAATGTTATTTTAAAGTGTATTTTCTTTGTGCTAACCTCAATGTTATTATGTAGATTACCTTTGTGATTTTATATAGGCCTTTGTTTTGGATTGGTTGTGAAAGACATGTAAGATTTTCATATTGAGAATAGAATTAATGGTTCTATGATAAATAGAGCACATCCTGTTTTAAAGAAATATTTTGGGCAAAATGTCCATAAGAGACATGGTTTTGCCAATAATTTAGTTCGGAGCATCTGGAATCTTTCTTCCTTCCTTCCTTCCTTCCTTCCTTCCTCCCTCCCTCCCTCCTTTCCTCCCTCCCTCCCTTTTTCCCTTCCTTCCTTCCTTCCTCCCTCTTTTTCTTTCTTTTCTTCTTTCTTCCTTTCTGTCTTTCTGTCTTAAAAAGTGATGAGCAAATATGATGCCTTTGCATTTTATTTTAAATTCATTTTTGGGGTGATTTCAATATACCTCGTTACTTCATTTTTTGTTACTCTAACGAATTAATAATTGGGGTTTTGGTTTGATTTGGTGTTTCACTACCTACTCTTACAGGCATAGTATTACTTTAGTTAAAAATCACTCTGTTTTCATTTTCTGTTTCCCTCTTTCTTCCCACCCTAATTTTTTCTAGTCAGTTGTTGGCTTGTCCAGTTGTAACTAGAGATACACTTGACATATTAGTTACTTGACATATTAATTTTGGCCACTTCTGGTATGCTTTCTTTTGCCAATGAAATTATTGAAATTGAAAAATTGGGTGGGGGTGTCTATGAGAGACGGAAGTCTTTCCCCTGGGCATTAAGTATTAAGCCAGTTTCTCTATCACATAACAAGAGAGAAGTGTTAAAACCAAAGTTCACGGCATGCGACTGGCAGAAGCAAATAAATGGTTCCCTTTAAAAATTTCACTTCAACAGCAATAAATCTCTAGTTAAGTCTAAAAACAGGATTTTAAAATGGCAAATGAAGAATATATCAATTTCAAATAGCTGAAATGCTTTTTTTTTTTTTTTTTTTTTTTTTTTTTTAGTTTTCTTAATTATCCTGTGAAATGTGAAGTGTGCTTCAGGGCAGCTGCTGAACATTGTCTTAGTTCTGCCATCAAATCAAAGAGTTTTACTGCTGGAGGGAATTCAGATTATCATTTTACACATATGGAAACCGAGACCCAGAGAAGTTCAGTGACGCACTTCTCGTCCTGAATCGGCAGGGCTCAAACGTGATTGGTCTTTCTGGTGCTCTTTCCACAGTGCTGCAAAGCTATCGCAGTGGTGTTCAGAAAGTATAGCTACAAATTCATGTAAATTTCAAATACTTTAGATTCAGAGCCATTTCCTTTCCTTTGTAGATATTTTATACGCATGCTGCTTTTGGCACCATTTTTCCCGTTTTGCTGAAAGAATGCAGCGGTCTCTCCCTCTGCCTCAATGCAACATAGCAAGCCCAACCTAATTTTTAAGTCATGGTATAGATTTAAAAATTTTTTTCAGATTAGTAACCATTTTTATCAGAGTTCTAATTTCTGAATCCTATAGCCTGATTCAGTCCTTACCTTACTTGATATCTTCCTAGGACTTGACACTGATTAACCCTGATTCTGGAAACGTGAACCCTCCAGTTTGGTTTTTCTAGTGTCTGAGGACTATTTCTCTGTCTCCTTCAGTGGCTCCTTTACTGTGAGCCCCTTAATATGGAGGTTTCTTTTGGTTCAATGTTTCCTTTTTTTCGCTCTCTGAGTGATCTTCCACTTCTGTAGCTCTGGACTGCGAGCTCCGCACCTATGCCTCTCTACCTTCAGCTCTCCCCCTAGACCCACACCAGTGTTTTGAACATCCTGCTGGAGCTCTCCAGCTCCCTGCTGGTTGTCAGGCAGCCACTTACCTTGAATATATTCGAAACAATGCAAAATGTTCACATTGATCAAATGTGTGAGTTGGGTTAAAAAAGAAACCTAATCTCCAAGTTTCTGTTCTCCCAGCTGTAAAATGGGTTTGTTATGAAATTAAATGTGAAGGACCCACACAGCAGTTAAGAAGTATTGCTTCATTGGGGTGCCTGGGTGGCTCAGTCCTTAAGCGTCTGCCTTCAGCTCAGGGCGTGGTCCCGGGGTCCTGGGATCGAGCCCCGCATCTGGCTCCTCCGCTGAGAGCCTGCTTCTTCCTCTCCCACTCCCCCTGCTTGTGTTCCCTTTCTCGCTGGATGTCTCTCTCTGTGTCAAATAAATAAATAAAATCTTAAAAAAAAAAAAAAAAGTATTGCTTCGTTGTCCATTCCCAAACTGCTTCTCTTGTTGTGATCTCTTTTAAAGGACTTTCCTCTACATAATAATGTCTTTGGGTTATACTCTACTCTTCCCCACCTCTCATCATTACACCGCGTCAATTAGCAAATGCTTTCTTGTTCTATCAAACAAGCATCTTTCCATTTTGGCCTTAAGCCAGCCTCAAAGTCTCTGTCTTAGTTCCAGTCTTATCTTGCCTTTGGATGGGTCTCCTTGCCTCCGGTTTCTTCCATCTATTCATTCTCCAGCATGACATCAGAGTTATTGGCCTGCCCCCCTACCTAACAACATCCTGCTGGCTTCCCGGTGTCTTCAGAATAAAATTATTAGAATTTTCTAACTAAGCAGTAAATCCCTTCACAGTCTGGTCCCTACCTCCTATTTTAGCTTTATCTTTTGCCCCTTTTCTCTCTCATGTCACAGTGCACATGAATACACACACACACACACACACACACACACACTCTCTCCCAATGCTTCTGCCACACCCAAATTCCCTTGACATGCCACTTTGTCAAGACTTTGCCTTCAGTATATCATTCCCTCCATCTGGAAGGCTCTCTCCTCCCTCAACTGACAAACTCCTGATAGTTAAGACACAGGTTTTGAGCAACTCAATGCCTCGTCCAGTTATCTTTGGCAAAAGAAGTTGCTCTGTTTCCATGTTTCTATATGGAATCTTTGTATGTTGGTCCTCTACCCATTCCAAATTTTGATCTCAAACGCAAGGGCTAGATATTTGTTTTCCTCCTCAATAGTTAGTACTGTGATTGGTACAGAATAGACACGTGAGAAATAGATCACATAATTATCATTTCCTGCTGACTTCTTATCTAAGATTTTTTTGGATACTCTTTGGAACTTCTTTTATAAGACTCCAGGAATGTGGTCCTGTCTTCCATGTTAGCTTCCCCTGAGGTTAGATTTAATGTTTAGAAAGACAACATTTTGCAGTCAAGATGGGAAAAAACAGCAAACAAACAACAACAAAACCCACCAGTATGCATTCTGCTCCCCACGCAACCTCCAGCAGATATGGGCCATCAAGCAAGGCATTCTTCCCTAAGGAGCCAGGTAGATTCTTCCTTCTCAGCACAGCACTCCAAGAGCCACTATCAACTGAATGAAGTTGGCGGCTCATGGGGAACCTCACTGGGATAACAAGTCATTAGAAAACACAGGGTGGATATCAGATGACCTGAAATTCTGGTCCAGCTTTGTTGCTGACAGCTCTGAGATACATGTGATGGCACTTTATGTGGTGTCTTCCGTGACATGAATATTCAGCAATTAATTGTCTATTAGTGAATGATGATTACTGAGCTATTTTTGCCTCGTTTTCTCTATCCAAACAATAGGGCAGGTAATTTCCAAGCTACTTTTGATGGTTGGTATAAGAATATATGTAACGAGGAATGTGAATTAACTAGGAGAAAGTTTAAAATCATATAGAAAAAAATAGTTTCATTGAGTTAAAATATTATGTACAATGAAGTAGTTAACTTGTAAAACTAATTTAGTATCTTATAGTTGAGTTATAACAACTAGAAAGGTAGGATATACTGGTGCATATTTTTTTAAAGTTTAAATGTATATAAAAACCAGTTGTAAGTATAGTACAAATAAGTTTTTTTTTCTGAACTATTTGCAAAAAAATTGCCAACAAAATGCCTTATCATCCTTTAATACTTTGGTGTGTATTTCCCATAAAGAGGAACATTCTAAAGTTCTATGCTACAACCATAATAAGAAATTCAAAATAATGCATTACTGCTATCCAATCCTCATTAGATTAGATCCCCATTGAGCTTTTGCCAAATGTTCAATTATATCCTTTATAGCACAACAGTCCATGCCAGATCATACACTATATTAAGTTGTTAAGTTTCTTTAGTTGCCTTTGGTCTAGAGCAATTTTTCAGTCTTTCTTTGACTTGCATTACCTTAACACGTTTAGTCCAGCTTTTAGGCCAGTTATTTTTGTAAACTGGATTTTTCTGATATTTCCTTATGATTATATTTAATTCTTCTCGTGCAGAAATATAGAAGTGATGATATATACTTTTCATTGTATCCTATCAAGTGAGTCATGGTTTCAATTTATCTCATTACTAAAAATGTTCACTTTGATCATTTTATCAATATGATTACTTCACTTTATAAAGAATTATTCACTATAAAGTTATCCTTTTCCTTTTTGAAATTAGTAAGTATTTTGTGATGAGGTTCTTTGAGACTCTGGTAATATCTAATTCTTTTTTTTTTAATTATTTATTTTGAAGAACAATGTCAGCTTTATTTTATAAAGTTAATATACATCAACTTTTTAAATTTAAATTCAATTAATTAACATATAATGTATTATTAGTTTCAGAGATAGAGATCGGTGATTCATCAGTCTTATATAATACCCAGTACTCATATCATATACCCTTCTTATTGTCCATCACCCAGTTACCCCATCCCCCACCCCACCCCTTCCAGCAACCCGCAGTTTGTTTCCTGATTAAGAGTCTGTTGGGTTCTAATTTTTCATAAAAGTTTTAATTTGTTTACTTACATCAGAATCAACTCATGGCTTCATATTTTATTCAGTGGGTTGTAACATGTCACAGTAATATGTTGTAAATATTTTTTTGATACTGACATTATCCCAGAATTGGTGATTTGGAGCCTCTTTGAGTTGGCTTTGGTGTCATTTTTATGTGTCCCTTTCATTCTCTGAAAATTGCAATATTTTACAGTTCAAAAAAATATATCAGGCTTATCTTGTACTTTTGTTGCCCAATCTCTGAATCAATCACTTCTCCAAGGACTTCTGGCTCCAATTAATGGAGCACTAGGTAGACTTATTCTTTCGGGGTATTGCAGTTCCCAGGCCCTCAGCGGGGAAAAACTGGGGATAAATGTATGAATATTCATACACACACATTTACAACTATACTTATGTATATTTATGCATAGTCTATATTATGTATTTGTATTGTTATATATTATCCTTATGTAGTCTGTATTATGTCCATATATTTATATTGTATGAATCCATATATACATAAAATTTAGAATATATATGGAATATACATACATATAGAGAGAATACACACACACACACACACACACACATATATATATATAAAATGAGTTTATTCATGTACCTCCAATCCTAATAATAGTGATAGTTCTACTCCTGAGTTGTTTTAGAGCCAGTTTTACAGACTCCCAATTGTAACATTTTCAGAAATTTTGCAAATTGGTTGTTAAACCACCGGTAGCTTGAAAATGCCCACGGTGGGAATCTTTACACCATGGAAATTGTCAAACACTCCCATCTATGTGTCTGATTCACATATTGACAACTGAGACACCCAATTTTATTTTTGAATACAAGACCAGATTTTCCAATGACTTGCTAGGTATCTTCTCACTGATATTGTTGATATCCCATGAGCACCAACTCCAGGGTAGATAACCTGATCATCATTTCCCCTAATTCTACTCCTATTCCTATTGTTCATCTTACTATAGCTAAGAGGGCAGCTTTCCTCCCAGTACCACAAACAAGGAATGATAGAATCCTTTTTTATCTCCCTTTCACCTTAATCTTCCTAAATCTAATCCCCAGGTTCTGTTGAGTGCATCTCTGACCTGTTTCTTATGACCCCTTCTTTTATAATCCCCACTATTCATTGGCACAGCCTTATTTTAGGCTTTTGCATTTCTCTTGCCTGCCCAACTGAATGTTTATCTTTCCTAAATTTCTTACCTTGAAGGAGAGATAGGTACGATAATGAAATAGCTTCTCACTTGTCAGAAACATATTCAAAGTGAAAGTTGTTAGGACAGAGTGATATGGTTGCAGAAAACCTGAGAAACTATGACTTAAATGGTAAAAACAGTTTCTAACCTCACAGAAGAGAGCTGGAGGAAAAGTGTTCTCAGTTTTGGTATAGCTGTCCAACACTATCATTAAAGACCCAGACTTTTTCATCTGTTCACTCTGCCATCCCCAGCATATTGACTTTTTTTCCTGACACTTGTCATTCTATGGTCACAGAATGGCTGCCAGAGCACCAAACAGTGCATCCTCACACCACAGAGAAGGCATGGCATGAGAAAATATCCTCACTTGTCTATCTTTTTTCAAGCATCGTAGTCTTTCACAGGGGCCCAATTCTACCATGGTTACAAAATATGTATTTATTAATTCAATGAGCATTCATTGAATATTATTTTCAGTGTTAGGATAGGGTGCTTGACCACACAGACAGAAATTCCTACCCTGAAGGAGCTTACATTCTAGTGGCACGTCTGTTCCTCCATGAGAGGAAATCTAAATCTGAATTAAAGGAGGTCAGAAGACTTTCCAGAATTACCTTAACTTACTTCCTGCCACTCTGCTTTACTCTTTCAAAAACAGGAGCTGGGTGTTGATTCTGGTGTGTTTTGATTCTGACCTAAATTATATTTTTCCTGGCTAATATTTCTTAGCTTGTGAAATGAACTTGGGCTTTTTCCTACTTTTAAGTACTAACATTTGCAATGCTACTTTTGCATTTTGGGGTTCATTTTGGTCGATTATGGTGTTGAGGCTTTCATAGTCTTGCACTTTGAACAGCCACTCTTCTTTAAATTTAGTGTGTCCCATTTGAGAAGAAACTTATACTCTAAATGGAAACTTTTGCTGTACAACGTGGCTTTGGAAAAGTGCCACAAGAATGTTTTTAGATTGTATAGGACTTGGCAATGAAAATAATTGGTTGAAGAATGACATTAAAAAATAATCTTTGGATTTTGACACCTTATAGAAGAAAAGGGAAAGTGTTATTATATCACTCTTTCTCCATGATATGGTTTTCTTAAAGGAGAACAGTATATGTTTAACTAAATAATAACTTACTCCTTAATGGCTATTTTAAAAGGACATTTTATCAGTTTGGATGCTTTGGAACAGCATGTAATAGAAAACACAGACTCTGTCTTAGTCCATTAGGACTGTAATAACAAAATACCACAGACTGGGTGGCTTATAAACAACAGAAATGTATTCTCACAGTTCTGGACACTGGAAGTTCAAGATCAATGTGCCAGCATGGTCAGGTTCTGGTGGAGATCTTCTTCCGGGTTGCAGACTAATGACTTCTGGCTGTGTCCTCCATTGTGGGAGGGACGAGGGAATCACTCTAGAGCTTCTTTTGAAAGAACACAAATCCCATTCATGAAGGTTCCTCCCTCATGTCCTAATCACCTCCCATAGGTCCCATCTCTTAATATTATCACATTGGGCATTAGGATTTCCACATATGAATTTGATGGGGGAGCCACAAACACTTAGCTTATAGCAGACTCAAACTGAATGAAGAAATAAATGTATTGCTTCACGTAACAAGAAGTCCACAGGTTGGGCAAGCTCTAAGCAAAGTGTCCTCTGCTGTGCAAGCAGGCTGTTGGGGACCCAAGTTCCTTCCGTCCCTTGGCACTGCCATCCCAAGAGCTGGCTGTGGTGTCAGTCCTTATGGCTTCTGATGGCCTCGGCAGTTCCAGGCATTACATTCAGATACAACATCATCAAGAATAATAAGAAACACCGTCTGTTTTTCTGGCTTTTTCTTCTGAGTGAGAAACCTGCCTTAAAGGTCCCCAGAAGACCACCCTCTCACGTGTTATTGTCCAGACTTGGTTCACATGCCTATTTCTAAACCAGTCGTTGGCAAGAGAAAAGAAGTGGGGTTATCATGATTGGCTTTGTCAAATCAGGGTCCATTCCCTAGAGCTGGGGATAGGATCACCTTCTCATGATGCGTGTGGCTCTGTGGGGAGCAGATACCTGAATGAAACTGGGTTCTGCCAGGAAGGAGGAAGTTGGAAAGAAAATGTATGCCCAGGAGGCAACAAAAAGTCCTGGCATACCCACGGTAGTAAAAAACTTTCTTCTTAAGGGGCATCGATCACTACAGTTCATCACCTGAGATATATAGGATTGCTTTCCCCACATGATGTAATTTAATTTGTTATTTTCTTTACTATAGTTACATGAATGTTCCCCAACCTTCAAGAATGGGACACATACCTCGGTGTATCTCTGTGGTAAGTAGTTATCTGGCAGTATTTTTTTTTTCAAGTACATTTCTAAACACTTTTAGCTCTTTTAATCTTCACAACAATCTTCTGAGGTAAGTACCATAATTATCCCCATTTTATATGTGAGTAAACTAAGGCACAAAATGAATTAACTTATCTGTCCAAGGCCACCCAGCTAGTAAATGTATCTTTAACTATTTGGAATCTAGATATTGGTCGGATCCTTTGCCCTGAAACCAATACCATCAAAGTCTTCTAACTACACAAACAGATTTTTGAAGAGTGCAAAATTCTCCTTCGAAGGTTGGAAGTATTTTTAAAAGGTGAAATTTAAATTTATTTTTAGGACAAACTGATGTTGTTAGGAGGACTGCCACGCCAATGGCTTTTTTAGCTATGTAAATAAAACGTGATAGATTTTTCTTTGAAACAGAGGCTTTTTAAGGTAATTTAGCTTCAGGGAGTTACAGTATTATGTAACCATTACATTCCATGCCATAAATATTTGTTGAGTGAGTTCTCTGGGCCAAGGGCCACAGCATGTGCTAGGCTTACAGAGCGGAACAACCAAGATATGGTTCTTGCCCTCATGGAGCTTCCAGCCTATTGTGAGAGACAGAAAATACACTAGTTAGTAAATGTTAACAATATATTAGAAGAGACTTTCCTACTATCTAGGTATTTTGCCAGAAATTCCAAGCCTGAGAAATCACCCATTCTAAAGAAAGGTGCTAATTTCTTGTTCAGATAGGAGAGACAGGGGTTTGAATTAGTGGTGAGTACATCTCATGTGAAACAAATAAAATAAGGTAACAAACTATAGAAATGATTCCTGAAAGTATAGTCTTGTGTAGGGATAGAGGGTACATTCCTCAATCTCATAAAAACCATCTATGAAAAGCCTACAGCAAATATCATTCTCAATGGGGAAAAGCTGGAAGCCTTTCCCTTAAGATCAGGAACACGACAAGGATGCCCACTCTCGCCGTTATTATTCAACGTAGTACTAGAAGTCCTTGCAACAGCAATCAGACAACAAAAAGGGATAAAAGGTATCCAAATCAGCAAAGAAGAAGTCAAAATGTCGCTCTTCACAGATGACATGATACTCTATATGGAAAACCCAAAAGAATCCACCCCAAACTACTAGAAGTTATAGAGCAATTCAGTAATGTGGCGGGATACAAAATCAATGCTCAGAAATCAGTTGCATTTCTATACACGAACAGTGAGACTGAAGAAAGAGAAATTAGGGAATCCATCCCATTTACAATAGCACCAAAAACCATACGTTACCTTGGAATTAACTTAACCAGAGACGTAAAGGACCTATATTCTAGAAACTACAAATCACTCTTCAAAGACATTGAAGAAGACACAAAAAGATGGAAAAATATTCCATGCTCATGGATCGGAAGAATTAACATAGTTAAAATGTCCATGCTACCCAGAGCAATCTACACTTTCAAAGCTATCCTGATCAAAATACCAATGACATTTTTGAAAGAACTGGAACAAACAGCCCTTAAATTTGTGTGGAACCAGAAAAGGCTACAAATCGCCAAGGAAGTGTTGAAAAGGAAAAACAAAGCTGGGGGCATCACAATGCCGGATTTCAAGTTGTACTACAAAGCTGTGATCACAAAGACAGCATGGTACTGGCACAAAAACAGACACATAGACCAATGGAACAGAATAGAGAGCCCAGAAATGGACCCTCGGCTCTTTGGGCAACTGATCTTTGATAAAGCAGGAAAAAACATCCAGTGGAAAAAAAATCTCTTCAATAAATGGTGCTGGAAAAATTGGACAGCTACATGCAAAAGAATGAAACTTGACCACTCGCTCACACAATACACAAAGATAAACTCCAAATGGATGAAAGACCTCAATGTGAGATAGGAACCCATCAAAATCCTAGAGGAGAGCATAGGCAGCAACCTCTTTGACATCAGCCACAGCAAACTTTTTCAAGACATATCTCCAAAGGCAAGAAAAACAAAAGAAAAAATGAACTTGTGGGCCTTCATCAAGATAAAAAGCTTCTGCACAGCCAAGGAAACAGTCAAAAAAACTAAGAGGCAGCCCACGAAATGGGAGAAGATATTTGCAAATGACACTACAGATAAAAGACTGGTATCCAAGATCTACAAAGAACTTCTCAAACTCAATACACAAGAAACAAATAAACAAATCAAAAAATGGGCAGAAGATATGAACAGACACTTTTCCAATGAAGACATACAAATGGCTAACAGACACATGAAAAAATGTTCAAAATCATTAGCCATCAGGGAAATTCAAATCAAAACCACACTGAGATACCACCTTACGCCAGTTAGAATGGCAAAAATAGACAAGGCAAGAAACAACAATTGTTGGAGAGGATGTGGAGAAAGGGGATCCCTCCTACATTGTTGGTGGGAATGCAAGTTGGTACAGCCACTCTGGAAAACAGTGTGGAGGTCCCTTAAAAAGTTAAAAATTGAGCTACCCTATGATCCAGCCATTGCACTACTGGGTATTTACCCCAAAGATACAGACGTAGTGAAGAGAAGGGCCATATGCACCCCAATGTTCATAGCAGCAATGTCCACAATAGCTAAATCGTGGAAGGAGCCGAGATGCCCTTCAACAGATGACTGGATTAAGAAGATGTGGTCCATATATACAATGGAATATTACTCAGCTATCAAAAAGAATGATTTCTCAACGTTTGCTGCAACATGGACAGCACTGGAGGAGATAATGCTAAGTGAAATAAGTCGAGCAGAGAAAGACAATTATATGGTTTCTCTCATCTATGGAACAGAAGAACTAGGAAGATCAGTAGGAGAAGAAAGGGATAAAGAAAAAGGGGATAATCAGAAGGGGGAATGAAGCATGAGAGACTATGGACTCTGAGAAACAAACTGAGGGCTTCAGAGGGGAGGGGGGGTAGGGGAATGGGATAGGCTGGTGATGGGTAGTAAGGAGGGCACGTATTGCATGGTGCACTGGGTGTTATATGCAACTAATGAATCATTGAACTTTACATCGAAAACCAGGGATGTACTGTATGGTGACTAACATAATATAATTTAAAAATATTATTATAATAAAAAAATTTAAAAAAATAAAAGCTTCTTCTCACACTCAGGCTAAAAGGAATCCACCCATTGTATAGTTTCATTGTTTACATTTAGATCTCTAATCCATTTAGACTTTATTTCTGACTGTGGTCCAATTTTATTATCGTATTTTTCAAGTGGCTGTTTGGTTGTCTGAACACAATTTCAATAAAGCTCTATCCTTGTCTCAAAAAAAAAAAAAACAAATAAAATAAGGTAATTATTAATTCCAGGGACACAAGTTATATAAAGAAATGTAATCATGGAGGGGCGCCTGGGTGGCACAGCAGTTAAGCGTCTGCCTTCGGCTCAGGGCGTGATCCCGGCGTTCTGGGATCCATCCCCTCATCAGGCTACTCTGCTGAGAGCCTGCTTCTTCCTCTCCCACTCCCCCTGCTTGTGTTCCCTCTCTCGCTGGCTGTCTCTCTCTCTCTGTCAAATAAATAAATAAAATCTTAAAAAAAAAAAAAAAGAAATGTAATCATGGAATATTACATATCTTGGCTCTGAATAGAGTTTACATATTCGTAATAAGATAAGCAGTAATCATTGAAAAAATACAATGTTACTCAAAAGTACACACATACATAGGGAAAGAAACACAGAGAGTGGAGACATAGACAGAGAGAAAAAAAACAGATCGGGGGAGGAAAGGAAGGAGATAAAGAGGCCGATGGACAGATGGTTAATAGGCAGGTAGACAGATGGAAAATAGGGATGGAAAGAAGGGAAGTATATTGTGTGTGGTAGGAACAGTGACAGGAGGAAGCACATATAAAAGAAAAGGAAATCCACTCTTCCCTACTGAGAAGATGATAAAATCTAAAACCAAAAAATTAAAAAAAAATAGTTAAAAACATGCTATTCAGAGATGTGTAGGTAAATACCAAAATAATCATAAGAACTAAGCAGGGACCACTATTTGTGTCACAAGACTTATAAACTAAATTTGAAATGTTAATAAAAATAAAAATGAACCTCAAGCAAACAACATGTGAACAGTATTGTATAACTGCTAAGACATTTGAATCACATCAGGATTTTAACTCATCAGAATGTTATGGAGAAGTCATGTTTCATTGTCCAGGAGATTCCTCTGTTGTTTTTCCTTCCGGCAATTATCTGAATCAGTATTACAGCTAACTTTTCCAAGTTTGCTCTTACGAACTATCCATGAACCGTTGTGTATGGAGGCCATTTTGAAAGCAAGAATAGACTTGAATTACTTGCACCATTCAGTCACTTAGTAACTGCCAAGTAGGTTCTTGCTGCTATTTAATTGATTTAGCAACGTCAATCCATTGGTCAAAAGAAAATTAGGTTAGTTAGAATTGTATTGTCTTAACCATATTATTTTCAATAGTGTCTAAAAGAAAAACCTAAGTAAAATATGTATGAAATGAATTTCATGTCATTAAAAATCTTAAGCGTAATTGTAATTACAGTTTAGCAGATGACTTCCAGTCCTCAACTGTAATAATCTGGCTCTGTGTCTCCTTTAACTTCATTCAGTTACCTCAGCTGGCTTGTGATGCCTGAAATGTTATCGAAGTGCTCAGCAGGGATCCACGTTTGCTCAGTTTCAGTTCCCATGCATTGGTGCAAAGAAACTTTGTAGGGTGCTGGTGGGAAGTTGTTTTCACAAAGGGCAGTTTTAGATGAGGAGCTGAATTCTGCAGGATAATCATGCCAGGGCAAATTCCAATCACATATTTATGCCATACCCACAGAGTCCCACTCGGCTACCCACCCAAGTGGACACAGTTTTGATCCAGAAGTCATTTTAGAGGCCCTTTTAAGAAATTACTTGTCAAAATTTAGTTATAGAAGTCCTTGAAAATAGCTAATAAAACCACTAACAATGACAGCTAACTTGTATAGGGCATTTCTAAAGAAACATAATTCTACTTTTAAATTAGTCCCTCTTGCCAGTATATTGAAATGCTTGGAATTTTAAGTAAATCATCCTTAGGGTCCCTTAACAATTTCGTACAGATGGAGGGCCACGTGGGTGAATATCTTGCATGCATGGGGATGAGATCCAGATGGTGAGAATGTAGAAAGGGTTGTTTGAAACATGTTAGAGGAGAGCATTGAAACATCAAACACTGTGATTGTAAGCAGTGGAAATAACTGTCCTAAACTCTAAAACAATACAAAAATATGAAGATGTCAAAAACCCATGGTATCTTCATTTAGGTTCTCTGGACTGAAAATATTAGTGTTTTCCGTTAAGAAGAGACTTGCTTGAATATATAAATATATTCATGAAAACATACAAATTAAAAACATACATATGTATGCAATATATATTACATATACAGTATATATTACATATTTATATTATTAAAATATTAATTACATATATTACATTGTGTATATGTGTACATATATGTTTATGTGTGTATTTATTTGTAGATAGGTGTTTTAGAAGACAAATGTCACTAGTAAATGATAGAAAATGTTCATTATTAAACTTTTGTAATTTTTTTAATGCCACCACCAAAGCTACAAGATATAAAAATAAAAAGGATCATCATTTTTTAAACAGATGGGAAAAACACTCTCTGGGGAGATCCAACCAGACTGGTGTTTTGTCTGCACCAATTTTTTGCAGACTATCTGGCATTCCTTGACAAGCTTGGCTTGCTTCCCTTACGTGTTCAACGTCAATATCTATGGGCCACTACATATGTGTTCACACAAGGGTAAAGGCTATGTCAAACATCCACAAATTTGTATGTGTAATTATTTCTATGTGGCATATACCAGCTGCCTTATTTTCCCTAAATTTGAAGTTCATTCAGAAATAGAGGTTTTTCTTATGTTCCCCATGATACACACATAGAAAATAGTACAGAATTTTCCTGACACTGTTTCATGACATTATACATATGTTCAATTACACATGTAATTGAAATTATGTGTGTTTCTAACTGCATGGTTATGGTTATTCCCCTAAAACTGGACATAAGTTTTCAGGATATAAGTTTTCCCTCCCTTGAAATTTTAAATTTTAATTTCTTAGCTGTCATCATGTATTTGTTTCAGAAACAAACACCCTTCCTTTTAAATAAGCACATATTACCTATATCATCTTAGGTCTGTGAAGTTTTAGGGAGATATTTACTACATAGATTCGGAATGAGGTGGTATCCTTTGTGTCAGATGACTTAGCAATTCTGTAACTCAACAGTAATGCTCAAGGTCAAATAGCCTCACTACAATTCATTTAAACACATACTTTAAAAAAAAATAGTGTAGCATGAAGTTGGACCCTTATGTTACATCGTAGACAAAATTAACTCAAAATAGAGCAAAGATCTAAACATAATAGCTAAACTACAAAATTCTAGAAGAAAACATAGGGGAAAGCTTCATGACATTTCATTTGGCAATGGATTCTTGCACATCAAAAGCATAGGCAATAAAGCCAAATATAGATAGATTGGACTATATAAAAATTAAAAACGTCTGTACATCATAGGACATAGTCAACAAAGTGAAAAGGCAACCTGTGGAATAGGAGAAAATATGTGCAAAGTATATGTCTCAGAAGCAGTTAATGTCACAATATATAAAGAGCTACAACTCAACAATAACAAAGACTAAAAATTGGACAAAGGGGTTAGACATTTCTCAGAGAAGATATACAAATGGTCAACAAACCCGTGAAAAGATACTTAACATCACTAGTCGTTCGGGAAATGCAAATCAAAAGTGAGTAATCACCGTATACCCATTAAGATGGCTATTAAAAAAAGCAAGTGTTGGCAAGGACATGGCGAAAACGGACCCTTTGCGCACTGTGGCTGCAAATGTAAAACGATACGGCTGCTGTGGAAAACAGTATGACAGTTCCTCGGAAAATTAAAAATAGAAGTACTTTATGATCTAGCGATTCTCCTTCTGAGTATATAACCAGAAGAACTGGCGAGCAGGGTCTCAGATATTTGTATGTCCACATCTGTAGTAGCGTTCTTTACAGTAGCCAAAAGGTGAGACAACTGAAATATCTCTTGATGGATGGACAGATAAACAAATGTGGGGTATATGTAAAATGGAATATTAAAAGGAAGAAAATATAATAAAAAATTATTATTAAAAATACTGAATCTGTTCTAAATTTTGTGTACATTACATAAATTTATACTTCAATAATACTGTTATCCAATTTAAGCCTCATATAGTTTTAAAATGTAACTTTACTATGGGTGAGTTTCTAAATAAATTCTTCCCAATAAACTACTTTTTTAAAAAAAGAAAAAAAAAAGGAAGAAAATTCTAACATATGCTACAACCTGGATGAACCTTGCGGACATTATACTAAGTAAAATAAGTCAGTCATAAAACAACAAATACTGTATGATTCCTCTTCAGTGAGGCATCAGGATAATCAAATTCACAAAACAAAGTAGAACAGTGGTTCCGCCCAGGGGTGGGAGAGAGGGTAATGGGGAGTTATTTAATGGATGTAGAGTTTCAATTTTGCAAGATGAAAAAGTCTGGAGATGGGTTGCACACCAGTGTGAATATAATTAACACTACTGAACCCTTAAAATAGTTAAGATGGTAAATGTTACATTATTTTTACTGCATTTTTTTTAAACCAGTGTAACAAAATGCAATCAGTTACAATGAAAAAATGCTTTCCAAGGGAGTGATAATCTCTGCCTGTAATTACTGCTGTATATAAGGGAACAGGAGCTGTGATAAGCCTTCCAAAGAAGAGACGTGGCAAGGTTTGGGGGAAAGCAGAAAAGAATACAGTGGGGAAAAAACCTGTCACCTCCGGGGTCAGTCAAACTAAGGTTTGACCATACTAAACATTACCATGCTAAGCCAAGGTTGCTGAACGTTCTAGTTCCTGGGTCCTCTGTCTTAAGGAGAGGCAAATATGTAAATCTTATAAGATTGTTTTGAAGATGAACTGATGTGAGTTTGCTGAGTTCCCAATACACAGCCTAGAACAAAAAAAGTACTAGTATAGTGCTGCTATTACTATAATTATTACTTTCTTCAAATCAAAATGTTTTTGCTTCAAATCAAAATTGTTTTGAACTTTTGGAGCAGCTGGGTGGCTTGGTTAAGCTTCTGACTCTTGATTTCAGCTCAGGTCATGATCTCAGGGTCATGAGATTGAGCCCCACGTCAAGCTCCGTGCTCAGCAGTCTGCTTCTCTCCCTCTCCCTCTCCCCCTATCCTACTGGCATGCATGCGTTCCCTCTATGACATAAATAAATAAATCTTTAAAAATTGCTTTGAACTTTGGAAAAGAAAGTAATAATATACCAGAACTTATATTTAGTAGATAGAATTTTATGCACAAGTTATTGATTCAGTAAAATAGTGAAGAGTCTAAAAAAGTATAAATACATCTCTATAGAGAACTTCCTTAAAGAATAGTTTCTTTCCCTAATCAAATAAGCAAACTCGCAGAAGAGTCCTACATTTACTTATCCACAATGGATAAACTGAAGATAATCAGAAATGTTATAAATCTTAAATTAGTGAATATTGAAAGTTATACAAAATGATCATGAAAATCTGCACATTAAAGTAGAAAGAAGTGATTTCTCCTCTGTGAGTAACTGTTTATAACTCAACTCTGTGGTCTGTCTTTCCTGCCCACTGCAAGAAAGAGTCAGAGACATCCGTCATCCTCTTCTTGTAGAATTCTTACTAATTATTGAAATATCTTATATTAGATTCCTTTGTCAAACACAACATTTGATTACTGAACTGGTATTGATATCACATAGGGACATTCGTTGAGGGCGTATTGTGGAGTCTCTAAGAGAGGGTGTATTTGCAAACGGATCATGGATGCTGGAATATCCAGCCTCGAGTTGGGAGGGAAAATGAGAGTTGTATCTTTTCTGGACATGTTTAAGATTACTCATTTCTTTATCTTTGTACTCAATAAAAATAAGAATGTGATAAAAATCAAAGTCACTCAAAAGGACTTTTTAAAGGTATTAATTTTTCACACTGGCTTTCTTTGTGGTCCTTATATAATGTAACAAAAGGTCTCTCATTTGTATACATCGTAATTCACTTTGACTAAGATGTCCTGAGGAAAAGATTAATTTAATTAAAATGCTATCAGGGCATGACTGCTAAACATATGGTTTTAGACGGCTGACAAGACACTTTGCAGAGGTTGAAATAACCACACCATTAAATCACACATTGACTGATGCATTTCCTCATGGCTACATCTGTAAGCAAAAATGTAAACATCTGAAAACATAAAGGTGACATTCTTGAAACACAAAACTTCTTTCACAGAGAATGTACACTTTCTAAAGTTAATACTGAGGCATCTTTGATCACTACCAGACCACACTGAATGAGAAAGTGAAGTTGTCAAGCCAAGCCTTTGTTTACAGAGCATAATCTAATTACCTAAGGATCAGTGTGGGAAAATAGGCCAGGATCTGACTTGATATCAATGCACTTTTAATACTTCAGACAATCTATTTTATGTTCAGCCTTATGTGTGACTTGACCAAAGATGTTTTTGAAAAGTAGCCCAGAAATCCAGTTTGCCATCCCTACTGTGTCTGTGTATTCATAGCACAGTCACAAATAAAATGACCTACTTCCTACATGGTTTTCTAAGACATATTCATTATGAGTGTGAGCCTCTGAATTCAAGTAGAGTCTTGGCATCAGGGAGACTTCTCAAAGCCAATGTGGAGAGTAAGTACACCATACTTGTTTTATATACGAATTGCCAGCATTTAATAAAGTTCCTGCCTACCTTCTGCACATTTATGTAGGAAGCCAAGAGAATAGGTTGACGTTGGGAAGTCCCATTATCAGGGAAAAGACCAAGGCATGGCTCTGGGGTTCGACATTTGTTTGGACTTCCAACAATATTGTTTTCATTATAGTGAGCTTAAATCAGCATTAGCGACCTTTCTATCAAAGAAATCAGTTCTTAGGCGAATGGCCTATAAATAAAATTGTTATATGGCGGAATAATAGGAGCATATAATGAAACTTGGTTTCCAGCCAAACAAACATATGGACATTAAAAATTTAAAAAAAAAAGAGGAAAATGTGTACTATATGGGTCCCGTGTGGGATGATTGAAGTCATCCACTAGCGTGTGTGTCTGGATTCTATCCATTTAGGAGTGCAAGATTCTTTCAGGCAGGGGACTGCTCTTACTGTCTAGGGTGTTGGACGTGAGAAGATGTGGTTTCCTGCGGGGAGAAAAAAGGGTGAGGCAAAGTTTTCAACAGTTACCACGGTTTTGTTCAACACATTTGATCGGATAACGGGATACTAAGATTCAAGACATTGCCAGATTAATAATTACAGCAATCACTGTTACCTCAAAGCAAGTAATGATGCCTCTATTTTGTTTGAAGGTTTATCTTAAAAATACCTGCATGGTTTTAGTTATCTACATCAGGCCTCCTCTTAATTTCATACATTCACTTATAGACATTCATTCATTCATTCAAAACCTTTATCGAACACCTACCATTAAGGCAATCTCCTAATAAATAAAAAAATATCACTTTATGAGTCTCCACCAAAATAGTCCATTCATTCATATAACCCTAGTAACAATACCTAGTAACATATGCTTCCAAGCTTCCCTAGTCTTCTGTGATAGTGTAAAGTACCAAAATATTGAACAGAATTATAGTTGAATAACCCACTTGAACTTTCTATGAACTTTAAAATCAAGGAAATGCCACTTGAATATAGGAGAAAGCACTTTTTAGTTTTTTTCTTTTAACACCTAAAACTATATGGGTTCACAGAAAATGCTATATAGAAAGTAATGCTGTGTTAACTGAGTATTTTGAACATAGAGGAAATTAGTGGCTAAAGCAACATAAAAAATCAGGTTAGCACAAATGGATACGTACACCCATTGGGAATTCCCTACTACAATTGAGGTTAAGAAAATTTTGAGTGAGGTATTATGCTACATAAATCATCAGTGGAACAAAATACGTATTTTATAAGCTTCAAATTTCATTATTTTATATTTTCTTTCCAGTAGGACAGAAAATTATCTTTTTTTTCCCAAGTAACATTATTTTGTGGATTTTATTGACCACACTGTAGCTCTTTTCTTTCTTTTTTTTTTTTTTTCTTTTTTTAAGCTGTTGCTCTTAACAAAGACTCAGACCTTATGTGTGGGAGAAAGAAGTGGTAGGGAGAAGCTAAGCTTACTACAGTTACCAAAGATTGTGTCGACACCTTTTATTAGATGATGGGGTATTGTGCTTCGTGACATTGACAGTATTAGTAATTACAACATATGGCTTTATCAGAGCAGTGGTGATGTCTCTGTTTTATATAGAGTTATATTAGTTATCTTCCTGTTGGGTCCAATTTGACCATAAACTTTCTACTACTCTTTTCTCTCTCTGCCTTCTGTCTTCCCCTTTCTTTCTCTGTCTCCACCCCCACCCCACCCCACCCCCACCCCCGGCCCGGCAAGATTTCAGCTTAGTCTTCGTTTCCTCCATGAAGCTTTGGAGCACCAAGACTGAATTGGGCTTCTTCTGGGTTTTCTCATTACACCTGTACTTCCTCCTTCATTTCACCTGTGTTGTAATTCCTTGCTTAATATTCTGTGCACCTGCCCAGCCACAACACCCCCATTCCTCACAGTGTATGCTGTATTAGGGCAGAACTATCTTATTTATTACTTTCTCCCCAGAATCTATCACAATTCCTTACACATAAAAGTTGCTCAACATGTATTTACTGAATGGATGAACTGAGTGAATGAAAAATGAATGAATAGAGGTATGAATGAGAATCTGTAGACCTGGCTTCTAGATAATGTTATTAACTGTATGGCCTTTGGCAAATCACTCCCATCCCTCTGCCTTAGCTTCCTCAAGTTCAAAATGACAGCAGCAGACAAGATGATTTCTAAAAACTTGACCGACCTCAGTGCATTTGTTTCTGTGATGAACGCTTCAGAGTACTCCTCCCTTCAGAATACCATTTTGTTTGCCTGAGGAATGTTGTTCTGGACTTCATGTGCCATGTTGAGGAAGAATTGCTTCCATAAGCAAATTTGTAGCTAATAACCCAAATATAGAGCATTTGTTTAGCTTTTGAGGCAAAATCTTGAACTACTGCAGACTTAGTCCATACTATCCGCTATACAATGTTGAGAATATCACAGAAATTCAGTAAAATAAAATAAGGTCCTATTTTACCTATACCAGCACAGATAAATAACAATGTAAACTTCATCTCATTTAATTTTTTATTAGCCATTTAAAAAATAAGCTTAATATCAAACAAGACAATTGGGGTGCCTGGGGTGCTCAGTTGGTTAAGCGTCAGCCTTTGGTTCGGTCATGGTCTCAGGGTTCTGGGATCGAGCCCCACGTTGGGGGGGTCCCTGCTCAGTGGGGAGTCTGCTTCGCCCTCTCCTTCTGCCCCTCTGCCCCCAACTTGTGCTCTCTCTCACTCACACTCCCTCTCTCTCAAATAATTAAAAATCTTAAAAAAGGCAAAATAATTGGAGTATGAAGATGAATGTATAATCTCATTACCATTATCTAGATAAAAATGTCCTAGTCATTGTCTATACAAATTCAAACAGAAATTAAAGAAGAGAAAGAGACGAATATGGCAGATGTTATATGGAGTCTAGAGTGAATAACCTTGAGAAGGTGTTCAAATATGTGTGGATTATGTACAGATGAGGCTCTGGCCCAGGAAAGTAATCCATCAGGAGAATTACTTTATCTTTTTATTTGTGTCTTAACTGCTGTGTTCCTGGCCCAGCCAGGAAGACTGTCAGATAATAATAGCTAGCATTCATTCAGAGTTTACTATGTGTCAGGAACCATGACATGAAATGCATTATTATTTCCAGTTGATACATTAGGAAATTATAAAATAAGTGGGAGTACAGAGAATTGAATAGAAGCTATCCGCATAAAGCCCAGGCACACGGTTACCATGTGTGTTGCCTCTGCTACCTACTTGCTCTGATTGTATTTCCAGCATTCAACACAGCTCCTGGCACTTAGTAAGTGCTCAGTTTCTCTGTGTTGAATTAGTAAATGAGTAAATAGATGACTAGATGGGATTCCAGAAGTAGACAGAGAGGCCAGAAGTGTGAAGCCAGTTTGGGGAGTTGGTCAAGATGGCAATGAAGTTCCCTTTATCAGAGAACCACTATTTTTCAGTATAAAAAAAGGATTTTGTCACAGAAGTGCTTTTGCGACTTGCAATATGGACCATGTGTGTGTGTGTGTGTGTGTGTGTGTGTGTGTGTGTGTGTGTGTTTTCTTATGCTAGCACATGTAATAATCTTAAAATGATAAAGTCTAAACTTAAAAGTGAGATTTACATATTATATTCCAATTTATAGCCAAACAAAATGTGACAGAATATAAACTCCTGACAGGTTAGGATTATAATGGAAATCTTGGCAATTCTTCAAGTATGCTTCTAGAATACATCATAATATTTTAACTCTTCATACTTAGGCCTGGAATAAAGTTAACTTACCACATTTTCCCCATAGGCACTTAATCCAATAATTATAATTAAATATGTTCAGTTGCTCATTTTGATATGATCACTGGGCTTTTCCTTACTCACCAGACAGTAATCAATGGATTGCAGAAGATTCGTTAAGATAAAATATTTTTTACTAGGGCAAAGAAAAGGGTCACAATTTTTCCAATATCATTAAGCACTTTTCAAACAATGACTCCAAGTGGGAAAAGACAATTTGATGTACTATAAAATCTTTAGGTCCTGGTTTTGAAACATATGGAAAAATATAAACTGGATTCTGTAACATACTGCACTACAGTTGTGTGTTGGTGTGGTTTTCATAATGCAGTTGTGAAAGAATCACTGCTGGAAAACTCTGATATTACTAGTTCCTTTGTATATCTTTCTGGACCTAAGAATTGGCAATGTTAGGAAATTAGTGAAATGTGCCATGGAAACAGCCTAGAGGAAATAGAATTTATAAATGCGTGCATATTGAAACTATGTGTTTTTAAACAAGTATAGAGAAACCCTTAGAATTATCAAGGTATAACTTCAAAATGAAACTGTTCATGACATAATGGTAGACCTAGAATTTTACATGACTTTAAAAGATTTCCTGCGAAATGTATCTGAGCAAAAATTCATTGTACAGTGGCACAACTATGCCCCAAGTGCTTAAGCTGGGATATGTTCACATGCACAAATTCATAAGTGTATTTGCGTATAGACTAATTATTGTTTCCATTTAAGGTTATTTGAAAACATTGTTAAAATATAAACAGAACTATAATATCAAGATGGAAATTAAGTGAAAATAACTTTTTGCTCTCTATGATTTTAAATTATAGAAGCCAAATTCCCCAAACTGAATATTTCAGAAGTAAGTCCTTATAAATTTTATTGTTTTCCAATGAATTGTACTCAATAGTTCAAGTAATATTTATTGGATACAGAGAGAAAACTGGTTGACCCTAAAGAACTTAAAAAAAAATGATAGTGTTTTGTGGTAAGACTGCTTAGATGTTTCAAATTCTGTTCTCTCTTCCTGTTCATTAAAGAAGATTACATAACCCTTCCCCAATGAAATGTGGGCATCAGTGATGTTCATCACTTCTAGGCCTGATCCTTAGAATGTGCCTTAAGATCTTTCATGATGTTGACATAACTGGAAGTGAAGATATCCATGATAGTAAATCACAAAGATAGGAGAATCCTGGATCCCTGAGTTTCCTCTTAGAGGACAACTACCAAGGAGAACTCGTTGAACCTACATAAGACTCCGACACAAGTGATAAGTGTGATTTTATTGTATCATCCATTGAGGTTTGGAGATGGTTGATTATAACAGTCTAGTTTTAATTACCTTGACATACAGAAAAGTTTGTATCAGGTGGGGTTGATGGTGAAACAAAAGCCTAAATTATAGGGTTACTTAGTATAGCAATTGGACATGAGCTTTGCAGAAACAAAGCAGACAGGATGGCTAGAAATTTGTAGCGTTCTTGAGCTGTAAAATCCAGTTACATTTAGAACTCGAAGAATAAAAGATGGGACTTTTGAGCCACGTTGGTTCAGTAAAACTTTTCCATTTCATAAGGTGGCTAATAACTGTCAATAGAAGAGATCATTGCTTACGATCTGAAACAAATAAGCAAACAAAGCCCTGAATTTATTGCTTGTTAAGAAGAGGAGAGCTATACTTGTAAGATATGTATAGTCCATGAGCAGAGACTGGCCTCAGGTACACAGGATTTGGGGAAGCCAGGAACTGGCAGGCTTTCAGAAACAGAAGGTGGAGATTGATCTTTAGTTATAAAATGAATAAGACTGTTGTTGACTGGCTTTCAGAAGGGTGTGCACTAGAGCGAGGGTGCTGTTGATTGGCTTTCAAAGTATGATTACAGATGCAAGTTTGTCATTGATTAAGTAGGATGGATTTAAAACCAGTTCAAGTTGTTACTCCTTGCTTTGGCCAGAAAACAATTCATCTTTTCTTAGGGGATTAGGAACTTTTTATTTGGGGGCTAAGATGAAATTTTTAAAATATGGTTTTCACATTCATGGTTTCCTGTAGTCCTAAAATAATCACTATTAAGTTGAGAGATAAGGGCATCAGAAAGAGGAAGTGAAGTATAGCAATCTAAGGACTTTATCTGGAAAAGAACATTAGGTATGGTTATTGACAAGTTCCACTGAACTAGGACCAACTGAATATAGGTCAAATAGGTCAAAAGCTTACTAATTTTTTTTTTAATTTTTTAAAATTAAATTAAAATTTTTTATTACTATGTTCAATTAGTCAGCATATAGTACATCATTAGTTTTTGATGTAGTGTTCAACGATTCATTAGTTGCATATAACACCCAGCTCTGGGCCACAGATTCCCATACAGCCATGTTTGCTCTGACCCTCTATAGAGAAGCCTACCAAGTTTCTGCAGGAACTGGATTGCCAGAGAACCATGAACATGGACTTGCATCAACCCTAGGCTTCCCCTAATGTCTACCTCCAATAAGTCCAAGGAGAAAAATAGACCACGAAGAACATACTGGAGAGCAGAGCCAGGGGCCATGGAGAACAACAGACAAAGTACCCCCTTCCAGCGAATGGAAGCAGGGTCTATTCAGAGAACTTTGAGTTGGGACCTTCACAATGCCTGCCTTGCTGGATTTCATCATTGCTACGGAATAGTAATTGTCATGTACCTTCCGCTCTTTCTTTCTTTTCTTTTTATTTTTTTTTAAAGATTTTATTTATTTATTTGACAGAGAGAGACACAGCCAGTGAGAGAGGGAACACAAGCAGGGGGAGTGGGAGAGGAAGAAGCAGGCTCTCAGGGGAGTAGGGAGCCCGAAGCGGGGCTCGATCCCAGGACCCTGGGATCATGCCCTGGGCTGAAGGCAGACGCTTAACGACTGAGCCACCCAGGCACCTCACCTTCCGCTCTTTTTTTACTGAATGGGAGATTTTAATTATGGTTTGCCAGTCTCTGCTCCATCACTATATACTGATTGAGGGCATGTAGTCCCCATAAAATTGATCCCAAATGAGTCTATCTATAAAAACTGTTAGAAAATATTACCGTAGAAAAAAATATGAATACATCCATGAGGAAGAAGAGGGATATAACAATACATTAAGGAAATAAATCAGTAAGGATTTGTTGTCAAAACTAAGTATTGCTGTAAAAACAAATTAATATAGTTCTCAAACTAAAATCTCATGATTTTCACCAGTTATTTAGAGATGGACAAGTAGCAGTGGAAATTAAAAGGGAATTTGGCAGAACAATTTTTTGTTGCATGTACAGTTTTTCTCCATCAGATCTGCAGTTTGGGACTTTATACTGTGAAAGCATCTAGTCCCGTGTGGACTAAGGAGCACCAGTGTGGGTCAGACCAGACATCTGCAGGTGGGGCTAACCCGGCTGTGTCACGTTTTAGCCCTCTTTACAAAAGCAATCAGGGACAGAGAAGAGAATTGATGGGACAGTGTGCTGGCCTCTTGGAGTCACATACTTTGACTTCAGGCTTTGTGCTCCCTAAACATATGGTCCCAAAAGGGATCTATACTTATTAATTACATGTGGTCTGATCACAGCTTTGGATTTTAGAGAGGTAAGGATTGGCTTCATCCACTGCTATGAACCAAATGTTTATAATCCACCCCCCAGATTCATATGTTGGAGTCCTAATCCCCCATATGATGGAATTTGGAAGTGAGGCCTTTGGGGGGTAATTAGGTTTAGATGACGTTATGAAGGTAGAGCCTCACAATTGTACTAGTGTCCTCATAAGAAAAGAGATCAGACCTCTCTCTGTGTCTGCCTCTGTCTTTCTCTGTACCTCTGTTTGTCTCAGTCTGTCTCTCTGTCTCTTCTCTGTGAGGATAAAGCAAGAAGACAGACAGCCATCTATAAGCCAGGAAGAAGGTTCTCACCAGAATTTGCCCATGCAGGCATTCTGAACTTGGACTTGTAATCCCTAGAACTGTGAGGAATAAACTTTTGTTGCTTAAACCACCTATGGCTTGAACTCTAGAATGTGCTACAACAGCCCAAGCTAACTGAATACCCATGGAAGGCTGATGGATTTTATTTACAAACAAATAAAAATTAATGGAAATGTTTGTTTTTTAGGATTGGAGCAAAGAAACAATAAAATTTGTGCAAACCCAGAAGCAAAGGGGAAGATTGAAAAGCCCGATGTCTGGAACCCTATTTTCTAGGAATCAATTTTGATCATAAAATGAACAAGAAATAGACTGTCTTCAGACTTATACTTTTGTGGCACCTGAATGGTGCAGTTTGTTAAGCCTCTGACTCTTGGTTTCAGCTCAGGTTGTAGTCTCAGGGTCGTGAGATGGAGCCCCAAGTCAGGCTCCAGGCTCAGCGTGAAGTCTGCTTGATTTCTCTCTCTCCCTCTGCCCACACACTCCACCCCCGCTCTCTCTTTCAAATAAATAAATCAATTTAAAAAAAAAAAGACTTATACGTCCATCTTACTATCAGAAAGGAGCAATAGAGCAGTAGACTGAAAGCATAATGAAGGAAGACCAGCTTCATTAAGCTAGAAGAAGGAGATTTCCTTAGGAGGAATGTTGAGATTTTTAGGCCAGTGAGGCAGATATAACAAAGCAAATGATATCTGATAGTATGGGCTGGAATTTTGGAAAGGGAAAACATACCCAGGTGTAGCTACTTAAAAAAATAAAAATGTGGGGAGGGAGAAGACGGATTTTAATTACTCCTTTTTCAGAAAGAATGAATCAAGGCTCAAAGAAATTTACCAGAAGAAGACAGGCAAGATCTCAGAGACCAGACTGAAATGAATTCCCCTAGAGGAACCATCATCAGGAAGCTAGTGATAGGCAACCTTATAAAGTTACTGGTAGAGTCAGTAAGTGCAATTGGAAAACCAGCCCTTGAAGATTAAACGTTGTTAAGGGACCTTTGTGGTGACATGGTGATAGTAAGGGGGAAGCAGTTATTGCTTATGCCTCCAAAGAAACAGACCCAAAAAGAAACATACAGGAAGACACAGGGAAGTAAAAACACCACAAGGCAAGCCAGGCAGGGCAATGATTCACAGAGTGGGTCTAGGTTAGAAGTGGGTCTGGTGGGAGGATACCTCCTGAATAGAATTACCCAACTTCTGCCATTAACGTAGCATAAATTATTTAAGCCCTGGAAAATTCCAAGTTAGAGAAGGAATTCTGCCTTGTGGAGCACATGGTGGAGGGAGAAGTCCCGAGAGGCAAGGCCTCAAAAGCATCAAAAGCTCTTTCAATGAGGGACGTGGGAAAGGGGATTCCCCAGCTGATACATTTTCTGTGGAGAAAATGTCCCTGAGAGTCTTGTTTTACTGTTCCTATAATTCCATACAGAGGCCACTAGAACAGCCATGATACAGTTCTTAGAAGTTTTATTTGCCATAAATATATTATTCATTCGTTCATTTAGGTTTAGATCTTGAGAGAGCTCTTCAGTATCACTTTACAGTTTCAGAATCACAGGGTAAAAAGGGGCAATCAAGTTACAACTTGGAAGCATTTGAATTCACTGGGTAGAGAGGATTAACATCCCAGGATGTTTTAGATCGCTCGACTTCTGGAGTCCTAAAGGAGCTTCAGCCATGCTCAGCTGTAGTTGCTGAGGGAATCCCAGTTCTACCCAGGTGCTGGAGTGACAGTGATAAATTGGTGGGGGGGGGGGGAGGTGATGGTTTTCAGATTTAATGATTGTGAACTTACATTCCACTGCATTTTAACTTAGAGCAAGGACATTTTTACTTCAATTATTTCCTGAAGATTTGATAACAGAATAAACTTTTTACTCAAATTCGAGGCATGTCTATGTTGATTGGCTGTGTAGAACCAGAGAATCCATTATTGCATCATCTTGTTTTACGCCTTGGCTCTAGCGAGCTGTATTGAACTACATAGCTCAACAGAATCTGAGATAGGGAATAAAGACAGAGTGTGCATCCCAGGATAGAAGCAGTCTTGGAGTTAGTGTGATTAGTACAAACTTTGACCCATGTCAGCGCTCCCTGGTAACAAAATCTGAACCACACACTGTAAAATGAGGTGCATACACAAGAGGAGTTAGGGGTTCATGAGGACAGGAGCTGGACTATCCTGACGAAGTGTGTGTGCGCATGCGTGCGTGCGTGCGTGCGGTGGCGTGGTGGCTAGTCATACCTCTGGTTTATTTTAGGTTTAATGGTTAAGAAAAGAAAGTGCCAGAGATTGTTGAGAAGAAACTGCTTTTCCCTCTGCGTCCTGGTTCAGGGAAACACTTCTGTTAGCACAGCACTTTGGGCACCTTGCTCATCTCTTATTTGCTCCTGAAGGAGGCTTGAGTGATCTAATTGGTGGATGACATCCATGGTTGGTATTTGTCAATTGAATGGAACTGATCCACACTTGGGTGAGCCCCCAACCGATTTGAGGCAGGAATTCTACTCTAGATCTGGATGTTTCCATAGGCAGGCTAGCCCAAGGTCTTGAGTTGAAATGGAGGAGCAAGTCCCTTTCATCAAGCAATCTAAAGTCATGTTATCCAATTGGCCTTATCAGGAATAAAGCTGATATTTTCATCTCCATCTGGGTCTGATTTCTTAAATGTATCTGAACGTGAGAGGGAAAGAAAAGAGTATTATTTACTGCTTCCCTGAACACCAACCCTCCTCCCTATGACTCCCGTGTTACTGCCTCAGCTTGGGATGACTGACAACAAAACTCCCTTCCTTTATGCAAACGAATGCCTAACTTATAAGTAGGCTTAACCCTAATTTACATTTTTGATAAAGTGAGGCACACCTAGGTCAGAACTCGGGGTCCATCGCGATGTGATCATGGGCACAGTAAACCATCTTCCCTGACCTTGTTTCCTCTCTAACAGGACTGTATTGATTCTTACATAAGACCTATTTTTAAAAAGCAGCTAACAGCAGGCCCAGTACAAGAAATGTTCAACAATAGATTTTTCCTTTTGAATAATAAGTGATAACTTCTTAAGCAAAAGCAAATTTTTGAGATACTGTGTCACACTTTCTAGGACATCAGAGCTGGTAAGTATTAATTCCATTTAGTTCAGTCTTTGCCCCTGAAGAACGAGTAATAGAATCCAAACTAAAGAAGTTCTGCTTTATTTGTTAAATAAAAAAGTGCAATGTAAAAATCTCATAAAGGAACATCTGTCAAGTGAAAGTCACACGGTCTTTACTTGGGAAAGTTCTAGTTTGTGCTCCATTATTTATGGTACAGGTTTAAGATCATGTTGGGTGGCCCAGCTGTTCCCCCTGTGCATTAGGAATGTCAGGCACCACAGACTTCTTAAATCCAAAAGCAATAGCTCTTTCCCTTATGATCCAGCTCAAGATGGAGTAGAGTTGGTTGGACAAAAAGTTGAGTGGGGCCATAAACCAAATCTGGGCTTTGCTTCGTCTAGTTTGCCTGTTTTTTGTGGTTTATAGTGTGATTGGTAACCAGGAAAGCTCCATATAACCAGCTCATTGCATCTGGGTTAAGATGTTTGCAAAATTATAAACATTGGCAACAGCCTCAGCGGAGGAGGGGCACCATGTTTACTCAAGAATGTGGCATGATAGTAATCCAACTTCTGGCATATGATTTATTTTTTAAGGCCAAAAATCAAATGACCCATGTTAGAAGGCTTTTATTGAAGCCTCAGGCATGTAGTGCTTATTTGATTTTTAGAAGAAATCAAGGAGACATGTAGGTGAGTAAAGGGGAGAAAGGGTAGAGGGTTTAAAAAAAAAGCCTCTTGTTAACATGAAATCAATTTTAGAGATTTTTTTCTATCTCTGAAAGAGTGATATCACTGGACCCAATGATAGTCTCTCTATAAAGAAAACACTATACCACTTCTCAAAGTAATTCTTAATATGCATCTAAAGTTTCATTGTTAAAGAGTCAAATTTTCCAAATCAGAGAAAAGTATTACTTCATGGCTCCCAAGTTTCCAATCACTTACCATATGAAACATTGAAGTTTAAGAGTCGAGTGGTCCAAGTGAAAAGCATCTGTTTGATGTCGGCAAGGTCTCTGACAAATGCAGTGTTAAAAGACTCTTTGTGCTGCTCTTTGAAAATATATCACTTTATAATAAATCTCTGGGCTCTGACACACTCAGTGATGAGGTTTGCTTTATAGACTCATGCAGGAGATCTGTGCGCGCCCCTGGCTCTCTGTGAGATGAGAGAGGCAGATTTGAAAACCTAAATTAACCGACGGCTTTACGTTTAGGTGCTGACCTAAGTATCTATATTCTTTACATTTTGAATACACATTCTCACACCAGTGAAAGCTCCTGGCCTATCCAACTTCATGTTTCTTCTCCATTTCTGGAGAAGAAGATACCAAATTGTAAAAGGTGCACGGAATTAAAGCTGCTGAAATGTTAACGATGGAAGTTGCTGAGGCCACGTCATTCTGGCCCGTGAATTCGGACATTGTGTGATTATTTCAGCCACTGTGGGGGCTGGTCGATTTTGCACGGGGAAGGAATTCAATGTAGAATATTCGATTTTGTGTTTGCTTCGGGGCATGAAGGCCACTTAGTAAAAATGGGTATTTTACTCAACGTTGAAGAGTATTGTGATTGAATTGAAGACCTAAAAGTAACACACTTTTTAAAAAAAGATTTTATTTACTTGTTAGAGAGAGAGAGAAAGAGAGAGAGAGAGAGAGAGCGCATGTACATGAATGGGGGAAGAGCAGAGGGAGAAGTAGAGGAGGAGGGAAAGAATCCCAAGCAGATTCCCTGCTGGTCATGAGCCCAGTTCAGGTCTTGCTCCCACAGCCCTGAGATCATGACCTGAGCAGAAATCAAGGGTTGGACTTGTAACCGACTGAGCCACCCAGGTGTCCCAAAAGTAACACACTTCTTTAGGAAGATTGTATTATATGATCACTCTAGAAGCTTTAGATAACACAGAAAAGCACAAGGGAAGTGAATCCCTCTGCTAGAAATAACCACTTTGACATATATTGATTTCTCTCTCTCTCTCTCTCTCTCACACACATACACACACACACACATTTATATGTTTGTCTTTAAAAAAAATAACATAGACTCCTTCACATATTGTTCAAGGTAGTAGTTTTGTCAGATAATGTCAGGAACACCTTTCAGTTTCCCTGTGTGTGGTATGTGTGTCTACACACACCTATGTTCATTTTAATGGTTGCGTAATATTCCATTATATGGATCGTCACAATGAAACCATCACCCAGCCGAATAGTTAGATGATTACCGATAATTTAGGTGTACCGTCAGGTTGCTTACATATTTTATTCCCATTCCCTCCCACTAAAAGAAACCACTATAATGAGGTTTCTGGGTTTATATCTATCTCATTTTCTTACGTTAAAAGAAAAAAAAAGCCTACACACACACACACATGAGATGAGCAGGTTCAACATGTGGCTTATTTTTTCTGGTATCTGGCCTTTATAAAAACGGCATCATCTTACTTGTGGTCTTTCTTATATCACCTAACATTACTGCTTTTAAGATTCATCCATATTATTGAGTGTAATTCATTCCTATGAAATATATTCTGTGTGTTAAAAATACCACTGCTTATATGCATTCTGCTGTTGATAGACATTTGGGTTATTAAGGGATTTGTGTGTGTGTGTGTGTGTGTGTTGTTCTTATGAACACAACTGACATGAATATTCTTCGTCATGTCTCCTGATACATGCACAAAAATATCTATTGTGATCCAGAAAATACCAGATCATAAATTATGCTAACGTTTGGCTATTCAATAAAATGTCCATTTTATTCCTGAAATGAAGTGTACCCATTTCTACTCCCATCCGAGGTCCATACAAGTTCATGAAAGTTGTGGTTGCTGCATATTCTTACCCACACTGGACGGTTGTGGGTTTTTTGTTTTTTTGTTTTCATTTTAGCTATTCTTGTGGGGGTGTAGTGGTATGGTGTTGGGCTTTAGTATTTCTCTCGTGACTAGTGAAGCTGAGCACCTATTCATATGTTTATTAGACATTTGGATATTTTCTTTTGTAAGATGTCTGCTCATATCTTTTACCCATTTTCTACGTACTTCATACTCTGTTTATTCAACTGTAGGAATGTAATAACACATTCTGAGTTTGCTGTTGAATCAGTTGGTGGAAAATATTTTCTCCCTTCCTCTGATGCACCATCCTATTCATTTTATGGTATCTTTTGAGGAACAGAAACTCTCAATTTTAATTTAGTCCAATTTGTTTTATGTTCCTGTTATAGCTAGCATGTTCTGTGGAGCACCAATTGTGTTTAAGAAATATAGCTGCCTAGTCCAAAGTCACCAAGGTATCTTCCTATGTTCACTTCTGAAAGTTTAGCTCTATTACCTTTTATTTTGTTTATTTTTTTATTTTTTGCTCTCTTTTTATTTTTTATTTCTTTTATTTTTTTAATAATAATTTTTATTATGTTACCTTTTATAGTTAGAACTACATTTTATCTAAAATTGATTTTTGTGTATGGTGCAGGATTCATGATTCACATTTTTTCCATATAAATATTCGATTTACATAGCATCCTTGACTGAAATAACTATGCTTTCCCAGCAATCCCCTCTTACCCTTGTCATAATCTGGTGACCATATATATGTGAGTTTGTTTCCTTCTCTTCTATTGGTCTATTCTCACATCGGTGGCTCAAAATATTAATGTTATTTTATAATAGGTCTCAAGGGCTGGTAGTGGTAGTCTTCCAGCTTTCTAGTTATTCTTAGAGTTGGACTTGTTTATTGCAGGCTCTTTGAATTTCCTTATAAATTTTAGAAACACCATGTCAGTATCCACAGAAGAAGTTGACATTGTGACTGGAATTGTATTGAAGTTATAGTTCAACTTGGGAAGAATAGATATCATTACAATGACTTTTGCTTTTAATGAACATGGCATATGGTCTTCAAATTATTTAAGATAAGTTTCTCTCAATAATGTTTTGGATTTGTTTAATTTTTTTAGTTTTTAATGTAGAGGTCATGTATATTTTTACTATACTTATTCAGTGATGTATGCTGGGTTTGGATGGAAATGTAGTTTTAAAATTTAATTTTGCATTTGTTTGTTCCCAGTAGATAGAAGGATAATTGGTTTCTATTGATCTGGTATAAAGCACACTTGCAAATCTCCCTCATTAATTCTAATAGTTTGGTTTACATCATTTGGGTTTTCTATATTTAAAATCATTTTGTCTCCAAAAATCGCAATTTTATTCCTTCTTCTTCAATTCTTATGCCTCATTTCTGTTCTCGCATATTGCACCAAGGAGGACATCCAGATCATTGTCAAATAGAATTGACAAGAGTAGGCGACCTGTCTCCATTCCCAATACCAAGGGGGAAAAATAGCAAGTAAATATGATGTAGAGGTTTTGTAGATACCCTTCATCAAATTAAAGAATCTTCCTTCTATTCCTAGATTCTAGGTATTTATCATGAATGGATGTTAAATATTATTTTCCTATCTATAATGATGATAAAAACGAAAGAAAATCCACGTGATTTTCCTCCCCTTTTTTCTTAATGTGATAAATAATGTTGAGTTTTGAATTGAAACCCCATTTGGTCATGATGGGCTATTCTTTTTATGTATTGCTAGGTTTGGTTTGCTAATATTTTACTTAGGATTTTTTCACCTATTTTCATAAGATAAATTTGCCTGTAATTTTCCTTTTTGTAATATTCTTATCAGGTTTTTCTATCAAAGTTTAATTGCATCATAAAATGAGTTAGGAAGTGTTCCTTTTTTCCTATTCTCTAGAAAAGTTTTTATAATATTGGTTTTATTACTTCCTTAAATGTTTGGGAGAATTCACAAGTGAAACCATCTGGGCTTAAAGTTTTCTTAGTGGGGAAGTTATTTAATAACTGATCCAATTCATTAATAGGTAAAGAACTATTTTGATTTCCTATTTATTCTTGTGTTCATGCTGGTAGATATAATTTTCAAGAAATGTGTACTTTTACCTAAATTTTCAGATTTATTGGTATAATTGTTTATAATTTTCTCTTGTAACATTTTTAATATCTATACAAAATGTAGTAATGACCACTTTTATCAGAAGGCTAATTTGAACCACCCCACTTTAATAATCAGTCTTATTAGTCTTGCTAATTTTCCTTTTGAAAGAACCATCTTGGTTTGGCTTTGTTGATCCTTCTGACTGCACGTTTGTTTTCCAAGTTCACTAATTGTTGCCCAACCTTTATTATTTTTCATCCTCTTCTCTATTTTGATTTAATTTGCTGTAATTTTCTATTCGTTTAAAATAGATATTTGATTATTCCTTTCAGCTTTCTTTCCAATATATGTATTTAAGTCTACATGCTTCTCTCTACCTATGGTTTTGTTACATTCTACAAGCTGTCAATTTTTCTTCTGGAACTCCAGTTCTACACACATGAATCCTTTTCACTGTGCCATATATATATTTTTACCTTCTTTTCTGTGCTTGTTATCTTTTATTTTCTATCTCTGCTTCAGTGTGGATATTTTCCACTATCTTCCAGTTTCTAAACCTTCTTCAGCTGCATGCAATCTGATATTAAACCCATTTATTAAATTCTTAATTTGGGTTCTAGAGTTTTTACTTTTGGAGTTTAAATTTGTTTCTTTTATATATAGATTCCAATTTTATTTTTTTAAAGATTTACTTATTTATTTTAGAGACAGTACATGTGTGAGCAGGGGGGAGGGGCAGAGGAAGGGGGTGAAGAGAATCTCAAGCAGATTCCCTGCTGAGCACCAAGCCCCACTCCCAGTTCCAGGTTCCATTTAATGACCCTGAGATCATGACCTGCCCTGAAATCAAGAGCTGGTCACTTAACTGACTGAGCCACCTAAGCACCCCTATAGAGTCCAATTTTCTGCTAGTATTCTTGATCTTGTAATTACAACTATTTTGATATCCACATTTGAAAACTCTAATTTCCCAATCTCCCGTGCACCTATTTCTTTATTTAACTTTTTAAAAAATTTTATTTATCTTTACATTCAACTTGGGGTGCAAATTCATGACCCCAAGATTGAGAGTTGCACACTCCACCAGCTGAGCCAGCCAGACGCCCCTGCATCTTTTTCTGTTGCCTATTTTTTTCTCTTGATTTAAAAAAAAAAAAAAAGATTTATTTATTGATTTATTTGAGAGAGAGAGCCTGGGAGAGAGTGAGATCAAGCAGGAGTAGAAGGCAGAGGGAGAAGGAGAAGCAGGCTTCCTGCTCAGCGGGGAGCCCAATGTGGGACTCAATCCCAGGACCCTGAGATCATGACCTGAGCTGAAGGCAGATGCTTAACCAACTGAATCACGCAGGTGCCCCTTTTCTCTTGATTTTTGTTCGGTCTTGTCCCTTGGAATGCCTGATATTTCATAGGAAAACATGGGAAATAATCTGATGCTTTGGATGATGTTATCTTTCTCCAGAGGGTTAACTCTATTTTATTAGGCAGTGAGCCTAGGAAAGATTATCATAATCCAATCATATATTAAGCACATTTAATTAGTTTTCAGCCTTCGTGAGATTTTGTCTATATATAGTTGATTGCTAACACCAGAGTGAATCCCTTCAAGGATCTAAGTGAAAATTTTACATGTTTAACAAAGCCTGCTCCCTTGGTTGTTTCCCAACTAAAATTTTTATTCCCCAACCCAGTAAGATAGAAAGATTTGCTCACCTTAGTAGCTTCTTCATTTATGACGTGCAAATTAGCAAACATCTTGAGGAGAAAAGTGGAGATGAATGTTGCTCTCACACCTCTCTGCTCTTGCCCTCTGTATCACCTCCTGTTCCCTCAAGTTCATGCTGCCTTCTAGTTGTCTTGTGTTTTAGAATGGATGTTTAAATTTGTCCAGTGTTTTTAGCTCTTCTCAGCTGGATGGTTGTGCTGCCATAAACTAGTCTAAACCTACTGCTAAATTTTTTAATATGAGGGAATTAATGAAATACTTCAAAGCAAAGAACAAAAATATAAAAAGAATGATTTCATGAGGTAAAGTAGGCAAGATCTGAAGAATAGCTCAAGGAAGCTAACATGAGAATACATTCCAGAGGAAGAAATAAAACCCACGAAAGAGGGAAAATAATTTGCCATGGGAAATTTATCAAGGATAAAATGATTTTTTCTTCTATATTGAAGAAAGAGCTGAATCTAAAGTTTAGACACGCTCCATGTGTTCCAGGATGTGGGGACACAAGACACATCTTGTCATAACCTGAACAAACTTTCTGAACTCATAAGCTAATAAGGAAAATTCTTTCAAGCTTCCAAACAAAAGGAACTGGCCAGACATCAGGGAATTCAAATTAAAACCACAAAGAGATGTCCCTTCACACTCACTAGGATGGTTATAACAAAAAGCATGGATAATAGCAAGTGTTGGAGGAGATGTAGAAAAATTGGAATCTTCATATAATGTTGGTGGGAATGTAAAATAGTGCAGCTGCTTTGAAAAATAGTTTGGCAGTTCCTCAAAAATTAAACAAAGTTAACTATTAGCCCAGCAATTCCGCTCCTAGGTGTATATTAAAGAGAAATGAAAACTCTTGTCCACATAACAACTTATATATGAATGTTTGCATATTCCAATGTTTAAGTGAAAACAGTTATTTATGCATATCAGCTACTTCGTTTCTTTTTTTAAAAAGATTTCTTTATTTGAGAGAGAGAGAGAGAGAGAGAAAGACTGTGGAGGGGAGGGGCAGAAAGGGAGGGAGAAAGAAACTCTACGAAACTCTAGGCAGACCCCCTCGCAGTGTGGAGCCCAACATGGGGCTTAATCTCACAACCCTGAGATCATGACCTGAGCTGAAACCAAGAGTTAGACATTTAACCAACTGCACCACCCAGGAGTCCCATCATTACTTTTTTTTCATTGAATTGTCTCCCACATTTTTCTTTTCTTTTAATCACTGCTATCCATGTCCTCAGAATCAGAATCTTTCAAGAGGCAGCCTGTATCCAGGTCTGCATCACACATTATTGACAGAAGGGTCAGCTCTGTTCTAACAGATGAATATTAATTATTGGTGACGGTGTCAGAGAAAGAAAGATAAATTCGTTTTTCACATCACAGGTTGGGAGGATAGAGATTTAGATACATCTTTTTTTTTTTTTTTTTAACCCTTGGGCACATCTGACAGAATTTCCAGTTAATTGAAAATATATTTTTTTCCTGTAAAGTCCTTGTAAAAAGACAGAAAAAGCTTTTTGTTAGGCCTTTTTATTTACCGGTGGTTTACAGTGCGGAGGGAAACATGAAGTACCAACTTGAGCGAAACAACTTCATAGACTCGCCAAAGTAGAAATTATCCTCACCCAATGGCTTTACACTGATGGCTCCAGGCTGACCCCATTATCTTTGAGTCTGTCTCCGTGTGACACGTGGGTATGAACGTTTGACTGGGCTGGGAGGTGGGCAGTCTGGAGTAGTGTGGGTGGGATTCTGGACTAACCTGGCCTTTCAGATGTTCTTTTCTCTTATTTGATTTTTAAAATGTCAGTGTGTGAACCACTTCAAGGTCTCCCACTGTGTTCCCTTGCATTTTACAACGCCGGTGTAGGCTCCAGGAGGGAGCACATTTATTGTGTGTGCCATTCAATTCAGATTCTACTAGGGCAAATAATTATAACCACTCGGAGGAAAAAACTGGAAAATAAGTCCCTGATGTAAAACCGGTCACAGAGCCAAAACGGTAGTGCCAATTATGATTTCAGTGCCTTACACACGTTACATTGCCAACAGCCTTTTAAGAAATATATAATTTATTGTTGGTTTGGGCGGGCATATCAATATTTGTTCGCAAGCAGCCAGCTGTCTTTGCATTAAAAGTTGCTATTGAAAATTTCAGTTCACTTTTGCTAATTTTCCTTTGTTTTTGTTCTTGAATGAAGGACGTTAATGGCAATAAATTGGCCAAAAGAGAAAGGATGCCCAGAGGGCTGACTCAGCATGTGTGTGGACCTGGGGCACATATAGCACTGCCTATAATTTTCTAACTAATGTTCCTTTCCTTGATTATGTAATTAAAAGTGGCAAGCCAATCACTGAAATAATAAAAGCTTATTATATTCTTCTTTGGTTGAAGTCAGGGATCCAGGTCTCGTGAAAGTCTTAAAATAAAGAATATGATACCTGCTCCTATATGAAAGTTTCCACAAAGATGAATCATAAGCAAGTGAACGTTAAGTCATGATACAGTAGATATTCAATAGTCTACTATATAATGACAAAAAAAATAAGCAAAGAAATGCCTCATTGTTAAACAAACGGCATGTGCCAGTATTGGAATAAAACTGAAAGGATGTGAAAGATAAATAATTCTGAAAAAATGGTCCTTGTTATCGGCTATGTCAGAGAAGGATCAAAGTAAACTTCTGGATGAATTAGTTAATGCTGGAAAAGACCGCTTCAATTATTCTTTGAAAATAAACTTCAAAGTTGCAGGAAAACTACTTTTTGTAGGAGCATTCATAAACCCTGGCATTTCTTCTTAAACAGTGCATGAATTCTCTTTTTGTGTTTCCCAAACCCTAAGAGGAATCTTCTGGAGTGACACAATCAGAGTCCAGAGAACACAGGACCATTTCAAACACAACCACTCATTAATACCCCTGGCAACATACCACTTACGTATTTATATCAAAATGTACCCATCACATAAACTTAGGACATTTTCCAAAGAGCTAATAGCATGGAAGCTCTGGCCAAAGTCAATAACAACAACAAAATAACTGGCCAGCCTTAGCCAACCCTTATCTACTTCAAGTACAGAGATTAAATAGTTCAAGTCTGGATGAAGCCCCAGTAAGCGCAGCCTCGGCCAAACCAAGAAAACTGAAATGTGGACAGGATATGCCCCTGCTTCTCTGTGAGACGCAGCCATGCCTAGGGGGAACTAGGACGTGAATATCCCTTAAATAAATGCCTCTTATGCCCCAGTCTTGTCCTACTTCCTGACTCATGGGATGCCATTTATAGACTATCCCTTTGAGGACCTCTGATTTATTCATTCACTCAATCATTGATTCACTAAACATTTGTTTCTATTTCGCAGATGAGGAAAGTCTCCTAGAGAATAAATGTCAACAACTAAGTTACTCAAGATCACCCAGTCAGCTAGTACACTGCAGAGAAGAGACTGAAGCGAGATGGATAGGACTCCAAAGTCATGTTCTTTCCTCCATTTGGGGGCTCTCCGAGAAGGCTCCATCACAATCATCTCGGGCTCTCACATGTCTTTCTGAAGCTGATTCCGATTTGCTTAAAGTTTTCTGTGGTAGGGCCCAAGAATCGATTGTAAGAAGGGTTTCCTGTGATGTTGTTATGTAGCCAGGTTTAGGAAAAACTAAAACACAACACACTAGTTTTCTAACTCCAAATACTGATCCAAAACGCTTACTCAATAACAAATAATTTGGGGCGCCTTCGTGGCTCATTCAGCTAAGCATCTGCATTTGGCTCAGGTCATGATCTCAGGGTCCTGGGATCGAGTCTTGTGTTGGGCTCCCCATTCAGCATGGAGTCTGCTTGTCTCTCTCCCTCTGTTCCTCTCCCTGTTTGTGCTCTCCCCACCTCAAATGAATATTCACTAATGTTTATTAAGTACCCCCTGTGTCCCTGGCATTGTTATAGGCATGGCAGTGAGCAAAAATTCCTGCCCTCCCTCTAGCTTAGGAATAGGGGTGGGGCACAGGAGACAGATAAAAACATGAAAGATAAGCAAGTTGGACATTATATTAGGAGACAGTTTAAGTGTTAAGAAAAAAAATAGAGAAGTGTAAGGGGATCCATGTAAGGGGTAGGTATTCAACAGGTGATCAGTGTTGTCTTCCCTGCCAAGGCAACGTTTGAAGGAAGTGAGGGATGAGCCCTGTACATCTCTGGAAAGACTAAACAGGCAGACAGAACAGCTAGCTCAGAGGCCCTAAGGCAAGTATGTGCCTAATGCACCCAAGAAATATCAAAAGGGCCAACGTGGGTGGAGGAAGGGAGCAAGAGAGAGCAGTGAAAGTTAAAGTTGGAAAGGTAAGGAAGGGAAGAACCAGGTGAGGTCATGTTGGGTCTTACAAGCTTTTGCATGTACTTTTACTTTTGCTCCAAATGAAATGAGAAACAATTGTCAGGCTGTGATTTAAAAAGTTACGATTAGCTGATACATGAAAAACAAAGAATTCCATTTACAAAGACCAGAAGAAGATTTTGAAAGAGTTCTAGTCCAGACTTCTGTGAAAAGGCAGGTGTTTTTCTAGATTATTCCAGGGAACGGGTTAGAGTCTCACATGAAAGGAGGCTTCATTATTCTTTAGTCACCCATCTACTTCATTCAACTATTCATTAACCAAGTATTTATTAAATCCACAACCTACCCTGTGTTAGGTGCTCTGCTAAGTGCAGAGGGCTTTATAGGATTTATGACTTGGCCCCCAAAGTGCTCAGCAGCAGTGTATATGGTCCAGGTTGCCTGTGAAGTAATTGTTTATCCCCAACCTAATTACTTCCATTGTAATTAAGCCCCCATTCCTTTGGCTGATTGTCAATAGGTGATGTAGTCCGTCAATGTGGTCACCAGGTTTATGTCTGTGACAAGCTACGACTGGCAGTCTCTTCTAAAGGTTTATTGGGAGGGAAAGGTGTTGTATGCATAGGTTTATCTGAACGGGAATACTGGAGATTACTGGCAGAGAAGAAGAAGTACCAGAACGGAGGACGTGAGCATGAGAAAGTGAGAAAGTTCTCTTGTTTCCTGGGGTTGAGGGAAGGGAAAAGGTGCTGCTTACTGCTTTGGGGGAATAAGAGAGAAGCGTGAGTCAAACTAACTGCTTCTACTTATATAGTATATATTTTGAACTTATTTTATTGCCATTGAGTAGGGAAATGCTTTAGAGCAAGAGCGAAACATGGAATGGAGCTGGGCCAAAGAAAAAACCTTAACACGGTGACTAATTCTTTTAAGATGATTCAGTGTTCAGGCTTCACAGGTAGTGGAAACAGTGTAGTAATGCACAACATAGCAGAGTAATAGCCACCTCAGTTTTCTTACTCAGAGGGATAGTCAAGGACCACAGATGTGATTAATATCTCGATTGTGCTTTAGTACAAGGACATTTGAGTGGCCACATTTAAAAGATTTTTCTTCGTGTTTTACCTTAAGGCCAATAAATCTATGCTAACTTTATGGCATAAAGATTTTGTTTTATAAATATGTCAGCTCAAGGAATGACTGGAGCACATCCTACCTTCCCCATCTAGTTTTTTATTCCTAAAGATTTAAACTGATAATATGAATTTTTACTTTCTGCAGGGCATCTTGATTCTAAATATATCATAAATCATAATTATAACCACATCATACTATGAAGAAACAGGAAATCTCTCTGATACAGAAGACATTGTTTTCTAAATATGTTCTTGCCACTTGAATTTCAAGAATAAAGAAAAATACAATTTCAAGTAGAAATCATAAAGTCACCTAACTATTATCTCCCTGAAGTGGCAAAAGCGTACACGATATTTTAAATTACTTATATGAGATATAATACCTGGTTGAGAGTTCAAGTCTGATAAAGTATGGCTCACAAGCTTAGATATTGCTGATGAAAAATGGAACATAAAGGCCAATTCAAACCTCTCCCAGGTCCCTAGCAGAGTCCAGATGGAAGAGCAGCAGTGTGAACCCAAAGTATATGCTTCATTCTGCCTGAGAAGCTGAGTAGTACCATGATCAAGGAAAAAAAAAGAAAAGAAAAGAAAAGAAAAGCTTACCCTGTCTTGCATATACTTGGAGCTGCTTTTTGTTCACTTATTCACTTACTTTCAAACAAGATTTTATAAAGATTCTCTTGCCTTTTTAAAAAATAGTGGGACTGGAGGAGTTTTGTCTTGAGCTAACCTGTCCTAATCCTCACAACATGAGTGGAATTGAATGTATATTCACTGGTTCATGTTTGTTAAAGTGTTTCTCTTTTGAAGACATTTTGCTTTAGGCATTTTCTATATTCCTGACTAGGAGGCCAGCTCCATGAGATTAAAGCATGGCATCAGGGAAATACAAATCAAAACCACAATGAGACGCCACCTCACACCAGTCAGAATGGCTAAATTAACAAATCAGTAAATGACAGATGTTGGCAAGGATGTGGAGAAAGGGGAACCCTTACACTGTTGGTGGGAGTGTAAGCTGGTGCAGCCAGTCTGGGAAACAGTATGGTGTTCCTCAAAAAGTTGAAAGTAGAGCTAGCCTATGACCCAGCAATTGCACTACTGGGTATTTACCCCAAAGATACAAATGTAGTGATCTGAAGGGCCACGTGCACCCCAATGTTTATAGCAGCAATGTCCACAATAGCCGAACAATGGAAAGAGCCCAGATGTCCATTGACAGATGAATGGATAAAGAAGATGTGGTATATGTATACAATGGAATATGATGCAGCCATAAAAAATGGAATCTTGCCATTCGCAATGACGTGGATGGAACTAGAGGGTATTATGCTAAGTGAAATAAGTCAGTCAGAGAAAGAAAATTATCATATGATCTCACTGATATGTAGAATTTGAGAAACAAGGCATAGGATCATAGGGGAAGAGAGGAAAAAATGAAACAAGACGAAACCAGAGAGGGAGACAAACCATAAGAGACTCTTAATCTCAGGAAACAAACTGAGGGCTGCTGGAGTGGAGGGGGGGTTGCTGGAGTGGAGGGATGGGATGGCTAGGTGATGGACATGGGGGAGGGTATGTGCTATGGTGAGTGCTGTGAATTGTGTAAGACTGATGAATCACATACCTGTACCCCTGAAACAAATAATACATTATATGTTAATAAAAAATAAAAAATTAATAAAATAAAATAACACACACACACAAGAATATGTCTAAATAGATAAAATTACAAATATATATTCAAGACAAAAACAATAAGCATAAAAAAATCTTTTTACAACTTTAAAAAAAAAAAAGCTTGCATCTTTTTCTTTTGGACTTTCTGGTGGTGTACTGAAAAGAACTTGACAAATATTGTCAGTTAAAAGACCATACAGGAAATCTGGGAATATGGAATTGGTGAGCTAATGTTTGTGTTTAATATTTTATAAAACTGAAATGCTAGTCCCTTTCTTTCCTTACTAGACTCTTAGTAAGATCATACTGGCCTGATAGCTGACTATTTTTCCCAGGGCAGTATAGGTGACCACCTGCCAAGGAATGACACCCAGTACCACAGGTAAACCTTTAAAACCTCTTGAAAAGAACATGATTCTAGTATCAGGAATGAGGTAGCACTTCAGGTACAGGGGAATGAAGAGATCAGCAGATCCTGTCTCCCTAAAACAACTTTAACACTGGACAAACATAACAAAAATAATCATTCTAGTGAACTGGAAATATACCAAAGCAGTCTGAAAAGCAGCCGCTTTGCTGTTGAAGGTGGCTGGCTTGATCTGGAGTGGGAAAGGGAAAGCACACACCCAGAGGCAACCGAGAAAACAAAAGACTGCAGGTCTCCTAGCCGGAGGCTGCAGTTTCTATTGGGATGTAGTGGAATACCAGCGGGCTAGACAGGGAGATTCTGGAAATGAGATAGGCACTGAGGGCCTTGATAAGCATTCCATGCATCCTTGACTGTCTGGAAGCCTGTACTCATGAAGTAGGGACCTCAGAGGGCAGCAAAAAATAAGAATGGAGGCAGACTTGAAAAGTGCCCAGACCTGGAATGTACTCCCCAAACCAAACACAGGTCCACTAGCAGAGAGTGGGAGCCAGATAGATGTTTGAGCACAGTGCGTGCCAATCATTGACCACTAAACTGTGCAGATGTGGGGGTTACCTCTAGGAAGGCAGACTAAAAAAGAAAAATAAGATTTTTTTTTCAAACTCCGATCAGAGACATCAGTAGCCATACACTGCGGGGGTGATAGTTTCTGTAGATTAAGCCTAGCCTAGTTAATTTTTTAAAATAAAATGAGAGAGAAAGTAAAACAAAACAAAAAAACCCAGCAACAACAAAACCCCCCAGGATAAAAATAAAATGAGAATGAGAGTTGTTATGTTATCTAAAATGTCCAATTTTCAAGAAAAATAATGAAACATGCAAGAAACAGAAAAATATGACCCATACTCAGGGAGAAAAAGAAGCAGTCAATGAAAACAGACTCTGGGAGGCCTGATAAGTTGGATTCAGCAGGTCAAAGCATCTATTGCTTAATGTTCAAAAAACATTTTAAAGAACCAACAGACAATATGCTAACAATGATCCAGCACAGAGGGAACACTGATAAGAAAATCAAATCTATTAAAAAGTACCGAATAAAAATACTAGAGTTGATAAATACAACCACCAACATGAAATATTCATGAGATGTTCTCCACAGCAGATTCAACATGAATGAAGAAAGATTCAGTGAACTAGAAAATGGATCAATAGAATTTATCCAATCCGAAAAGCAGAAAAACAATTGCAGACACATTAAACAAATCCTCTGAGACTGCGTGTCACCTCCAAGCATGCCAATCCTGGTTGTCATGGGGAATCCAAGTGGGAGAGGAGAGAAAGAAAGGGACAGAACAAATATTTGAAGAAACAATTGGCTGAAAATATCCCAGAATTTGTGAAAAGCATTTATCAATGGATCTGAAAAGCTAAATGAATCCCAAAGAGATTCTCACCTAGACAGACCATAGTTGAATTATTTTTTAAAAAGATTTTATTTATTTATTTTTTATCTATTTTAATGATTTTTTATTATATTATGTTAGTCACCATACAGTACATCCCGGTTTCCGATGTAAGGCTCAATGATTCATTAGTTGTCTATAACACCCAGTGCACCATGCAATACGTGCCCTCCTTACTACCCATCACCAGCCTATCCCATTCCCCCACCCCCCTCCCCTCTGAAGTCCTCAGTTTGTTTCTCATAGTCCATAGTCTCTCATGTTTCATTCCCCCTTCTGATTACCCCCCCTTTCTTTATCCCTTTCTTCCCCTACCGATCATCCTAGTTCTTATGTTCCATAGATGAGAGAAATCATATGATAGTTGTCTTTCTCTGCTTGACTTATTTCACTTAGCATTATCTCCTCCAGTGCCGTCCATGTTGTAGCAAATGTTGAGAACTCGTTCTTTCTGATAGCTGAGTAATATTCCATTGTATATATGGACCACAACTTCTTAATCCAGTCATCTGTTGAAGGGCATCTCGGCTCCTTCCACGATTTAGCTATTGTGGACATTGCTGCTATGAACATTGGGGTGCATATGGCCCTTCTCTTCACTACGTCTGTATCTTTGGGGTAAATACCCAGTAGTGCAATGGCTGGATCATAGGGTAGCTCAATTTTTAACTTTTTAAGGGACCTCCACACTGTTTTCCAGAGTGGCTGTACCAACTTGCATTCCCACCAACAATGTAGGAGGGATCCCCTTTCTCCACATCCTCTCCAACAATTGTTGTTTCTTGCCTTGTCTATTTTTGCCATTCTAACTGGCGTAAGGTGGTATCTCAGTGTGGTTTTGATTTGAATTTCCCTGATGGCTAATGATTTTGAACATTTTTTCATGTGTCTGTTAGCCATTTGTATGTCTTCATTGGAAAAGTGTCTGTTCATATCTTCTGCCCATTTTTTGATTTGTTTATTTGTTTCTTGTGTATTGAGTTTGAGAAGTTCTTTGTAGATCTTGGATACCAGTCCTTTATCTGTAGTGTCATTTGCAAATATATTCTCCCATTCCGTGGGCTGCCTCTTAGTTTTTCTGACTGTTTCCTTGGCTGTGCAGAAACTTTTAATCTTGATGAAGTCCCATAAATTCATTTTATCTTTTGTTTCTCTTGCCTTTGGGGATGTGTCATGAAAAAGGTTGCTTTGGCCGATGTCGTAGAGGTTGTTGCCTATGTTCTCCTCTAGAATTTTGATGGATTCCTGTCTCACATCGAGGTCTTTCATCCATTTGGAGTTTATTTTTGTGTATGGTGTGAGAGAGTGGTCAAGTTTCATTCTCTTGCATGTAGCTGTCCAATTTTCCCAGCACCATTTATTGAAGAGACTGTCTTTTTCCCACTGGATGTTTTTTCCTGCTTTATCAAAGATTAGTTGCCCAAAGAGCCGAGGGTCCATTTCTGGGCTCTCTATTCTGTTCCATTGGTCTATGTGTCTGTTTTTGTGCCAGTACCATGCTGTCTTTGTGATCACAGCTTTGCAGTACAGCTCGAAATCCGGCATTGTGATGCCCCCAGCTTTGTTTTTCCTTTTCAACAGTTCCTTGGAGATTCGGGGCCTTTTCTGTTTCCATACAAATTTAAGGACTGTTTGTTCCAGTTCTTTGAAAAATGTCCTCGGTATTTTGATTGGGATAGCATTGAAAGTGTAGATTGCTCTGGGTAGCATGGACATTTTAACTATGTTAATTCTTCCGATCCATGAGCATGGGATATCTTTCCATCTTTTTATGTCTTCCTCAATGTCTTTCAAGAGTGATTTATAGTTTCTAGAATATAGGTCCTTTACGTCTCTGGTTAAGTTAATTCCAAGGTAACGTATGGTTTTTGGTGCTATTGTAAATGGGATGGATTCTCTAATTTCTCTTTCTTCGGTCTCGTTATTCGTGTACAGAAATGCAACTGATTTCTGAGCATTGATTTTGTATCCCGCCACGTTACTGAATTGCTCTATAACTTCTAATAGTTTGGGAGTGGCTTCTTTTGGGTTTTCCATATAGAGTATCATGTCATCTGCAAAAAGAGACATTTTGACTTCTTCTTTGCCGATTTGAATACCTTTGATCCCTTTTTGTCGTCTGATTGCTGTTGCAAGGACTTCTAGTACTATGTTGAATAATAGTGGCGAGAGTGGGCATCCTTGTCGAGTTCCTGATCTTAAGGGAAAGGCTTCCAGCTTTTCCCCATTGAGAATAATATTTCCAGTAGGCTTTTCATAGATGGCTTTTATGAGATTGAGAAATGTACCTTCTATTCCTACACTCTGAAGGGTTTTAATCAGGAAAGGATGCTGTATTTTGTCAAATGCTTTTTCGGCATCGATTGACAGGATCATATGGTTCCTGAGTCTTTTCTTGTTGATATGATGTATCACGCTGATTGATTTGCGAATATTGAACCACGCTTGCATCCCAGGTATGAATCCCACTTGATCATGATGGATAATCCTTTTAATGTACTGTTGGATTCTATTAGCAAGTATCTTGTTGAGGATTTTGGCGTCCATATTCATTAGGGAAATCAGTCTGTAATTCTCCTTTTTGAGGGGGTCTTTGCCTGGTTTGGGGATCAAGGTAATATTGGCCTCATAGAATGAGTTTGGTAGCTTTCCTTCTGTTTCTATTTTTTGAAATAGCTTTAGGAGAATAGGTATTATTTCTTCTTTGAATGTTTGGTAGAATTCCCCAGGAAAACCGTCTGGGCCTGGAGTTTTGTTATTTGGAAGGTTGTTTATCACTGACTCAATTTCTTCATAATTAATTGGCCTGTTTAAGGAATCAATTTCTTCCGGTTTCAATCTTGGTAGTTTATAGGTTTCCAGGAAGGATTCCATCTCTTCCAGATTGCTTAGTTTATTGGCATATAGCTGTTGATAAAAATTTCTAATAATCCTTCCAATTTCAATGGTGCTCGTCATGACCTCTCCTTTTTCATTCATAATTTTATTAATCTGGGTCCTTTCTCTTTTCTTTTGGATAAGTCTTGCCAGTGGTCTGTCAATTTTATTGATTCTCTCAAAGAACCAGCTTCTAGTCCTGTTGATCTGCTCGACTGTACTTCTGGTTTCTGCTTGATTGATTTCAGCTCTAATTTTGATCAACTGCTTCCTCGTGCGTGGATTAGGCCTGTCCCTCTGTTGCTGTTCCAGCTTCTTGAGGTGAGAATATAAAAACTGCATTTTAGATTTTTCTATTCTTTTGAGTGAGGCTTGGATGGCTATGTATTTCCCCCTTAGGACTGCCTTTGCAGTATCCCATAGGGTTTGGACTGTTGTATTTTCATTCTCATTGGTCTCCATAAATTGTTTAATTTGATTTTTGATTTCCTGGTTTATCGAGTCATTCCTGAGCAGGATGGTTCTTAGTCTCCAAGTGTTTGAGTTTCTTCCAAATTTTTCCTTGTGGTTGAGTTCCAATTTCAGAGCGTTGTGGTCTGAGAATATGCAGGGGATAATTTCAATCTTTTGGTATCGGTTGAGACCTGTTTTGTGTCCCAGAACATGGTCTATTCTTGAGAATGTTCCATGGGCATTAGAATAGAATGAGTATTTTTTGGTTCTGGGGTGTAGTGTTCTATATATATCTATGAGGTCCAACTCGTCGAGTATGGCATTCAAAGCCTTTGATTCTTTGCTTAGTTTTTGCCAGGGTGTTCTGTCTATTTCTGATAGTGGAGTGTTGAGGTCCCCTACTATTAATGTATTTTTATTTATATGTCTCTTTATTCTGGTTAAGAGTTGGCTTGTGTATCTTGCTGCTCCCCTGTTGGGGGCATATATATTTATAATTGTCATATCCACTTGTTGAATACTTCCCTTAAGAATAATATAGTGCCCTTCTGCGTCTCTAACTATAGTCTGTAGTTTAAAATCCAGTTTATCTGATATGAGAATTGCTACCCCAGCTTTCTTTTGAGGTCCATTTGCGTGAAAGATGGTACTCCATCCCCTTACTCTCAGTCTGAATGCATCTTTGGGTTCGAAATGAGTCTCTTGTAGACAGCAAATGGATGGGTCATTTCTTTTTATCCAATCTGCAACCCTGTGGCGTTTTATGGGATGGTTCAAACCATTTACATTAAGACTGATTACTGAGAGATATGATTTTAATGATGCCATGTTGCCAGTAAAGTCTTTGTTTGTATTGGCTGTGACTTTCTGTTCTGTATCACTCTTGGGGCCTTTTTACTTTTATAGAACCCCCGTAATATCTCCTGTAGGGCTGGTTTCATGGTTACGAAATTGGCTAGTGACTGGCGATTCTGAAATGTCTTTATTTCTCCATCAATTCTGAATGAAAGCCTTGCTGGATAAAGGATCCTTGGCTGCATGTTTTTCTCTGAAAGAGCTTTAAATATGCTCCCCGAACCCTTTCTCTCATTCCAGGTCTGTGTAGACAGGTCTGACGTAATTCTGATGCCTTTGCCTTGGTACGTGAGAAATTTCTTTGCCCTGGCCGCTTTCAATACTGTATCCTTGCATCTAATATTTGCGAATTGCACTATGACGTGACGTGGCGTAGGTTTGTCGTGGTTGAGCTTGGGAGGGGTCCTCTCTGCCTCTTGGACACAAATGTTTGTTTCCCTCGCTAGATTAGGGAAGTTTTCCGCTACAATTTGTTCAAATATCTCTTCTAGACCTCTGTTTCTCTCCACCCCCTCGGGGATGCCGATGATTCTAACATTGGATCGTTTCATTGAGTCAGTAATCTCCCGTAACCTACATTCGTGGGCGTGGATTTTTTTAAGACCATCTTCTATTTTCATTTTTTCCTCTATTAACCCATCCTCCAATTCACTAACCCGTTCCTCTGCTTCTGCGACCCTGGCCGTCAGAGCCTCTAGTTTTGCCTGCATTTGGCTCATAGAATTTTTAATTTCTGTCAGATTCGTTCTCATTTCTGTCCTTAGGGATTCTATATTCTCAGTAACCTTTTCGTTAATAGTTTTTTCAATTCTACTCATCATTTTGACCATCGTTACTCTGAATTCCATTTCTGATAATTTGGTTACATCCATATCCATTATTTCTGTGGCAGAGGCCACAGACTCACTGTCTTTTCTTTGCTGGGGGGGGGGGGGGGCTTCTCCTTCTTGTCATTCTGATGAGGAGAGGTTGCGGGATTTCCAGAGCCCAAATTATTGACTGGGTCCCAGGCCGTGCCCCTTGTTTTATAGGGATCTTAGGGATGTGGGCTTCTTCTTTAAAGATTTTATTTATTTATTTATGTGGCAGCCAACCAGCGAGAGAGGGAACAGAAGCAGGGGAGTGAGAGAGGAAGAAGCAGGCTCCCAGCGGAGGAGCCCGATGAGGGACTCCTTTCCGGAGCGCCGGGATCACGCCCTAAGCCAAAGACAGGCGCTCAGTGACTGCGCCACCCCGGCGCCCGGGTTGTGGGCTTCTTGATTTTTCAGCCTGCCTTCTGTGTTCTGGGGGAGGGGCCTGCTGCGCCGATACTCAGGCAGTCCTGTTTGGGTAGAGTCTCCGCGTCCCCTGCGAGGGGGGATGGGGATGGGCACTCCCTGAGCCGGTATTTCCAGGCTTTTGTTCTCTGGCAGCTTTCCCTGGCGGTCTGCTGTGCCTCTTCTGAGAGTCAGAGCAGCAGCGGCCAAATTTCAGCCTCTGTCACGGAACAGAGGGATTGCGGCCCGTTCTCTACTAATGTTCTGGCCACTTTAACTCTGTTTCTGTTGGTGCTGCTCAACCCTGCAGCGTCCCGGGATGTGCGCCCCACACCCGGCGTCCCAGCCCTCACCTCCAGGGCCGGCGTCTCTGTCCTTTGTGTTTCTAATGCCGCCAGCCGCCAGCCGCCAGCCGCCCCGCGCGCGCTCCGGAAGCTCCCGGTCTCAGTCTGGATCCAGTGAGCGCACCAGGATTCCGGGATTCCGGTGTTCCACGAGATGCCTGGTGGCGCGCGCACCCGGCTCACGGTCTCAGTCTGCTGTTTTGCCGGTGCCGTCCGCGAGCCCCGCCCGCTCTCCCGTGCAAGTGGCTGCCACTTCCCGGCGGTGCCCGAACGCGGCGGCTCCCTCCCCCTTCCGTTTATCTTCCGATATCTGTGCACGGTTTCATGGCTCCCCGCTTCGTACCTCAATACTCAGCGCTGGAGATGTTCATTTGTAGAGATCTAGATGTGTCTTCCTGTGTCTCAGGCTGGTTCCGTGGTTGTTTAGGCTGGTCTGGTACCTTTCCAGCTCGACTCGGGGGACCGGCTGAAAAAGGTGTCTCCTACTCCTCCGCCATCTTAACTCCCTCCTCTTCCACAAACACACCGAATGGACGCCTACATGTAGAGCAATTCCTACTGAAGTAGAACTGAGGACTTACTGAATAGCATCTGCACCCCAAAGGGTAGAGAAACCACATGGGAACAGCAAGAGATGAAGACAGGATAACCCCAGGAACCCCAGCTCCAGACAGAGTGAACTGCAGTGGGGAGAAATAGTAGTCTATTTATTTTTTGGAGAGAGAGAGAGAGAATGGTGGGGAGGGGCAGAGGGAGAAGGAGAGAATCTCAAGTAGACTCCCTGCTGAGCTCGAAACCCATACAGGTTTTGATCTCACCACCCTGAGATCATGATCTGTGCCGAAACCAAGGGTCGGACACTTAACCGACTGAGACACCCAGGCAACCCCCCCCCCCATCATAGTTGAACTATTGAAAGCAAAAGAAAAGGAGAACATGTTGAAAGATTCAAGAGAAAACTCTAGTTTCAGGAAGTTAGATGCCTAGCAGATGCAGCAATGATCAATGAGGCTGGAATGGATCTCACTCCATGAACCCAGATTCCTAGATCTTACAGTAAATACAAATGAAGATCTGGAGCCCTCTTTCATCCTGCATGATGCTCTGATGCGTATCTTTGAATAAGAGGTTCTATTATTTTTGGAAAAGAGATTAATAAAAGAAAATCCATAAATGAGTCTATATCCAACTTGACCTTGATCAAGTAATCTGATCGATAACAACAGTACTGATTATTTTAGCAATGTTCTAAGGAATGAAAATTCTACCAAAAACGATGATAGAATGAGTCCTAGGGAGAATGCCTGGGTGACCACAGGCAGCCCATTCTCCCAAGAATAAAAACAAACAGACAAAATTGATTCTGGATAGTCTGAACATGTGAAAACAGTAATAGCCATGCTCTTTCCCAGGTTGCTAGAGTTTAATGGCCGTGGCATTTGAAAACATGCATTTATATGGGTGGATGGATTATGAGAGCAAAGTGTACAGCTGGTTTCAAATAAAAGAAGAAGCTTTGTAATTAACAAAATGCTCAAGGTCAAGTCCATACCTTCGTATTCAATATTAACAAGCAAACAAAAAACAAAGTTCTCTGATTCTTAATACCATGTGTTCAGGTCATTTAGTGTGTTTTGGTGTCCATATGAGCTCACTTTCTGGATAATTGGAAAGTTAAGTAATTGCCTAGAAAAGGTAAACATTTGTTAAAGTCCTTAAGAGGAAGCTTAACTTATTTGATACGACTGCAATAAAATAGTAGTTTGTGTCAACATAAAATCCTTCTTGTATCTATCATATGATGTCATGTGTAACTGCCAACACACCGTTTTTGATGTAAGACTTTTTCAATACACTTCATTCATAATTGGAACCTACATTGTGATATCATTTTTTCCCTAAACTCTGAATAAATAAAGTGCGTTGACTTTGATTTATTTGTGTTTTCCTTAGGTACCCAATGACGACAACAGCTTAAGAAGATTCAATTGGCTGGTGTGATTGATAGAATTAAGTGGCTAATGACGGAGGAGGTGGGACATTTTCAATTCCAAAGGAATAAGCTAATTCCTTCAGTATTTATGCTTTTCCTCTGGGCTCGTGATGTGCCACTGAACATGTGTTCCCAAGTATTCTTCCCTTTGTCAGTTTTCTTCATTTCAAGTGGAATGGTTTCTCTAAACAAGAGCTCTACGTTTCCTTCCCTCCTTTCTATATCTCTTATGGGGCTTTTTGAATGTGTTTATAAGTATTGCTGACTAACTGGCTGAAAAGCGATCCAGAAGAACTTGCCTATAGAATTTGAGCCAGATCTTGAAAATGGAAGGATTTTGAACAAAAATGCAATGAAGTGGGGCGGTAAAGTCAGTTATTTCAGGCACTGACCACAGCATGCCCGAATAAAGAAAGGTAAGCTCGCTGCTTATAAAGAGGAACAACAGCCTGACTAATTGATCCGGGGCAGAGACTGGGACACAGGAGGAGACCCAGAAATTATAAAATAGAAAATGTGGCCCTTGTCATTCACCCGAAGAAAACTGGAAGCATGAAAGACTTAGTTTTGTGTTTTTTAGGACCTAAGTGGAATTAATCGGCATGTTTCAGGAGGTGGGTTCTATCTCCTATATTTAATTTCAAGGATTCCTGGTCTTCAAGAGCCAGCAAAAGGATGTGTTTTCCTGACATTATCATGTAAGATGATCCATAAAGACTCTCTAAAAGTTCACATGCCTTCCTCTTATATCGGGCTTTGAAAATGATTTTATTACTATGAGTTTTATATACTATTCTTCAAAGGATAACTCTTTTTTTCTTCTGTATTGTTTCATCAATAAGAGTTATTTCTTCTAAGTAATTCTCATCACCCCTTCAGTCTCATGAAAACCTTTTTATAAACTGAAAGGAAGATATTGAGATTTTCAGAGATGGTGTTCAGCATATATTCTCAGTTTTCCTCTCCTTTCCTGCCTCCACCCACTCTTCTCCTCCTTACTTTGGGCAATTCCTTAGGGAAAAAAATGCAAGACTTTCCTGACTGTTCTCAACCCACAGCAAACTTCTCATTTCAAATGTCTTTGACTCCAGTGTCCATAACTCTACCACACTGGCCCTGCTCTCCTGTGTGCTGCCTGGTAATTCTTCTCCAGATGCTTCAGGGATACCCCTCCAAGCTCCCCACTGGTGTCCCAAGTTTCTCAAGGGCAAAAGTTGTGACTTCACCTCTTAAGCATCTCCAAGGTGATCTTGTATAATTTAGAAATGATTATCAACTCAATGCACAAACGAGAAATGCATCCGTAACTCCCCATGTATTTGGAAACATGGACTAAATGGTACCAATTCTAATCCATATTGTTCTCATCAAATTTTAAGTAGATTTTCCATTCTCCATTATTTCATTAAGTGAAAATAGCAAAGTCAATTTCAAAGAACATTTTCTTCTAAAAGCAAATTATAAACCTACATAAATCTTAAGGATATGTCATAGAGTAGGTCAAGACTATACTACCTATTAAGGGAAGCGATAGGTGAATAAAATGCATGTTTCTTCTCCAGTTATTAACCATCATAAACATTAAGTTATTCATAGAAAATTAAATATAATATGAAATATAATATAAAATTAAATATAAATTAAAAGTATTAAACTCATCTTAAAGCTCAAGTTTCCAGACTCTAGCTTTACTCTTTGTCCCCAGAACACTATTCCAACCAGAAAAGTCTTGAACCCTTGAACTTGATCTTTCTGCTGCTGCTTTTTCAAAAGAAAAATTGAAGTTTTTTCTTCCAGAGAATTGGAGCAAGCAACATCAAAGATATTGTCTGTGATTTTTCATCTTGACTAGTAGAAAAAGATAATCCTTATGCAATTGTTTGGAACGTTTATGATATAGAATATATAAAATTAAATAATGTCTCCTGCAGCTCCCCTCCCTTTGGATCTGGGTGATTTCCTATCCAATTTTCCTCTCGCTCAGTCAATTCATTTTTCAGCTGGGTCTTCTTGAAGAAACTAAGCATTAATTGGACTTGCCATTGTGTCTTGGACTATTTTGGTGACAATTTTCTGTGACAGGGAAAAAGAGTTGCTAATTCATTGCTTCAGGAAATGAAGGCCTAATAGCCTCACATCTGGTAAATTATGGTCTTCCTGCTCCTTGAGGCAGCAGCAATACACACAGCATTATTTGGAATTAAGAAAAAGCAGAGAAGGAAATCAATTTTTACATTTGCTGTGGACTTAAAAAAAAAAAAGCCAATAACATATTCTTTAAAAAAGCATCCATTGTCTAAAGCATAGAATCAAGTCAGCCACAGGGTAAATTGAGCAAAAATCCCTCCAATATCCTAACGGAAACTCTGAGTGGTCTGTGGACTGAGATCATGTGGCATTGCTTCTTGCCCCCGTGGGTGGAGCCCTGTCTTGCCTCTGGGGGTGGGGCTATGTGTAAATTGCCATATTTGCACACATGTAATAATATAGTCTTAAAGGCCTCTGGAGGAAATGACAAGTAAAGACTGATTTTGCTTTGAGTGGGGACCATGTTGCATATTGGATGGGAAAATCAGTCAGTTTCACTTCTACATAATGCCTGAACGTCAGTTTGCAAAAGAAGTAGAAAAGGGGGTACAGGAGGAAATCTCCCAAAGGACATATACAGGGTGCAGCAGCCTTCACTATGAATTGCAGGAGTTCAGGGATAGAAATAGAAGGGTCTTATACCAGTTACTGTCCCAACAGTGGGGTTGGTGCTAAATGGCTTTTATTACATGAATACCAAGTTGCACCATGGACTTGTGAAATCACCCCAATGCCTATCATATTTGTTTCTGCCCAGGTCCAAGGGAAAATGAACTATGATGACCAAAGAAGCAAACTGGAGGACTTCAACAGTAGATATAAGCAGTTGGTAAAAATAAGCCTAACATCTGGGAAGGGCACTGGTGCTTGAAAACGGGGCTCTTTCTGTCCTGACAGAGCAGTGACAGCATAGCCAACATAGTTTACTCCCACCTAATCCTCTGTAATCCTCAATTGGGACAACTAATTTCACAAGGGGTCATGCTCTCTTCCTATGGTATTTCTATTGGAAGCTTTACGAGGTGGACATGTGTCCATTATGATGCATTTTGACAGCTCCTTTCACCTGGAGGTGAGACTGTTCATTGATTGTGGTCAGTACATATTTGTGCTGTAAATGGAGTGTAGCTGAAGTGTTCCCTTGATCACAGATCACAGAAAACAGCATGTGCTTAGAGAGGGAGAGAGAAAGGGAGAACCAGGCTGTGGATTTAGAAATCATTTTGCTTGTCTAAACCTGGGCTTTGTTCCATACAGATGACACAAACAGGAAGTGAGACGAGAAGCAGAGCAGGCTCAAGTCAGGATGTCATACGAGGATCAGCCGGTTCCAGTGAGAACTAAGAGATGTAGGGAAGCGTTTTATAGGCTCAGAAACTGGAAAACACAACAGAGCCCGCCTAAGGCTTCAAACACCTGCTGTGTCTGACACTATTCCTCACTTGGTTTGACTGTCACTCACACAATGACTCATGTTCAGATGACTGCTCACCTGAAGGCATTTGACTAATTGGCTTAAATAATCGATATAGTATATCTAATCTCATCTCTTAAAACCAGAGAATTATCATTGTGATTTTTCAAAATAGCCTAGCAAAGCTTTGAAAATTAATTCAATCCATTGGCTTATGTCCAGAAACAAATTTGAGGACTTCAAATAAGCTAGACTTTTCCAGTTTGACTGCTTTCAGGGAGATGGAAAATTCATTTTTTTAAGTTTTGGAAGGGATGTGGGAATGCAGGAAGATGTGAAATATGTAAGAATAAATATTATCCTCAAAGTTCAAATCTGTGATAATAAATTTTTGAATAGTTTTCACGTTCATAATATCACTTTATCCTTCTGGCAACGTGAGGATTTTGCAGGTGCCCATGTCCCCATTCTGCACATAAGGAAATGGAGGCCAGGCCTGTATAAGTCATTTTTCCAAGGCTCTTGACAAGGTCAGAACTAGAATATAACATAACCCTAGGACCCTAGGGTCTTCTCCATTAACCCCAGGATCCTAGGGTCTTCTCCATTAACCCCATTGCTGCTGAGCCTCATCTCTTTGCAGGGAAACCAGGCTTCTTCTTTTTTTTTTTTTTTTTGAGAAATTCATCATGTGTCTGAGACACCTTAAGTGGTAGGAAGGGGGTTAAGTTGGGGGTGGGGGGTAAAGCTTACTATATAGCAGGCCTGTTCAAAGCACTTCTATATATAATTCATTTAATCATCGCTACAAGCTTATCATGTATGCACTGTTGTTTGGGGGTATTTTACAGAGGAGAAAATGATGCCCAAAGAGGAATTTGCCAAATTCCACACAGCTCGTAAGTGACAGAGCTGGGATTTGAACCCAGAGAGTCTGGTACCCGAGTCAGGTCTCTTGCCCCACATTCTTTATTCCCTCTCTAACTTGTGAAATTCCTTTTTATCTCTTTGATCTTGAGCACAATCTTTGCCACATAAAAAGCACTTAATATATGATTTGTGGATTGGGAAAGAATAGATGACACCCTGACATTTTTGTCTACTTGCCTCTGGACCTACGACTGGGTTTTTCAGCCGCTGCACTACTGATGCTTGGAGCCAAATAATTCGTTGTAGTGGAAACTGTTCTGTGCATCATAGGAAGTTGAGCAGCCTCCCTAGCCTCTACCCACTAAACACCAGTAGCTTCTCCCCCAACCCCTGCCCCAGTTACGATGATCAAATGTGTCTCTAGACATTGCCAAATGTCTGGGGACTGGAAGTCCTCAGGTTGAGCCAAGAGAAGGAGCATGAGAGGAGGTACAGTCTTGAAAGAGGGTATGGCTGGTAGGGCTCTTCCAGAAATCCCATGTCAATAGTGTTCTCACTTGACTGCCTTTTCTCGTACAGCCTTGGGAAGGGAATGAAGGGCTTGCGTGCCTTTGCCTCCCCTCACGGCAGCTGGAAGATACTGCTTGTTGGGATGACATCCTTGAATCTGGGCAATATTCCAACTGTAGTCAGGAGAGGATAGTGATGGCGGGGGGATCCCTGACGGGACAGGATTGCATAGTGTTACTGATGCTCCTATATGACTGCCTGCCAGCACATGCAGCCTATTTCTGAAAAGAAAAGAAAGGAATGAGGCTGACTGTGAAGTAAGGGGTCTGATGCCCAGATGAACTGCGAGGTATATACGCTGGGGAGTCAAGACCTGACTTGGAGATGATATTGCTTTGACGTATAGCTGTAAGGGACGCTAGATGGAGAAAATCCAGAACCTGCTTATCTTTCAGCATGGGAGACATTTGTGTGTTTTCTGAGTCATCTGACACACAAAGTGGAGGACTTTCCTGATGGATAAGGAAACCTGATGTACTCATATGTTATAACAATGAGGTCATTGGAAGACCCATAAAACTGAAGTTTGCTATCCAAGTTCGGATCTAGTTTGTTATTCAGATAGCGGTTCCAAGCTTATTTAACAAGCCAGTTTTGACAAGTTGAATTTCTTTATAGGATGTGGGTTGAATTGTAGCGTAGCCATCCTGTCATGAACAGTATTTTCAACTGTGTGGAGAAAACCGAGTCGAGAGGGTTTTTCGCAGTGAGATTTATACTTCCTTCAAATGGAGACTTTCTAAATCAGATTTTCATCACAGATGTAAGAAAGCACTCAAAATCTCCCTAGACATTTCTAAAAATCATACCAGAAAAAAAAAAATGAGAGAGAAGAAATCACAGATAAACTTGCACCTTAAAGAGAGCTCAAGATATTTGAAAATCTGGTTACAAATAATACCAAGTATCTTCACTCTGTTCCCTGAGGTGAGGTGGCAGAGTAGAATGAATACTATGGAGACAGATGATTCCCAAGGGAAGTCACCAACAATTTTTCAAAAGTTGATGAATGAATGTCCTTTTCATCACTCCCTACTGCAATATGGAGTACGCAGGATTTAGGGAAGTTCAAACTGTCATCCAAATCCCTTCTGGACCTTCACCGAGCCTCGTAATTTTTGTGAGCCTCATTTCCACGTGTAAACATGTAGATAATACCTATTACATAAGGCTTTTCGATGCCTAAAATAGATATTTTTGAAACTTAGCAAAATACTTGAACTGGTCACTCGATAAATAGAAGCTATTATCATTATATTGCTATCCCTAATATCTTTATGACAGCTTGTTTAGACAAGCGGACATCTTCTTTTCCAAGATTTGAAGCTGCATTTTATTCTTCCTTTTCAACTACAATTTTCCCTATTTTTCCTGAGATGTATACAGAAGGAGGGTGAAGGGAATATGACTAATTTTTTACAGTTATTGGAATCATGTGAAGAAGTTGTTAATTACTACATTACACATTCTGAACATTGGATATGTTTAATCTCAGAACAGCACACAAATTGGTTTCCATAGCATCAAACCACAAACTGAACACAACCTACTCTCATATCCATCAATTTCTTGCCAACTTGACAAAATCTCAATTCACCATTTTGAGGACCCTCTGCAAAGCGACTCTAATGTTTTAAAAAGTCAGATCGGTGTTACACGCAAGTAATGAATCATGGAACTTTACATCAAAAACTAGGGATGTACTGTGTGGTGACTAGCATAATATAATAAAAAAATATTATTAAAATTAAAAAAAATCATTACAAAGTAAATGAAAGTTAATTACATAATTTTGCAGGAACTACCCAGGGTGGTCGAGGTGATATTCCACGGGATTCTCCTGATCAGAATGGGCCTGGCAGTTTGACTCATTAAGACAAAAACACATCCAGCATCTTTTCCACTTGTCATGCAGCTGAAGAATTAGCATATAGACACATGCATTTAACACCATCTTTCCCCAGTGTCAGAAGAAGGGGGAGGAGGAGGAGGAGCAAGAGGAGGAAATTATTAGTTCATAAAGATAAAGAGAATGAGGGGGGAAAGACAAGAGTAGGTAAAAGTTTTAGATGCATTTTTTGACAGTAAATGGAAACAGAGTAGGATAATGAAAAAATCTAAGCACCTATTATCCAGGGAAATGACAAGAAGTGAGCCAATTCACCCTTCAAAACCCCAGAAAGGCTCAGAACTTAAAGGATCTAGGTTTGGCAGAAGATGGAGTTCAGGGGAAGGTTTGGATCCCAGTTTCTGCCCATACCTCATACAACCATGTAGCTACTATTAAACTACCCTCCCTACAAAATGCATACACACACACGAGAGACTTTTAATTTGGAAGAAAAACAGAGGGCTGGGAATGGCCTTCTCTCAGCTCCTCTCTCTCTCCCTGATTCTAGGTCTATAGGTTTCTCAGCGGTCAAACCCATGCTATTCCCTCTACACCTACCCTATCCCTCCATTTCTGGCAGAAGCTGATTTTTTTTCTGGATGGCCACAGGAAAAAAAGTCTCTAGATAAACATGCTGGACTCCTCAATGGAAAGGGTAGGTCAACCACCCACCAAAAACCTACAATGGTCCCCGTCAGTCACCACCTCTGCTCATGCTTTCAGTACCAGCATTGTTTGAGTAGCTCACTCTTAGATATAAATGACAAGAATCAGAGACATTTGAGGAAAATACGCACCAGAGACACAGAGACCAAAACCAACAAAATAAACGACTAAAACTCAAATAGACAAAGAGGACCTAGATGGATCAGAGTCAATGCAGAAATTCAAAGTAAACTTTAAAAAATATGTAATATATCCTTGAAGATGTACAAAAAAACTGAGTCCATAATATAGATACAGGTCACTATGAAAAAGGATCAAAGAACAAGAAAGAATTCTTATCTATTAAATATAAAAATTGAAATTAAAAAATTAAATAGAAGGCTGTAAGGGTTAAGGTAATCTCAAAGTAGAACAAATTTCGTTTTAAAAAAGGAAAGGGGAGGGGCGCCTGGGTGGCGCAGTCATTAAGCTTCTGCGTTCGGCTCAGGGTGCGATCCCGGCGTTCCGGGATCAAGTCCCGTATCAGGCTGCTCCGCTGGGAGCCTCCTTCTTCCTCTCCCACTCCTCTGTGTTCCCTCTCTCGCTGGCTGTCTCTCTGTCAAATAAATAAATCTAAAAAAAAAAAAAAAAAAAAAAGAAAAAAGGAAAGGGGAGAGAAAAGATAAAAAAATAGAGACTCATCTCCAGAGTTCAGCAACTAATAATTAAGAGTTACATAAAGAGAAAAGAAAAAAATGAAGAGAAGATATTATCAAAGAAGCAATTTTTTAAATTTCCAGAACTGAAACTTATGTGTCTCCGTATTGAAAAGATACATGGAAGTAGCTAGTACAATGAGTGAATAAAGACAAAACCTCAGGTAGGTCATAGTAAAACTGATGATACTTAAAATCTAAAAGAGATTCTAGAAGCTTCCACAAGAGAGGAGGAAAACAGTCAAATGCACAAGAATGATCTTAGTTTTTTAACAGCAACTGAATCTTAAAAGACAGTGGAACAAAGCCTGAAAAGTTCTGAGTGACAACATTTTTCAACTTAGAATTCTATTTCCTTCCAAATTATCTATCTATCATAAAGATAAAATATTTGCTATTTAAAATAATTTTGTCTTGCAGAAAATGTAAACACACACACACACACACACAATATTTCCCTCTGTATTCTTTCTTAGGAAGCTATCAGTGAAAATGCTTCAGCAAAACAACTGTGTAAAGCAAGAAAGAAGATGCCAAAATTACTCCCCAGCATAGGAGAGAGCTGGAAAGGAGCACCAGGATGCCTGCAGAGCAGGTCTGACAAGCGACAGGCCTGTAGCGGAAGGGGTGCAAGTGGGGCTCCAAGAAAGAGGTGTGCAGCGGGAAGATGGCAGATCTGTTTGAGCGAATAGATTATGGGATGTTTGGAAAATAATTAATACAAGGTAGCAGAAGGTGAGTAATTTGCCCCATCTCACCTGTTTGGTAAATGGCAGAGCTGGGATTACAACCTGGCAGTCTGGCTCCTGAGTCTGGTTCCAGGCCCTGGTACAACCCCACAAGAAATTGACCACAGTGCATGCTCTTTGCTGTATCATTTGTGAGGGTAACTCTGTTGATAGGATAATAAATTCTGGCATAACTTGGTTGAGAGATAGTGTTGAGGAAACTGAAAGGAGAGACCTAAGTCCTCATAATCCATACGCACATTTCTTTAAAACGTGGAGTTTTTAAGTTTTAAAGGCAAAGAAGAAACAGAGCAGTTGAGAATATTTGCCTCTAGGAGTAGGACTCAGGTATAGAAAAAGAGAGATAATGGAAACATCCATTTTTCGTTATTAGCTGTCTGGTGCTATTTGAATTTTAAATTCTACACCGATTACTCTGGTCAAAATACAATCAATGATACGATAGTTCAAAATCAAAGCACAACATCTTAAGAAGGGTTTTTGTAGTGATTGACAATTGCCCTTACAGCCTCTGGGAAGAGAAGAGGCAAACGTGTTTATGGGGAATAGTGGGTAGTTCGACTGTCAAATTACCTTGTACGTCCCTGTCTGTTTTCAAGTAAAAGTTTATATTGCTGCACTTGTGAACTCTGGGTAGTGACTTACTCATTGAGTACCAGGAATCAAGATCGAGATCAATTTTATCGCATTCATAATATGAGAAGAAATCTTATCAGAAGGTGGTATCTCATTCATCATATCGGAAGAGTGACAGTACAGTGGGTCCCTTACATGCTCTGTGCCTGGACACTAGTCAGATAATGGAGACTCAGGATAAAATTGTTCTCGTGGCTTAGTGAGCAGGAGGCCTGGTTATCAGAGCCACTGGGGAGCAGACGACCCCAAAGGACCATGCTGTCTCTTTCATCTTGTTCCCAAGAATGAATAACAAGCACAATTATGCATGTACTAAATCCATATTCAGCACTGTTCGTAATGACGTTTATATTTTAACTGATTTAGTTTCGCAACATTCCCATAAGGTAGGGACTGCTCCTGTCTCCATTTTACAGATGGGGAAACTGATATCAAAGAGATATCAAAGACCTTCCCTTGGCCCAGACTTAGTACATAAGGGAATGGATGTTGGAATCCAGACAGTTTGGTCTGGATTAGAAGCCAGACAGCTTGGTTGCTGGATGTGCTCAGCAACAAAAAGGAATGTAGTATTAATACCCACTACAGCATGGATGAGCCTTGAAAACACGCTAAGTGAACGGAGTCAGACAAAAAAGGCCGCAGCTTGCGTAATTCCATTTATATGAAATATCTAGAACAGGCAAGTCCACATGGGCAGAAAATGAATTGGTGGTAATGGGCAGAGAGTGAAATGGGCAGTGACTACTTACTGGGTATGGATTTTCTTTGGGTGAAAAACTATTTTGGAGCTAGACAGGTCTGGTGGTTGCACAGCACTGAGTGAATGTACTAAATAGCACTGAATTAATTATGCACATGAAAATGGCCAATTTTGGGGGTACCTGGGTGTCTCAGTCGATTTTTGATTTCAGCTCAGGTTATGATCTCAGCATCATAGGATCCAGACCCATTTTAGGCTCCATGCTGGACGTGGAGCCTGCTTAAGTTTCTCTCTCTCTTTCTCTCTCTTTTGCCTTCTCTTAAAAAGATAAATAAAAATAAAACAAAATGGCCAATTTTATAGTAAATGAATTTCATCTCTTCCTCTTGATAGAGAGGTAGATAGATTATAGATAAGATAGACAAAGAGGTAGCAGATAGAAATGGATATACACACACACATACAAACCAACCAGCAGCCTGCATTCAGAGGACTAGAGTTCTCACAAATAGCCAGTTAGCGGAAGCTCAGCGGGCCAGATCTCCCCTGCAGATTCGCCCACTCGGGTGTCTACACTGCTGCCAGAGGTGCTGTCTCCTGCACTAGGGAGCAGGAAAAGGGGCTGCTGTATGAAAGCTGTAGCTAATGGCCTCACTCGAAGTGACAAACTGGGGTTCCTAGGACTGGAAGTCATTTGGGGAGCTAGAGAGAGAAGCAATACACCAGTTGGCAAGGAAATATTTTAATATTTTAACAGGCTCACACCAGCTGAATTTCAGCTCTGACTAGAACCAAACTCGGTGTAAACTTTGAAAACAAGCGACATACTCTCTTTGTTTAAATGATGTGTAAACAATCCGTTTCATATCCCTGGCTTGCTAGGGCCCGCCAAGGTGGCTAAGAAAAAAAAAAATCAGAAGTGTTTTTGCTTCAAACGTCTTCTCTCTGAGCTTTGTAGCTTCCTTCTTTCTGCACAACGTGCTGTACCTCCCTGAGGAGTTTTTCTTCCGCCGGGAGTGAAAACACAGACTAGGTCAGGGTCACCTCTGCTGCATGCTATTGGTCAGAACAAGTCACGTGACACCCCTCCCATCCGGAAGTAGAACTCCCTCGTGACTTCAGAAAAAACGTGACTTTCTTTGCTCAGGCAACATTTAGCTCCGGAAAACAGCTCATGTCTTTTGCTCTATAAAACGTCGCCTGTCCCCTGTGTGGTAGCAGGGCTGGCTCTCCATCTCCATCTTCACGGCCCATCCCTCTCTGCTTTTGGACACTTCCCTGTAGGGGTTTCCTTCCACCTTGTCCCCCTTCACCTACTTTGCTGAATAAACCTGCAGAAGAGTTGAAGTTGGGAGATGGTAAGGAAGGAGGACACAAAACGAGAGGGAAACACACCGTATCATCTTTTCAGTTGAATGGTTGGACGCAACAGCAAAACACCTACCACACGTTTGCTCGGGGAGGTATCTTTGTCGTTTTGCTCTCTGAGGCATGAGGCTAAGATGTCTGACTTTGGAACTTCTATAGACAGGCTCTTGTACCTGAGAACACTAGTCATCCTCTCTTTCTCCTGGATACTGGGATAAAGATGAGGACGAATAAGAAGCACCTGCTTCCCAGACCTTCCAGTCTCCCCTGTATGTAAATAACTGTTTTAAGATTTTATTTATTTATTCGACAGAGATAGAGACAGCCAGCGAGAGAGGGAACACAAGCAGGGGGAGTGGGAGAGAAAGAAGCAGGCTCACAGCGGAGGAGCCTGATGTGGGGCTCGATCCCATAACGCCGGGATCACGCCCTGAGCCAAAGGCAGACGCTGTGCCACCCAGGCGCCCCTACCCCAGCTCTCCTTGAGGTCCATTGGCATGAAAAATGGTTTTCCATCTCTTCACTTTCAGTCTGGATGTATCTTTAGGTTCAAGATGAGTCTCTTGTAGACAGCAAATGGATGGGTCATGTCTTTGTATCCAATCTGCAACCCTGTGGCACTTTATGGGAGCATTTAGGCCGTTCGCATTGAGAGTGATTATTGAGAGATAGAATTTTAATGAGGTCATGTTGCCTGTAAAGTCTTTGTTTGTATAGATTGTAAATTTCTGTTCTGTATCACTCTTGGGGCCTTTTTACCTTAATAGAACCTCCCTTAATATCTCCTGTGGGGCTGGTTCGTTGTTACGAAATTGGTCAGTGACTGGGGATTCTGGAAGCTCCTTATCTCTCCATCAATTCTGAATGACAACCTTGTTGGATAAAGGATCCTTGGCTGCAAGTTCTTCTCTGAAAGAGCTTTAAAAATGCCCTCTCAACCCTTTCTCTCATTCCAGGTCTGTGTAGACAGGTCTGACATAATTCTAATATTTTTGCCTTTGTATGTGAGCAATTTCTTTGTCCTGGCAGCTTTCAATACTGTATCCTTGGATCTAATTGCAGTATGACGTGACGTGGTGTAGGTTTGTCATGGTTGAATTTGGGAGGGGGCCTCTCTGCCTCTTGGACATGAATGCTTGTTTCCTTTGCTAGATTAAGGAAGTTTTCAGCTATAGTTTGTTCAAATATCTCTTCTAGACCTCTGTTGTGGTGCATTGGTTCTCATTCAGAAGAAGAAGGAGGAGGAGGAGGGGAAGGGCTAGGATAAGGGAGAGAAGAAGGAGGAAGAGGAGAGGAAGAGAAGAAGAAGAAAGGGAAGGGGGGGAATTGAGCATGTCTGTGGCTCTGTTGTACCATGTCATGTCACTTGTACATAATATTTTATTTCTCTTTCTAGAGTGTTTGCTTCTAAAGCTTGCATCTTAACTGTGACCATAACTGTGTGAATTATTTTTGTATTCTCCAAAGCATCTTGCACATGGTAGATACTGACAAAGTTTTGTTGGGTTTGTTGTATTCACAGGGCAGTATGGTATAAGAGTTAAACACACAGTCTATGGTAGAAAACCTGACATCAAATTCCACATACAGTGCTTACTGGCTATAGAATTCAGTTGCTTAATATCTTTTTCTTTGTTACCTTATCTGTTATCTGGGGAATTAATAGCACCTACTTCATACAATTGTTGGCCAGCTAAGTAAACTTGTACAAAATGCTCAAAACAGTACTAGCATATAGTAAGTGCTAGATAGCTGTACTTAATATATTATTTAATATAATGATGTATGATGTCAGAAAAAAATGAGAAAAAGGAAAATACTCAAATGATCTTTACGTATTTCATACATTCTCAGTATTTATAATACAAGACCAAATGATCTCTAATCCAGGTATTGCCATTTTGTATTTCAGTCTTCTGGGTTCCATTAAATATGAAGGGAAATACTTATTTTTGTTTATTTGTTTGGATTATTTGGAGGTGCAAGAGGCAAAGAGCATACAAACATGTGAAAATGAGTGCCAGCTCGAGCCTCTCTACATGGTACTGTCAGGAACATTTGCCATTTGACTTCCCTAATGATTCTTCTCTGAGAATAATAATAATAATGCATATTATGTTTCATGGGTTAAGCATTAACCCACTTCTTCCCTAATAGTCAGGCTTCACCGGGTCTCCTGACCCTCGGTAGGACTGGAGGTAATGATATTAAGTTATCATTGTACCTCTAATCAAAGATAAGAGCTCTCCCCTCGCCCCTTAGCTCTCTATTTAGGTTCCAACTTAAGCTACGTCTTTTTCTTTTATACAATTAAATTATAAATTAAACACACCTGTTGCAGAATTACACATTTCCTCACATTCCATATATATATGTGGGGAAAATACAGCTTATTTCTTTTGTAGCAAAATGCTCTCATTGTCATCAAAAGGCTCCATCCACTGGTAACAGGATTGGAAAATAAAGCCTTCCCCCAAAACAAGTTTGCTTGTTTTTTCCAAGAAATTTTTATAGTTTAATACAATAATTGAAATAGTTTATATATCCCAGATACTTATGAGCACATCTCTTCCCATTCTCCTTGCTCTATGTAAGAAGGTGTGTGGGTGTATGCTGAAAGCCTGCATGGGCTCAGCAACTGGCTGGCCCCTTGCTCCTTTGGTGCTATAGCAATGCTCTTGTCTCTCCTGATACCACCTTCTGCTGCTGCTCCCTGATCCCCAAATCTGAGCTAATTAGGGTCCAGGGTCTTCCTGCTGAAGACCCCAGTCCAGCTAGTCTGCCCTAAAGTCTTCCACCATGGAAGACTTTTCCACTAACCATGGTATTCCCTTCTGGTGGTCCCTGATTCTCAACAATGGCACATGCTCCACTGGGAGCAAGTAGGAATTGCTGAGTCCTTTGGGGCGCCTGGGTGGCGCAGTTATTAAGCGTCTGCCTTCGGCTCAGGGCGTGATCCTGGAGTTCTGGGATCGAGCCCCACATCAGGCTCCTCCGCTGGGAGACTGCTTCTTTCTCTCCCACTCCCCCTGCTTGTGTTCCCTCTCTCGCTGGCTGTCTCTCTCTGTCAAATAAATAAATAAAATCTCTAAAAAAAAAAAAAAAAAAGGAATTGCTGAGTCCTACCACACTACTTGAAAGCCAGGAAGGTGGTTTGGGAAGAGCCAGACTCGAGCACGCTCTCTGCCTGTCTGAGAAACAGCCACTTTGGGCACTGTCTCCATCTTACCCTGCTGGTGCCTTGGGAGCCTGTAGGGCACTCTTCTCTCATATCCCCAAGCCTGAAATTCAGACTAGGCCCCTCTGCCCTCCTCCTTTCCCCAACGTAGCCTGTCTTTCACACCTTCTAACTCTCTTCTAGCTGCATCCAGCTTGATTTAAAAATTGCATCTTTAGGATATTCACTGAGCACTTTAAATGTGCTATACACTGCCAGACATAGTGCCTACAATGCTGAATAAGGTACATCCTCTCTCCTCATCTACTGGGGGGTTGGGATTACATAAGGAAGTTATTATAAAAATATGTATTTTATAGTTGCATGCTGAGAGAAAGAAGCGAGCTTTCCTGGGTACCCATCATTTGATCCAGAGCAGCAGATGGGGTTTTAGAGGAGGCTTCCTGGGATAAGAGTCACCCAGTCTTCTCTGACTCCACCCGAAAGGCCTGAGCTGTTACTATCGTGTTAATTCCCAGGGGCATAGTGCACAGGGACTTCTTGAAAGCTCTGTCACTTTGGAGATCTAGCTCCGAACAATTTCTATATCATAAATTCAGTGATGAGGGTCTTTAGGCCCATTACCTCTGACCATTTCTTTCTCTGACTATGAAAAAAAAAATCAGTCTCCCAGTTTTACATCTGGGGTGGAACAGCTCATAGGAGACAGTGCCTTTAGAAGATTCTGAACATTACTCAGCAGAGGAGCCAGAGAGGAGAACAGCTGTTCTCCACAGAGTTTTGACATTTCTGGTCTTAGCAAACCACACAAAAGTTGAATAGAAAAAAACAGAGAAGGTGGAAGAGAGCAAAATTAGGAAGATATAGGGTCCACCAAACAATGGTTTGATTATGGTGTTCCATAAAAGAGGTTGTAATAAAACAATCCTGTTATCCAAGCTTACAATTTTAATTATTACACCCTGGCTCACAGTTGAAAATTGTCTCTTTCCTCCCATCTCTTTCCCTTCCCCCAATTCTGGGGGATTAGTGGGATCACATCATTGGAGTCATTGTTTTCTTCATCTGTCACATGTTTTGTTATTTTATTTAAATATGGAATCAGGAATTCACATTGAAATAAAACATCTTGTTTCCTATGGCTGAAAGCCAGAAAGAACTTGTCTTTGGAAGACTGATTACAAAACACAAAACAGTGTTTTTTGTATATCTGTCCTACTTGATTTCACCAAGTGGTTAGTAACTGCTCATGACTGAGCCACCAGACGTGTGCATATATAGAAACTAATAGCTTGGGTGTCTTAAGATACCATGTGTCAGAATAAAATTAGTACCTATTGAAGAAGATTCATTTCAAATATGGCATCTGTGGTTAATAAGAACCTACGGTTTAAAGCAGAGAAAAGATGCCCTTGGACAAAGGATAAAAACTTGCATTGCAATTCCAGAAGTCACAACTTTTCTGTCTCGTCCTCCGAGCTTATTCAGTCTTCATATATCCCATGCCTGGCATAGAGCAGTGTGCTCTGTGGCACTGATTCCTGGGAAAATATCCAAACTGCAGATTATCCCTTAAGCAGCTCAACTATTTTCACAATGTCTTCTTTTTTTGGCCTCCACTAAAATGGAGAATTTACTGGAGAAGTTTAATCAAGTAACATTTCATGAAAGAGAAGAATTTTGATGAATCATTTGATAGGAGGAAGATGTCCTCGTACTCAGCCATTTACATCCGTATTAACTCTACCGTGAAGATGTCCCAGAGAGAGCAAACATATCACATTTCTCTAGGACACCTGCTTGTCTCCCTTTCACCCAGACTCAAAGCTTCCAAGTCTCCATGACTTCTACTTTTCCCTGGCTTCCCTTATCCAGTTAACCAAGAACTCTTTTGGATTTTTAACGTAAAATGTCACTTGTATCTGGTTCTACCATTCTATTCCATCTGTCTACAGATGCCTGACTTATTTCTTTAAAATAGTGTTTACATCATATCAGTCTCCTGCTCTTCATCAAGAAGTGAACAATGCAGGAGCTCCCAATATGGCATCTGAGAAGCAGCCTGAGCGCAGTCCTCCATGACTTCCCTCTAATAACTACATGAACCCCCTACTCTTATCAGACTCATCTAGTTCATTGTTCCTCAAGTGTACTTTCTTTTTTCCCACTATTCATTGTGCCTGAAGCAACTAATCCTTGTCTTTCAAAATCTACCCTTCCTTCACATCTGGTTGAAATTTTTTGCAGTGACTCTTCCACTGTATGGCTTGGTACTCAAGCACACAGGCATTGAAGTCAAGCTTTCTCACAGTTCAGGTTCTCAGGGCACAAAGAAGTTTACTGAAGACTGCTCATCAGATCAATATCTTGGAGGAAGAAAAAGAATACTGTACAAGGAGACACTGAACTGCAACACAGTTGTTATAGAGCCTTCGGCCAATCCTTTTGGAAGCTCTGAAGCTGGGATGATTTTTTCGGAGTTTTCCAATTGAGGCAATTGTACACTACCTGCCCCCCCTCGCCCCCCAACTAGACTACATCTTAGGTGAGTCAGCTTCTTTCGCCCAAGGACAATGCCTGGAGAGACAAGGAATCATGAGCACTCAACATTTCTTCCTTGCTTTGGGGGTAATAAATGCCTTCCTTGGTCCTGAAAGAAACTCCGGGCAGCACACTGCAGTGTCTGTCACAGACCTGTGAGTTCACACACATCCTTTCACTTACAGCTATGTGATTGCCGGTAAACTTCTTAACTTACTCATGCCTCCATAGCTTATTTCATAAGAGTGAAGAAAATAGTACCTTTTCTTAAAGCAAGAGCTCAAAAAATGTTAACTATCATTATAATGTTTATCATCACTGCTACTAAACACTTACGTACATTGGCTTACATTGTCCTTTAAAAAAATTTAATTACAGCTTCCTTCACAGTTGCTCACAGCACATAACCGTTGAGAATCATTGAACTAGTTTATGAAATCTCTAAGGGCAAAGACTGTATCTTTTCATCTTTACACTGCCCCCCTTCTCTCACAGAAGAACATCATTGTGAATTTGTTTGATTTGAAATGATTTGGATTTAACTTTGAAGTCAGGCATTAGTAAAGAGAGATACAATACAAATGCCTTACCATAGTTCTAAATTCAGGATTTAAAAGAGATTCACAACCTCCCAGCTCTGAGACCCTCTGTTTTAATCAACATTCATTATCAGAAAATATGGGTGTCTTCAAAAAGGTATATCACATGGTCATGTTGATTTTATCTCCTTTAGGTTCCATTCTCTTCACCTTGTCTTCACTGCCTTAATTCAGGCCCTTCCCACTGCCAGAGCCTTTCTACTAGCTTCTTTGCCTTTGATCTATCCCTCATCTCTAGTTATTCTCCAAACTGCACCTAACCCTATCATTTCACATCACAAATCTCATCCTGTACTTCTTTTAGTTCTCTTTTGGTTTACAGAATCAAGTCCAAAACCCATGGTGTTTGGAAGATCTTTTCAGTGGGTCTTCTCAGGACCTCCCCCACAATTCCCCAGTTTTCCAGTCCCCAGTGAGACTCTTTTTCTCCGGTGAATGGATGCTGAGCTCCAGCCACACTGACCTATTCATTTTCCACACTTCTATCAGGTAGCCTTTTTTGCCTTCAAAATTGTTTTCATCTCTTTTTTAGGGTGCCCTTTCCCTCATTTCTCTAATTGGCATATAGTTGGTGAAGTCAATATCTGATAAATAATAGATTAATGCATACATGGTCAACATTTGCTAAATTCTAAAGTAGTTCTGTGTGCTTGAGATGCAAGGAAAGTGGCATCTGGCATTCTGAAAATACATGAGTAAGTAAATGAGTCACAGACAACTTCTGTAGCTTGGCCAGGAGATGCTTTTTGTGGCTAGGGGACAGGTAGGTTTCTGGTTCATGTCCCAGTCATGATTCTGTGAAAAACCCCTGGGAGTCGGCACAAATCTTCAATCTTGGTGTGACTGGGCACCCAGTTGGCAGTCAAGACCGAGGTAAAGGGTAAGCAAGTGAGTGCCTTGGTGCACAGTAGTTGGTTACTTAACCAAAGGGTTAAGCACTCAGGATCTTAGAGACACCTGCAGAGGGAATAATCCATCACCCAGGCACATAAGTGAAGGGGACAAGTTCATGAAAGAAAAACATCACTCTGAAGACGGGTAGCTTGGAGGAGGTGAGGGAAGCAAACCAAACACCCTTCCTTTATGAGTCACTTTTGAAGGTCTTACTTAATTTTTTTGTTTTAAAAAATAATGATTTAAAAGGTTCAAACAGCCTAGGGAAGTAAATCCATGCATACTTCTAACATTAGTTAATATTTACTAAGAAATCATAGGTTACAACAAATTAAACTTTTTGGCTCTCTTACTGAGGTTTTCTGGCCAACCATGTTAGTGACTGTTCCTACAGATAGTTTATAACTCTATTTTTTACCCCTCTAGAGCAACTAAAGTGCAAGGAGTTAGAAGAACTCTGGGTTCATGTGGTTCTTAAGCCAGAGTCTTAGGAAAATGGATTCGAGGTTGGGGAATGGATCGGGGTGAACAGGCAGACACTAGACATGCCCACTAATAACTGGGAAAAGTGAGTTAAATTTCTCCTTGTTTGAGGTGGAATTCCTTCATATAAACCTGGGCACCCTCAGAGAGAAATGCTTTATAGTCCAAACTGATGTTTATTTTGGACTCTGTTTCTCTTTCAGCTTTCAGTTGTGACCTTAGGAATGAGCTCACAATTGGAAGCAAATCTGTCTTCTGTTTCTACTGTTAAAGAATTACCTACCCACTGAAAAACCACATAGGATTAACAATGGCCTTGTCCCAAATATATGCTTTTTGGAATTGTACAAATTGTATTTATGATGCTAGCAGATTTCAGTTCAACTGCTGAAATATTTCAATAAGAGTGATTGAATTCTTAGTAAATGGAATGCTTCCTCTGTTCAGTTTTGGTCTGTGGAATGCTGGAAGGTTGGTGGGTCTGACCCATTCATTACACATATCTGGGGTGATAGCAAAGGCAGGCCTTTTGGTTTTGATACCATGTATGTTTTTGGCAGTATCTCAGATTGAAATGCTATGAATAAAAAAATGTCCTTTAAAAGTTATTTTTAGCTTCCTAGGTATAGGCTCCTCCTCTTGAGAAATGGTTAGGGCTTCTGAATGCTTATGCTCGCCATATAAATCATGATTTGGCATATCTGTGTTGTGGATTGTCATTGGCATTGATTCAAAAATATCTGGTGGCTTCAATTTTCAGAATCACCAAAGAGAGTGGTAGCGTTTTTGTACTTCATTGATCGGATCCTTGAGTAGACTCCAGGTTATCCACATTGGATTAATATCCCAAATTCTTTGGATGGGGTGGAAAGGGTGAAGAAACTAATATTTATCCATTTGTTTTTCCAACAAACTTTTATTTGGTACTGACCAAATGCCAAGCTGAATGATTTTATGTATAACATCTAGTTGACTCCTAAATATTCTATGAATTTTATAGGTATGGAGACTGAAGCTCAGAGAGTTTAAGTATCTTGTAAATGGAGGAGGTGGTAAGGGAAGGACCTGAGGTTTAAATTTAGGTCTGTCATTAAAAATAGCCAAGGCTTTTCCATTAAGCATGCTCCCTGGTGAATATGTCATGTATATGAATACACGAACACAGCTAAAGGAGGGGCTACGAGTGTGATTTGGGGAAAGCCAATCCTTCTAACTACTAAGGGAATGAGAATATACTGCCACATGAAAAACACCTTCCTCCTCTTGGTCCAGTTGCTGAAGGGCTCTCTCCCCCACATTTCCTGCTTCTGTCCTCCTTTTTCCCACCACCCAAGACGTGTCATGAACTCCTACGGCAGGCAAATTAGGGAACATCATTTCGAGAGTTCTCCTCAAGCATGCCTCTGACATACTCTTGCTTTGAATAGCCTCAAAACATTTCAAAAGAGAGGATTAAAAAGGGAGTTTTAAAAAGAAGCAGACCTGGAGTTGCACAGGGGCAGCAAAGACATCTTTGAGGTCATTCTTTCTTTTTTCTACACTGATGTATTCTCTCCAGAGTGATAATAATCTTTTTTGAAATGCAGGTCTAAGACGGAAGGAATTTTTATCTGGAAGAGTAATATAAATTAGCTTTGACTGCCAGTTTCCACTGATTATTACTTTCCAGGCGGAATTCCTACAAATTCTTGAGGCATGACCTCCAATGAAAAAATAAAACCCCTTTAAAAACTTGTTGAGAAATTCCAGATAACTTTCACAAGAGATTTAATTTTAGAGCATTAACACAATCTTGGTTGGAAAGATAAAACTACAATGCAGTTATTTGGTAAAAGTCATTACTTCACAATGAAGTCATTGGAGATTATTTTACTGTGCTTATCTGTCCCCTCTTTTTTTTTTTCTTTTAAACTTGGTTCCTTTCTCCCCAAACTAATTTTATTATGCATTACTCAGTGCACTCTGGATTCACCCTTATAAAAGCATGAAGTGTTTCAACAGATAGCCAGTTGGAGGCAGCCAACTTGAGATTCAACCTACCAGAATGAGCAAATACTGTGATCAGTCATCACATATTAATAATATGTATTATGCCTTATTGCATATGGTGTTGGAAACTCTAAGGAAAGGGTTTTTTGTTTGTTTGTTTGGGTTTTTTGTTGTTTTTGTTTTTATATTTTTTTAACATGATATGAAGTAATGGATTCAAAGAGACTCTGTATATTGTTGAAAGAGTTTAGGTGTGAGGAAGTGAGAGCAAGCATACTAGTATCCACTGCGGTCGTAACAGGGGACTCGGGTGAAAGTGTGGGCAGGGCATCATCTGCACTGGACCTATGGGGAGAGTGTGAATTGGAAAGGTGAAGTGATTTGTCCAAGGACTCAAGACCTCTAAACAGTGGAGCGGGAGCAACTCAAGCCCAGGAACATCTGACTGCAAGGTTGGCTCTCTTCCCACAGCAGGTTGTTGCTTTTTCTCGAGCTGGACTAAATGTGGATGGGAAAACATGAAGACCAGAGCCACATGTGCAAAATGTATCAATGGTCCAAATTGGCCAAAGGGAAAAAGATGTCCCTACCCACCATTTTCCCGGAAATGTTTATTTACTTCAATTCAAAGTATCATTTAAATTATATGTTATTATATACATAGTCAAGATAAATCAGCATCTAGTAAAAAACTATATACATATGAAACTATAAATAGATATGCAATACTGGGTAGATCGATACAATTTTATATACATATATACATTTATCCTTTAGTAGATATATGAATATAATCATAGGGGAAATGCGAATTATCTTTTATCTTTCAGAGACCTTAACATGAAGGAGTATGATTATCCTGTGAATATAATGGTTATTATTAACATAAAATTCCCCTTTCCTGTTTTAACATTTTAAAAAACAAATGATAACTTGTTGCCCATGAATAGATGGAAAAGAGATTTATAACCTAAGAAAGAAAAGAAGGGATTTTGTGAACCTATGAGCTTCTTTATCCTAAAATGTTCTAATTTCCCTGAGAACAAGCTGGTGGTGGAAATTATCTTTTAGATATTTAAATGTTTTCTTCTTCCTTTCAAGAACATTCACATATCACCAGTTGTTATATAAGAAATCAAAATGAACTGTGTTTCCAAGAGTAAGACAACATTATTAATTCTTAAGAAATGGAATCTCACAGCATGATTTACATTATTACATAAATCTATCCATTCATTAACCTCATTGATTGAACATCTTACTTATTCAAGACATCAGGGACATGAACAAACACATCCTCTTCTCCAATATTCACAGTATTCTAGGGAAACAGGTACAAAAACACATAATTTTGGTACAGAATGGTGAGGATTATGTCTGGTATATAAACACGTGAGTGAGTGTAACTGACCTTTCTAAATCCCCAGATATCCAGAAATCAGAACTATATGGAATGAAAATTATGCCAGAATATGTAGGAAAGTTGTGAAGATACAGCGTGAGAAAAAAATGCAAGTTTGGTTTTGTTCCATTTAGACCAGGCTCCTTTCTTTTAAAAGGTGTTTCAATAAATATTTCTCAAAAAAAAAAAAAAAAAACTACAGCAGTTTTACATGCATTATGTCTCTTAATCTTGGAGTATTTCAAGGATGTGGAAAAAGGCAGGTACTTATATTCTTTCTAATTCCTGCATGAACGCCTCATAACTTCAGTTACTTCCCAGGCAAGATAACAGAACACTGTTCAGTAGAATTCCTCTAAGTTTTATAACTCTCCGAAAAGTTCTCTTGTACCCTTCCCTTTCTATCTGATAGAATCTCTCTCTCTTTCTCTGTCTTAGTTACACAGTTTAACTTTTTCATTTTTTGTTCTTGATATATTTTTAATGCCTCTTTACGTTTTATCATTTGCAAAAAGTGACCAGTAACTAATTCTCCCTTTTAAGTTTTCTTTTTTATTTCACAAGAATTCATTTCTGTTTTGGAGGAAAAAAACTACAAAATACAGATAAGCAAAAGCAAAGAAAGGACGACGTGTGTATGTGTGTGAGGTGAATGTGTGTGTTGAGAATAGGGACTCTAATCAGAAGAAGGTATCACTGGCATGACAAAACGGACATGGGCACGCCAGGGGACAACGGCCAGCAGTACTGGGGCTGTGCGTTCCTCCTGACTTTGTCCTACGATCAGCCAGTAATTCTCCCATTTTTAAACTCAGAGCTACCATTATTCCTGTTCCCTCTTCATTTTCATTTACCTCAGCTCAGAGATAGTACAATAATTGTTACACAATCTCCTTGTTTCTAACTTTCTTTTCAATCCATTCAGATAAAATTTTCTAAATAAATACTTTCAAAGAGTCACTCCCCTGGGTAAGAATTTTTAATATCTTCACTTGTCTTACAGTATAGAATGTCATTCGAGATCCTTAGCATATTCTAACCACAAATTAACTTCATCTTTATTTCTCACCATTCCCCTACACACACCTCTACTTTCCCCAGATCAGAGGCTTCTCCCCGTCCGTGGGGAGGGACAGGAGGAGCACGGTCCTGGGAATCAGACTGATCTGGGTACAAATCCCTGCTCCATCACTAACGTTTGGGAATCTAGACAAGTTGATTCATCCATAGACTAGAGATAATATGCTTTCAGGATTGTGCTGGCAGATAAATGAGACGGATCTTTGAAAACATTCTAGTTTCCCCTTCTTTCCAGTCAGATTGTCCCTTGCTCTTTCCCACCCAGAATCTTGGACTGGGATACCCCCTGATTCACACCCTTGTATTCTCACCTCTTCATTTTTCTCCTCTGAAGATCTCCTAGGTCATTTCAGCTCAGAGGAATTTCTCCCCTTCCTCTGAGTGCTTAACGCATTACGTGGTTTCTCGCTTAACAATTCACCATTTGTTGGTGAGATTTGTGAGATCTTCTTTGACATGTTATCCTTTTTATTCTTTTTCTCCTGTATATAGTGTCCCATGCATTCCTGCTTTGTTTCCCTCAATAGTCTATAAGTTCACCCAAGATAGGTCCTTTTGCTCCGTATTCTCAGTGCCTCACACAATGCCAAGGCTAGAAGGTGCTCAGCTGTATCTTCGATGAATTTATATTATATCATCTTCGCTAGGCCTGCCCCCTAAATCCTTATCCATAAAAAAGAATTAATTAATCAATTGATTCCCTCACTCATTTTCCACAAATACATACTGAATGTTTACGACACACCTGACACTGATTCAGTCACCCCAGATAGAGCCATAAACAAGAGAGATAAATCCTTTGTTTACATGGATCATCTTCTGTTCTAGTGTGAAAAGCACACCATTCAAAGGTAAGCAAATAGGGGCACCTGGGTGGCTCAGTGGTTAGGCGTCTGCCTTCGGCTTAGGGCGTGATCCCAGGGTCCTGAGATCGAGCCCCGCATCTGGCTCCCTGCTCCACTGGGAGCCTGCTTCTTCCTCTCCCACTCCCCCTGCTTGTATTCCCTCTCTCATTGGCTGTCTTTCTGTCAAATAAATAAATAAAATCTTTAAAAAGCAAAAAAACAAAAAACCAAAGTAAGCAAATAAATAAATTAAGAGTCATGAATACCCTGAAGGAAATAAAATAGGGTGACAGGAGAGATGGTGACAGAGAAGCAGGGCTCTGCCTGGGCTCTTGGAATCCCCAGGACATTTTGGTCATGGGACAGATGATCCACACCTGGCAGCTGGTTGTCTTCTGTCGCCCACTGGCATCGGTGGCTTCTCCTCATCTATGTGCAGAATACAGAATGTGTGCGCTGGAAGGGGACTCAGAAGTAATAAAGTCTAGCAATTCTCAAATATCATTTTATTTATTTAAATTTTTTTTTAAAGATTCTATTTATTTATTTGCCAGAGAGAGAGCACGCGTGCACAAGCTGGGGGAGTGGCAGGCAGAGGAAGAAGCAGGCTCCCCGCTGAGCAGGGAGCCTGATGTGGGACCAGATCCCAGGACCCTGGGATCATGAACTGAGCTGAAGGCAGATGCTTTACCGACTGAGCCCCCCAGCTGCCTTTCAAATATCAAATATCAACACATATCATGTGTTCGTTCAAGTGAAATCTCACAGAAGGTCGATAACCTCTGGATATTTTCATAGATCCATTGGAAACCTTGGATCTGGTCTATGTTATTCACTTTTACAAATGAGGAAATAGAGGGTACAGATGAAGCATAGAGACGAATGGTCAAGAGTTAGATAACGGGCAGGTATCCATCTTTGGATACGTGTTTGGCTCATTTGGCCATCACTTTCTTCTGAAGAAAGTGGCCTTTATCACCATTTCTCATGGATAGGATTTACTGCCCTCCTTCAATTTTTGAAGATGGTATTGTCCAGTGTATTCACTTAGTTTATTTTCTACACTTCATTCCAAGTAGTTTTTCCTAAGAGTGAACCAATAATAGACTAAGGATATACAGCCTTTGGGGTTGTACAAGACCCTATATATAGCCTCAACTCTGAATTACCTCCTCTTCTTCTCTGATCCTCAGTAATCCTTTGTACCTCAATTATAGTCCTTGACACATTTTGTCTTGTATCACCATTGTTTATAGCCTTTTCTTCTTTTTTTTTTTTTTAAAGATTTTATTTATTTATTTGACAGAGAGACAGCCAGAGAGAGAGGGAACACAAGCAGGGGGAGTGGGAGAGGAAGAAGCAGGCTCCCAGGGTAAGAGCCTGATGCGGGGCTCGATCCCATAATGCCGGGATCACGCCCTGAGCCGAAGGCAGACGCTTAACGACTGAGCCACCCAGGCGCCCCTATAGCCTTTTCTTCTACATAAGACTGCAAACTGTGAGCAGAAATTGTGTTTTAATCTTTGTGGTACCCACCGAAAACAGTGCCTTGCATTAGAGTAGGTGCTAAATATCAAACATTAAAAGTCAGACCCTGACACACGGTCAAGCAGAGAGAGGTATTTAAATATTGTTTTGAGAATTGATCGCACATGGGCATTCGTGGGTAACCTCCGCAGGTGGCAGACTTGCCAGGAAAGCGTTCATTTGAATGTGTAAGGTCTGGTATGTCATCAAAAGCAATTAGTATGACTTCATCATCATGACACCTGTTTAGTGAGTGACTGTGAAGTTATTCAGACAGGATAGTAGGTGCTCTGGGTAGGATTCAGAAGAAGCACAAAACACAGCCCATAACCTTAGCAAATTAGCAGTTTAGATTGGGAAGCAAGAGTCCAAAAATGTAAAGTCGTATATAATTAAATTCTAAATCGTGTAGTGAAAGTAAGCGAGGCAGAAATCCAAGAAGCCATCAGTCAGTGATGACTGTGGAGCATAGTGAAGGGACCAGAGCCTGGATTCCCATGAATGCACCAGGCGCACGCTGGGGTGCCAGATCACCTGCATAGACCTCTAGGGGAGGTAGAGGCTAGTCCACACAAGCTCACAACACGATGAACCGGTCAGAAGAATGAAGAGCAAAACTGACTTTCATTTTTCCTATCGGGAAGAGCCTTGGCTTGCCGCAGTACCTCGAATTTCAGAAATTCCAGTGTCAAATGTTGTTGCTAAAGGAGAAACATTCTGAGCACTTGTGAGAATGCAAAATTGTCCTTGAAAAGGAGGAAGTCAGCCAAAGAGTTCCCAGACATTACTCACTGGTTCGGCATATCCCACAACCTACAAGGCTGACTTGGGCCATGTCGCCGAGGGGACCGCAGCTTGTTCTTACGCGAACTCTGGCTCAGGAAATTTGGAATGGGGAAGGGGCAGGACTTCTGATATGGAAATGAGAAATGCATGCCTTGTAAGGAGAGATTACAAAAGAAAAGGTGTTCGAGGACCAGGAATGCCAGGTGATAACATTTGACATGTATCACAGGTAATGAAAGAAGCGATCAGGAGTTCTAGACACAAATATGCTCCCTCTCTCCGGAGGTGAACAGTGATTTCTAATTGGGATAAAAAGCATATAAAGTGCTGCTCTCATGGGCCTTTAGGCTGAGGCAGGAAGTTACGTAGAGGTTAGAAAAGAGATACGTGGGATAGGCTGGTGATGGGTAGTAAGGAGGGCACGTATTGCATGGTGCACTGGGTGTTATACGCAACTAATGAATCATCGAACTTTACATCAAAAACCAGGGATGTACTGTATGGTGACTAACATAATATAATTAAAAAACATTAAAATAAAAAAAAAGAAAAGAGATACATGGATGAAATTGGACAAAGATGCCTCTTCCCCATGCTTTCCATTTATCTTGAAAAGATGTTTGGCCATGAAATTGGGTGCACCTGCAGAGACCTCCCAAAATTACTGTAAAGGCCATAATGGCTGCTGTGAAACGCTAAAATAGCTGTGTCTGTCTTAAACCCATACACGCAACTCGGTTACACAGAATAACGGCACAAGGCAGAATGCCGTGTTCAGTGCCTTAGATATTTGTTGAAAAGCCTAAAGTTTACACGTAGGAGTTTATGGATCACTTACTATACGCGGGGCTTTGCAACAGATGCTGTCAGAATAGAAAAGAAACACGAGGCCGATTCCTCAGCCGAGAAGAACTTATAATTGCAGTGGAAATGAGAACCACTCTATGTTCTTGGTAATAGTAAGCTCTTCCTTTCAACATCACTAGCACCACCATCGCTGTACTACCTAATTCCACTTTGTTTATATAGTATTTTCTGACTGAACCTAAGGTTGTTGGTGGCATCTTCCTCCCATTTCCAGATTAGAGATACTGCGTTGGGTCAGGTTATCTTCGCACAGGAAGGGTACCTTAATCTTTGCACACTCTGAGAGTCCCAGCTATTACTGGTACTTTCTAGAAGACAATGAGATCTACACATGGACCTGAATTCATAGCAGTCCTACACACATATAGATGCATACACATGAATGTTATCATCTTCAACGTAGATCTTAAGGGTCCAAAATCCAAAAACTTCTAGGAAAATCTCTTTGGAAATTGATTTCAGCAAGTGCATTGCATTCTGTGGATTCTTTAGCTCTGGCCCATATTTATCTTATAAAAAAAATAAACTTTACAAGTAACTTAAAGTTTTGGAGGGCTGCGAAGGATAATTCTGTGTGTCCACTTGACTAGGCCACAAGGTACCTATCGGTCAAATATTATTCTGGGTATGCTTGTGAGGGTGTTTCTGGATGAGATTAACATCTGAGTCAGTAGACTGAGTAAAGAAAATTGCCTTCTCTAATGTGGGTGGGCCTCATCCAACCAGTTGAAGGCCTGAATAGAACAAAGAGTCTGAGTACAGGAATTCCTTTTGCCCGGCTGCCTTCAGGCTAGGGCTTGTTTTTTATTTTGTTCATTTGTTTTCTTTCTTTCTTTCTTTGGACTTGAATAGAAACATCAGCTCTTCCTGGATCTTGACTTGTACTTGGATTGGAACTATGACATTGGCTCTTCTAGTTCTTAGGCCTCTGGACTGGGACTAAAACTATACCATCAACTCTGCTAGGTCTCCAACTACCAAACGCAAATCTTAGGACTTGTCAGCCTCCTTAATTGTATGAGCCAATTCCTCATAATAAATCTTTCTTTCTCTCTCTCTCTCTCTCTCTCTCTCTCTCTCTCTATATATATATATATATATACATACATACATATATATACACACATACACTCATATACACACAATCACACACACACACACACACATAATAAATATCTCTTCATATATACGGAATATAGAAGGCAGATGGATAGATCCTATTGGTTCTGTTTCTGTAGAGAACCCTTCTTAATATAGAGCTAAGCTGGAGGAATACATTAGTTGATATGCTGGGAATGAAATTTTGGTCACACATACCCCAAAAGATGTATATAGAACAAAGACCCTTTATTTTCTTAAAGGCTCAAAAGCTCAAAAACTGGCTTTGAAAGTAATTTTAAAGTAGGAATTCCAAGTAGGTCTTGAACACTGGACGTATGTAGCAGACCACCAAATCCATTTTCTCCCTATTCCTGAGAATGCAGCTTGACTACTTTTTCTGTGTGACTGAGTTCCAATGTATACTACTTCTAGTTATGGCCCATAAACAGACCCCCCCCCACACACAAGATTCCTCATGCTCTTTTCCATTCAGTGATGACTTCAGTTATCATTGAAGATGGTGGAACATGAGATGGAAGGAACCTGAGTCCCTCCTTCCAACCGGAGGACACTTGATCAGGAATATCCATTTTTGGTTTTACATGAATGAAAAATAAACTTCTGTTTTGCGAAGCCACTGAGATTTCTGGTGTGTGGCTGGTTTTTGTTTGTTTGTTTTGTGGGGTTTTTTTTTTTAGTTTTTTATTTTGATTCCAGTACAGTTAATATATAGTGTTATATTAGTTTCAGGTGTACCATATAGTGATTTAACCGGAATATGGCTGTTCTGTGATGTCAGCTAGTAGCTGGTATAACCTAAGTAATACACAGCACCACTGGAATAAGGCCGAGGTGATAATGTGGAAGGGCAAGATCCTGTGAACTTACAGCTGCTAGTATATGTGTTTAAGATCTCCATCTTAGGGCACTTGGGTGGCTCAGCTGGTTGAGTGTCCAACTCTTGGTTATGGCTTGGGTCATGATCTCAGGGTCGTGAGATCAAGCCCTGCATGGAGCTCCATGGTCAGCAGGAAGTCTACTTGAAGATTCTCTCCCTCTGTCCCTTCCCCCACTCTAAAGTGCTCTCTGTCTCTCTCAAATAAATAAATAAACTTTAAAAAATATGCATCTCAAAATACAAGAATTCTACTTTAGCTTATTAGATTCTAGTTACTTCCATTTGTTGGTGTGTAGTAAGTAATAAGAAGAAAAACAACACAAGAAATAATAATAATGATAGTAATAAATGATTTGGCTTGAAAACTTAATCTTAGATTTGATCTACTTAAGTTGCCCTGCTAACACTAAGCCAATTAACTGCCAGTTTAATTCAAACAAAATTGATTTTTTAAGTAGTAGTTATAGTGTGCTCCATGGGAAAAAAATATTACTTGGGGTCAGAACAGCAGAATTTGAGTTCCTGCTTTACCATTTGCTGGTGGAGTAAACTCTCCAAGTCGTTATCTCATCTGTAAGTCAAAATGGGATAATAATACCCCTCGGTGCGTTATTGAGAAGATCAAAGTGCTACACTTTGGAAGGGAGTAATTATTTTTGTCTGTTTTCAAGGTAACACAAATACCACTCCTTTTGGGGGGTGCTGAACAGTAAACCCAGCAGTTTTCACTCACTCATTTCCTGCTCCCTACCTGAGGTCCCAACGTTTCCAAGAGGCTGTGAATCTGCTTGAGGGTCTGATAGCTGATTGGAGTTGGAAGACTTGCCGCAAGCAAGCACTCATGTGTCCTGGAAGCAGGAACAAAGAGACCAAAAGACCAAGGCCTCTGAATAAAGTAAACACAACGGGAATGCTTTGAGGGTGATGGAGCCTGCGCTTATCTTGCTTCGTCCAAGCTTGGACTTCAAAGCACATCTTGTGACTCACATCCATTAAATGACTAAAAGCAAAGGCCAAGCTATGAATTATGGAGTGGAGAAAAAATGAAATGATGACCAAATCTTGAGAAAGTGAAGTGAAATAAAACTCATCTTCATGATTTTCATATTTCCATGAGTGGCCATCCCTTGCCCCCATTGGGAAACATAAGGACAATATAGGAAAGTGGTTGGGAGAGTGGATTTTAGAGTCAGAAAATGCTGAGTCATCCTCTTAGTCCAGCCACCTATTCTCTGTGTTACTTACCTCTTAGCAGCCTCCATTTCCTCATTCAAAGAAAAATAATAGTTCTTGTGTCTAAAGATTGCTGAGAAATAAGAAATGCATTGATGAAGACAGAGCATTTAGCACAGTCCCTGGCACACAGTGAGATGGATTCAACATGAGCTCTGATCGTTTTTAGCTTATCCTGTAATAGTATCACCCTGATGTCTTATTCGTCAGATCAAATTATTGCAGAGAATCCTCCCTCTTAGTTTTCTGATCTAGGAGTTGTTTCTTACTCCGTGTTCTTGGACATGATGTTGTTACCAAGGCTTTTGTGCTTTACTGTAATCTTTCTCTGTCAGTCAGAGAATAGAAGAGAGGGAGTGGAAATAATAATATATTTCTCTAAATTTAAAAAATTGTGAGAGGTAGCATTGCCACCTGAAAAAAAAATAGTCAAGTGTGAACACACATGAACTGTGTGGTTGGTGCTAGAATCTGTAGGTCCCAGATGGACCAACAATCTTCTTTTCTGGAATAACATGTTTATCAGTAGCTTCAACTTTCTGCTTGGAAAACAGGAGTCTGACACATCCCAAATTCAACACAACGTCACCATTTCTGCCCTTCCCATTGACATAGCATTGACATATTTGACTTCCCTGCTATATTAGAAGGTCCTTTGACTGGGCATCATGCCTGTTTTCATTTTCCCATGGGTCTCCCTCACTTGGAATCTAGCCATGGTAGACACTTACTACAGACTTTAAATAGGATAAAAGGCTTTAATACATTTGATCTGACTCCTAGTTAGGGAGATGTGTCACTATTATACCACCAGACCGTTAGACATTTAAGGTGAGAGTTTGAATAAACACAGGACCCAGTAAACATTTCTTTCAGCACTCTTGGGGCTTTCAGTCCCATATCTGAGAGCAGACAAAATACATGATTTCAAGTGGCATTGGGTTGAATTTATACCTGTAATGAATAAGCTGGGCTGGGGAAGACAGCAGGTCTTCTCATGGCTTCCTGTCCACCCTTCAGAACTCTAGGAAGGAAACCATGAAGGAACAATATAATAACCCAAAATCTTATCACTGTGACTACACAACTGCTGATCATGTCCTCAAAATGGTTTTAAGGACAATAATAATACAGTCTCTCTTGACTGATCTGTCCTTTTCTTCCAGAATATCATCGTCTATTCAGTACTGCAGGTGACTGGGGCCATGTCTCATCTTGCCTACCTGTCTGTAAATTTTTGGAAGGGAGAGCTCACTGCCCTGTCTCATTCATGTTTACCATCCTTCATACCATCTAGCATAAGGCCTTGCACTCTGATCCTTGGAAAATGGTGGCACATTAAAAAAAAAAAAATCACAAGTGAAAGAGCCTGGGCTTTGAATCCATGGAAAGGCATTCCCTTTCTACCTCCACAACTAAGTTGTGAGTCTCCAAGGAAAAACCACTAACCTCAGTGTATTGGTTAGGATTGTGTTGGACTGTGTCTTAAATAAATAAGGGGATTTATTCGTCTCACCTGACAAAAGCCTTCCTTAGAGTATGCCTTCCATCCTCATGTGGGTTGACGTGCAATCCCAAGATGGCAGCTCCATTTCCAAATTCAATCAAGAAGAGGAAGAGTTAAGTCAGCTTTCCTAGAAGTCCCACCCAAGTCTCCTTATAGCCATCGTCAAATGGGCAAGAACTGTGTAACAGGGCTATGCTGACCAATGAGAAAAGCTAGGAAAGCCTGCCATTGGAGGGGGGACATCACCACTGCAGAGAAAACCCATGCTTTGTTCATTAAGAAAAGAGAGTGGATACCAAGGGGGCCACTAATTCCCTTCGCCACACCTTCCCCATTTGTGAAATTAAAAAAATAATACCTACACTATGATTTGGAAATTTAAGTGAGATAATGCATGTGTATAATGCCTGGCTTATAGCAAGCATTCAGCAACCTGTTTCCTCCACTTCCTTGTTCGGGTGTCCCTGATATCCAAAGGACAGTGTTCCTGTGAAACACTTCCAAAATGGCATAAAGCAAAAAAGCAATTACCATTTATTGATATGGAAACATTTTTTAATTTGCCCAGGCCCAAGAAGTTAGCTCTCTTAGGCTGTCTTGATACCTTAGGACACATGTTGCTAACAGATGCACAAAATAAATATAGATAAAACACAGATGCTCACAGACACAGGTGGCAGCTTGATGCTGAGATGTTGTGTGCGGATGCAGGGAAGGAGCGCCACTCTCACTGCTCAGAGCACACTGCCTCTGTAGCTCAGAAAACCAACGCTGAAGGCTATTTTCTCACCTCTTGCCTTTTTTTTCATTAAAGTGACTATCCTCCTCAGATATCTTTTGGCTAGCAAAGACAGGTACCCGTGTAGGTCTTTGTAATAGCAAAGTGGTGTAACGTCAACTTGTGAAGAGTGGGAACTACCTGTATATAGTAGATGCTCAATACGTGTTAGTTAACAAGGTGAATTTTTATAGCATCTTATGGTTTTCAGATGACATATTGTCAACCTTGACCTAGTATATCTTCATTGATCCATGAAGGCAGAGATCTGGACACAGTAGACCTGAAAATAAGTCTTGGACTCTTCAGGCAACTCATTGAAAAATGTCTATAGCACAGTGCCTTAAAAGACATATCTGAATAGAAGAAAGAATAGTTACTACCTTTTTGATAACTTGGTTGTTTTTTTTTTTTTCTTTGAGGAGGATGGATCCTTTGAGCTATATTGGTGGTAACATAAGCCAATGGAAATTTTGAATATTATTGGGAATCTCAATTTTAAATTAAAATGGAGAATGATTTTTTTTCTGCTTAAAAAGTGTGGTGATATTATTAAAGAACTTAGTATGTTGCAAGTAGTTAGGATGAGGTACAAAAACTGGCAGAAAAATATTAATGGTAACATCACCAGGATTCATATAAGTTTTGTATAAAATTCAGGTCTTTTAGCTGATTAGGCTAAATTCACAGTTGGCAAAAGGTGTACTTGAGTCAATCTTCACCTGGCAAATTTGACTTCCTGTTACTAAGAAAAAAATTCCTCTTTAAAAAAATCTCATAAAATAACTCCCAAGGCTTTTTGCACATCAAATAGCTCTTAGAGAACCAAATTTTGATGAGGTAAGTGTAAGGAGTTTAGTAACATATGGATTAAATTTCCCTTAAAATAGACATCATTTTAAAATTGAGGAGGAAAAAAAGTTCTTGGTAAAATATGAAAATATGTTTTGGTTTTCCTTGAACCCCAAACACAATCTGAAAAATAGTTCAAGATGTTCACCAAACCCCCAATACAGCTGGTTTCACCCATCTCTAGTTCCAAGATATGAACTATTGGGAGTTCTGGTAATTACAAATATTACAAAAGTATTAGAAAATATTGGCAAATAGTCAGAGAGAAATGAAGAAAGAGCAAAAATTTAGAAATAAACAAATTCAAACTTAGGGATTCTGTCTCCAAAAGCTTACGGGTGGGCAATCCTGATCCCAAATAACTGATGAAATAATTTAAATTTCTTTTTACCTTTCAGAAGAAAATATTTAGTGATAAATTTGGATGGATAAATATTTTAAGAACACTTCTGATAATAATAAAATGACCCAAAAAAACCTCCACTGCAGAAGACAATTTGGTGACAGGCTACATCCAAAGTACCCATGAGGACAAGGCTACCTCAAGGAGCCTTAAAGAGTAAGATTCTTTAAGGGCAGATGCTCTTACCAATTTTGATCAGAACCAGTTAGCTCAGTTGATGAAGTTTTGTACTATCAATATTAAGGTCATGATTCAATTTATTCTTAAATTTGTACAAGCTTGCCCTCCACAATCAGTCCTTCTCATTAGTGGTAGGGCAACCTTTCTAAAATTCAAATACTTCATCTCACTTTTTTAAATCCTTCATGGGTTTTCCACTGCCTTCAGAAGTAAGTCCAAACTCATGGCTCCAAGGACCTTCCTGGGTACCGATTATGAATCATTTTTCACTGGCTCATGTTTTACTATTACCCCCTAGATAACTCTGTATTCTAATTATGTGAACTATTTACAGCCCCTACAATGTTTCTGTAGTGGAACATCCTGCTGATGGTGTAGCCTGGATTTTTTTTCCTTTTTTCTTGCTGAAAGAGGTCCTATTACGTCACTTTTGTCCTCTTTGGAAGAGTAAAGGATCTTGAGGCACTGAATGCAGTGCTCCCAATCCAAAGAGGAGATATATATAGGAAGACAAGTGGCCACGAGCAAATATGCGGTGGTCCTGATTGTTCAGGACAGGATGGGTAAAAAGAACTTATTTCCAGGACTGAAAGAGAAAAGCTGCCTGTCCCCTGGTAGTCTGAGTCCTTGGGAAGGAAAAGACATCAGAAATTCTAGGTCTGCTGGGGATAAATGCACAGTCCAATGCTGACCTCATGCTCCTGCAGTAACTTCTGTCATCTCAGAGAATGGCTCTGTATGGGACCCAGAGACCCAGGGATCAAGAGCTTGGGGCCTGGGCGCTCTCATTCCACTGAGGCTGGTTGTGAGGGTGGATCTTCCAGCCTCAGATTCACAGCAGCAGGTCTCTGGTCCTCTGGTCCGTCACCATCTTTTGTGGACTGTGTAGGTCCAATTGTCAACAGTGTCACCAAGTGGCAGCAAGAGGCACAAGCAACAACGAACTAACCAAACCCCAGGCTCTTCCCTGTTGGATGTTAAAAGCGAAGTGACAACGTCCTCTTGGGCTGTTTAAATCTTTGGAGTTTTAGCAAACAGAAAAATGAGGAATTGAGAGGTGGCGAGCTGAATGTTTGACTAATCTGTTGTGAATGGACTGAACTAGTTTTCTTTTGAGTATATAAAAGAAGTAAATCCCCTCTGCCTTTGCCCAATTCTGTGGAGCAATTACTGCTTGTCATATGCCTCTGACTTCCCACCATCTGGAGGGTTCCTCATCCTCCTTGTCTTGCTGTCCTCTTAAGTGCCACTTCACTCAGAAGTCCTCCCTGCCTCACTGAGCCTGAAGTGTCCCCTTAGCACCCCATGCAGTCATTCATGTTACCTTCCCTCTCCCCTAAACTGTGGTATTCTCTTCACATTGCAACCAGAAGTCCCTAGGTGAAAATGTCCGGTTTGCTCATTGTTCCTCCCTCCTGCCCCCCTCCCCTCTGTGAGATTGTCTAAAGCAAAGACTGCATGATGTTCACTGACCCATATCACTACCCAGCATTAACTAATAATAAGAGAACCAAGTCTCTGGTTAGGAAAGAGAAATGTCCATGCCAAATATCAGGCTCAAAAACTATGACCAGCAATAGCTCTGGTTTTGTTTACTAGCCCTTGAATTGAGTGAATAAAATGGATAGAAATTGGACCAAGGTCATCAGGGAATTGTGTGTTTAGAGAAACACGAAGCTAATGAAGAAAGTCTTGGGATTGTTCATTCCCTAATGAAATCATCGTGTCCTCAAACACTCACCGAGAGGAAGTGGAGAACTCCCAAAGCATCCCTGGAACACTGGGCAGGGAAAGAGTCTCAGAGGGCTGACTTGAAGGCTGACAGGTGGATTGGCCGAGGATCTCCCTCCACTGCCAGTGTAGGAAACCCTGTTTTCCTACAGAGGAAATGACATGTGCTTTGGACCAGTGACCTCTTGAGGTTGCTCCCCATATTGTCCTTTTTCAAATGGAAGACTTCATAATAGATTTTTTTTTCAGGAAAGTTCCAATCAGAGAACAGAAGCAACAGAGATAATACGATACAGGGGATTGGTTAAACAGATTTTGGGGAAAAAAGGGAACACCGAGGTAACACAGAGACAGTGACAGGGAAGTAGGGCCCAGGGAAACAAAGAACAAGGTTAGTAGTTAACCTCTAGAAGCGCAGGGGAGGTCCCTCTGGGACTGGACTCAGACCTTTGAGGAGGGGCTGTGCAGACTCTTCAGGAACGCAAAAGAAAGATCTCTTGAAGCTGGGATGTAGACCTGAAGAGAGAGCGCCAGGCATCTGGCCCTGATGGAGAACCCCCATGGAACCAGAACCCAGACGTGTGAGATGGGAGGGGTTCGACAGGGACTACTGAGGGAATTCCTGAGACTGGCTCTGGGAGTGTGCTACCTGGGGCAAAGGGCCAATTCTGAGAGATTCTGCAGGAAGAAGAAGGGGCAAATGTCTCCTCCCTGTTCCCATCTTCCAGTCTCCCTCTGGCATCCTTTATCAGCAGAAGCCAGGTGACAAAGGAGATATGTGTTTTGCAGAGTCCCAGCCCCAGCATCAGAGAGCAGAGCTCAGAATGGTGGGCTGGAGGGAGAGGCAGGAGCTTAGCAAGCGCCACATTCCAACTCTTTGTTCGCTCGCCCCGACACATGCCCTTCTACATGAAGCTGGACTTTCGGAAAGGAAGAACTTCTTTATACCTTTCTCTAGTAAGACTCAGCCATCTGTCATACAAAAGAAAACTGTTGCTGTGTCCCCAGAAAGAAAACACACACAGTCTCAACAGTCAATGTTTCCATTCCTGGGCAAGGGGCATGGTATCCGTCTCTGAGCCATATTAACTATTCTTTTTTTTTTTTTTCCCAAGGAATACAAGCTTTTATTTTTTTTTCCTTTTTTTTAATGATTTTTTATTATATTATGTTAGTCACCATACAGTACATCCCCGGTTTCCGATGTAAAGCTCGATGATTCATTAGTTGCGTATAACAGCCAGTGCACCATGCAATACGTGCCCTCCTTACTATCCATCACCGGTCTATCCCATTCCCCCACCCCCCTCCCCTCTGAGGCCCTCAGTTTGTTTCTCATAGTCCATAGTCTCTCATGTTTCATTCCCCCTTCTGATTACCCCCCCCCCTTTCTTTATCCCTTTCTTCTACCGAGCTTCCTAGTTCTTATGTTCCATAGATGAGAGAAATCATATGATAGTTGTCTTAACTATTCTTATAATCCAATCACAGTCCAACCAGAATATTTCACAGCATGAACACTAAACATCACTGACTCTAGTTCACGTACCCCAGACCAAAGCAATGGCTCTGGAAATATTTGAAATTTTGGAAGTGAGGAGCACCACTTCTTGACAACCAGAGTCCCAATACCTTGGATAAAATTAGGCAGATCATGTAGCCCCAAGATTACAGAACCTGCCTGTAATGTATTCATCATTAAAACATACCTTCTCTGAAACCCAACATCTTAGCTCCCTCATTAGCTCAGTTGATAAATTAATCCAGGCTGATTTAAAAAGGACAAGGATAATGGATATACTGACCAGTTAGATAAACAGGTGTTTATAGAAGTAGAAGCCGATTCATTCTCGAAGACCGTGAGAAGACCATGAGGTGAATCTTGATGAGGTATTAAAAAATCAGGCAGTGATTTTAGAACAGATAAGAGTAGGATATAAATAGTGGAATGTATTTTTCTTTCCTTGGGAATTATTTTTGTCTTTCCTACTTACAAGCATTCTTTCAAATGTCAAGCGAAACAGGAAAACTGTTCACTTGAAGCTTCCAAGAAGTAAAGAAGGTGATGGTTTACAGAGGTCTTCTCCAGGCTTCAATGTTATGGTATCTGAGAAAAACCAAATCAGAAGCCTTAAGGCTCCTATGTGTTATTTTTCTCTTCCTCACTTAGCCTTTTCTCTGTCCCGATTATTCAGAACTCCGTTGCTTCTGATTTTTTTACGAGCATGAATATGTGTCCAAATTTTAAAAACCAAATGCATAAATACTGCAGTAAGGGGAAAATAGAAAATCTGAGGCTACCCCAATTTTAGAATTAAGGCTACATTCTAAATGCTAGTTTGTGTAAGTATTGCTTTTTCTTTTGATCCTGGGTGTTAAAACAGGAAAGTTCTGCATGAAATTGGCTTCCTGGTGTGAATTGCAAGACTTGAAGTTCAAAGATACTTGTGAAATCCAGACCTCACTTTATTCATTAATTCCTATAAGCAAGCGCAACTCTTTAGCTAAAAATCTGAGACCTAGCTTGACCGTTTAATGTCTAAACAGAAGCCTGATTGTCCTCTCCTGAAACAGCAAAATTCAGGGGGGAAGTCACTAAGCATACTGTCAAATACAGGTAAAGCACAGGGATTAAGTCCGGGTCAATCATGGAATTGGAGGGGCACTGGAAGAAAAACCTAGGGTAGAAAAGACATTGTGGGCAGGAAAAAAATAGGACAGGAGGATTGAGATTCAGGCCCTTGTGCTGATTGCCTGACAATAGTCCTGCTCTGAAGAAACCCTATTCACCTCTACCAAATGGGTGGCTTGGGAGAGGTGGGGGAGAAAGGGACTGAGCCAAATAGACAAGCAGTGATGTGTCCCCTTGCCATCTGTCTGTGCCCCATGAGGCCAGCTCTAGTCCAAATGGGCAGCGTGCCACCTGTCACAGCTGGCATAATAAAGTCCCTACCTGTCTCATGCTACCTCTCTCCTTGACTCCGGACACTGTTACTACTGCTCCAACCGAACAGGGACCAAAGTGACCCATGGACAGGGACGACTATGGTTGCTATAGGGCAGACTTTCATTCAACAGTGTACAACATAAGCCTCAATAATAACTGAGGCATTTTAGAAAAGACGAGAGCAAAAAGCACAAACAACAGTGAGAACCCCAGAGAAAAGCACGCTAGGTTTCTGCGGTCGCTCTTGCCTCTCCCATGGAACATTTATGGAAATATGTTTCAACTTTGGGGAAGAAATAGACACACGCGTGTGCACACACAAACACACATCCACATACACCCACACAATCATTTTTCAAAGGCTGTGACTTCAGCCTCCTCAGCTTTCTGAACATCAGACAAATCAGCAGAACTCCCAGGAACATGATCACAGGCCTGCGAGACCGTGATTGCTTTACCACCAGCTCTAAATGTGTGCTTCTCCGGGGGTACCCGTCCATTCCTTCCCCTGCAAGAGAACAGAATGCGGCCATATGGTTGCTACAAGGAGATAATTATCCTGAGGGAAATGGACGCCCGTTTCTAATACTTAATCCTCGCTCTGTAACTTGTGGGTTAAGGGCCCTGAATCCTAAACTCCTTTCTCTCTGGGAGGGACGGGTGTTACCGTGGTTTCTCCTTCTTCCCTAAGACAAATGTGTAACTCTTCCATAGAATGTTTCGAGATGCCTGGTGAACTGGGTCAGCCCCAAGAACAAAATCTACTATTGTTTCCTTCCATAGGAAGCTTGCCTTACCTTAAAAATTCCGCATCTACCCCAATTAAAAAAACAGAAGGTGGAGACGCAGGGTCCTCCCCATCACCCCCCACACACACACACACTCCTGTTTTCTGCATTTAATAAAGGCAGCAGCAAAAATTTAATAGCATTTGGAAAACCATGAAGCCATCTCCTGGAGTTACAGGGAATGTTTTATATTATAGTGGTAGGATTAAGAAAGGAGGGAGGCTAGAATCTGTCTCTCTTGCTCCAAAAATTGGTGTCTCAACATCAGATTGATCTAGATGGTGCCTGAAATACAGGGTGAAGCCAAAAATGTCAGTAAATAGAATTTTTTTTATAACGGCAAGAGTACTAGTGTAACCTATATTTTACTGAGTTATCTAAAGGTATCCACAGTAACCTTCCTAAATATAAAAGAATTCATTTCAGCAAGAGTGCTTACAGCAAATCTCCTTCTCGCTTTTTCCAAATGAGGTGTTTTCAAGCTGACATGTTGTTCAGAGGGTTTGTTTTGTATACAGGAGATCTGTTCCCAAATACCCCAACCTTATTAACCATCGCTGGACTTGGGCTATTTCCTATGGGGAACACAAATTTTGTTTTGTTTTGTTTTCAATAAAACATTTGGGCCAAATTAGAAAGTAAATAAATGAATACTTCTCAAGAATCCATGATAACACTTGCTGAGCAGTGGGTCAAGCCAGATTTAATCTAAAATCTTTCTGCTGCGTGTAAATGATTATGTCATAGCATTTGTCTTTAATTACTCACCTCTTTCCAAAGGCTTGACTCATAATGTGTTTCTCAGTTAACCACAAACACTTGTACTACAAGATTTGTCATATAGATTCACTCACCCCCTTCCCCACCCCTCTGTTTTTGCTCTTTGCAACAACATTCTTAAGTCATAGCTCCTGAAAAAGAAACTTTGAGACATTGTCTAAACCACCCCCTCCTTGATAGTTTGAAGATTTCCATGCTAAGAAAAATAACCCCATCTTCTCTTGACTCATGAAGACCATTATAGCAGGCTTAATAGTAATGGAAATAGCAATCCTGTCTCATCATGGTTTTGTACTATATGGCGCTGTTCCTGTGAGAATTTCTAGGAGTTCAAGAACATATGAAAAGAATAAAAACAAAGGGTTGTAGCTTGTAATTGAGTACAAGTCAATTAGGCAACCACATACATATTTTTTCCTTCATCACTTCACTTCTCACTTCACCTGCCCCTATGAGAAACAGAGTGAATTATAATTTAATTCAGAATAAATTAAATCGGCCACCTCCTCAGCCCACTTAGCACATATTGTTAATCCTCGAAGTTTTACCCGAGGTGTTGGCTCCCAGGGGTGCTTATGGCCATCTCTTCAGACTAATCCCGTATGAAGTTTGGGATTACAGAATTTGGGGAAAATGGGGGAAGTGATGCAATCCTAAAGATATGTTCATCCAGGACTGGGTTTTTGTAAGTAGAGTAGGAAGCACCTAAATGATGTAATTTGGTAGTTTTAAAGGCACTCTGACTCCCAAATCTCCATTCTACTGAACTGAAATCCCTCTTTTGCTAGTTTAGTTTGTTTTGTTTTGGGGGTGGGTGGGTGGAAAGTCAGTTAAAATAAAAAGGACTTTGTTAAAAACAGAAGTAGGCACATGAATTTTTCTTTGGGCAGTGAAAATTCTCCAATTAAAACACCAATACTGGCAAGAATTGGCTACACATTAGTTATGCTCCAGGAAGAGGTTGAGAGATGATCCCAGTAGTGGTTACTACTGTAGGGTCTGGTCCCCAACTCTTTTCTTTTTTTTCTTTTGAGAGAGAGAGAGAGTGCAAGTTGGGTAGGGGCAGGGGCAGGGGCAGAGGGAGAGTGAGAATCTCAAGCAGACTCCATGCTCAGCACAGAGCTCCATGTGGGGCTGGATCTCACAACCCCGAGATCACAGCCTTAGCTGAAATCAAGAGTTGGACGTTCAGCCAACTGGGCCACCCAGGCGCCCCTCCCTAACTCCCTTCTGTGATTCTTTTGTCTTTATCCATAGATATAGATAATGTTGGTACCACCATGCCTTTGTAGCCGATCTACCTCTGCTGAAAGATTTTCTGTCTAGCTGATGGCAGTCCTTCGACCTTGGCTTCCTGCATCCTGATTCAAGCTTCCGTAGCGTTACTTTCTCTTTACGCCTGCCATTGTCCTTACCCCTTTGACTACATGCTGGAAGAATTATCATTTTCTCCTCACCAACACTTTTGGTTTCTTTTTGCTCTTGCCTGGTAGAGTCACCATTCAGAACATAATGGACATGTCAAAAATCCTCCTTTATGTTTGATAAGGAAATAAATGATGATATAACATACGCACCTTCCTAAATGGAACCAGCCTTTACTGGGGGGGGAGGACAATTCCATGCCAACAAGTTACATTAAGAAACCTCAATCAAAATTGTACCCTACATGGGCTCCAATTGCTAATGGCATCATTTGCCAACACCAGAAGTGTTCTATTGTTTGTTATTGTCTTCTGTCCACCATTCCAAGTTTGAGCACCTGGGATTGACTGGAATTGCAAAAACATTTCCATGTCTTATATCTTTATTCATCAATAAGCATCTACTTTTCCATCCTTATTTACAATAGATTTTTTCTTTATTCTGATACATTGACTTTATTTCTTTATACCATATATATTTTTAAGTTACCTTAAATCCTTTTTGGAACAACACAGAAGTTATTTGGTAAACTTATTAGGGTAAATATATATATACTTATATATTTATATATATTATACCTAATATAAATAAATAAATATGTATATATATATATATATTTAATTTATTTTCCTGTCTTTTGTTCCTTTCTTCTTTCTATGGCTCAACATTTCTTTTGTCTTGATTTCTTGATCTGATCATCACTATAACCTATAATTGGAGTAAAAAAAAAAAAATCCAGGTACTGGTCGCAATATTATACTTAACAGCTATAACACCAGTAAGTTCCTTAACTAAACTTGCTTTAAATGAAGACTACCCTTACAACAGAGACAATGTGACAGATAGATAAAATCATAAATATGAAAGATCCCAACATAACACCTGATACATACAATATGCTTAGTAAATACTCCTTGATTCATAAATTATAAAATATAATTAATCCCATGCTGACTTTGAATTTTGTTAAGCACATAGCAATGACAATGCATGTCTTCCATAGCAGAATTCTGAGAAAACTGCCTTCTGGTTTAAACATTTCCCTATGGTCCAAGTGTGATGTCACTAATCAGATAGGTCTATAAAAATTTTAGATGGGGACAAATGACTTAATCAAAATCCTTTTTGGGACACCTGGGTGGCTCAGTCAGTTAAGCAGCCTGCTCTTGATTTCAGCTCAGGTCATGATCTCAGGGTCCTGGGATCAAGCCCCACATGGGACTCTGCACTGAGCGGGGAGTCTGCTTGAGGAGTCTCTCTTCCTCTCCCCTGGCCTCTCCCCCCATTGACTCTCTCTCTCTCTCTCTCTCTCTCTCTCTCTGAAATGAATAAATAAATCTTTAAAAAGAAATCCTTTTCTTCTTGAGTTAATGAAGCATCCTAAACAACTACCTCTAGTTTGTCTTTTTGTCGTGTATTTTCTCAAGGACATGACTTGGTTTGCTTTGGAATGTTCAGTCAGCCTTCATGGCTGAAACCAACATGCCACCCATTTTTCCCCAGCTAACTCTGATGGGAGTGGGAAGAAGTGATGGGTGTCAGAGGGAAATTCAGTGTCTAATTTTCCCTCTCAGTCAGCTACAATAGCAAAAAACAAGAACTTGAGCTCCAAAGGTTTTGCCTACCTCAGAAAATCTTAGAACCTGTGGCATTCAAGTGGGTTAACTGTCTCTCCCAAAAGCATTCCAGTAATCTCCTCTTCACCCTCACCCCCTCCAAATTATCATCATATCTCTTGACCTTCTTTCTCTCTTTATAAAATTCATTAAGTTGCCAATTCATAGAGCAGAGGCTAGCAGATAAATGTTAAAATTTACTCTAGGCCCCTTCTTGGGAATAGACTTACAGATCACTCAGGCACAAAATGCCACGAAAGCATGAGGGTTTTGGTATCCTTTGGTTGTGTGAAGAGGAATAATAAAAGGACAGAATCCTAAGAGAAAAACTGAACTTTCCAAAGACAGAACATAGCTGCATTTTAAGTAACCACTTTAAAGACATGACTGCTGTTTTGGCAAAAGCCAGTAAGCCACACAAAATTAATTTCATGTTTCATTGATATTACTTTCAGGAATTTCATGTTGACATAACCTATAGAGGAAGGGTGAGATAGTGCAGACAATATATTTAATGCTGCTACACCAACACAAAATATTTTAAATCTGAACAGAGACCCGATGTTGTAAAATAATCATGTTCTGTGTCAAAAAAAAAAAAAAAGAATGAAACCGTGATTTTCACATCTGCTGTCTAAATGCTAATTGCTTCTAGTGCAAAAGTTTAAATCAAATTGTGAACTCCTCATGGCTCCTGTGTTGAGCCTAGGATACATTTCAATCTATTTCTGATTTTGTCTTCGATGTAGATAGTGACCATTTTATCTGATTGCTATGTTAAAAAATATCAATGAATGTGTGATTGCAAGTCATACATCAAGTTAACAGGAAGGCATTCTAAAACTATTCAATGGAATAGTTGCCTTTCTACAAAACAAAATGTTTTCACTTACTCAACCAGTTGAGGGGCAGGGAGGTTGTTGGCTTGGCCACTGATGTGTTTGTGTGTCCCATAATAGCCATATGTCCCATTCTTTACATTAGCATCTGTCACCATGGACCCCTGATTCAAGTGCTGAGGAAAACCATTGCAGCACCAAGGCTCTCTCTGGCTCTGAGACAACAGGCATTGTTTTTTTATAATGCATATTTCTGTTTCTACCTCTTGGCTTGCAAAGTCACATATTAGCAATTGGCAGGAGTCAGGCCAGAATGCTGCTATTGTAAAGGCTTCTCAGCTAGTTTCCATCTTCTAAAGGTATGTATTAGCACATTCGTTAAGAGTTATTTTCATCTGCTTGGCTTGTAATTTGTACGCTTTCAAGTATACCATAAAACTGGGATTTCATTTAGTCTGGCAGAATCTGGAGACCACTTGGTAATACAGGAATCTCAGTGTTGGCTAGGTGGTTGGATTTCTCGAACTTTACAATTTCCAAATTTCAGAGTGACAACCATCGCTTGAAGTCATGGGAAACTTTTCTTCTTGTGATTTAGTTTTGCCATGTGTATTAGCCAATTGTTGCCAAAATAATGCTGCATAATATGCCACCCCGAACAACATGATTACTCTCACTCGCACATCTGTTGATCAGCTGGGGGTCAGCTGATCTAAGTTGGCCTCCACTAAGCACTGCTCCAATTTCCAGGTTGGATCTGGGTCTGCTCCACATGTTTCTCATCATCTTTGGACTGTGGACTAGCTGGGACATGTTTATCTCATGGCAATGGCAGAAGCACAAAGAGGGACAAGTGGAAACACACAATGTCTCTTAAGGCCTGTTCCCAGAACTGGCAACTTCACTTCTGCCCATATTCCATTGGTTAAATCAAGTCAATTGGCTGAACCCAAAGTCAAGGACTGGGAAAGTACATAATGCTTCTAGTGAGAAGAACTACAAAATCATATGCCAAAGGGCAGGGCACAGTAAGGGGTTACACACGGGCCAACCATTCCTTCTTCCACATTGTCAAATGTCAAGGAAAGCATACAAGTCAGTCTATAGCCATAATTCAAGTAATTAATGGTGGCTCATCTAAGAGGTACAATTCTGTCAGTGAGGAGGAAGGTCATGCAACATCTTTCACTTGAATTATACGTTTAGCTTATTGCCATACTGAAGTCTTACAGTCAGAATTCTAATTCTTTGCTAGTTAACACAAGTTACATAGAATGTTGGTGGTTACAGTCAGTGATATCTCTTCCCCAGGGTTGACTAATACAAAAAGGAGAGAATTTTGTACAGATTTGTGAAGTTTTTAGGGGAAAGACTTTAAGGCAGAAGTGATGCTGTGTCAATAAGGAAACTGGCAGCTTCTGCTTTTTCTTTCTCAAAGCCCAGAGGCTCATTAAGCAGTCAGGGTACCCTGCTGCCCTAGACACTACATGGAAAGACCAAATTGGCCAGGGGAGAGGGGTGGGAGATGAGATGAGGGAGAGGCTACATGGAGGATAGTGGAAGAACCTGGCCAAACAGCGAAGGCCTAGATTCTAGACCTGTGAACCCAGTTGAGTTGTCTTAGCCAGGTCCCAAGTGTTCAAACTATCCTGGCCGAGTTGCCATATATATGAGTAAAGAGACCATCCTGGATATTCCAGCCACAGCAGACATCACATGAAGCAGAGAGGAGCCATTCTTCCTGTGCTTCATCTGAACTCCTGATCCATTGGTGTTTTAATCCACTATATTTGTGGGGAGTTTGTTAGCCAGCACAAGATCATTGAAACAGTGACTTTTCTGAGAATTTCTCCAAAAGGTGGAATTCTTTTCTTTAAAAAAAAAAAAAAAGTTATTTTAGAGAAAGAGCACACACAGTGGGGGGGGGGGGGCAGAAGGAGAGGGAGAGAGAGTCTGAAGCAGACTCTGCCCTGGGCACAGAACCCCATGTGGGTCTCGATCTCACAAACTTGAGATCACGACCTGAGCTGAAACCAAGAGTCAGATGCTCAACAGACTGTACCACCCAGCTGCTCCCCCAAAAGTTGGAATTCTTATTTGGTCTGTATCATTTTACCATTTTGGACATTCTTTCCAGAGAATGAGGCATTTTATCACAGAGAATGTCAGTGATGATATATGATATTCTTGTTATTTGATGATTTTGCAGAGAGAAGAGCTAATTTATTCTTTTCAACTAAGTATTATTAAATTTTGAGGCCTATGATTTACCACTGGATTACCTAAAAGAGAGATTCAAAAAATTAATATATTAGCTGGTTTTCCATCAGAAAATTAACCAGGTCAGAGGACCACCATCTATTGGAGGCTCTAGGAAAGAGTCTATTTCCTATTCATTTGGGCTATTGGCAGAATTCAGTATTTTGTTGTTGTAAGATCAAGATCCAGATTTTTTTGTTGGCTGTAAGCTAAGGGCTGTTCTCAGCTTCTAGAAGCCATTTGAATCCCTTGGTTCCTGGCCCCTTTCCTACAGGAATCGCAGGTCAGATCTTTCTTGTAGTTCCTGTCTCTCCTTCTCCTTCCTGTCTCCCTTTTCTGCTTTTAAGAGCTCATATGATTAGACTGCCTCCATCTGGATAAGCTTAACTTCCCTATGTTAAGGTCAGCTGATTAGTAACCCTAATTCCATCTGCAACTTTAATTTTCCTTTACTATACAACACAAGATAGGCAAAGTTTCCAGGGACTGAGATATAGACATATTCAGGGGCAAAATATTCTGTGTACTATAGCAAGATCTGCCTTCTTCAACTGCCAGAAGCTCCTTTTACTTCACAGTATATACAAATATCACTCTCAGGAGTTGTGCAGTGTGTGTCCTTGCAGCTATAGGTGACAGCTCTTAGAAGCACACTAGAATAGATGGGAGGCAGGTTACATGCCCAGGGCTCCATTTTGGTGTCATTGATTCTCCCAAACTGGCAAGTTACTAATTCCCTCTCATTTCAGAGAAGGACTGCTCTTTCCACCCCTTCTCTCTCTTAACCCAAGACGAAGATTTTCTCTTAGACACAAACAAACAAAAGAAATCTTTAAAGGAAATATTTATAATGGGAATATTTTTTTTAATTTCAGAAAGAACAATTTTAGGATAGATTATTATTTCAAGGAAAGGGCTTCTGGACATCTGTACAGATCCTTGAGTTCATTCCCAAGCCTAGGTATTCCTCCCTCAGGATCCTGAATGCTTTCGAGTTCTGCTCACTAAATTATCCCTCAGTGGCCAGCTGACTCAGCCTTTCTCATGTGTCACCAGCTATTACCTAGCCAGGAGACAGCTACCATCTTGTCCTCTTTCAGTTTATGTTAACATTATTCATGACTATTAATTACCTCATGATCTAATTACAAAGCCAAGAGCTTGACCATGGGATGATTGAGAGGGTGCAATGTTTCTCAACTTTATTTACGTAGTGCGGAACAGTGTTCAAAGGTATTTAATGTAAAAAGCCCATTATTTAAAAAGCTCAAATGGAGCCTTCATGATTGTTAATTCAGATTACCCCTTCCCTGCCTATGTAATTCCTGAAACTCTGTCATGGTGTCCTAAGGCTTCTTTGGACATTGAAAACATTGGTGTGGTGGAAAGAACCCTGGAGTGGGAGGCAGAATACATTTCCCGATTTTTTTAGTCTGTGACTTCGAACAACCCTCTCAACTCTGAGATTCTCATCTCATCTAAGTGAAAATAATACCTTTTCCCACCAATTCATGGGACTGTTATGAGCATCAGTCTCATGTCCTGCTAGGATTCTTCCCATTTCTACGCCAGTATTCTAATGATGTGGGATTGTTTGCTCCTTCAACACCCCACCTATTTTTATGACCCTAGGCCATTGACCAAGTTTTCCTCCATGTCTAGAATGAATTTTCCTTTTCTCTTTCAGTGAAATTTCTACTCTTCTGGCATAAATGACAGCTCATTGTGAAGCATTCAGGCCCAGACATAATGAAGAGGTTGTAAATGTGTGTGTTCTTTTTAATCTGGGTTTGCATAGCATTTTGTTTTAAAACCTATTATACCATGTCTGAATTTCTGTAAACTGAAAGAAATGTGGAATTTTATCTTTTATGTCTGATATCTAATACAGTCCTTAGTACAAAATAGGTTCCCAGTAATTGTTCTCTAAATGAATGAATCACTAGCCATCAGGGAAATCAAATCAAAACCACAATGAGATACCACCTTATACCAGTTAAAATGACCAAAATTAACAAGACAGGAAACAACAAGTGTTGGAGAGGATGTGGAGAAAGGGGAACCCTCCTACACTGTTGGTGGGAATGCAAGCTGGTACAGACACTCTGGAAAACAGTATGGAGGTTCCTCAAAATGTTAAAAGTAAAGCTACCCTATGACCCAGCAATTGCACTACTGGGTATTTATCCCAAAGATACAGATGTAGTGAAAAGAAGGGGCACGTGCACCCAAAGTTCATAACAGCAATGTCCACAATAGCCAAACCATGGAAGGAGCCGAGATGCCCTTCAACAGATGAATGGATAAAGAAGATGTGGTCCATATATACAATGGAATATTACTCAGCCATCAGAAAGAATGAATACCCACCATTTGCATCAACACGGATGGAACTGGAGGGGATTATGCTAAGTGAAATAAGTCAAGCAGAGAAAGACAATTATTGTATGGTTTCACTCATATGTGGAACATAAGGAATAGAGCTGAGGACCACTGGGGAAGGGAGGGAAAACTGAATGGGAAGAAATCAGAGAGGGAGACATACCATGAGAGACTCTGGACTCTGGGAAACAAGCTGAGAGTTACAGAGGGGTAGGGGATGGGGGAATGGGGTAACCTGGTGATGGGCATTAAGGAGGGCACGTGTTGTGATGAGCACTGGGAGTTATATGCAACTAATGAGTCATTGAACACTACATCAAAAACTAATGATGGACTATATGCTGGCTAACTGAACATAATAAAAAAATTAATGAATCAAAACCTAAACATATGGAGTATTTATTATTATTATGCTGGTTATTTCTATATGAAGACTGTATTTTCTCCTCTTAAATACCTTGCCTTAGGCTCCCCAACCTGTTACCACATTAACCTACCAATACTCCACTGTAACGAAATCATTGGTGATAATGTGGAAGACATAGAAATGTTAATAAAAGGAAAGGAGAAATTCTACATTTCATAGTCAACTTTTTAGAATTTCAACTATACCTGTCTGTTCTTCCAAATCCCCTTTTTCCCAAACTCTTGCCAGCAGCTCTGCTCTAACATATCTGCCCTGTCCAAACCTACTTATCAAAATATTTCTTTTGTATAGAGAGAACTCTCGTAAGTCAAGTCTAATTTTCTCCGTCAAACTACATTTTTACAATACAGAAAACTAATTCACAAAAATATTTTTTAGCTTAGTTCATGTATTTTATCTCTTCTGCAACTATATTGTCAGTTACCACCTATATCTCTGTGAATGTATACTTTAGAATATTGTGAGTTAATTTCCATCAAAACCATACCCTCCCATTCACACCCATTGGTTCAAGTTACCAGTCCCGTGCATTTCACACCTCTCAGGGTGATAAGTACTGAATTACTTTTAAGGTAACTATAAAAGTGAAAGATCCAAGAAACACTTCAAAAGGGCAGCATATTCTGAATCTTAGAACATTAGAACACAACTTTTCCCGTTTACCTATAAGTAATTTTTCTGGGGTATAGCTTTCCTTTTAACTGGTCTGAGAAAAAACACCAGGATTTATAAGAAATACAAAGTGTAAGATTTAACTGGAAGCAGTAATTTTGGTGATAGAAACAAAGTTATTTGTATCATACTTCAGTTCATTTTTTTTGGTATCAAATTACAAATTGATTGTTTCCTTATTATGCTTTTAACTCAATTAAGACATTTAGATATTTGTTCTGTAGTGTAGGATTTTAAAATAAACTCCGCTAAACTGAAAACTCGTCACTTTTCTCTGGAGTGAGAACTCCCTCTACCCCGTGCAAAAGTAATTCTTTCATTTGTCAATTTACATATTTATCCATTCAGTTGTCCTTTTATAACTAATATCCACTGAACATTTTGATGTGCCCAGAGTTGTGCTACCACTGGGTATACAGTTGCCAATGAGCAGGTTTCTTGACATCAGAAAGCCTATATCCTAGTGAGGGACACAGATACCCACCAAATAAGCACAGCCAAGTTAGCTTGTGGACCCTACCACAGAAGAACATTCTACCTAGAGTAGGGACACAGAAGAGTGAACAGTGAACTGGTGGTGATGTCAAGAAAGGCTTCACGGACAGGTGATTTGTGATCATAACCTTGCAGGATGCCTGGGTGTTCTCTAGGTAGAGGAATGGAAGGATGTTCTTAGCAGAGGAAACAATGTGTTCACAAAGGAATGCCAACTCTTGGGACAAGAATTACAACAGCAAAGTGTGTCTTTGATGTGCCAGGATATCCTCTTTCACCAAGGATCCAAGTCCCCTCGACCAGGAGTTCTACAGGCTTCACCAGCTAATTTTAGAGGCATGAAACCTTCAAGATTGAATTGTAAAAACTTGGATTTTGTTCATAAACATCCCAGGGTCTAATTCTACTGCAACTAGTTACTAACCATACCGTATAGGTCAAATAATGTAATCTCCCCAAGTGTCACTGTCTTAGTCTGTTCGGGTTGCCGTAACAGAACACCATGAACTAGGTGGCTTAGAAACAACAGATCTATTTCTCACAGATCTGAAGGCTGATCTTTCTCCAGATGAAGGTGCCAGCCAATCAGGGTCTGCTTCCTTGATGAAGGGGGCTGTCTTCGCTGTGTCCTCATATGGTGGTAGAGACAAAAAAGGCCTCAGGGGTCTCTTTTATGAGGCCACTAATCCCATATATGAGAGCTTCGCCCTCATAACCTAATCACCTCCCAAAGACCCCCACCTCCTAATGCTGTCACATTAGAGTTCTAGATTTAACATGAAGGCAGGAGGGGGCAGTCATAAACATTCAGTCCACTTTCATCATTCAAAACTTGAGAGTAATGATACCTACTTCATTGTATTATGTGAGGATTGAAATAGGTAATTCATAGAAAATATTTAGGACAGTAGCTAGCAACGGTATGTACTCAAAAAATGGTTAACTCTATTACTAGTACTGATACCAATACCAATACTATTACTGTTACTAATACTACAATTACTGATAATAGCTACTGTTTTTTTAGTCCTAGAGGCCAGCAACAGTGCTAAAGTCCTTTACACGCATTAGATAGTTTACTTGCCTTTCTGCTATTATTATTTATTTCTACAACTACTATTGCCATGAAATCATTGTAATATCAAACCATCCATAACTGTTAATTTCTTATCACAAGGCACAACCTACATAGAACTAGTCAATTGGGGAAATTGGGAACAACAGCATTGCTTTTTCTCACTTGTTAGTGCTTTTACAACTGAATCCAGTAGAAGAGAAAACTGTGAGTATAATACTAATGTTCATAGGTATAGCATTATATTTGTGGTTCAAAATGAGTTTTATGGAGTAGAATTAAGGTCTCAGCGGGACCAGTTCCTTCTGGAAGCTCCAAAGGAGAATCCTTTCTTGACCATGTTCATCTAGGTGCTGCTAGCATTTCTTGGCTTGTGGCCACATCATTCCAATCGGTCTCTGCTTACGTAATTTATTGTCTTCTCTACCCTTATCTCTAACTATTTGACCTCTCTCTTATAAGCACCCTTGTGTTTACAGTGGTCCCACTTAGATAATCCAGGATACTTTTCCTCATTTTCAGATCTTTAACTTAATCACATCTGCAAAGGTCCTTTTATCATATAAGGTAACATATTCAGAGGTCTGGGGATCAGGGCACGGGCATCTTGGGAGTCCATTATTCTGTCTACCGCAAAGGTTGTCAGAAATAATGTTAAGTGATTCAGGGAATAAGAAGACCTGAAGAAAGCTTGTGGTAAGGCTTTGATATAGAAAATATCTACACAATGTAGAATATTTTCTAACCCATAAAATATTCTCGCTGAATGCATTTGTTTCTTATACTCATTTGATTAGAGTAGAAGCATATTGGGGGACTTCCAAGGGAGTGGGTCATCAGCACTTGTGGCTCTCACCTTGACTAGCTATGTGATTATTGCACCTTCATCTAGACAATATTTTTCACCTACTCACACCACAGAAGCTGTTCCAGTTCTATTCTGTAGCCAATCAAGATCATGAAAAGTAGGGTGCAGGGATCAGCAAACTATAGCACACAGACAAAATCTACCCCTTCATCTTTTTTTAAATAGTTTTATGAACCCAGCCAGCCCATTTGTTTCTATGCTGTTTATGATTCTATGGTTTTGTACAACAATGGCCAAGATGGGCAGTTGCAACCAACACAGTTTGGCCTACAAAACCTAAAATGTTTATTAACTCACTTTTTTCAGAAAAAATCACTCAGAGAATAGACTTTGGGATGAAGAAGATATTCATGTGAGTTCAGCTTGGTCACACTGCAGGTCTTTGGCCTTAGGCATGCTATTAGCAGTGCCATTTGTAGGTATCTGGTCTCCTAGTGTCTTTTTGCCCTTACTGCTATTATTTGGTTAATAGTCTATCCACATTTTCTTGAGAAACAACTCCTTCCTCACTCTTATTTTATTTGGTTTGTTTAGAACTTGCCTTACCCCTAGTCAAGGATAAGCATGAAACCCAGGCCTGAGCCAGAAGGATCATTTAGGAATTTGTTTAGGGGTGAACATGTGAGTTGACATAGACTAATATCAGTGAGGGACAAGTGCATACAATGGAAGCAAGAGAAGACCTCCAGCTGTTGGTTACCATCTTACCCCCTTATGAGACTTGAGAATAAGACTGACTATAGAGAAAAAAAGAAATAAGAAATAGAGAAAATTTTAAGGTTTTGTGATATCATTTGCAATACAGAATGCAACCCCACACGAAGCCATGGAGTCTAGTGATAGGATCAAAACATTCTGTCTCTGCTAAAGTCAGCTTAAATTTGGTTGTCTGTCACTTACTGGAAATAGACCCCTAACTCATACAATACCTAACTTTGTCAAGCCTGTTTCTTCATCTTTAAGCATTAGAGTAAAAATATCTACCTCAATATTTTTTGTGACAAATAATTGAGATGATGTAGCTGGCATGTGGTGAAAACCCAGTCAATGGTAATCACCATCATCATTATTTTCATCAACATCATCATTAATATTGAAAATAAAACTAAAGTTGCTCCATCTTGGTAAATTGTGGAAAATGCTACACATGCTGGACTCAGCTCTTACTATGGAAAGTTCTGTAACTCTGTGTCTTAGATTTTTTACTTGCAAAGTAGGGACAAAAAATTCTGGGTCTTTCTTTTAGGCAGTGTTTTGAGAATCAAATGGTATGTTGGATACAATCATTTTTAATAGTGTAAAGTGTCATATTAAGCTTTGCAATAAATCTTTGTGATAATCTTCACAATAAATGTGCGAACGCAACAATTAGATCAAATTAGACCAAATAGGATTAGGTCAAATTTCTAGGTATGTGCAAATGCCTATATATTAACTTCACTCAGCTACCAGTAAGGCTGCCTGACCCCACATGAAGGTTGGAGGCAAAGAGACTGGCACTTTGTCTGGCCCTGTCACTAACAGGACCCTTCATGAGACTCCTATTGAGTTCTGGGCACTGAGTTACCCATGCTGCCTTGAAGCAAGATATTGTCTGTGTGAGACACGGAGAGATGTAGACATCATCATTTGTCCAAAGAGAATCAGTTTCTTTGGGTTCCAGGTTCTCTCCTGCCGTAAAACCTCTATGTGCTATAGGGAAGGTTACTTGATTTCTCTGGGCCTCAGTTCCTTCAAATGTACAATGAGGATGGATGTAACTACCTTATTTATTTTATAAGATTTTGGTGGGAAGCAAAGGTGATAATAACTATGAGAACGTTTTAGGAAAAAGTAAAGCACAATGTTCTATTTGCTATCAATAAGAGTTTAATCCTTTTCCATGCATTTTTAGAAAACAATCCTTTTGCATCTAAACTTTGCACAAATAACGGCTAATTGTTGTTTCACTCTGAGTCAGCAGCTGAATGGTGTCTCTAGTTTGCCAAGTTTAAAAATAGATGCTAGTCTTCTACTTAACACTGGGTTCAAGAGAATTTAGGTTTGGCAAGTGTGCTCTTTGCATCTATTCCCATTTCTGCTTAGGGGCCTTCTTAAGACTGTTTAGAAAAACTCTGGGCAGTGAATAGTTTTACAAAACAACATTTGATGAGTTGGAGTAAATGAATTAGAAACATATGGATCAAATTTCCCTGAAAATACATCAGGGTTGAAAAATTAAGGAGAAAAAAGCACTTAGTTTTATCCAAATATGTAAAGGCTAGCTTGGGAAACTTGACTAACCCAAAACCCCACTGCATTTTTGCACTGTGTATTGGCAGGGTCTTGGGGTTCCTCTCTTTTGACTCTCTGCTTTACTAACCAATTTCTCCCTTTCCAATGCAGGAATTTACATCTCTTTCTCCAGGATTCTCAAAAGTGTACACATGAGAAACCTACCCCACTTATCAGGAATATTATGTTTGTTGATGAAAAATATGTAGCGTGTAACTATCTTGCAATAAAATCAATATAATTCAGTGAACAAAAGACACAGCTTACAATTTACACAGAATATTCTGTAGCTAATAACTAGAGTTTGGGATATTACTAAAGTGATGGAAATAGTTACATGTATAGTGTTCAGTCCTGCTAAATCCTTCTGTGACAGCCTAAGTAACTCCACTATTTATTTGAAAATCCCAAAAGTAGATCAATTCAATCCTCCAGCTCCAGGGTCTCTTTCGGATTTCAAATAAGGCTCTAATCACATAAGCTGCCTAAATCTTTCCTCTGTTTGTATTCAGGGATCAATAAGAATTTCCCCAATCGTTTATACCCAAGAAGAGTGGTAAACACGAGTCACCAATTAAGAGCGCGGGAGGTGATATTAACTTCTATTCCACTCCCTTTCCTGATCGTTCCACTTAAGTTCACGATGTCCTCATTTTACCTGAATTATTCCTTGGTCTTTGAGAAGTTGAGTCAATGGCCACATTTTTTTATCTATTCCTTCCAGTAACTTTAACGTTGTTCCCACTTATGCAAAGAGTACCACTGTGAGTACCATCAGGGTGCTTAAGCTGAGATGGGGCAAAAAGAGGATCTCCAATAATCACTGGTCCTGAAAATCATCAGCAAAACTGCAACTAAAACTTAGATCTTCCTCCCTGCATCTTTATTTGTGTAAATAGGAAACTCTATGGTGTAACAGGATGGGTTATCTGCTCTTCATCTCACTTTCTACCTATGCGTTCTCTAGGTCTTGGTCTGAAGGTCTATGGGATCTTGAGATCCCAGGGCTTCCTCTGAACACAGTAGCTCTTGTGTGAACTCATTTAGCATTTATCTTAACCTGCAGAGTGCTATTTACTAATGTTCCATATGCATGTATCTGCCCAATCTGCCCCTCAAGTTGGATATGCCAAGGACATATGCCAGCTGTATATGCATCACAAAACCCTCAAACAATGCACTTGGAGTGCATTCAAAATACAGCTTTCTAAATTATCATTATCCTTTGTTTTCTGTCTTGTTAATAATAGATAGCCAGCTTGTCTGATATATTTTCCACCCAATAGATTCAAATACGTCATAGAGGGCTTAAAGTTAATAATTTGAAGATACATTCCCAGATTCCACTACTTTTTTAATAATACATGATTGCTCTATACAATTTATTATCTTTAGTAAATTACATTATATTATGTTTTCATCTTCGGATGTTTTAAGAACGTAAGATGTACAATTTCCCTCAAGTCACTTTACTATAATTTTTTATTCATTTATACAGTTCTTTGGTTTTTTTCTTTTTTGTATTTTCTCTTCCTTATGATTTTTTTAAAATTTATTTTTAATTGAAGTATAGTTGACCTATAGTATTACATTTGTTTCCGGTATACATAGCGATATGTATAGTGATTTGACAATTATGTACATTAAAAAAATGCTCACCACACTAAGTGTAGTTACCATCTGCCACCATATAAATTTATTACAATATTATTGACTATATTCCGTATGCTGTCCAGATTGTACTTCTTTTAACAGCATATTATATATGCTAGTTCTGTAATACACATACCTGAGGTATGTCCTCAATTAGAAATTCCTTTAACTCTGAACTTTTACAAATTTTCTTCTTCCTTAGATTACACTGATGTGTGTTGTCCCATAAGAAACATGGCCTTCTTTTCAGGAAGGGTCCAATTTTATTTCATTTTATTTTCTGAAAGTAAGGTCTATTATTTTGGGTCAACTTGATAAATTGTCAGATTCAGTATTAGACAGTTGGGTAATGTATGTTTTAATGTGCTGCATTTATTATACCCTTCTGTCTTGAACTGAGTGGCCTTTATATTATTAAAAATATAATGAAAACAAAGTTCACAAAGAACCGTTGTTAAAGAATACACTTATCATTTCATTTTTTTTCTATTAGGTGGACTTACAAGAGCCTATTTTTATAGGTCTGAGTATGAATGACAAGTTGTTTGCTTTAGATTTATGTAGAATTTATAATAAAAATGAATAAAATTTATTTCAAAACAAAATCTAAATTAAGTGGATTCATAAACCACTGCAATAAAAAGTTGATTGAATTTCTTGACAATTTCTCTAGGAGGTACATTTGACATCTTTCTAGTAGATTTGATTTACTGAAGCAAAATTTTAAATAAAGGTCAGGCAGGGAAAAAATAACAGCACCATTTTTGATACTTTTTGTTAGAAAATTCTTTATGTCTACATTACATATTTTCCAGTTTATTTTAGTGCATATTTTTTTATCAACATGGTCAACAATCACAACTTACCCACACCTTCTTCTAGTTAACATATTTGGGGATATTTACCAGGTTTCACTCTTCTCTTTGAGTCTGGAGATCAGTAATGAACCATCTTAAACTTCACCTCACTCCTGTTAAATAGAGTCACTCATCTTCCTTCTCTCTGGTCTTTGCCTCAATATACCTACCCATTTGCCATTCCCTCTTCCATCTGTGCACTTGCACTCCCAAGTATAATGAAAGAAATCTAAGCTATAATTAAATATCAAGAGAAAGTAAGTACATGGGTGCTGCTGAAAACACATTTCTTTTTTAAAATTGAAAAAAAACTGATTTTTAATTTATTTTTAATTATTTTACATTTTTTTTCTTGAAGTAGAGTTGACCCACAATACTATATTAGTGTCAAGTGTACAACATAGTGATTTGACAAGTTTATAGGTTGTGCTGTGCTCAGCTCAAGGGTAGCTACCATCTGTCACCATGCAACACTATTACAACACGACTGACCATATTCCCTATGCTGTACCTTTCATCTCTGGACTCAATCATTCCATAACTGGAAGCCTGTATCTCCCACTCCCCTTCACCCATTCTGCCCATCCCCCCCCCATCCCATTCCTCCAGTAGCCATCAGTTTATTCTCTGAATTTATGGGTTTGTTTCTGCTTGAAAACACATTTCTAAGGTAAGTTGAGATAAAAACGCTACTAGAGATTTCTACTTGATGTCCTGCATTAGGTGAGCCTTCTTTAGTTTAGGAGGGGCACTGGGTAAAAAGAAAAGGAGAGCGATCCCATCCATATCCCTTCATCTGCCATTCTTCTGCTTCTTCCAAACACACAAGGTGGCCACTGGGGTTTAGAGGAAGAAAAGGAGGGAAAGTAAAAGAAACACAACATCGAAAGGGCGCGGCTCAGGTAGACCTCAAAGACAAATTTTGCCTGCTTCATGACCACACTGTCCTTGGGTCCCGAATCCCTCAATTGTGTTCTTATCCATGCACTCTTTGTTCCGCTTCAGCACTGTGAAGGTTTGTGCGTCTCGGTCTATATGGGTCATCCCTCTGGCCCGTGGGACCAGGGAGAAACAGAGAGGGGTAGGGAGGAAAGTCTGGGACACAGGGTTGTGCAAGGCAAGACTGCTCCCCGGAGAAATCACAGAAGAGGGTCCAGGAAGTGTTTGGTGCTGAACAGCCACTTGGTACACAAACATGTGCACAAGAAATGAGTAAGAGCTGATAAAGCTGGCATCAGAAAGACCTTTGGTTGGACCCCATCCCCAGGACATTCCCCAGGAGACCCTGAGGGAGGGTCCCCAAGATTAATGCATGTGACCATATCAGTATTCCTAAGCGGGTGGCCACATAGAGGAAGTCCAGAAAAAAGAAGAGAAGTTGTAAACTAGGAAATAAAGGTTGACTAGAAGGGGCTGACCCAGGATATCAAACCGGAAGAGTTTGACGAGAAGGGAAATGAGCCTGAGGAAGGAAGCCATATTTTAACAAACACTTTGTTTCTCTTATTTAGAGTTTAGCACGTTGTATTTATTTTACCTGTGTTCATAAATCACAAAACACCCGATAATACTTTAATTTTGCTTCCTGTTAATCATTTTCCCTCTCTTTGTCCTCCTTTATATCTTTCATTCACATTGTTCTTAAATTAACATCATCATTTTCATTCTTATGAATTATGCTTTTTCAAAAATCTCTCCTAGTGTTTGAGCTTGTTACCACTCTTTCTTTTTCTTCATCCTTATTTCTGGACAAGCTTGTATGCCTGGATTTTTATTTAATCCACTTTTTGGCCATTCTTAAAGGGAAATTTAGTCTGATACAGATATTCTTCAAGTCAGCATCCCTGATACTCCACTCTTGGTTACAGACATCTGCAAAGAAATGAGCGTGGATCCTGATACTTCCACAATCGCCAGAGCCCTGCCCTGAGAAACTCACATAGGCTCAACCCTTGCTCTTCATTGGCGCTAACATAAATACTCATCCCTGGGATTCTGCCAGTTTTTGTTTTCCTTTTTATTCGCAGTGAAAAAGAAAGTCTGGCTGCCAATAGGTGTGATCCATAAAATATCTGCACAGCATAATTTTTTTTTTCCTAAACAAGAGGTGTCGCTGAAACAATACAAAGAACCCATTACCTTCTCTCGGATCCTGCCACCCTCACCATGATATTAATGGATTTGAATTTACCCTTGAAGCCCAGTTCACTGGAGGAGACAGGTCAATTAGGCTCACGATGCATATTTCCCTTCCTTCTTATTTTTTAAATTCACAAATGGTCCAGCTTTCCCCTGATGCATAGTTAAAAAAAAGAAAATCACCAGGCCCTTGAACTTTCCCCCCCTCCGGGAGCAGCCAAAAGAAAATCCTAAAATATGTCCTTTGGCAGAGAAGTACTCCTATTCCCATGGAAGAGAAAAAAATAAAATAAGAAATCTGGATTATTGTTCATTTGAGGGCTGTATGGGTCTCCCAAAAGACTTTGTAGCAAATATGTGCTTCCTGCAATCCAGGGGTGACCACTGTGAAACTGGCCAAGTCAGCAAAGAGGGGACAGTCCAATTTCATATGGGAGGCCTGTCCATAAAACAAACTTGGCTTTGTTCTCATTGTGTGTTGTCCAGCTGTTGCCTTTATGGACAAGTTGGGCACATCCCACCTCCATGGGGCCAGCCACTGCCTCCAGGCCATGGGCCAGGGGTAATTTCCAGGAGCAAAGGAATGGGGGCAGGACGGGTTTGGAAGGAACTGCCATAGTGAATGAAGTGAGAAGATTGGCCAAAGTGGGGGAAAAGCAGAAAGCCAAGGCTGGGTTGGGGTCAATTCCTGTGGATCTGTAAATCTCCTTCATGGATCGTTAGTGCTGAAAAGAGCCTCTGGAGGTCATTCAGTATATCCTCTTCTTCCCCTGGGTCACTTCAACACATGGTTTTCCTTCCGGGTCTGATAGATTTTCAAGAAAGAACATGATTTTTGCCTTCTCTCTCTCTTTTCTTTTTATCTCCTGAATTCTCCATCTAATTCTTCTTGAGTATTGATACACTCTACTAATCAGGTCAATCAGCCAGAACTTCCAGGGAATAAAATCATCCTCTTTGGTTACTGTACAGACCATGGTATTGTGTTAATCATCCAGCCAGCTGTCCCAGAAATATACAGAAGATCCATGGGTGTGCACAAAGCTGTATAATTCATTCACCACTTCTGGGAAACCTGTATTCGTGAATTTATTTGGCAAATATTGATTGAGGTCCTGCTGTAGGCCAGGCCCTTCCTAGGCACTGCTTTTAAAGGCTGGGAATGAAAAAGAAAGACAACAACCCTCACTTTGCAGAATTTACATATCCTGGTGGATGGAGAGAGAACACCATCTCTAAAGAGACTCTAGCATCCCAGCTATTGTTGGCTGCTACTATAAATGAATTATTTCATTTTAGCCCCACAACAATTTATTTGGTAAATCACATTTTTAAAAGATTTATTTATTTATTTTAGTTTTTATGTTTTTATTTATTTTAGAAAGAGAGAGTGCATGAGGCAGGGGAGAGACAGAGGGAAAGAGGGGCGAGAGGGAGAGAAGCAGACTCCCTACTGAGCGTGGATCCCACGACCCAGAGATCATGACCTGAGCTGAAACCAAGAATCATACGCTTAACCAATGAGACACCCAGGTGCCCCAGTAGATAACATTTTATCGATGAAAAAACTGGTGTTCAATGAGGGTAAGTGACTTGCGTGAGGCTGTGCAAAGGCGAAAAGAGGTCTGCCTCGCTCATTAGCACTAGACTGAATACACAAGCATCACCTAGAGAGTTCCTCAGTTTTGATCCTTAGTTCTCTTGAAAGTGTTCCCACAGTAACCTTTCTCAGAGGAACTGTAATTTTATAGTTTGCTTAGTCCAGCATTGACTGAAAACTAACTGTGTGTTAGGAGCTAAACTAGGGGCTGAAAAGGCGGTAAGGCATGGCCCCTGGCTTCACAAAACTTTTATTGCAAGAAGAAGAGACTTACACAGTATGATGGGGTAATGCCACAACAGGGGGTGAACAGAATGTTAATGAAGCACAGAATTGGGGCAGCTGAGCCCGTCCTGTGATATTCAAGGAGAGCTCCTCAAACATGACACCACCAGTGAAGAAGAAAAGTGTGTGTGTGTGTGTGTGTGTGTGTGTGTGTGTGTGGTGTGTGTGTGTGTGGTGTGAGTGAGATGGCAGCATGACAGCCAAATGGAGAGAGTGGGAAACACTAGGAACAGCCCAGAGCCCTGGAACAATATGACATGTCCGAGGAACTTCGAATGGCATCTTTGAAACCTAGACTAGGAAAAGCCCTTCATATCCGCTTTTACTCTTCTTAATGTTTTTATCCAAACCTCTCACTGGGTAGGTTTGTTTTGCTTTAATCTCTAAAATGACATGGAAGAAAATTATAACATGATTTGAGAACACCCTTACCTCCGTTCTGTTCAGGCAACAATTGGAGTTTCGTTGGAGAAGAGTAAAATTGATTATTTCATTATCCAGTGATGTCTTTGATGTCGCTGCATGACCCCCAAGGCCAAAGTTAGAGTGAGATCCCAGTGGATACCAAAAACGAATATTTTTCCACAGGAGAAGTTTTACATGTCAGCTGCCATTCTTTCGAGCTCATTTGTGCGATAGAGACAGCGTCTACATGCTTCTGTGGAGGAATTAAAAGAGGTGTCTATTTTTTAAGTAATTATTTTGTAGTACCAGATGCTGATGTTTTCTGTTCAAATTGAGGAAGCCACAGGCTGAGATCCACAGGCATGCTCTGCCACACTGTATATGTTTTCAATCAGTTCTACAAGGTTGTTATTTTTTTTTTCAATGTCAAAACTTAACCCACACATGGTCTCACGAGGCACGGAGATGCCTAAGCCACAATGCAGGGTTGTAGGACCTAATATCCGTGTAATGATGGGATCGGCTGCAGGGCACATTTGGAAATAATCTTCAGCCTTTGGGATTGAGACTGAGGGCAGGAAATAATAAAACTGTGTGAAGCTACACGGCCTCCTCCTTCTGTTCCCAGCATTCTGCATTTTGAGTAGAGAATATCAACATTCCACCAGACTCTAGAAAACGTTAAGACTTGCCGAAAGATAGCAAAGTGTAGAGCTGAGCAGAGCAAGTGAGCACCTTGGACAATGGAGTAGAGCCAAGAGAAGGGCATTTGGCAACAGGGAAAGACAGACTGCAACTGAAATGCAGATGTCGGAGGTCTCCAAACATCTCATCAAACAAATAGACGAAGGGAAATGCTTTTCTAAGTAGCATGCACTTAACCCAGGGAACTCGATGACACATGATTTTTATTGAGCCAAGGAACTCTGTAACGTTTGTCAAAGGGCTGGACACTGTGATGAATATGGATAACATCTGTAGCTCTGCTAAGTGGGGTGAAAGGGATGAGCCTGACCCATCTTCTGGTATTGGCTGTGGAAACTGACTCCTGGCAGGGCTTTTTCAAGAGGGTGAAGAGCCCAGTGGGTCAAAGGCCATTTTCTGAAGTATTTGGTCATCTTGCTCTGAAATATCACAATAAACCATAGGTAGAAAAGAATGAGATCAGGAGCCTTATTCAGACCCTACTGTGTCTACCTAAGGCCTTCGAGATCGCCCTGCTATGTATGTTAGCACAGATTCTGTAACATCATAGCAACTGAGTCATATTGTTCTCTAGTGTTCACCAAATTCTTCTAGTTAACTCTTTTAGACAGAATACTTCTGACAGTTTTTGGTTTAGAAAAGACCTACATAATAGACAGACTTACGCACAGATATACTTTCTCTCAAGACCTTCTCATTTGTGGCTCTCCAGCTGTTGAAAGTACTTACTATTAGCAAACTGTGGGGATGAGGAGGTCCCCTCTGACCCAGCATTACAAGTGGAATAGAAGAAAGGAGAGGGAATGATAGGGAAGAGAGGACAGAAGAGTAGCTGAAGGTATAAGGTCAAAGAGAAGTCCCTTGGGAGAGGATCAGTCTAATCACTGGTCCTGTGTTAAAATAGCAGGGTCTTTGTCAAAAAATCTACTCGTTTACATCTGATAATAACCAATTGCTTCAGAGAGAATGCCCACGTTGGTCAATTTGTCCCCAGCCTATCCACATCATTGGATAATATTCCTGCAAAGAAGGACAAACACATCAAAAAGTTGTTGCTGAGTCTAGCAAAATAGCAAGGATGCCTCTACTTTCTCTTTTATTCCCAAAGTCGTTCTGAGGCTTTTAAAACAACACAGAAGATGGTTTTGATGTACTCTAATGAATGAGTCTCTCATATAGATGGCAAAGAGTCACCTCCAAATTCCACTTGGGTGGAGCTCTGTTGGAGCTTTCAGGGATTTGTCATTGTTACTTCTAATTTTACTTGGGTAGAAAGCTTTAGGTATTAGTACATTATAATCCTAATGCTACTAATATTTCTCCACTAAAATAAATATAGCTTCTGAAAGCTACATCTGTTTCACTTTATAGCGAAAGTATGACTGAGGAAAGAGCTTGAATTCTGCAACCGGATCCGAAGCTGAAGACTGGTGCTATCATTTCCATCTTATTTGACATCCCAATTTCTTAATTTCTCTGATACTCAGTCTTTTCACTCGTAAATTATAACATTCACTTGGAATTATAACATCCACAGGGTTATTTTGAGAAAAAAATAAGATAAAATATGTAAAGCATCTAGAATACAGTAGGCACTCTATAAACTTTACTGCTTATTAATATGCTCCCTTCCTTCACATGTCCTCCCAGGAACATAACAGGTATACAGCCCCAGTCCAACCCCTGTTGAACAATAACCCTAGAGACAAGTTTTCTTCTCTATACCTACATGTTCATTGCCATCACCAGTATCTCAGTGTAAGCTCTATTCATCCTATGTTTGACTGACCACTCCCTAAATGGTTTTCCTTCTCCTAGTTTGTCAACCATGTAATTCATCTGTCTTTCTCAATACTGAGCTTTCTCAAACACAATCTTTATCATGCCACTGTCTTTCTCAAAAACATCCAGTTATTCCTTATTTCATACAGTATCAAAACTAAATGTTGATTTCTGATTCTAACCATGATGGAGTAATTGGTACCAACTAACTCTCCTGCTTTAAACAACTAGAAAACTTGGGCACCCAGGTGGCTCAGTTAGTTAAGCATCTGACTCTTGGTTTTGGCTCAGGTCATGATCTCAGGGTCATGAGATTGAGCCCTGTGTTAGTTCCACAGTGGGTGTGGAGTCTGCTTAAGATTCTCTCTCTCAATCTCCCTCTGCCTCCCCGCCATGTGCTCTCTCTCTCTCACTCTCTCTTTCAAAAAAACAAAAACAAAAAACAAAAACAAAAAAACAACTAGAAAACTGGACCAAATATGTGAAACAACAGTTTTAAGAGATTGAAAAGCCAACAGCACAAGAATATATTGTCTAGAAGTGAACAAAGAATATAAGCTTTTTTATTTTCCCAGATATTTTTCCTGGAGGTGTTTATTAGATCCTGGCACAGAACGGGGAAACCAAGCAGATCATGATGGGCTTTCTGAACCGAGGAGAAAAAGATTGGAGTTCAAAAGGCTGAAGCCACTGGAGTTTGTGGAGCACAGTACCAATTAGGAAGTAGCTAAGCAGAGATAGAACCCCTGAAATCCATATGGGGGCCCTTCGATATTGGTTGAATACCAAGCTTGAATTATACATTGGTCATGCACAGGATGAGACTCCATGAGTCCTGGCAAAGAACTACTAAAGAAAGAGCAGCTGTTGGAGAGTTGAGCTACTTCTAAAAGTAGCATGGCGTCGGGAAATGTTTATGTTCTGACAAACCACAGAAGTACCTTGTTAGACCCTGATGGCACCTGGTAGGAACCTCAGAAAGGTGACACCTCAGAGTAAGCTAAACTAGCTCTAGAGTAAAGGCTTTAGTGGACATACCCAAACAAAGCTTGAAAATACGCATCAAAAGGATAAACTGGTCTCCCCCAAGGGACTTAACTGCCCGCCAAAATAAAAGTCAATACTGTTTGATGGGAGAAAATGAAATCCAAATTCTCAACAATGCAAAAATCACTGTATCTACACCTAATCAAATATTATTAGACATTTGAAGAAACAAGAAAATATGATCCATAAATAAAAGAAACATCATTCAATAGAAACAGAACGAGATAAGGCACAAAAAACAAACAAAAACAAAAGCTTTAAAACTAGTATTATAAGTATGTTTAAGGGTTTAAAGGAATGCATAAACATAAGAGAAAATGGAAATAATAAAAGAATCTCTAGAATCAGAGTAGACACCATTTGAAATTTAAAAATTCACTGTGTGGACATAAGAGTAAATTAGACACTGAAGAAGAAAGACCAGTGAATTTGTAGATAGGACAGAAGAAGCCATCTAAACTTGGGGCACTTGGGTGGCTCAGTTGGTTAGGCATCTGACTCTTGATTTTGGCTCAGGTCATGATCTCAGGGTCCTGAAATCAAGCCCCATGTCAGGCTCCATGCTCAGTGGGAGTCTGCTTGAGATTCTCTTCCTCTCAGTCTGCCCCTCCACATGCTCATGCTCTCTCTCTCTAAATAAGTAAATAGAATCCTAAAAAAAAAAAAAAAAAAAGGAAACCATCTAAACTAAGAAAAGAGAGAACAAAGACTTGAAAGCAATGAATGGGGCATCAGTGACCCATGGAATAATATTGAGCAGTCTATCATATAGTTTCAGAGAGAGGGAAGTGAAGGGAAACACATTTGAAAAGAATGGCAAGAAATTTCCAAATTTAATGTAATCAATAAACCAGAGATCCAAGAATATCGATGTACCCAAAGAGGATAAAAACCAGAGCAAACTACACTAAGGAGTATCATAATCAAAGGACAAGAAACAAATATTCAAGGAAAAAATTCAAAAGACAGCTAGAGAGAAAACACGTTATGTTCTGGGTAACAAGGGTAAGAATAAGCACATATTTTTTAGACTAACTAAAGCTGAGATCATTTGCAGCCAGTAGACATAGACTACAAGAAATGTTAAAGGATGGTTTTCAGGCTAAAGGAAGCAATTACAGATAGAACTCAAATTTCCACAAAGAAATGAAGAATGCTAGATATGGCAAATGTAGATTAAATAGAATGCTTTTTTCTCATCCATTAATTTTTAAAGAAGAGATTTGACCCTTTAAAGCCACAATGATAACGTGTCATTAGAGATTAAGACATATGCAGAAGTAAAAGCTGTAACAAAAGCACAAGAGACAGGTGTGCAGAAATGGAGGCATACAGTTTGAAGGTCCTTACATTGAAGGTGAGGTCGTGTGATGCTATTTGAGTGGAGACTGTGATAAACAAAAGACACATCCTGTGACTATTTCATAGAGCAGAGCTATTTCATAGAACTTTTTGTGATGCTGGAAATGTTCTATACCTACACTATCCAATATGGTAATCTTTAACACACTGAGATCATGAGTACTAGAAATGTGGCCAGCGTGACTAAGAATTGACCTAAGGAACTGAGCTGCAAATGGCTAGTGACTACTGGATTGGACAGCACAGCCTGCAATGAACACTAAAAACAAAACAAAAAAATGTGCAAAAATCTATTTGTTAATAAGTCAATACAGGAGATAAAAGGGAACACCAAAAATAAGCAAGTAGTCCCAAAGGACAGAAAATACAGAATAAAAAGAGAACAATAGTCAGATAGGGTAAATAGAAAGCACATAAACCAAATCGTGTTGACAATTATTTAAATATAAATGGATTAAACACTCCATTAAAAGGCAGAGATTGTCAGACTCTAAAAAAATGAAAACTGAAGACCTGACGGAACTGGCTATATTATTTTGGAAAAAGTAGACATCAGAGTGTGGAATATTGCCAGAGATAAGGAAGAACATTAAATAATAATAAAAGGGTCAATCAAGAAGACGTGTCGAACACTGCACACAAAGCAGCAGAACATAACTTCTTATAAGAGCACACAGAACATTCACCGAGATAGACCATATGGCGTGCCATAAAATATGTCTCAATAAATTTAAAAGGATTGAAACCAGACTATGTTTTTTGACCACAGTGGTATTAAATTAGAAATCAAAAACAGAAAGATATCTGGAAAATCCCTAGATATTTAGAAGTTAAACTGCATACTTCTAAATAACCATAAGACAAAGAAGAAATCAGAAAGGAAACTGAGAAATATGTTAAACTAAATGAAAATTAGAATTCAAATATATTAAAAATTTATGGGGTGATGTTAAAGTAGCATTTAAAACAGTGACTCTCGAAGTTTTCTTCTCAGGATCTCTTTGCACTCAAAAAATCCTGACAGTCATCGCAGGTTTGTTTATGTGCATGATATCTATCAGCATTTGCCACATAAGAAATTAAAACCGAGAATTTTTTTTATAATGATTTTTTATTATATTATGTTAGTCACCGTACAGTACATCCCCAGTTTCCGATGTAAGGCTCGATGATTCATTAGTTGTGTATTTTTAAAAGATACTTACTTATTTTGTAAAATAAAATAATAAATCTGTTGTCCACTGACATAACTGAAATGCTTTTATAAAAACAACTATTTCTTGGGGCGCCAGGATGGCTCAGTTGGTTAAGTGTCTGCCTTTGGCTCAGGTCATGATCTCAGGGTCCTGGGATCAAGCCTCCAGCTCCCTGTCGAGGCCCCTGTCAAGCCCCGTGTAGGGCTCTCTGCTCAGCAAAGAATCTGCTTCTCCCTCTCCCTTTGCCCCTCACCCTACCAGTGCCCTCTCTCTTGCTCTGTCTCTCTCAAATAAATAAATAAAATCTTTAAAAAGAAACTGTATCTTCCAAAAATTGAGAATGGCATTATTTTACTTTTCACAAATTTCTTTAATGTCTTGCTTATTAGAAGACACCAGTTCCCACATCTACTTCTGCATTCAATCTGTTGCCATAGGCCATTTTAATTGAAGTATATATATAAAAAAAAAATCCAGCCTCACAAAGATTTGTAGTTGGAAAAGGGAGGGCTATTTTTATAGCCTTTACAGATAATTGTGGATATTTTTCTTTGGTAGCATGCCAGAACTTGAAAAATGGTAGTTCAATCTTTTCTTACACTAGCTGAGCTAAAATCCATTAACCTATTCTGCACTTTGAATGGATAATTTACCCATACACAATTTTGTTAAATTATACATTGGTCAGTTGGAAAATTTTGCTACACTGAATTAAGCAGCTGTTCTGAATGTTGATGCATCATATTAAATGCTATCAAAAATTCCATTTGTTAATATCACTACCAATGCCATCACAAGAGAGAAGTTTTAAGCCCACCATGGCAGATAAAATTTTCCAAAATTCTAATATTCACTTGCAAATTCAAATGTTATCATTGGCAACAAAAAAAATAGCAGTTGATTTCTTGAAGTTACAAGTCCTCTCCATTAATTTTTGTGATAATGACTGCCAATTATGCACATTTTTTACCAGTTATTTTTTTCCCCAAGCGAAACTGGTGTTCTCTGAAAAAAGCAGCTAGTTCAGCTTGCAACTCAAACAATCACACGAGTGCTTTGCCTTGAGACAGCCATTGCCTTCAGTATGCAGAAGCAGTGTGTTACGTATGCTTCCCATTTCACCACAAAGAATATTAAAAAGACTTGAACTAAGCACTAAGGAAGCAAGCAACCCAATTTAGAAAAACAACGGATTCAAACTGACATCTCACTAAAGGAGATGTACAGATGGCAAATAAAGCCTATTAAAAATGTTCAGCACTATATGTCATCAGAGAAATTCAAATTAAAACAATACAAGACACCACTGCCCACTATTAGGATGGCTAATTGTCAATTGTTGGCAAAGATCCGGAGCAACAGAAACTAATGCGTGGTTTATATTGATGGGGATGGAAAACGTTAGAGCCACTCTGGAAGACAATTGGGCAGTTTCTCACAGAGCTGAACAGTTTTATCATACAACCCAGCAATCACATTTCTAGGTATTTACCCAACTGATTTGCAAACTAAATCTCCTCAAAAACCTGATTATACATGTTTATTACAGACTTATTTATAATCACCCAAACCTGGAAGCAACCAAGATATCCTCTGATAGGTGAATGAATAAACAAACCTTGGGACATGTGTGATAAAATGCAACACAAATTCATGTGAAAAATCCCTTCAGCAAATTAGTAGTAGAGGTAAAATCTACATTTAGGTTAGGTAAAAACTAGCATTCAGTAGTGAAAGATTGACTGTTTCAACCTAAGATCGAGAGCAAGTCAAAGATATCTGCTCTCACCAACTTCACTTCAACGTTGTACTGGAAGTCCTAGATAACGTAAGAGTGCAAATAAAAAGAACTAGAAAGTATCCATATTGGAAAAGAGTAAGTAAAACAGTCTTCATTTGAAGAAGGCATAGATATGCACATAGAAAATCTCAAGGTATTGGGGTGCCTGGGTGGCTCAGCCATTGGACGTCTGCCTTCGGCTCGGGTCATGATCCCGGGGTCCTGGGATCGAGCCCCGCATCGGGCTCCCTGCTTGGCAGGAAGCCTGCTTCTCCCTCTCCCATTCCCTTGCTTGTGTTCCCTCTCTCACTGTCTCTCTCAGTCAAGTAAATAGATGGAATCTTTAAGAACGGAAAAAAAAGAAAAAAAAATCTCAAGGTATTTACAAAAAAAACTATTATAACTAATAGGTGAATTTACCCAGGTCACAGGAAACAAGGTGAATAATCCAAAATCCGTTGTGTCCCGAGTACTCCTGTTTTCATTCTTTTCCTCAGCATCTGAATTCCAATAAAACTGCAAGTCCACAGGAGCCACACCCAAAACCACTTCCGTGTACCATGCTGGTTGCTGCCATTCTCTGCATGTGATTTATAGGCAAGCACCACCAACATCTGTCCTCCAGGACCTAAGCCCTCGCTCACCCAGCACTGACAGGTCCCTCAGCTCTCAGCCAAGTCCCTCTCTGGGACTTCTTTTGGCTGAAGAAGCTTGCCTTGCCCAAGGTCAGGCCCCTTTCTGGAGACAACCTGCACCAGAGACCGGTTGATTCGCAAGCATGAAGTCCCAGCCTTCTCGTCCCAATATGCAACAACCTTGCGTGGCCATCCCAGCTCCGAAGCTCCCCAGGCTACTCATTGGCTGAAGCCTATATTGCAACTCATGTCAATTCACCCTCTCTCTCTGCCCCACGCTGATCCTGCTTTCTTCACTCCTACGCAGATGTGGCTCTTCAGGGTTCTCCCTGATAAACTTCCTGCCCACATCTTCTATTCTGCCTCCCGGGGAATCCAAACATAGACTGTAAGCCAGGTGAAGGCAAAGAACAATAATTGTGTGGCTTCCAGACCCCTTAAAATTCACAGTGAGCCCCCAATAAACACTTAGGATCACCTGAGTCCTGAGCAGAGTGTGTGCCTGCGGGGTGTGCCCTGGGTCAGGAGTGATGCCGGAGGCAATGCCTGGGGAGATACGTAGAGCGGGGTTCCCCTGATCTATGACCCCCCCCTCCCACACACAGGATGTAGAGCCCGGACAAATGCATGTCTGTACCTTTGGCTAAGCTCTCCCTGACCTGAGTTTATTTTTATGGTAGAGCCAATACAGAGCAAGGGCAGGTGGAGAGGATGGGAACTTCCAGCAGCAATTACAAGCTAGTTCACTCCACTCTTGCCAGTTCATTTTTTTCTCTCCCACTACACTACTAAACTAGTTTGTTTCATTCATGTTTTCATTGCACCGACACTTCTATGTCTTACACTTTGATGGGGACCTTGTGGCATCAAATAGATCGTTTTGTGGAGCTTTTAGTATTCTTTTACACGCATGCATATGCGCTCATGTTGGGTTTCAAACCAGTGGGCACTTCCCGAATGCCGTGTCTCAATATGTACTTGCCAAGCTGACTCGTGAAACATGAACAGCAGCTTGGGGATTCTCCAGGGCCTCTTCAGGAGTGAACCCTGCACTGTTTAACCAGAAAGATGTGCTTGTTTCTTTCCTGGGAATAGCAGGCTATTTCCCTTTTCCTGAGTACCTACTGAAAATTGGGACTATGGATTCCCGAAGAGAACAGTAATAACCTCCCTAATGTCCCAAAGAAAAGCATATTCGTACAGATGAGAAAGGCTTGCCCTGGAAGAGAAGAGACCAGAAAGTGCAACTTTTATCCATAGATTTGACCGATTATGCTAGTTTTAATTTTTAAAAAGGCTTTCTACGGGGCACCTGGGTGGCTCGGTTGGTTAAGCATCGACTTTTGATTTTGGTTCAGGTCATGATCTCAGGGTCCTGGGATCAAGCCCCAGGTCAGGCTCTGAGCCCAGCAGAGAGTGTGCTTGAGAATTTCCCTCTGCCTCACTCTGCCCCTCCCCCCACTCACACTTTGTATCTCTCGCTCTCAAATACATAAATCTTTTAAAAATAACTTAAAAAAATAAAATGGCTTTCTACTAATTCCACCTGTATATGTAGTCGAAAAGGGAGTACAATAAACTACTAGAAAGAAGTAAAATGCATATCATTACATCCTTATTGCAAAATGCCATCTGTTAAATCAGCATACTCAGTTGCTCAAAAGAATGGCCGAGAACACAGTCATTAGCAACCTGATTCTTCGTGTCCTGTGAGATGTGGTCAGTTATCTGGGTGATCCTACCTCAGCTATATCAAGAGGGACCACGCTGGGTCTTGTCAGTAGTTACAAAATGAGGATTTTATTGATAAAGGCAATTTATCAGTGGCACAAAACTAAGGTAGGAAACGAGGCCAAAGCTCAGACAACATTAAAGTCCGTATAAGTCAGCAAATAAGGGATTTTCCAGCTGGAGAAATCTTACATCAAACTTAAGAAAGCAGAAAGGCAAAACAAACTCCTGGCAATTAAACTCACTTTTAATATAATAAAGCGATTTGCTGAGCTACCATTTACATTTCTGGCTAATTACGCATCATGCTGTGGGTGTCACAAGATCATTTTAAAGCATTGTGCTTACCTCAGCAGTGCGGCAAATGCTTCCAAGCATCACCGTAGTCTTAACCTCTTAAAGGATATACAGAGTGAACTGTGTTTTCTCACATCGGGATTTATCCCCTTTTGACTATCCCCAGAGTTACATCAGCCTCATTATTTGGGGGATTGGGCTCTCGCAGAGCATAAAATAACCACAGCTTTGGAGATTAGACAAGCAGTTTTCTTATGAACAATGGGGAGAACAGCAGCAGATACTGGAAAAGTCACCCAGCATGGGCTTTCACAAAGCTTTCCTTTCTTCTTGAAAATAACAACCCTCACCTCATTTTATACTTGAAGGTCATTTGCTAAAACATGGGATGTGGATTTAATGATCCAGTTTCTTAAAATAAACACGGGGTGCTTAACAAATAGCATCCCGTGTGCTTACGGAGGGAGAAGAAATCTACAAACAGACACACAAAAGTAATGAAAATGTCACTGAAGGGATATAAACTGATTGTAAAGAAAAAATGCAAGTCCAAAATGTTCTATTACCTGACACACCTGGAGTCAAAACCATCGTTTCTGTGGCGTGGTGGTCAAAGACGGCTTTCTTTCAAACTTTACACATAACGCATAAAAGGGCTGGTTATGAAAAGGCCACAGGGCTGGAGCTGGGCATGCTATCCGGTTATATAATGTGCGGAGAGGTAAGTGTGTGGGCATCTACACAGAACAGCTGCATCAAGACTTCCTCCTTTGAGACTCAGTCAGCCCTGTTCACCCGGGGCCTTGCAAGACTCAATCAGAACATTCATGGCGCCCAAAACAACACAAGACAATCACTTGGGAAAAGACCATCAGGACTGTCAACCTTTCTCCTCTCCACACGGAAGAAATGCTAAGGGAGCATGGTTGAGAATGGACTGTAGCCAGCAAGAGCTTTGCAAAGCCTCAGGGAAACCACAAACCATATCAGGTTCAGGTTCAGAACCTTGAAAGCTTATCTAAAGTCCTTCCCAACTTAGTGAGCTTTCAGAATAGAGCTGGAAGACTTGCACGATGGGACTGTCTTGGTGATAAATTTTAGCTATCCCTGCTTCTTATTAGTGCTAAATTTATTGATTAGACTGTCTCTTCTTAGAGCTTGTCAGTTTTCTCTGTAGATTCATAGCGCTGTGAGGCTTGCCTTCAAAACATTTCTTGCAGTTTGCACTGATAGGCTGATAGAAATTGGTGTAGTTATTTGACAAATATCTGCCCCCAGGTCAAAACAGAAGGTCCATGAGAGACAAGATCATAATTATTCTCATTTTTCCTCATAATCCAGCTCCTAGAAAAGTCCCAGGCAGGGAATGAACTCTCCAGGGTGTGTGTTAAATAAATGGAAGTGAAAAGAAAAGGATTTGTGTTCGCATGTTCATACGTGTGTCCATGCGTGGGCACACACGTGCTTATGCAATATATATTTCAGAACTGGAAAGGGAAACCCAAGAAGACATTTTCTGCACAAATTCATAGCACATCTAATAAAACAAGATCCACGGACTCCTTATCTTCACACAAGGGCCTGATAAGCCTGCTTTCAAGAGCGTGCTCTGTGATAGCCAAAGAAGAGGGTTCTTGTGAAAAAAGAACATGCCAGTGCCATGTCTGGGCCGGCCTCTGTAGTGGGGATGAGCTGCTTCTTGCCTTGGTCTCTTTGCCTTGTGAGTGGAAAAGAAGCAAAAGATGATGAAAATATAAAATGAGAATGTATGATAAAAGAAAAGAGAAATGTTCTAATAAGACTCCTTAAAAACTAAAATCTGGGGCACCTGGCTGGCTCAGTCAGTTAAGCGTCTGCCTTCATCTCAGGTCATGATCTCAGGGTCCTGGGATCAAGCCCCGCATCAGGCTCCCTGCTCATCGGGGAGTCTGCTTCTCCCTTTCACTCTCTGTGCTCTCTCTCTCCCTCAAATAAATAAATAAAACACTTTTTTAAAAAACCTAAAATCCAAGATTTTTCTCTTTCTGCAGAGTCAACAAAATACTCAGAAAAGAACATTTCTCTCATAACAACTGGACTTGGGATACGTGCAAAGTGTGTGTGCACGTGTGTGCACATGTGTAATAGCAACACCGACTCTCTGATACGATGTCAGCTAGCAAAGGGTCCGTTGCATAGGCTGACCACCATCGGCCCTCCAGTCTCTAAGTTAGAGACCAAACTGATGCTACCAACGCGCCATCTTTCATATGAGGACTGAGAAGGTTTGAACCAGTATAGGGAGAATGATCTACCTGACCCTTTAACTCATCCAGCTCTCTGGTAGAATGATTTATTTTTTCTTTCACTGAAAGAGCTGAACTGGGGAGAAATGTTAAAGCTGACTTTTGTTTCAAACCACCTATCAAAATAGCTTTATTTGTTGGGGAGTATATGCATCTTAATATTTCCAGTTGCTGCACATCGCAAGCCCTTCCTGTGTTGAGAGCTCAGAGAATGCAGGAATGTGCTGTACCAAGCACTTTCTCTTCAAATTTTAAATCCAGGCTTTGGGGTCCTTCACACTCAACTTAGCAGCAAACTTGTAAAATACATGCACAAAAAAGGGTTGGTTTGGCATCTCAGAAGTCCAAGGAGCTTTCTCAGTAAAGCCTCATTTCTTAGAAATAGGAAAAGTTGCTTTTCCAATAGTAACATGCAATGGCTCCAGAAAAAAAAAAGTGTTATTACAGGAAAATTATTACCCACATTATTTATGACAACAGTGAGGGGAAACAAGAACTCGAATCTTAGAGGGATTGAGCTTGGCGAGAATCTTTGATTTAAAAAACATTTTATTTTGGCAAATACTATCTTTTGGTGTCAATTTTTATATTTCTGAGAAGTAAATCATATCTTCCTAAAACAGCTAATCTCTTCTTCATTTAGAGAGATGAGCACGCATGCTTTGTCCCTCTACTTTGGCCGGTTTCTCAAACCAGTAACACACTGAGAGATACCAAAATGAAATGTTAATCTCCTTGAAACCTCTGACTTCTCTGTTTTGATAGACTAAGAGAATGTTATAGTAAGTAGAGGACTCTGAGATCTGATACCCAGAGATGTGAAGCGACTTGGCCAAGATCACACAGCAAGGAAATAGTGTGTATATTTCTAATCCAAGTCCCTTGCTCCTTCCATTTAAATAAGCCATTCTCCCCACTCCACCCCACACATGAGTTTTCCATACAACTCACTTAATAGCCAGTTGCTACATGACAAATTAAACTAGACATGTAGGAAACCAAAATAAATACAATTTAAAAAGTATTTGGTTTTCAAAAGGAAAAGTTCCAGTGACCTGAAGATGAACACGTATGGATAATTGATTTCCCAACAGTGCAGGATAAATCTTATTTTTCAATCTTTTTTGCTTATGTATTTAATACTTGTGTTAGATATGTTTATTTTGTTAGTCTGTGTAGCTTTTGAAAGCAGTGAAGAATTTGGTGTCATATAAACAGAATGGAATTCTACAAAGAAGTTTGGACAAAGGAATAGAAAACAACATAGCGATAACATGTTTATCTGTAATATTTTTGCATTCAACTCTACACCCCGTTCTCGTACTGTCTCATGCCTGGATGATCACGGCAGCTTCTTGGTTAGTTCTCCTGAGTCTACTGTTTCATTTCTCGAATCTCTACTGAGCGTGCCTGAACTGGATGATGTTACTAAAATATCATTTTGAAGTCACTCCTCTGATAAATTAGAACAAAACTTCTCACTACTTGTACAATAAAATTTAACTTCTAACCTGAGATTCCAAATATTCTACACGATATCCCTCTTCAACCGTATCTTCCATCATTTCCTTGTATTCAACCTTCATTTGGTCCAAATCTACCTACCAGCCATTTCCTACACGTACCTCCGTACCTCCTTTGATGGCACCTGCTTCTATCGTATCCGCCTGGCTCAAGTCTACTTATTCTTCAAGGATCTGTTTAAAAGTGACTTTCTTTGGTCTGGTTTCATAAACACAGAAAGCATACTGGTGATTGCCAAGGTGAGGGGTGGGAGTGAGCAAAATAGGTAAAGGGGGTTAAAAGGTATAAACTTCATTGGAAAAGTGTCTGTTCATATCTTCTGCCCATTTTTTGATTTGTTTATTTGTTTCTTGTGTATTGAGTTTGAAAAGTTCTTTGTAGATCTTGGATACCAGTCTTTTATCTGTAGTGTCATTTGCAAATATCTTCTCCCATTTCATGAGCTGCCTCTTAGTTTTTTTGACTGTTTCCTTGGCTGTGCAGAAGCTTTTGACCTTGATGAAGTCCCACAAGTTCATTTTTTCTTTTGTTTCTCTTGCCTTCGGAGATGTGTCATGAAAAAAGTTGCTGTGGCCGATGTCAAAGAGGTTGCTGCCTATGCTCTCCTCTAGGGTTTTGATGGATTCCTGTCTCACATCGAGGTCTTTCATCCATTTGGAGTTTATCTTTGTGTATGGTGTGAGACAGTGGTCAAGTTTCATTCTTTTGCATGTAGCTGTCCAATTTTCCCAGCACCATTTATTGAAGAGACTGTCTTTTTTCCACTGGATGTTTTTTCCTGCTTTATCAAAGATTAGTTGTCCAAAGAGCCGAGGGTCCATTTCTGGGCTCTCCATTCTGTTCCATTGGTCTATGTGTCTGTTTTTGTGCCAGTACCATGCTATCTTTGTGATCACAGCTTTGTAGTACAGCTTGAAATCTGGCAATGTGATGCCCCCAGCTTTGTTTTTCCTTTTCAACACTTCCTTGGCGATTCAGGGCCTTTTCTGGTTCCATGCAAATTTAAGGGCTGTTTGTTCTAGTTCTTTGAAAATTGTCATTGGTATTTTGATCGGGATGGCATTGAAAGTGTAGATTGCTCTGGGTAGCATAGACATTAGCCATCAGGGAAATTCAAATCAAAACCACATTGAGATACCACCTTACACCAGTTAGAATGGCAAAAATTGACAAGGCAGGAAACAACAAATGTTAGAGAGGATGTGGAAAAAGGTGATCCCTCCTACATTGTTGGTGGGAATGCAAGTTGGTACAGCCACTTTGGAAAACAGTGTGGAGGTCTCTTAAAAAGTTAAAAATTGAGCTACCCTATGATCCAGCAATTGCACTACTGGGTATTTACCCCAAAGATACAGACGTAGTGAAGAGAAGGGCCATATGCACCCCAATGTTCATAGCAGCAATGTCCACAATAGCTAAATCATGGAAGGAAATGAGCTGCCCTTCAACAGATGACTGGATTAAGAAGATGTGGTCCATATATACAATGGAATATTACTCAGCCATTAAAAAGAACGATTTCTCAACATTTGCTGCAATATGGACAGGACTGGAGGAGATAATGTTAAGTGAAATAAGTCAAGCAGAGGAAGACAATTATCACTCATTTATGAAACACAAGAAGTAGGAAGATCGGTAGGAGAAGAAGGGGAAGAAGAAAGGGGGGGTAAACAGAAGGGGGAATGAAGCATGAGAGACTATGGACTCTGGGAAACAAACTGAAGGCTTCAGAGGGGTGGAGGGTGGGGGATTGGGATAGGCTGGTGATGGGTAGTAAGGAGGGCATGTATTGCATGGTTCACTGGGTGTTATACACAAGTAATGAATCATGGAGCTTTACATTGAAAACTAGGGATGTACTGTTATGGTGAGTAACATAATATAGTAAAAATTTAAAAAATTTAAAAAAGGTATAAACTGATTTAAGAAAAGAGAATGTCAAGAAGGAAAATGGAGAGTAAATATGACTTCAGCATATTAAAAGAAAAGTGACTTTCTTTGATTACTACCTTCAGCAATACTCTCTGTGTCCTCTGAGACCTTACAGTCTTCATTTACACCACTTGAGTGTTTTAAAGAGCTGAATCTGTTCCAAGAACTGTGATAAGAGCTTTCCATGGATTATGTCATCCCATTCTCTCAACTGTGGGAGAAGGGTACTATATTATTCCTACTTGACAAGAGAGCCAACTGGTCTTCAAGAGGTTATTTGTCTAAGATCGCACAGCCAGTAAATGGCAGAAATCATAGCAGGCCTAATTGCCCTTATGTCCAAATGTGTATATATCAAAGTCATTGACTCTGCTTCATATTCATTGATGCTGCCACAGTCCAAGACACCACTGTCTCTGCCTGGGACTCTTGCCAGAATTCTCTACTCCCTGCTTCCTTTCCTGCCTCTTCATATTTCATTATCTACACTTGTGCTTTCCAATACAGTAGCCACTAGTCACATGGAGCTATTAAGCATTTGAAATGTGGCTAGTACATACTGGGTTTTGGAGACGTAATACCAAAGAAAGAAGTATGTAGAATATTTAATTGATCATTTTTTTCTGCATTGTTTATTTTTTCAGCTTTATTGAGGTAAAATTGACACATATAATTGTAAGATATTTTAAGTGTACATGGTGATGATTTGATACATGAACACCTTGTGGCACTAGTACCTCCTGGCATCTGGTTAATTAACACATCTATTACCCCACAGACTTATTTGTTTACAGTTATTATTTTTTGGTGAGAACATGTAAGCTCTACTCTCCTAGTAAATTTCAGTGATAAAATGTGGTGTATCAACCATGGCTCCTGTGTTTGACATTATATCCTTGGACCTTACTCATCTTATAACTGAAAGTTTGTACTCTACCAATCTCTCCTAATTTCCTCCACTCCCAAGTCCCTGGGAATCACGTTTCTAGTCTCTGTTTCTAAGAGTTTGACTTTTTTATTTTATTTTTTAGATTGTACATGTAAGTGATAGCTACGAATTATTTATCTTTCTCCTGCTAGACCATTTCACTTAGCCCACAAAGGGGCCTCCCTGAAGAACAAACATGACAGACCAACCTAGGTTCTTGATAATGTCATTGAACAACTGAATAACTCAATTTTAATTCTATCTTCTCTGGTGTGATAATAAATTCACCTTAGTGTTTGAATGATATTGTTACTTGCACCCAAAAGCGCCTTAGCTCCCATAATACACCTACTCTCTATTCCCTAATACATTCTCATTCCCACTTCATGATCTTTGCACTCTGGCCTCTGCTCTAGGCTCTCCATAGCTGGCTCCTTAGTATCATTCTAATATTCCTTCCCTGAGCAGTCTCTCTAAAGTAGCCACAGCTTCCCAGCCAGTCTTTATGTCATCTTGCTGTTTGTATTGTCTTCAGAGATCTTACTAGCATCTGATCTTGATTTTGTGATTACTTTTTAGCTTTCCCTCAATAAAATGTAAACCCCACAATTTGCCAGGCACAGAGAGGAGATTCAACAAATATTTGCTGAACAAACAAACTGGAATTTAGGTAAAAGAAAGCAAATACATCACTTTTGCAGAAGAATCACTATTAACCTTTCTCATGGACAAGTGTAAACAAATAGTCTCTATTTGGATTTATTCATATACAAATTTGTATTAGAACCACATAGAATATATTGAGTATTTAAAGTTAGGTTTTTGGGCTAATCAGGGTATCATTTTCAAAAAAGGATTTTATTTATTTATTTATTTATTTATTTATTTATTTATTTATTCAGAGAGAGCACAAGAGGGGAGAGGGGCAGAGAGAGAGGGAGAGAGAGAACCTCAAGCAGATCTCACGACCGTGAGATCATGACCTGAGCTGAAATCAAGAGTCAGACACTTGACCGACTGAGCTACCCAGATGCCCCAACCAGGATATCATTTTTGCGAATTCCATCAAGAGTCAAGTTGCCTATTTAAGCTATATCCATATGAAACCACTGACAAGTAAGAAGTTGGAAAATTCAGTTAAACTTTATGCTTCTGCATTCGAAGAGAGGTTAAACAACATATTTGGATTCTTTTCCATGTGTTTGGTGAAAAATCTAATAGTTGCATCAGATATCTGATTTATTGTTATTATTTTGTCATGGTATTGTTATGTCCTATATTTGGAAAAGAAGCAGCACAATACAACAGTGCTGTAGTAAAAGTATGATGAAGGTAGGTACAAAGTCCTAAAACAACCCAGAAGAAGGATGCATCAACTAAGAATTTGGAAGGGATTCATAGAAAGGTGATGCGGAATCTTGTCTTACAGGATGAGTAAGTGACCGTCCATTAAACAAGGAGGTCTGTTGGGTCTTCGTGTAAGTGATTTTCAGTCAATTCTTAATGATCAGCACACTTTCATGCATGAAATTATGGGATTAATTTATATCTTTCAGATCTCAGTGAATTAGAATCCGTTATGCTAATTTATTGCCTGAGCTGTTTGGCAATTGGGCATACACTCCTTACTTTTCTGGTAGAAGTGTTAATAAAGAGCAAACAACACAAGAGAAGGCATTGAACAAGAGGAAGAAGAGAACCTGAGTTGCCTGGGACTTGAATAAACCTCCTTGGATCACCAGGAGTTGACCTGTTTCATTTGACTGTCAATGTCAATTAATAACATTTCTTCCCTGGATGCCTCCACAAAGCTTAGACCTGGGAACGGTGCCCGAACAGACCCCCTCTTCTCTTTTCTTGACAGTATTCCACAAAACCAAAATTCTTTCCATGTTTAGTCATAAAAGAAGGGTTATCAAACAAGTCAGAAGCACAAATGTGACCATGGTAAATGGGAATCACAGGCAGCATCTCCCAGAACTGCAGTGAAATTTTGACTTAAAATTTTCTCCCTGTTCGTAGAAAACTGTTATCTTGCCTTGATAGCATCTCTGAAGCCTCAACTTGGATCTGGTGAAGGCATGAACTTTCAGCCAATATGGCTAAGCCTTCAGTATCTGGAGATTGGATGAGTGATAAAAAAAAAATCAGAATGATTAACTACATTTAAAATTTCAATCCAGATTTTTAAATTTGTGCATATGGCTTTCTCTCAATTCTGGCTAGTTATTCCTCCAACTGAAAAGGCCTCATCTAGACATTTTGGCCTCAGGCTGAGTCCATATCATGTTACTGTAGTGGGAGTGATCTATCTAATGATATAACCCATTTCTCACTCACTCATATCCTGTCTAATAAAGGTAAGAACTGTGCAATTCACTAAACTGCCAGCAAAAAGAATGGAAATCTTACCCAAAAAATTGCAAACGATAATGAATATTTAAATGTCCACATGTGTTGTAGTTTGAGAAACAAGTCTTATATTAAAAAGGAATTAGAAGGGGTGCCTGGGTGGCTCAGTCGTTAAGCATCTGCCTTCGGCTCAGGGCGTGATCCGGGCGTTCTGGGATCGAGCCCCACATCAGGCTCTTCCGCTGGGAGCCTGCTTCTTCCTCTCCCACTCCCCCTGCTTGTGTTCCCTCTCTCGCTGGCTGTCTCTATCTCTGTCGAATAAATAAATAAAATCTTTTTAAAAAAAAATAAATAAATAGGAATTAGAAATATGACAAAGTTGCATGGTAACAGATAAAAGGATGATTGTAAAGGGATCAGAAAGATTCCCCATAAATATCAACTTTATTGATTACTTTCCATGAAGCTGTGTTTTGGTAAAAACAACTCTGAAACCCAAGTGACTTACAACTACAAACATGTATCTCTTGCTCATGTGACCTGGCATCTGTGGAGCAGTTTCTGTTTCGTGTGTCTTCCTCATCTAGGATCTGGGCTAAAGAAGTGATGTCATGTGGTACATTACATTCTCAGAGAGGAAAGAATGATGGTGAAACCATAGTACTCTAAAGCTTCGGCTGGGAGATGGTGCACATCACTTCTGCTTATATTCTGTTGGCCAAATCAAGTCATATGGCCAAACTGGTTATCACTGGGGCATGAAGTATAACCTTATCACAGAAAGGGTACCAGGGAAGGAACCTGCATGGATGGGTCTCATGAATAGGGGAGGAGAGGGAGCACATCCTTGGGACCAATAATACACTCTATTGCACAGCTCTTTCCGTTAAACTTAGGGTAGTCCCCTTCCTTTGTGAACATCTCGACATCCAGAAAAATGGGAAAATAAAATAACCACTTCTTATCACTTGGTGTTGACTTTGGTAATGTGTATACAGGAAAACAACTTCCTTAAATTCAGTTCATTTTTTGCGTTAAATGTATTATAAGGTTGAAACACAAGATAATTGGTTTCACTGGGCTTTTCAGTTTGTAGCCATTGAACAAGTTAGCACTGGGCTTGAGTATGTAAGTCATGCTGACTCTGAGCCTAATTCCATGAAAAAGAATGCTAAGTGTCATATTTAATTATACATCCTTCTAGGGTTCTGAATCTGAAGAACTTTTGAAATACAATATTTTGGGGAGCCTATTCTAGCACTTATTTAAAAATATTTGCCTGAGAAGAACATAGACTTCACTAAACGGACAAAGATGGACAAAAACAGTTAAGATTCTCTACTTGATTTGTGACTTTATGTTTTTTCTTCTTTCATTTCCTTTTTGGATTTACTCTCTCTTATTAAATTATAAAATGAAATATGAACTATATCTTTCTTCTTTTCCTATATCCTTCTTTTTCTAGGTCAGTTAACATCCCTTTGGCAGTAAATAATAAAAACATAAAAGCCTATCTGTCTTGGACAATAAAGTATGTTTTTCATCTCACCTAGCATTTAGTGCTAAGGTGGAGTGACCCTAGGACTACATAATTTGGCGCTCAAAGACGGTACCAAGGATTCAGTTTCCTTCTATCTTTTTATACTGAAATCTTCAGCCTTCAACTTTGCTCTTTGGCACTTCCAAATATCAAAACCAGGCACTGCAATGTGTAAAGATAGTTTCATCCTTTTATTGTTTTTACTTTAACTTAGAAGTAAAGGAAACCTAGTATCTGGGTGGCTCAGTCAGGCATCTGCCTTTGGCTCAGGTCATGATCCCAGTGTCCTAGGATCGAGTCCCATATCGGGTTCCCTACTCAGCAGGAAGTCTGCCTCTCCCTCTCCCATTGCCCCTCCCCCCTGCTCATGTGCAGTCTCTCTCAAATAAATACATAAAATCTTTATAAAAAAAAAAGTGAAGGAAGTAAAGGAACTCTTTCCCGGATACCCTCCAGAACACTATCCTTGTGTCTCCTCGGCCAGCGTTTTATCTCTGACCCGTACTCATATTGAGATCAATTATTATTGGTATATCCAATTTTGCTTTACTCCTTGACCTGGAGAGAGAGTCATTGTGCATCTAATGGGAAAGGGGTAGTTTCCCAAGTAAAACATGGGGTGGGGGAGGGGGATTGGAGGGCTTTTTCAAAAGGAAAAAATGGGATTAAGGTTACTGGCTGAACCACCATGTCTGCTGTGCCCAAAGAGAAGATTTTCAATCATTCCAAATAAAGAGTAAAATTGAAGAAATCATGTGTATAATTCAAACTGTAACAATCCTGAAGTATTGGTGTCATTAAAGTAAAAACAAAGTTTGGATAACAGTAACTATAATGAGCTGGTGAATCACTTCATTTTGCTATCACAAACCTGGTACCACACAAATATTTTTCCAAGCAAGAACAGAGAGTGTACTCCTTCTTTCTTTATTTATATTCCACTTAGGCCCCAAAAGGATTTGAGCAGGCTCATTTAACTTTGAACAAGGGTGGGCAGACAAATCTCCTTAATAATGAAACTAAATAAAATGGAACAATATTGACAAGATTTTTTAAACATTCTTTTAGTTTCTTTTACATAACCTTCCCGAATAACAGACTCAGACATGTATGAAACAGAGACAATAAAAAAAGACTACTTCAGACTTATAAATTGTCATCAGCATTCTGTCTTCTTGTGGACAGAATGAAAAATAAGTAAATAAAAGTAGAATTTTACTAACATTCTTTCTTCTAGTTGTATAAAATGTTTTAAACCTTGTATGTGAATATTAGTACATCAAGACCAGTGTACAGGACGAACTTGAATATTTGGATTGATTGGAACCAGACTGAATGTTGTTTTATTCAATTCTGTGCAATAGTCCTGGTCATACGCAACATTCACCGCACCTTGCGAGATACTAGGAATACAAACCTGAGCAAGCCAAGACATAAGAAGAAAACAAATGTATCTCCATATATAATGTGCCAGACTGCAATAAGTACTATACTGGAGGTAATTTAGAAAGTGATTCTGGAGTGCTCAGGAAGGACTGGTTGCTTAGACTGAGGAAGAACGGTGCAATGTGAACTACTCCAGAAAGATAACGAACATGTCCTTGAAGGAAAGCAAACTATTGCTTGGCAGGAAAAAAAAAAAGGGTATTTCATGCCAAGCAAAGGCATAAGCAATGGCAAGTTTGGTGGTGTTGCAGCTATGACTCAGTGGGTCAGTCCTGGGATGAGTCACATTCAGAGGAGTGTGCTAGGAGAAGCAACTTTCATCTTGACTTACAGCTCTAAAAGAGCATTAGAGGAGCTCTAAGTGCTTGTCCACAGCCTCTCTTGTCAAGACCCTCTGGGTTGCCCAGTTCTCAAGCTCCCTACAACTTGAAGCTCCCACTCTCTTACTTGAAAACAATTCTGTCTCCATCATCCGTCCCACCCTGTTCTCACTGATCCGTTTTCTCCATCCTTTCTTACTCCAAGCTCTGTGAATGTTGACCCTCTATAGCTCTGGTTCCTTTTCTCCTGAGACCTAATTCAGGTGACTTGGACATTTCTCTTCATCCCCCTTTCTTCCAACCACTTTGATGCACTTGTTTATTACCCCATTTCCCAACTCTGCATTCCAAAAATTCAGAAACAGAATAATCCTCCACAATTGGGGGAAAGAAGTGATATTACATCTCTTCTCTGCAAAAAGGCTGTGGACTCCCACAAATTAAACCTTTTGTCCCATCACATAAGGAAGCCTAAAAATACCAAGTACCACCAAGCAGTACAGGGAGAAGGAAACCTGGAAATGAGATTTGGAAATTGCTTTGGGGCCAAACTGTGAAGAGCCTGAGTCTAAAGCTGGCACCACACTTCTGAGAAAGTGAACAACCTCTTAGAACTGTGTTTTAGAGAAGTAAAGTCATGGCTGTATGGAGTTCAGGGAAGCAATAATTTCCAACACCCATCCTTCTGGGCTTCTCTATAGGGCATAACTCCCCCAGCAGATGGGCTTCTTCACTAACGAAGGATGTCCTTGTTAATTTTTCCAAGCACTTAAAATAAAGGGTCAAGAAGTTAGGTTTCAACGAAGTTCTCTGCTCTAACTTCCTGGCCTCTCTCTCAGACTTCTAGTAATGAAAAGAAGTATAGAATACAATTCCTTCCCATACAATCTTACTTTCATAATGTAGAATAATAGCGTGGTCAATGAATGGTTCTATCAGCTCTTGACTCTATCATCCTAGGCAGATTACTTAATTTCTCTGGACCTTAAATACATATGGCAAAACACCTGGAATAGTTCTGGTCAGAAAGGTTTTGGTCAACCAATATGTTTTCCCTTACTTCTGCCTTTCTTGCAGTGCTGAACTGTGGGTATGCGTTACATGGCACCACGACTCGAGGACACCAAAAAGAGTCAGGATTCATGGACCCTAACTGTTTGTCTCCCTACCAGGTTCTGGTCTCCACCAAGCACTTGTCTTTGGTGTCCCTTAGGAAAGAATAGCCTTCCTCAGATAGCACAGAAGTCTTCATACGGAAGGGAGGACTGTCCTAGAGGCATGAGGGATATAAATTTCTACTGCTTTTCCTGAGAACAAAACAGTCATTGACTAAAGAAAAACATCCTATCAGTAATTTTTTTGTGTCTTTGGATGGATACTACTTAATTCACAAAGAATGTCTCAATGTATAACATTATACAATAATAATGATAACATTATACAATAATAATAATAAATAATTTTAATGTACTCTCATTTTCTCAGGCTTCTCCGACCCCTCTGTCTGAAGCCAACTATCTGGTCTTCCTATCAATATCCCTGTTCTTTGAGTATTGCTACACTTGGTTGCTTAGTTCCAGTCTCTGAGGATCCAGTTCCATGTTAATATATTAGTAGGAGATAATTACTCAGTGCTACCCCCCACACACACACACATAGCACAATTGCATTTCCAGTCAAAACTTCTGAAGACACAACACCTGTTTTATTCCAAAGGACTACTCTCCTGACCAAATCTCAGGCCATGCAACAGGTGAAATGATAAGAGCATAAAGGTTCTGGGACAGGGAAACTTTGTAATCATATTTATACAAGAAACACTTCCTAAGCAGAGTCTGTTCTGATTTGAGGATTTCTAGAAACATAAATATTAGAAGCATAGGAGAACTTAGAAATCTTGTCCAACTTCCTCACTTTCCAAATAAGGAAACCTAGATCCCCAGGTGAAGTCACTGGGATCTCAACAGAAATCTCTTAGCTCAGAAGGCCACCTTTTTTGACCATTACTAGGATTCTTCATCTTCGGTTTCTAATATGAACTCTCAATTCTGAGATTTCCAAAGCAATTTCACACACAGTGGAGTGGCTGCATAGTAAATGTTCTTTGATGATGCCTGAAAATACAAAATAGCAAAAATTATTCTTACCCATTTTATTTTCAGAAAAGTAATAAGCTCTACCATTCACAGAATGATCACTGAGAATTTGCAAGTAGTGCCCCCAACATTGTCCTAAAAGCAAAAATCATTAGGCAATCTATGCCGTGCAAACATTTACATTGGCTGTACTTTGGGTTAGTCTGCTGTTTAATCATCAGGTATTCTGATGGCTGAAAAAATGAGTCATTCTGACATAACGGTTGGGTATTGGCAAACGTTGGTGTGTGTGTACAGACAACACTGAACATGGATATGGAACCAGGGTATATGCCAGTGTATCCATGATAAATGAAATGGTGGGGGAAAGACTTGGAGAGCTCACCTGCACTCCACGTGGGACGTGTGAGAAACAATAGAAAACCTCCCTCATCACTCCATCGGGAGGTAAAGATAAGTTACAGTAGCTGACAGCATCTTGAGTTGTGGGGACTCGGCTTCCCCTCGTAATGGAAATTACATGAATTCCATGAGAGCAGAACCCCGGCTCCTGCTTGCTGAGTTATTTTAGCGCTCTCAGAAGGCGTCTCCTGGTCTCTCTTGCTGTTAATTACGTACGCTGTGCAGCAGCTTAATCTAATTATGACTCTCCAGTGGTTGCATGATAAGACATTCTCAGGTCCGGTTTTTTAGTTCCCTTTTTGCTAGGCTTCTTTGCCTCAACTCTCCTTCAGAAGTTACACTCAGAAAGCTTAGTAACAATTGGAATCTAGCTACATTCTAACATCACACTTACATTCATGCTTCTGTTCACACTGTAAAAGGTAATCTTTGAATGGTTTAAGCATCTGGATTCTATTACGGCAAAGTATAGCACTTAAAATGGAAGAGACTTTTTACATTTGCGTGGAATTCAGGCAGCTGCCTGAGCCACCCTTGGGCCTAGTTGTTTCAAAGAGATTTGCAACAGGCTTAAGTCAGAAATGATAAAATTGTCAAAAAACTCTGGAATTCCTTTTGGAAGGCAGCTAAAAAAATAAAACCAAACCAAACCTCCAAAAGGAAAAAGGAAGAGATTTCTGCCTGCAAATTTTTAATAATGCAGTTTATTGGGTCAAATACTGAAACTCCAAATAGTGGCTGCTGTGCATATCCAAGAAAAGTTTCCACTTTTTCCTTCTCAAATATAACACTGGTTTTACAGTCCTGCAGATTACAAATCACATGGGTTTATTTTTTTTTTTTTTGGTAGGGATATTAGATTTTTCTTCCATTTGTCCTATTTTATTTAAATAGTCCAAACCTCTGTGGTTTGGTCATTAAAATCCAGTTGGCAGAAAAAGGCTGAATCTTTATGTTTTCCAGCTGCGTTCCTACCAGCTACACACCAGCATTATTAGCCCTATGACCATGTTTACATCAGCCGTGAGTGAGAGTTTCTCATGCCCCATCCAGCGGCACACAGAAATGCGGGGTGCCTGAGGCTTATGGTCTCTCTGCAAAAGGAGAAGGCAAAAACTTCCAAAGAATGATATTGAGAAGTAGCTGCCCAAATTAAGTGATGCTAACCTTATCTCTGGTGTGCCCCCCTCTAATTTAGACAAGGCGCAGGGAATACACTGTAGGCAAATAAAAAGAGCTGGTGGGGCCGGAGAGAAGCCGATCAACAACAACAAACAACAGCAAACACTCAAGTCACGACAGCGAGAAAGATGGGAGAAAAGATTTTGGTTCATGTAGTAGATGTTCGTTCTTCCAGAAAGGTACATTTGACCCAAAAATATTTTTTACAGAAATAGAAAAATCCACCCTAAAACTCATAGGGAAAATCAAGAGACCCCAAATAACCAAAACAATCTTTATTTTTTTGTCTTCTTTTTTTTTATTTTTAAAAAAATTTTTTATTATGTTCAGTTAGCCACTGTATAGTACATCATGACTTTTTGATGTAGTGTTCAATGATTCATTAGTTGCATGTAACACCCAGTGCTCATCACAACACCTGCCCTTCTTGATACCCATCACCTGACTACCCTATCCCCCCACCCCCCTCCCCTCTGAAACCCTCAGATTGTTTCCCAGAGTCCATAGTCTCTCATGGTTTTTCTCCCTCTCTGATTTCTCCCTCTTCAGTTTTCCCTCCCTTCCCCTATGGTTCTCCGTGCTATTCCTTATGTTCCACGTATGGGTGAAACCAAAACAGTCTTTAAAAAGAACTGAATTGGAGGTCTCTCACTTCCTGATTTCAAAACTTGCTATAAACTAAAGTAAGAAAAAACAGTGTGGTACTGACATAAAGACAGCCTTCACATATATGGTCAAATGATTTTTGACGAGGGTGTTAAGACAGTCTTGAAATTCAATGAGAAAAGGACAGTCTTTTCAACAAATTGTGTGGGAAACTGGATTATGCACTTGCAGAAGAATGAAGTTGGACCCTTACCATATACTACATAAGAAATTAACTCAAAGTGGACCGCAGACCAAAATGTAAGAACAAAAACTACAAACCCTTGCAAAGAAATATAGGGAAAAAGCTTTATGATGTTGGATTTGGTGATTATTTCTTCGATATGACACCAAAAAGAAAAATAGATAAAATGGACTACATCAAAATTAAGACCTTCTGTGCATCAATGGAAACTATCAACAGAATGAAAGGGCAACCCTCAGAATAGGACAGAATATTTGCAAGACATATATCTAATAAGGGGCTATTATCCTGAATATATAAAGAACTTCACAACTCAACAACAATAACCCAGGTAAAAAATGTGCAAAGGACTTGAATAGACATTTCCCCAAAGAAGATAAACAAATGACCAATAAGCATATGAAGAAGTGCTCAACATTACTGATCATTAGGAAATGCATATCGAAACCACAATAGCATACCACTTTGTACCCACTAGGATGACTAGAATTGTCATCAAATGGTAACACAGAACTACCGTATGATCCAGCAATTCTACTTCTGGGTATATACTTAAAACTATTGGAAGGGACTCAAACATTTGTATACCCATTTTCATAGTGGAATCATTCACAGTTGCCTAAGGGTGGAAGCAACCAAAATGTTCATCAGTGGATGAATGGGTAGGAAAATGTGGTATTTACAAGTGATGGAATATTATTCAGCCTGAAAAGGGAAGGAAATTCTGTCATGCTCTATGACATGGATGAACTTTAAGGATGTCATACTAAGCGAAATAAGCCAGTCATAAAAGGAAAAAATACTATATGATTCTATTTACATGAAGTACCTAGAGTAGTCAAATTCATAGAGACAGGAAGTAGAATGATAGTTGTCAGGGTTCATGAGTAAGGAGTTTCAGTTTTGAAGGAAGAAGAAAGTTCTGTAGATTGTTGGTGGTGATATCTGCACAAAAATATGAACATACTTAATGTCACTGAACTGTACACTTAAAAGTAGTTAAAATGGTAAATCTTATATTGTTACGTATATTTTATCACAATAAGAATGTATATTTGCATAATTTTAAAGTCTCTCCAGATATCCCCAACTGAACAGAAAAGACAGATTTTCCTATAGAAATAAAAGCTGGAGGCTGCCTCCTCTTCATTCAGTATATAGTTGAACCTATACAACAGATATTTCCCTGAGATACTCATTGTAAATTAATTTATTATAAATCAGATTTTATGGTAGTAGTTTTTCTTTTTATTTAAAAAACACCCCGCAAAGTAAAAATTTTAATGGCCCAGATCATCACCTCTCAATCTCCATTACAGATTTATGTTTTTGCATATAATGTTTCCAAACTCAAAGACACCTAGCTTCCAAAAGGGATGAACCACAGATTGGCAACCATTTTCTGTAAAGGCCCCAAGAGTGAATATTTCAGCTTTGCTAACCATATGGTCTCTGTCTTAACTATTCAACTCTGTCATTGGAGCAAAAAAGCTGAAATAAACAATACATAAACTGATGATGATAAGTGTGCTCCAGTAAAACTTTCTTTACAAAAACAAGTGGTGAGGAGGATTTGGCCATAGTTTGCTGACCAAGTAAACTCTCTGATTCATGTTAGAGGCTCTAAAAAAGCTGCTCAAGGGAAGTGATAACTGAATGGAGTCAGAAAGGACTAGGAAATGAGGAAATGTTATTCAGGCAAAGGTGGTGGAGGGAGTGGGGATAAGAGTGAAGAGTACAAAAGAAGGGGGAAACGGGATTCTCGGACAGAGAAAGCTTCCCATGTGAAGAACTGGAAGTAAATGGTGCCTGGCACGTTTGAGGAAGCATACTGCTGCTCCTGGGACTCATGAAGGGCACGGTGAGAGACGAGATGGTGGAGTCAGAACCCTTAAGAGTATATGCAAGGGCCTTTCAGCCAACTGAGACTGGAGGGTTATAAGGGCTAAGGGGGTGTTGGGGGCGGTAAAGCTGGACAGTGTTTTAAATTAAAACTTTAAAAGAGTTTTTGAATGTTAAACAAATGTAATAAGCAGTTCTGACAAACCAATGTCCAGTGAGCCACCTCGCCAAAAATGAGGTCTACCATTAAATATTGATCTGTTGACGGAAAACACAAATTCTTAATTCCAACCATTTCCATTTTTGCCTGGAGGCCAGTTAGCAACATAGAACGCATTTCATTTTAATATCCCGGTATATATAGTATGTATTATATAGTTTGTATGTCTGTTCTATACTTTAAGCCTGACTATAACATTTGCCAGTAAATGACATAAGTTCTTCTGCAAAAATTGCCATGGGGGACATTTTGGTGACTTTCTTTAACCTCTAAATCACTATTCTTTAAATTTTTGATCAATTCTCAGCAATGTGACTGCCTCAGCTTGATTGCTGAGTTACCTTAGACAAAGGGTAGGGTAGCAAGATATAACCCTTAGGTTATAGTCCATAGAACCTGGATATGAGGGAGAGAACATGGGGGAGGGCAGAGACTCCTAGAGCAGGCTGCTTCTCCACCTCTGACCAGACGATCACGGTCCCAGTGTAGAGAAAAGCAAACTGCCTGCTCACTTGCCTGGGATACTCAATCACCTTTTGGCAAGGCTTCAAGTATTTTTTGCTGTGATTAACTGTAAAGGGGGCATGGGATTTCACGGTTTGAAACTACAAGCTTAAGGATGTTCTTGGTAGGCTCAAGAGTGACTCTGTTGGGTCTCAGGAAATGTGTCATCAAAGTTACTGTCAGGAGTTCCAGGACAGGGCTGCATTTTTGTTCCTACATTACTCCACCCTCTGTGTTGTTAATTCTACTGCTTAAAAAGGAAGAACATATATATATATATATATATATATATGCACACACACACACATATATATATATGTATATAAAGAAGATATATATATCTTTGGTGGGAGGGGTGAGAAGTCTCTTTGAATTCCTGTTTATTGTTTGCTTAGACACATAAGCATCTGAGACTAGATTAATGGAAGTGTGTACCATCTAAGTCAGAAAACATTTCATGCATGTCAGTTGTGTCAGGATGCTATGTTCCCTGAAAAGACTCATTGTTAATTTTTAAAAGAGTTTGGAAGAGAGGGAAGAATGTCCATGCCCACAAGATTCAGAGAGCAGTCACCACACGGTGAAAAAGAGGTAGGGAGGGGCTGGACAGGCAGTAACTGGCTGGTGGCCATCCCAGAGCCCATGGCAGTAGAAGGTGTGTGTGGGTGGGTGCCAAGAACGGCACCAAAACTGTGCCAAAAATGTTGCCTAGATTATTTACTTAATGTTCATGAAAATTCTGGGGTATAGTTATCCTTTTTAGCCTTCTGGGGTTTTTTTCTGTTTTGTTTTGTTTTGTTTTGTTTTTTTGAGAGAGAGAGAGCAGGGGGAGGGGCAGAGGGAGGGGGAGAAAAAGTCTCAAGCAGACTCCACACCCAGTGCAGAGTCCAAAGCAGGGCTCGATTTCACGACCCTGAGATGATGACCTGAGCTGAAATCAAGAGTTGGGTGCTTAACCAACTGAGCCAGCCAGGTGTCCCTAGTCTTCCTTTATAAATGAGGAAATCAAAGCCCAGAGGAGTTCATGTTTCAGTTTGGGTCCTCCAAGAAGCAGAAGCTGAGATAAGTTTAGATGTGTAAGATATTTATTGTGGAAATGCTCATGAAAAATAACAAGAAAAGAGCAGAAGCAGGTATGGAGAATCTTTAGCTCAGGAGGCAGGATGGATAGTGAGAAAAGAGAGAAGAAAGGCAGGACCGAGTAGGAAGAACTCGAACTACAGCAGAGTTCTGAAAGTTTCTGCCAGGCCAATGGGGCGCCCCAAGTAAACATGCTAACTGGAAGATTCCTGGGTCCGGCACCATCAACAGTTACTGGCTGGGAGCACGCTGAGGGAGGTGTACCTTCAGCACCAGCGTGGCGTCGGGGCCAAAGATGTGGTATCTGGAGGCGGCCAGCCAACTATACCCCCTGCAACAGGTTCTCTCGGAAGAGGTCTGCGCGGACATCCCCATGATGTCTGTGTGAGGACATGCAGATCACAAGAAGTGGAGCTAAGACTTGATCATAGGCTGCCTGAGCCTTCACTCAATAAGCATTACACTTCAGCGTGAATTCTTTCTGGAAAAGGTCAAAGAAATCAAAAATCAATCCTTTTATATTTTACACAGCATTTGACACCGTATTTACCATACAGCAGGTTTGGCAAACATTTCTTTTAAAGGGCCGAATGGTAAATGTTTTAGGCTTTGAAGGCATATAGGGTCTCCATCACAACTACCCAGCTTTGCTATTATAGGGAGAAAACTAATGGGAGTGGCTGTGTTCCAATAAAACTTTATTGACAAATATGGCCTAATGGCCATAATTTGCCAACCTCAGCTTTCTATGACAAAAAACAGAAGTCAAATCAAAAAGAAAACAAAGAGTAGGAAGCTGAAGAAGATTAAGACATGAGGCTCACAACTATCAGCTTGTTTCCTTCACAACATGTTTTTGGCTGTTATGTACACTCACGTACAGTCTCTATTTCCTAGCCGAAAAGAAACAAAGATGAAGACTCCTAATGAAGTCAAAATAGAAAACGTCCTTTTCACATTCCTGACATATTCTTTCCTGGGCCAGGAAAACAGCCAGAGTGGGCTTTGGGTGGCTTAGGGACACGGATTGTGCAGAACACTCACACTGGGGTGACTGTAAGGGGCGGATGCAAATCATGAAGTAAGACGGAACCTTTATGAAGGTATTTGAGGAGGACTAAGAACTCTGTGAAATTGGTGTAGAGATCACTCACTCATTCACTCATTCATTCGTTTGTTTAAATACTAATGAAAGGGGGGATAATCAGAAGGGGGAATGAAGCATGAGAGACTATGGACTCTGAGAAACAAACTGAGGGCTTCGGCGGCGGGGGGGGGGGGGAATGGGATAGACCGGTGATGGGTAGTAAGGAGGGCACGTATTGCATGGTGCACTGGGTGTTATACGCAACTAATGAATCATCGAACTTTACATCGGAAACCGGGGATGTACTGTATGTTGACTAATATAATATAATAAAAAATATTATTATAATAAAAATAAATAAATAAATAAATAAATAAATAAATACTAATGAAGCCCCACTTTAATCTTGGCTCTGGGTGGACACTAGAAATGCCAAAAAGACTAAACATGGCCCCTGCCAGTGGTGAGCTCATAGCCCAATGGGGGAGAAGACAATACAGTACAATCGGAGTTTAATATAAGAAGGCACATGGCTTCTATAAATCCATTTCTTAGATGGCCCTCTTCCAGGTGCTGTTCTGACCCCTGGGACAGGATAAACAGTCCTAGCTTCCACCAGCTTGGCCAGGAATGGATTTTTAGATCACCTTTCCTTTCTGCCTGTACCGTCCTGGCCCAGGAGGAGCCTGTTGCTGAGTTGGGACTGATGCACAGAAGAGACCCTGGAAAGAAGGTGGGTAGTCTGCACACAGGTGATCTGCTTCACAATTTTGCAGAAGGTTGTCTTAACTGGATGGAGAACCTGACTTCACATGACACGTATTCCCTTCAAAGGGAAGGCAAGATTCAGGAAAGCAGCTGGAGAGCCATAACCTGTTGCCAGACCCCTTCAGATGGATGGCCACTCCTCATGACGGGGGCTCAGGCTTGTGGTAAGGGAAAGCTTTTCCTCATTTTGGACTGTATCAAGTTGCCTTCCATAAAAACAAGAAAATACGTACTTAAAACTACTAACCACTTCACTCCACATAATGCTTAAATAACCAGTCACACATAAAACTGTATATGCAACTAAATTTCATTTTAAAAACATGATTGTGTAGCTGGGTGTTTACATCGTACTGCACGTCAGAGAAATAGAAGATATGCACATGCGAGACAGAGAGTTTTTTAATGTGGCCAACTCTAAACAAACATGGCACAAAAATGCCTCATTCAGTGCACTACTTTTGCTGTCCAAATCACATGTTGCACCTAGATAATAGTATAGTGAAAACATTGGTTAAGAAAAAAACAGCAAATCACATATTTTTCTTCAATTTTGTATCCGAAAGACCATCTGGACTGTTGACTAAATTAAACAACACAACAGTCCTTGGTCCCATATAAGCTGAGTCTCAATCTCGACTGTCATACTATTGCTTTCTAATCTAGGAAAAGTTTGAATTACAAACTATTCCCACTAATGCATATTCACCTGCCTTTCAAGAATATATGCTTCCTCCCTTTAGACTCTACCCAAAACTCGAATCAAAACCATAGGTAATTTGAACTGCGATTTCAAAGTTCTGAAAGTGGAATGTAAGAAATTGTATTTGGAATTATGATAAATGAGAAATGCAACTTGTATTTATGATACTTTAATTTGGGGGGCTGGTCATCGTGTTCCCCAGTTCAGATGCATTACTGTGCATACTACTGTAGGTCAATATGCTTTCGGTGGTGTTCTCAACCCAGAAAAATGCACAGGACACATCTCTGATGGAGTTCTTGGCAAATCACTTGATTACATTCCCTGATATTCAACAGATGGCTTTAACCCACATGGCAAACAGATCTACTCAGTCAGTAGTTCACCATAACGTTAAATTGAAGCTAACATAGGGACCCATGCATAGCATTTAATAGAAACACAAAGAATTATAAATGGCATCACTCCAGAGTTTATTACTGCCCAGTCAAGTTCTGTGGTAGCATATTTCCACTGCCCAAATCAACATGTATTTAATGTCATATGGCACAATAAGCCAGTGGAATATTCCACGTGAGCTTGATTTAGAATAGATACAGCAGCAGACAGACCCTGTGGCTTTGGATATTAGTAAGAAGAGACATGATTTATGATGTCATTCCTGTTTACATATGATACATTTGCTGTTAGGACTACAGCATTTTCTTCAAGGAGAAAGGCTTCTTGAGTTGGTATCTTACCACCCCCTCCTCTTCCCTGACAACCTTCCCCTCCTCCTCCCCACGGGTTCCCTCTTCTTCACAGCCTACACATCTTACACAAGCAAATTTCACTTGAAAACTAACAAAAACTCTATGAAGTGAGACCAGAGTTATAAATGGAAACATCTATCTTTGTCCTTACCGATGACTCCAGAACTTGTTTGTGATTAATTTATGGAAAAGGTAGAAGAAAGTAAAACAGATGGGAAAGTGCTAGAGAAATCTTCCTTAGAGTGCCATTACTCCAATGGCAAAGCTTTTAATAGATAAAAAAAAATTTAAGACATGATGCTCTCGCCAATTTTTAAAATTCTCTGTTTGTACTGTAATTAGTAAAGGATATCCACCTGCTGTTTCAGTTACACAAAATAATCTTCTCCTTGGGGTTCCTCAAACTGTATGAATAATGCTTCTATTGGCAATCAAGAAGCATTTGGGAGACATCCCAGCAGTGGCTTTTAAGAAAAGAGATTTTATTCCTCTGATTATATATTCTAGTTTATTTCAAAACTTCTCAGATCAAAGGGGATGTCAATTGATAAAGGTAAAATATACAAAGTTAAATCCACAAATCAGGTAAACTGTCTAATTATGATTTTTGGTCAAAAAAGTATTTGAAATACATTTTGTAAATGTTTTAAATGGCTTCAAATACAGTGTAATACATTTAATAAGGAGCTTAATAAAAATGAATGGGTTCAAACCCTACAATATATTCCTATTTTATGATTTATTTTTGTACCATAAAGTATGTACAAAAATGGCATATATGGAAGTCCTAAATGATACTCCTAAGTGACCTGCCATCAGAAACCCATCAGAAAGGAATATGTATGGCTCATCCAGAGACTAGATCACATTCTGATTTAACTATTATGATTGTTTCATCACTAAGAGATGAAGAAAGAGACTACATAGTAACTGTCTGTACCCATATGCTGCTGGTGATACAACTAGTCCAAATGAGATCCTACTTATCTTGAATTTTCCAGGCCATAAAACCTGGCTGTCACCTTGAATGTTGGACTTGCTCTCCTCTGCAACTCCCTGAAGATAAAAGGGTCAGCAAAGCTGTGAGTTGATACTGAATGCACCCTCTAGAGTTCTGCTGAGGATTTTAAACATGCTAGCTCCAAAGTAGAACCAACTCATTTTGAAAAGAAAGCAGAAGAAACTTTTATCTCACTCCATTCCTAGAGAACCCATATTTCTTAGAGCAAAGAATACGCAGCCAGAATCAAACTTCTATGCCCAGGAATCCCACGATGTCAGCTAGCAGGTACAGCCAGAGATGGAATGGAAAGGGCTACCTCTTGCAATTCCTCCAGTCCCACACCTGAGTTTGCCCCAAACCCATATTCAAAAGCCTACAGTAGATGATTTCCAAATCTAGTGCATTCTAAAGTGGTTGGCCTATCCTTGAGGAATTTGGGGGTGATGCATGATAACAACATATCTCACTTTAAAAAGTTGTGTTCCATTGTTAAAGCATGAGTCACGATTTGGGACTCTGAAAATAACTTTACATTATGGTTATATTTATTAAAAGGCATTTGGGAAAGTGTTTGTGGTAGACCAGTAGGACAAGGTCAAAAAAGAGCAGAATTTCCCATATTCTGCTTTAGTTTCATTTCTTTTTTCTCTTTGCAAACTTCATGAAGAAGGAAAAATGAAAATGTTCACAGGAACAAGAGAGTAAAGAAACAAAGACAAACAGAGTTAAGAAGTAATTGTACACTATAATTTGCTAACAAAGAATTTTGTAGGTTGCCAACCTGTGTAAATTATATGCAGTTGGGAAAAGACCTCCAAGCAGAGGGAAATATAATCACTTCATCTATTTTTTTCTCAGTCAGTGTTTCTAACACTAACTCTATTGTATGAGTGAAATGTACAAAAATACATTAGTTTCACAGATAGCCTTTGAACACACTGTTGTAAGCCCTGGGAATTCTACATCACCTGTGTGGTTGGAGCCCTCTAGTGGCCAGGTGGACTCCAGGCATCTGGTTTCCTGAACTCTGTTCCTGAAATAATTTAATCTTCCACTCCCATTGGGCCACCATGGGAAGATTGAAGAACCTCTTGGAACACTTCCACAGCTCAAACATAAATTGGGAATTCTGAAGCCTACCTTCTCTGCCAGTTGGCATTTAGCATTTCTATTCTTCCAAAGTGTTACCCCCTTTCACTGACTCTGACAGAATTTTGAGTAGAACTATTAAAGAGTGGCTCTCACATTATTGTAGAGAAGAACGAGCTCTCCACTGAGAGAAAGCAGAGCTGTATTCTTGTACAAATCTTCCACAAAGTTAGCTGTGTGGATGACTGGTGGCTGATTTGTCACAATCAATGTATTTCTCTATAGTTGGAAGAGAAATTTGAGATTCCTCAGAAGTTTTCAGGGATTATTTGAAAATTTGTTTCACGAAGTATTTTTGGACATACAGCAGGTTTCTCCTACTGGCTCCTTTCCCATTCTTTGGTTATTTCTTTTTGGGCTCCTTTATTAACCTCCTTCTATACTGGACTCTTAAAACTTGGAGCAAACTGGGAGTCTATTTCAAGCCTCCTCTCTTCTGACTTTGTGCAATCTTAAGAATCTTTAGTATATCCATTGCTTCAATATCATCCATGTACCAATAAGCATTACATTTAAAGACTGTACACAGATATGTTTTTTGAGTTCCAGACCTGCCCACTTGGCCTCTTCTTTTAGATGTCTCACAAGAGCTTCAAGCTCAATATGAACAAAAGTGAATTTGACCTAAACCTGCTCCCTCTCCAGTGTTTCCAATCAAAGCAAATGGTACAACCTACAAATATCACCATCCTTTTTGAATTTTCCTCTTTTCCTTGGGACACATTAATCACCAAGCCAATAAATTCAACCTCTTAAATCTCTTTTAAATCCGTTCCCCCTTTCTCTATTTTAACCACCACAACTAGCTGAGTCCAAGCCATACGCACTAATGCAATCACTTTCTAACAAAAACTTTTATATCTGGTCCATCTAATCCGTTGTCTTAAAATGCACATCTGATTGTATCATTTCTCTGCCTTAAACCTTTTGATGGCTTTTATGATAAATTTCCAAAGTCTTATTATGGCCTCAAAACCCTGCATAATCTGGCCTCTGCTTATCTCTCCAATTTCTCTTCCCATCCTCCCCCTTATGTTCCTCTGTCCAAATGGAACAACCTTTCACATTCCTTCCTGCCTTGGGACCTTCACTCAGCTATTCCTGCCTGACATTCTCTCTGTCTGCACTTACCTACCTAATTATAATGCTTATCTAGCATTTTAAAATGTGTCTTGTTTGTTAAAACATTATGTGTGTATGCCCTTTAGCTGAGCCATAATGAAAAGGAAAAAATTAAGCAAAGACTCCTGCACAAAGAAGAAGCTATCTCCCCTCACCTATAACTGCTGTGTTTACACAGATGGTGTCTTCTGAAAGGTTTTTCTTTGAGTTGATAAGGAAACTAAAATTAAACAAAGACATTTGATTAGCTGATTAATCAAGTTGAAGCCAGGACCCCTAAAGACAAAATCTAATTCTTACTCTATATCCCATGTGGCAAGCTTCAGTTTTCTCTGATTTCCTTTCATCCACTATAGGGAGATAATAACTCTGCTGAGGTCAATTTGTTTTTACTAACTAAGTTGTCTTAAACACCTTACATGTTACTTTAACCTCTGGGTTTGGAAGAAATTCTTAAATGCTTAGAATCATGAATCGCTGGGAGAGGAGGTGGGAAATATGTCAAATGCTCTTCTCTTTCATTTTAAATGGTATTTCCATGTTTGGTTTTCTTTCTTTGTTCTCCAAACCGTACAAATTATCTGTGAAAATTTCTGAGTGAGGGAAAACAGTTTAATATGCTTCCTTCCCAGCAGTAGTTGGTATTTACCATTGGGAAGCAAGGTTGGCTAGTTTCTAATTCACACACAGGTGAAAGCTGTTACTTGCATACTTTTCACCCGTCAGCTTCAGCCTAAGCATCTCTTTCTCATGGAATGCTTCCCCACTATCTTCAGACCAGGTCAGGTGTTTATGCCCACAGAAAGTGTTATACATCCTCTACTAATCATCATCATTAATTTCTGTCTTTCAGATGATGAGCTCTACATCACATCTACCTTATTCATTTATTCATACTTTGCACAAAACACAGGACTCTGGACATAGTCAGCATTAAGAAAATACTTGTTGAGTGAAAAAAATGCAGTGTTTCCTAATATGGACAGTGGTCTACTGACAAGACCATGCAATAAGAGAAGAAAATCATTGTAAGAACACAGTGTTTCTCACAGATCCCAAGTGTAGGGAGTGTGATTGAGCCTGAGAAAGGGCAGGGAAAGTAACAGAAATAACCATCACGAATCATGGCAAGCCTTGTCTCAGACGCTCTTTCTCTCTTGGTCTCTGATTTTGCCTCACTTCATGCTTGTGCTTCACCCATATTTCTCTATAGACTTATTCCTCTGCTTCTCCAAGTGTAGGGTAGAGGATGTTACCTCATAGCTCTAGGGTTTATGTGCTGTCAGTTCAAAGGGCTGGTAGAGTCTAGTACTCTTTTTCCCAGTTTCAAACTCTAAGGAGAGTGTGTCTAGAATGGCTTAGAACCAATGGGATTCCTATCCCAATCAGCTATGACTGGAAACATAGTATCATGGAATAAATATGATGTCAGGGGTCCATGTATGTATGTGTGGCTTGTGGAAGAGGCATTGAACATGGTAAATACCTCCAAAGTTGTCTCTACTACACCATTTGTATGAATGTTTGCTTCTGGAATATCAGATCATAAATGACAAAATCAATGAAAATTTAAAAAGTGTGACGTGTCATTGGCACCTCTGCAGATGTTTTTGAAACTTGGAGGAAAATATACATTTTACAAAGATGTATTGACAAATGTTTCCTTTCTGAGAAAAAAGGAGTGTGTTCATTATTACTTGCCATTAGTATTTTATTTGAAAAAAAATTTGTAATTTTTTATAGTTTTCTCTCAACTTGTTTGGTGGCTTGTAATGTTTTAATAGTATTATGTACTAGTCTATCCAGCTACACAATACATGCAAAATATTGCTAACCCTTCAAGCCATGTAGAAATTAATTTACATTTATCAATCCAATTTCTCAACATGCCTTCCAGTGGACAGATGGTAGGCAATTTATGGAGGGACACTTTCCATGAGTTTGTGCAAAAGGTGTTAAGATTTTGGTTCCAATTCTCTTCATCATGAATTGGTAGAATTGATTTTCCCCTACCTTGTCCAACTTTACTCGAGTATAGAATTCGTACATGTCCTCGTCTCCTCACTACTTCCCTTGAAATTATCCAGGAGAATTTCTTTACAATTTTCAAATAATTAAAAATATTGAATCTTGCTCATTTCTTTTCATTCTGGCTGTATTTTCATTCAGATGTGTGGAAGATATGTGAAGGTGGGGCTTCAAGTCACTAACATGCATTTATCAGACTTTGCTTGAAAAAATATGAAGTCCCTCATTTGATGCATTTGCTTCTAGTTTCAAAGATTCAGTTGTACTTGTCAAAGTCATGTAAAATGAAATAATTTTGGTACAAACTTTTCAAGAACTTATTTTCAACCCATAATAAATTTTAGAATAAACAACCTAAATAAATTTGGCACCAGAATTGATTGATGTCTTTGGAAAGTGGTTAGGATGTGATACTTATAAAGGCATGTCACGATCTCAATAATTCATACTAATAGAAGTGACAAATAGAGTATATTCACTTACAAGAAAGTTTAAGATTTCAAAAAAGCCTTCAAAATAAAAATTTAGAAGAATTTTTTAATTTTGAAAATGTAATATAAATTTTTTGAAATTTTAATTTTTAAAGTTCTAATAATTTTTAAATAAATATAGAATGTGTTCTAAATTCAATTTCGAAGAATGTATCCCAAATGCTGAAGATATTTTCAAATCTGAAGCTTAGCTCTTTATCACAGGAAAAGACTATTAGAAAATAGAATATAGGGGCGCCTGGGTGGCACAGCGGTTGAGCGTCTGCCTTCGGCTCAGGGCGTGATCCCGGTGTTATGGGATTGAGCCCCGCATCAGGCTCCTCTGCTATGAGCCTGCTTCTTCCTCTCCCACTCCCCCTGCTTGTGTTCCCTCTCTCGCTGGCTGTCTCTATCTCTGTCGAATAAATAAATAAAATCTTTAAAAAAAAAAAAAAAGGAAATGAATGAAATGAGATTTTATTGTGAAAATACTTTATAAACTTTTTATAGTATGCAAATATTATTATTATTACCATTTTTATTTCCTAGGCAATTCAGTTAAAGTCACACTTGTGAAAGATGTTACTAAACCCTACCCTTTGAACCATACCCTTGGGTTATGAAAGTCTCCATCAAGCTACCTCAAGGAAACTGATGCATCTATTTGGTAATACTCATCAAGTTAGTCTAAGCTCTCAACCTAAACTCAAAGTCTGATATATTAGCTAGATTATTATCAAATGGCAAAGAGTAATCTACCATACAGAACGGATGTTTGCTACACAAAATCTCTCTGAATTGGATATGTATCAAGAATGAACGATAAAGGCAACAAGTGTAATAAAATTAATGGCAACGTTCCCCACTGTACAATGCCATATTTGCATAGACTGAAAAGCAGTACACTAGACATGAGAAGGACTCAGTAGTCCTTAGTGTTTATTATTTTATTTTAGTTAATTCATTTAATTCTCCATTTCTTCATCAGTAAACTCTTAGCCATTGGATTAGACAGTTTCTAAGAGCTTTTTGTTCTGTGTGTCATAAAACACTTTCTAGTCTCTAGCCTTTATTTTGTTTGCTCAATAAGCCTGGAAAATAAACAGGAAAATATTATCTACATTTTATAAATGATAAAAGTAGGCTACAGGAATGTTAAAGGATTTCCAAAAGTCATGCAGCTAGAGCTTATATATTGATACTTGTACAATAACTCTTTCTCCTAAGGTTAAGAGCAAGAAATTGAGTCTCCAGAGGGCATAGGTGTTGGTTACCAGGAAACAGCAAGGAGGTTATTTTGTCAAAACAGACCTGGACTTAAATCTCAAATCCTTCACCTACCAACTGAGTCATCTTTGCCTCAAGAATAAGCCACCTAAGCTTCCATTTCTGTTTCTGTAAAATAATACAAAAATATGTATCTCCTGGGTTTATGGTAGGATTGAATGAGGCAATGGGTGTATGTAAAGCATCCACCTTGGCTTAACAAGTGGTTGTCCCAGTCCCTCTTATCCTGGGTTAGTTATCACTCATTGTCTCATGGGTGCAGATCCAGCCTCAATTAAAGGAGGAATTTTGACAATAGAGAGTAGATTTTTTTTCCTCTCTTTTGTAGTCAAGCATAATGCTTAACTTCTAAAATGGGTCACCTTTGTAGATAGCAGCAATCAGCATTCTTCTTCTTCCCCTCATCCCCCTCCCCCTCCTTCCCCTCCTTCCTCCCCTCCTCCTCCTCCTCCTCCCCTCCTCCTCCTCCTCCTCCCCTCCTCCTTCTCCTCCTCCCCTCCTCCTCCTCCTCCTTCTTCTTTGGTAAAAGCATCCTGATTCCAGGAAATAGTATCCAATAATGAAAGCCTTTTCGAGGAGTAGTCACAGGATCAAATCCAAGGGTCTTAGCACAGAGTGTAGAAAGAGCAATGGGTTACACCTGGAGATTTTCAGCCACACTGTGCGTTTGGATGACACCATAACCAGCATCAAATATAAAAGACAATGAACTTTATTGTCATTTAAATACAATCAGACTCACTTTTACCCATTAAAAAAAATAACCCATTCATAAGTACTTTATCTTTTCCAGCAAGTTTCCTCTACTTACACTCAAATGGTCCATATTTTGTTTTTGTCTTTCCTCTTAATATTTCTTTTGCTGTGTTCTGCCTTATGTGCCACTGCTGAAATCCCCTTGTGGTGAAACCACATGTGGGCCAGTGTTAGTGAGAATGAGTATCCCCAGGGAGAGGTGGTCCTCTCAACCACCATTAGGAAAGTTGACCTCAGAGTAGTCAAGAAAAAGATCTACATGAGAGGTAATAACTCTTTGGCCAAGGATTTTGAAATCAGACCACAATTAATCATGATAGAAAAGCTGTAAAAATGAAAATCTTAATATAACAAGATGATATATTTTAAAAAGTTGTCTTTTTACCCCCTTGTTATATGACTTCCCTGAAGCTTTTTGTGAATAGAAGACTCTGTTCTCCCTTGGAGCCACAGGAGATTGAAGAAGTTAGAACTATCTTAAGACAACCACACTCCCAAATGGAGCCTGGTTTTATCCAGCTTGGGGGAGGAGTTGAGGGCCAACACTTTGAGGGAAGGGCCAGCTCTATCCTAAGGCTGATTGCATCCCCAGAATAGGAAAGATTTGGGGTTTGCAAGTTCCCCCCTTGGTACTTTCCTGAACTGAGCTGGCGTTAAATCAAATCAGACCTTATTTCTGCTCTACCTCCAAACTTTTCTTGGCTCTATGGATCAATAAATTCTATTTTTACCCCTAGGGGTCCAGAGAGACTCTCCAAGGAGGTATATAATGATGGATGGTGTTAAGAAGACAACTTCTAGATCCTGAAATTCCATATGTTTACTGTTCCTTAAAACTGATGCTTGAGAACTCGTGTGTGTTCACATCAGCCAGGTTCTCTTATTCCCAGGCCCCCTTACAAAATCATTATTTTCCTGATGTACCAAAGAAAAGTGTAATTCTCATCCATCTTGAATCACACTGTGGTACATTATACCAGGGCGTAAAACTCTTCAGGGCAGGAAATAGGAACATTATGAAATATTTGTGTCTGACAAACCTCCTTTAATGAGGCACTGTAAACTCACATTAGAGGTTCTTATCTTTTCTTGTCTAAAATGTATTTCTGCTAAGGGCAAAGCCTGTGCTTAAGAATTGGGATTATCTGAGTCCTTGTTAATATATTCTGAATTCAGAGTATTTGCAGAATTCTATACTAGGGTCAAAATGATGTTAACTTTTGTTTAAAGACTTCCTCCTCAATTACACAAATATTGCCAAAAAATGCATCACCCAGAGGAACAGACCTCTGGAAGCAAAGCAAGTGTCATCAATAGAAATGCTTAAGCCTGCAATGCCTAATGTCATCAGAAAGCAAACTCAGCACAAACCTCTGTGCCTTTATCTCTCTCTCTCTTTCTCTCTCTCAGAATTAAAATAGTCAAGATTCATAAAAAATATGCTGGTAAATTCTATTCTACTGCAAAACACACCCTCTCTTCATTTTCTCTATTCCCAATAAAAAGAGCTTGGTGAATATTTTTATTCATCTCATATCTCAGTTATGTATTTTGCATGATTTTAAGGAGGAGTAAAAAAGTTTCATAATTATTTCTTACATATAAGCATTACATATCATATCATACATATCATATCTTATCTTACATATCAGCATTACATTTTGAAATAAAGAAATTAAGTTTAGGGTTATTCCACATTTTATCTCTTTTTAACCATTTACTCAGACTCATAACAGAAATATTTTCATTGCTTTTTTCTAAAAATCCCTCTCATTTATAAACTTTTTGATATGCTTATTTATCTCTACCATATATTTGGTAGGTTTGGCATAACTTAATAGGAATACTTTATGAATTCTCCTATAAATAATATTCTTAATGAAAACCAATTAATCATCTTTTATAAAGTCCCACACTTTTCAGTGGTCCAATATCTTCTTTCTGTTATTGGCTTCTACTTACTCTTGATTCCCTCTGATGATAAATCATATCAATTCCTGTATCCAGCTAAGTGAGGGGAATTCCAATACATCTATATGGAGATGCATTTCCAATAACTTCTTCCTTTTTATTTTGATAATTATTAGTAAAAATATATTTCAATTTTTGTGATTAATTTCATAGAATTATTTTATAATAGTAATATTTACAATGAGAATTTTATCTTTAGAAATTATTTCAAATTACAGTGAAATATTTTATACATCAAACAAAAATTACAAGAGGATTCGTAGTTTTTAAAAATTCTTTTAGAAGACATACCAGCAAAATATTTTAATGTCCACAGTTCTAGCCCATTTGTATAATGATTTAGAATCATTAAATAAACAAATACTAAAATGTTTAGTATGTAGCTTCTGTGTACCAAGATAATAGTGCTAGTACTACTGCCAGTAGGGTGTATGTTTTGAGTTGGTATTGTTTCTCTAGAAATAGGGATGGATTTGAATAGAGTGATTGGTGTTTCCAGTCTTCTGGTGACCAGTGACTCCATGTATTTACATATTTGACAAATGCCCAGGGTAGTCAATTGTTCAGCAGTAAGGAAAATCTTACATGATTATATAAGCACACTGCCCTAGAACTTGGCCTCTTATTTCAGTGAGGCTTATTTCTAAGAGAAATGTACCCACTGGGTCTTTCCTGGACAATTCATCATATATTATTATGCAAAGTAAAAGCTGGCAATAAAAAGCTCAGAAAAAAAATGGAAAGAAAAATAAAGAATTGGATTAGTTTCAACTTTTTTTTATTTAACTTGTGTTCTGTTATTTCCAAGTTTCTGTTTGGAAAATATGAAATGCCAACATTTTATATAATGATGTCATTGCTATAAAAAAATCATCTTTAAAATTTTTCCTTTGAGTTTTACTTCAGTTAGTTCTGCAAGAAGCTGAATCGAGGCACTTGAATCAAATCCCAGACCAAAAAAAAAAGCAAGTTACTCACCATCTTTAATAAAAATTGAATGCTTTGTTTTGTTTCATTTCTAACACCATATTTGAAACTAGAACTAGTTTGTCTAAGCATGATCAGTTTTTTGAAAAGTTCATTTTCTCCGAAGATAAGCCTTCACATCAAACATAACATTACAAAATTTCATAAACATTAAACTCAGTGAGTCAATTAATCTTGGCTGACTGGATTGACTTCTAGTGAGATTACACTAATATGGCGTTGAAAATAGCTGGCTTGTCTTAGCTGTTAATAGTACCATCTAAAGGAAAACTATTAGGAGCAATAGAAAAGGTTAAAGTAGAAACATTTACAACTTTCTGTTGCACAGTATGCATCATTTGGTAGGATTTAGGGGTGCTGAAAGAGATGCTTTTTGTTGCCTGAATTCATATTAATGTAGACAGTAGATTCCTATAACTCTCATTTAATCACGATAAGGGGAAAGAAGTAAAAAGCAGAGAGAATAAAACCTAAGGAAAGAGTTCTCCTGTTCTGGGAATGAAGGATAGAGTCAGAAAAAACAGAGATGTTCCCTGGAATCTATTCCTTTTTTGTCTCAAACTTATGTCAGAATAAATATCTCCTCACTTGTGATTAGATCTGAAAGCCAGAGAAGAATTGGAACTCAAGGACTGAGACAGGGCAAAGGGGAGGTGAAACCTAAGGGTCCCGCAAACTAGAGAAATACAGTCCTCAGGTGTGGGGACCAATCTTGGGCTTGTGACCGTGAGTCATGGTAACTGTAGTAGTCAGAAAGACCCAGAAGGTAAATAACTCATTCAATCATATTCTCAATAAAAACTTGAGTGAGCACACATGCCAGTTATTGAGTTAAGCTCTCGGTATACACTGAAGAGAAGAAAAAGTCCTTGTCGTCTAAGAAATTGTAATACATTGCCCGAGACAGACAAGTAAACAATCACTTACAACATAGGGACCAAAAGGGGATGTTTGTAATGAATTAGGATCACAGGAGACAGACATCGTCCCAGCTTTGAGAAGACCAAGAGAGATTTCCCAAAGATTTGATGTACTGATTGAATTCCTAGGGCTGAGTAGCATTTAGTTATTAAAAAAGTGTGGAGGAGAGGGAGGAGCAGAGAACTGGGGATTATAAGAGGAGTAAATAGCTTATATAAAGACCCAGAGGAAAAAGAGATTATTGTAAGCAATGGGTTCCTAGCGAAAGGTTTTAAGTAGAATATATGGTCCACATTTACCATTCAACAGATACCTGGGCATACAATGCATGGAGAATAGTAGAAGGCAGCAAGGCTGGAGCACAAAGATGTTAGGAGGATGTTGAATTCATTCCTTTGTTTCTATTGTCTGAAATTTAAGAACCTCAATCTGGAGTTTCTCTCCCGTGGAGTGAGATCTTTCATTTGAAAATATAATCTCTCTGCCCACCAGGAACTACCTTTAATAGAATCTGTTTAGCTGTGGGTCTTAGTCACCTCGGCCTGCTATAACAAAATCCCACACACTGGGGGGCTTAACAGAAATGTATTTCCTCACAATGTTAGAGGCTGGAAGCCCAAAATCAAGATACCAACATGGTTGGATTCTGACTTGTAGATGGCTGCCTTTTCTGTGTCCTCACAAAGCAGAGAAAGAGAGCAAGCTATGTGGTGTCCCATCATGAGTGTCCCACCCTATGACCTCATCTAAATCTAATTATCTACCAAAAGCCCCACCTCCAAATACCATTACACAGGGAGTTAGGTCTTCAATGTATGAATGTTGGAAGGACACAATTCAGTCCATAGCACTATAGTTGAGATATTAATTATATAACTAATGTTCAAACAAGCAACGCTTTGGGGGGGCAGTTGCAAGTAATCTAGACCTTTCATTTATGTCATTTGTAAATAAAGAGAACATTGTCTTATTCTTCAACATCTTTAAATATTTTGGTGCTGGAAGCTGGTCTGTTCAAACGGCCACTTATTCTTTTATAGTATAGAATAATAATGTGCATAATAATAATAATAAACTTCCCTGGAGCTTTACAATGTGCTGATCCCAAGGAGAGATAAATACAGGGCACTATGGATATACACAGAAAGAAAGAAAGAAAGAAAGAAAGAAAGAAAGAAAGAAAGAAAGAAAGAAAGAAAGAAAGAAAGAAGTGGACATCAAAGCCAAAACTGGGAGTTGGGATCTAAAGGTTAATTGAGAATCTGGAATTTGAAGGTAAAATGGGAGAGGAAGACAGGAAGAGAGGGAACTAGGACCACAGCAGCTACAGTCTGAGGGTGAGGGACAGGGTGACAAGCGTGGACAGGAGCGAACAGGGCAGTAGGGTAATGGAGCAGTTCTCAGTGAAGAAACTATGATCAAATTGGAAAATCAAGAAGGGGCTACCACATCATAAAGAGACTGGGATGGCATTCACTTTACTTGTTTGTTCATTTTCAATCTAAGTCCATTGGGTCCTCCTTGACATCAGGGAATAAGTGCTGCAGGTCTGTTTCATCCCTTCATCTGGTACAGTGCTTTATAGTTTATAAAAAAACTTCGTGGCAATTGGGAAAGTCCTTTAATATCAAACAGGAAATACATAGGTTAATAGCTTTTTTTTACCTTTTATTCCCCTGCTTAATTATCATCCACTCAATCAATAAACATTTCCTGAGCACCTCCCCACGCATAACGCATTCCCCAGACGTCGTGGGGAGGGACAGAGGCCCCACACAGCCACAGCTCGATGTCACAGTACACGTTCCCATCACCATGATTCAAGGTAAATGTACTTCCCCTCCTTCAACACTAAACAATCTGCACCGAGTTCATATCCAACTATTTTCTTGTGAACTAGAGAAGCTGGAGCTTGATTGAGTAGATAGCAAGGTGAAGTAAATCCTCTTGGGGACTAAATGTGTATCATGTTGTGGGCCTTGCATAAATACAGGCAAATAATATCTCCAGGAAAACGGTAAATCTGGATATTTGCTCTCTGAGGCACACCACTTCAAAAGTCCAAGAATGATCTATTTTAGGGATAGATGTTTCTCTTGAAAGAAAAATGGGACATCCCTACCAAGTAATCAGAGGATATGTGAGTGTGCGTATAGTCTCTACTACTTTTCATTTCTGAAACAGAAGAATTCTCCGAGGACCGTTTTCTGAAACACTAAAATTCTCAAAAAGGTTCCCGGAACAGCACATTACTATAACTTGACACCATGTTTTAGATACTACCCAATAAATGTTTGCAAGGCAGCAATAAACCTTGTTCCTAATAGCAGGCTTCATGCTGTGCCACCGAAGTGCAGAGGAAATGACCGAGCGGGAAGCTCAGATACAGTACGGAAACGCAGCATCGAAGACCTTCTGAGGCCAGTTCATTACAGTACCTCTCTGAGGAGGCTCAGAGGCTGCCCTGATTCCTTCCTCGTTACAGGTCACTTGCTTCAATCCTTTCTAATAACCCCTGAATATGGAAGCACTCAGCGAGGCCACTTTTGAGGCAGTCAGAGGTGTTTGGTCCATTGGGCTGAGGAACTGAAAATTGGAATGCCTTGCAAGTCTACTTATAATGAAAGTGTCCCTTCAGCCTATTTTTTCCTGACAGTCCTATGGCTATCGACATTAACCAGAGCTGTGAGTGCCCCAGCTTCAGGTGACAGCTGAGACCCAATAAGCCTGAGATTTCAGAACTCCATTTTCTTAAAGGGTCATAGAAACATGTAGATATCAGGCAGAAGGCCATCTTTTAAAAGAGGAAATACGTTGTTATTAGGGACACCATTTTCCCTGCATCGGGGCCAGACACTCTTCACTCATTTAAATTTGCTAAAAATTAAAGCAACAGTTTGTCTCCTGTTTAAGAAAGGGAAGCTTTGAAACTCAGAGATGTGAGCCATCATACTTGGCATTTGTGCCTAGGAAAACATATCACACAGGATTTGAAGCAAGTTTATCTGTGCGGTTCAGGTATGGACCCAGCAACATCAAACGACTCTCACGCTCTCCTTAATTCTGGGTAGACTCTGTCACTAATTAGGTTAATAAGCACACTTGAATGACTTTACTTTCCAACCAGGCTCTCCTTACTTTTAGAAATACTCAATGCTTCTTTTTCCTCAGAGTTGTGCTCTTCTGAAATCAAGCCGAAATGACCATCCTGATAATTTTGGGTTGACAAGATGTGAAAAAGGAAAATGAAAATTAAAATCTATGCTGAACCTATATGCTTGTAGGGATTTTTACTTATTTCTCTGTTCCTAGCAATTGGTACAATGTCAAGAACCTAGAAGACATATAAGTCTATATCTTTAATGAAAAAAAAATTACTCTTACAAAATGTTCATTGAGCTCCTGTGTTCTCCTCAGTGAAAGGGGATAAGGACATTTATCTTACAAGGTCAATCAGTGGGGAATGCTTTCAGTGGCAAGTAACAAAACCTGAATGACCTTAGTTTAAGAAGCAACTCAAATCTGGAGGTTGATGGCTATGGCCATGAATTCAGGAACACAATAGCTAACAATTCTGTACTTATTTAGATCTTTTCTTCATGACTTTGCACACGGTTGGAAAATGGCCACTATAATTCCAGACATCACAGTCCATTTGAGTCAACCAAAAGGAAAGTGTCTGTACCCTTTTATCAGGAAACCAAAATCTTTTCCAGGAGTGCTCAGCAGATTTCTGTTGCTGTCTTCTCAGCCAGAACTGTGTCGAAAAGCCACCTCTGGAAAGATGGGAGACTGGGAAAGCAAGAAACTGACTAGATCCTCACGATGGTTCAAAGAAATGGTGATTCATTGTCTGGAGCTGGTCACATTTTCTCCAAAGAAATTTGGGGTTCTATCATCAGGAGAAAGTGGGGGTTAGAGGATAATTGTTGGGTAAGCACCTAATGGTGTCTCCTATAGGGGTTTTAATGAAGATTAGAGACCATATATACAAAGTATCATAACATTAACTGGGACACAGAAATCAATAAACAGGAAGAGGTATAATTTATGGGATAACAATAAATTTAAAGTAATAACTAAATAGTAAACATGAAATCTAAATGAGTTTGTGAGAATGTGGTTTAGGTAGTATAGATGTGAAGTTTTGTTTTGCTTCGTTTTGTTTTGTTTTTTGTGAAAATGTTATTTAAAGAACATACCAGCACCTATCTGTTCAGAGTTAACTTCATTAATTTTGGGAAGACAAATGAATGGATGAATACATACATGTCAAGTTTTTACATCTATTTTTCTGGGATAGGGAGACTCCTTAGGCAGATGGGGTCCTGTTGTCACTCCCACATAGCCCTGGGTATATTATCTTCGAGTTTGATGAAGAGGAATGAACAAACTGGCTTTGGGAAAACAGAGGGATCTATACTCAGGCTTTCTACTTGATGTTGAGAGTTAATGAGTATGTCAAATTGACTATTGCATCTTAGACAGGTAGGCTAGACTCAACCCCAAGATCTAGGTTATCTGAGAGGAAAGAAACTTCTGACTAATATTAGAACCCCTTTTAAACCAGCCATTTGGAAACTGACTGTGTGTGCCTTGGAGAAAATGACTATGCTTGTGAGTTTCAAGCACATTAAGAGTTTGTCTTGAAGTATATGAGTCACGCTGTTAAAAAAAAAAAAAAAAGCCTACCTTGAAGACTGAATCCTGTTTGCACAATGAGGGAAAGGTAATTAAAAAGCCAAGGAAGTGTTTTGTTAATACACGAAGGGCAGTGTAAACAATCTGTCCTATGGGAGTTCGGTGGAGAAAAAATAATTTTCCAGAAGGGGCAGCTTAAAGAGTCTATGGAAAAACTGGGTTTAAGATGGAATGTAAGTGATGGTTAAGACTTTCAAAAGTGAAAAAAGAAAATTAATTTTCCATCGAGAGGGAAAATGTGTGAACAAACAAGCGGTTGTAAGAAAGAGTCTGTCACATGTGGAAAATAGTGGCTGAATCGGAAGAATTCTTTTAGCGATTGCTGGGAAATGTTTGGAAAGGTGGGCTGGCTCTAGGAAGTGAATTCTCCCACTGAAGAATTTGAATTTTTGTCCTTTTGACAAAAGGAAGTCTGTGAAGGGTTTGAGCCTTCATGAGAAATGAGGAAAGCTTCATATGCTGGTAGGATGATGGATGGAGCAGGTTAAAGAAACTTAAAGCACAGAAATGGCTTGGAAATACCCTTTCAGACTTAACGTATGAGAGTCAACATCTGAATTTGGGGGTGGCAATGGGAATATAAAGGAAGAAATCGATGTAAGCAATAGTACAAAGAAAAAAAATTTCAGAAAAAAAATTTAAAAGGAGAGAAATAAACAATGACACCCAGATTTGAAACTGGGTGACCGGAAAGGGAATGAATTTATTGATTCAGGGAGACTGAGTGCTGTGCTGGTTGAGCAGATGCACAGATTGGAGTTTACTTCTTGCTCATTCAGTTCTGCTTAGTGAGTTGACTTTCTTCTACATCATTCTTCAATGACTTAAGCTCCTCAGTAGTGTGGCTCCCCTTCACTGTCATGTGCTTCCGGCCAGGAGGGGAAGAGCATGGAGGTGAGCATGGAAGGTTTCTAGGAGCCAGACCTGGAAGTAGCACCCATCCCTTCAGTTCTCAGTCCATAGACCGAAACTCAGTCACAGCCCAGACTCAACTGCAAGGGAGTCTGGAACAGAGAGCCCAACTCTGTTCTGACAGACAGCCAGCAGCCTCTCACCTTCCCTTTATAAGCAGAATAATTTTTATAAAATAGTTTATTTTCACATAAAGTAATGCAATGTGTACCATTTAACTTTCTCTGATGTGAAAATCACTCCCGCCCCTGCCGATTTTTAGTTGGGCCAGTGTCGCAGTCATTGCTTCATTTCCAAGAACACCCCTATTCTATCCAATGAGATGAGCCTACCTATTTTCTCAGAAACCCTTTATAAAGTTGGGCGGTAAATATAGAAAATGACGTCGAAAAGGAATTGCAGATAAGAAAAATATATCCTCTCTTTAACCATGAATTGGATTAGGTCAGTTATTTATATTTTCTGCTGATGGCCTTTCTAGCCAGTAAATGTTAAATCTAGCCAGCTACCCTGAATTCAAGGCTCTACACACCGTGAACCCAATCTGTCATTCTGTTTCCCCTCCCCACTCCCTGTTACGTACATCTTCATGGAAAAATCAAGCAGCATTTCTATTATGTTACTAGTAAACCCTAGATAAGAACAAAATTAAATAAGAAATAGTTTAAATTTTTTCATTGGATGCTAGTTATTAATGCAAACCTAGTTTACTTCTAGGAAATAGAGGAGATTTTTTTGTTGTGACTCTGCATGCAACACAGGCACTTTTGGGGGGACCTGGGGAGTTTAACGGTCCTTTAAGAAAATGACCTCAATTTTGTGGTTTCTGTGTGGTTTGATACTGAAAAATTCCTTGACTCCTGCCATCGGGGTTTGTTCAGGGATAAGGACAGATGTGGATGGTGGAGAGCGTGGTGGATCAGAGACAAAAATTGGAGGGAGTGGGAGAAGAGATTTTCCCCCAAGTACTAGGGTGAAAGCAGTATCATATGTAGAGCTGGGGCTTGAGTTCTGGAGTCCAACGCTGGTTTTTTCATTTTTCATCTCAGCTTGCCACCCAACTCCTAACCCTAACCCTAACTCCCTAACTTCGGGCAATAAGCCCTCCATACACCACTTCCATAGGTAAAATACTGAACACTACAGTACATACCTCACAGGATCATAATCAAGACTAAATAATAAACAAGTTAGATGCATAGCATGATACGCGTCCCATAGTAAACACTCCAGGAAGATGTAAATGTCTGCTATTATTACTCAAAGGGAATGCAAAGAGATTGCCCCCAAATGCTTTTAAGATTACCACAAAGCAGCCATACCCTTTCTCACGTTCAGATGGAACCTTCTCTAATTGAAAGGTCCTGTCTCAAAGAATGCCGTGATTTATCACTCGTATGGTGATACGCAATGAGAAATCTGTCCTTTGGGAGACTGCATTTAAGTCCGACGTTACCAAGGCAGGCAAGATGCACAATAAAGACAGACCCAAATGAAGTCTCCATGTTAAGAACTTACATTAAGTACAACAAAAGAGATAAATGCATTTTTGTGGTTTACTTCTTGAGACCTCCGCTATGGTGAGTTGGCTCATTACATCTGTTTTTTTTAAAGCAACTGTATAAGACATTATCCAGGGAACTTTTCAATCCAATCTATTTGTGATCGCATCTTTGTTTTCACAGAAACTATTTTTGGAATCGTTGGTTTAGAGTTCCAGCTCTTGGTGTTGTCAAAATTAAGTAGATAGAGATACTGGGCAGGATGTAACCGAAGCAGCTAATGGAACTCATGTGTTGAAGAAAAATTACTTGACAAAAAAGAATTGAAGGCTGGGGGGAAGAAACGACCCTTGGGAATAATAATGTGATGGAGAATATGCCTTAATATGCTGGAATCTGAAAAGATTTCATATCGTCTTCTCTCTTGGAAGGAAATTAAATTATAGGAAGAGGCTCTGCTGTCCTAAAATAGTAGCCATTTTCTTATTTATTTTTAATTAAATTCCGTCCAGATAAGGGATCTTCATCTTCTTTTATATGGGCTTGCTGACTGCCCCTGCTCCGATGCCAGATAAACAAAACACCTTCCAAATTCGATCCATTTGGGATAGCTACTTTTAAAAGCAGTGTTTTAAGAATCAGATAACCCATAATATCTTTGGTAGGGAAAGAGAAGTCCCTATTTATTTTGGTAACCGAAAGCACCTCTGAGGTCTAGAAAAAAGCTGCTAAACAAAGGGGTATTTAATATCATTCCCTCTGAGTCCTGGCGCTAGGAAAAGTAAGCAGCCTGCGTAATTGTCATTTTAAGGGCTCCGTGAGAGCTCCCTACCCTTTTAAATAAGCAAACAAAGCAACAAAAACAAAGCCGCTTATATCCATCCATTAGCCCTGCCAAGGTGCTCACAATTCATTCATTCATTCATTCATTCATTCACTAGTTACTGAGCTCTGCTTGTGCGCAGGCGTCTGTGCGAAGCCCCCGAAACACGGTCCCTGCTCTCCCTTCTAACTGCACTGGGCAACCCCTTGGTTGAAGAATTCTTTCCAAAGTGTGTTCCGCAAATCCACCAAAGTTACGGTGGAATACAAGTTGCGATCTGTAAGTAAGGCGAGGAAGTCTGTGAGCAACTAAGCCCGCAAAATATGGACTGAAATACTATCTATGCGGTTTTCATTTCTTAATACTTCCTACCGTCATTAATGTGCCCCCCCACCCCCCAGCAACGCGCTGAGTGCCCTGGAGAAGGGGGAATGAATGCAACAGGCTTTGGACAAAGCCCTCCCTCCAACGGCCAGACTCCCCTACTAGGCCTTCCCCGTTCTTCCACTCTCCCTGCATTTCAGGTCTATTGTTTCTCCTTAGTTTTGCAATAAATGCCAACATTCAATTTTATTTTTGCCTCTTCGTGGGCACCTCCTGCTAAATGAATTTAAGCTATACAGCCCCCAACTGCTCGCACTGCTTAGAGTCTAGAGCTGGAGGAAAGGGCGTGAGCTGGGGACACAGAGCACCCTTGACATATACAACTGGTACGGAATGGAGCCTCGAAAGTACTTGTTACATAAATGAACAGAGGAAAACATGGGGACTCACATTCCACTGCTGTCACTCTCTAGTTGTTATTAAAACATTCCGAGCCCTAGTTTCTTCACCTATAATGTGGGATAACACCCATTTTAGGAGGTGATCAGCCAGTCAGCTCTCTTCCCTTCCAGCACAAGTAAATTTTTCTTTTCTTTTTTGGAACTATTTTCCCCGAGGTTCAGAGAACTCCCCCTGCCACGTCTCCCATGGCTTTAATACAGCTCTTGACTAGGTCACTTTTTCCAAGTGTGGACTTTGCTATTTTTTGTATACTCATCATCACCCAGACATATAGAGATGTCTGAAGCGCCAGTTCAAAGGCCATTCCAGTCCTTCCTTTCATTCATTCAGTAATGATTCAGTTGATTGCTAAGTATACCGGAGGCTCTATGCTGGGTACTGAGGGCACAGCAGACAAGGGGGCTCCTCACCGACAAAAAAACCCCATGAGATCCAGAATTAAGGGACACTCCTCTCCAGACAGACACAGTACTGGAAGCATCCAGCCCATGAATGGAAAAAAGCCACCGTGAAACACATCATCATAACACCTCAGGATGCCAGGAATAATGGAAAGCTTTTAAAAGCTAGGAAATAGCCGTAGGTCACGTAGAAAGAAACAGAATCAGAACACCAACAATGTTCTCAGTGGCAACACCAATGCCGGGTGCCTGGGGAGAAATGCCTTCAAACGTCTTTTATCTCCCTTTACTTTTCCTGAGGAAATGACTGGAAGACAGGCATCGGCCGAATGAGGGAGAAAAACAAAAAAAAAAAAAAAAGGAAGAAGACACAGAACCCAGGAAACAGTGGTTTCAAGCAAAAAAAAAAAAAAAAAAAAAGTGGGGAGACGGAGACGGGGGGTGATAGTGGGTGTAACAGGTGTAGATAATAAGCAGTCCAGACTGAAGCATGGAGGCAGAAATCTCTGGAAGAGAGGTTTGCCTGAAGAGTGTGAGGACTCGAGGGACAGATGGCCCCGTTGAACATTCTGAAGTGGATGTGTATAAAACTTTTATGTAAGTGAAAATATTAGCTCCATCATCATAGGGCAATGAGCCAAGCACGTGTTATCAGTTTGCTAAGGCTGCCATAATAAGGCGGGCGACTTAAAACCACAGAAATTGCTGAACTCACAGCTCTAGTGGCTAGAAATCCAAAAGGTGCCAGCAGGGCCATGTTCCTTGTAAAACTCACTCTTTCCTCTCCCTAGCTCCTGGTGGTGGCCAGCAATCCTTGGCACTCCTTGGCTGGCAGTCTTGTTACGCCAGCTCCTGCTTCTCCGTCCACATGACATCTTCCTTGTAAATATCTCCCTCTTTATGTGATGTTTCCCCCTTCTCACAAGGGCACCAGTCACTTGGGATTAAGGCTCATGCTAATGACCTCATCGTAATTTGATTACATCTGCAAGGACCTTATTTCCCAATAAGATCACATTCACATGTACCAGGGGTTAGGACTTCAACATATCTTTGGGGGGGGGGACAATTCAACCCATAATTTCACTCATTGATGAATTTACTAAAATTCATGATATAATCTTGAAAGAATAGAAGGGAAGAGTTGTGCTGGTGATAGGAGCAAAATCCATATCTAAACAAGGAAGGTATCAACAGATGACATCTAAAATACTTAAATCAAGAAACAGCAATAGAAACCTATTATCTAGGACTATGGAAACATCAGCTAGAAGGGACAGTTAACTAAAAGAGTTTAAAGTGCTTTCTTTCAGAAAGTGGGACAGGAAGGTCAGAAATGATAGGCAGAGTACTGCTGGTTTTCATTATAAGCCAGTATTAGTTGAAAGCTTTACAAGATTAATGTATGTCATTAACAAAAAAAAAAAAATAAAAGAAAAACAAGGACAACAAGGGAACACTAGTGATGAAAATAGTTGGGTTTTATTACTTCAAAGATTTTGGTATAATTAAGCATATATTGAAATCTTCTTGTGATCATTAAGAGTATTTAAATAATTACCAAAACACAATAACAACATTTTGATAGTAGAGAGCATGGAATACTGGAAGAAGACTGACCTCATTTTAATTCTGTAGTTTGCTAGCTATGTAGTCTTGTATTCTCATAAGAACATAAGCTGATTAAAAACAAAACAAAACAAAACAAAAACCTTCCTTTCTTAAAAGATTTCTCTTATATGGGGCACCTGGGTGGCACAGCGGTTAGGCGTCTGCCTTCGGCTCAGGGCGTGATCCCGGCGCCCGGCGATCCGGGATCGAGCCCCACATCAGGCTCCTCCGCTATGAGCCTGCTTCTTCCTCTCCCACTCCCCCTGCTTGTGTTCCCTCTCTCGCTGGCTGTCTCTATCTCTGTTGAATAAATAAATAAAATCTTTAAAAAAAAAAAGATTTCACTTATATATTTGACAGAGAGAGAGCACAAGTAGTGGGGAAGGGAGAGAGAGAAGCAGACTCCCCGCTGAGCAGGGGCTCGTCTCAGGACCCCAGGATCATGACCTGAGCTGAAGGCAGACGCTTGACCCACTGAGCCACCCATGCATCCCCAAAGTACACTTCTGTAAATAAGACGTGTGCACCAGAATAATTCAAAGTTCGCTTCTAAATCTAATTTTATGTGGCTCCATGAGAAATAGAATGTGGAGTGTGTAAAATCCTTACACACCACAAAATCCCATTCTGGAGGGCTGGAGCTCTGTGACCTAAAGACAGGGTATCCATTTACCCATAGAAATGAGTGATCTTAATATCTTTCTCTAAACTTTTAGGATTTTCATGTCATATTAGGTGAATCCACTTGAACTGGTGAGCTGCTTTGATTCATGCTGGTATCTTTTAAATAGACTTTTTTAGTAGTTTAGATTTGCAGAAAAGTTGAGAAGATAGTACAGAGAGATCCCATAACCCACACCCAGTTTCCCCTACTATTAATATTTTACATCAGTATGTTGCATTTGTCACAAACTAAAGTGTGATCAATTTATATTAAAGTGTATTAATTGAAGTTTATACTTTAGATTTCTTTAGTTTTCACCTACTGTCCTTTTCCTAAGATTCAATCAGGATACCACATTAAATTAGTCATTGTGTCTCCTTAGGGTCCTGTTTGGCTGTGAGTTTCTCCATCTTTCCTTGTTTTTGTTGACCTGGACAGTTCTGAGAAGGACTGGTCAAGTATTTTGTAGAATGTCTCTCAACTGGGATTTGGCTGATGTTTTTCTCATGATTAGACTGGGGTTGTGGGTTCTTCGGAGGAAGATAACAGAGGCAAAGTGCCCCTTCTCACACATCATACCGAGGGGATGTGCTATGGACAAGATTTGTTCCTGTGAATGTGAACTCTTCTCACCTGGCTGACCCAGTGCTTGTCTGTGACTGTGAAGCCACTCTCTTCCCCCCTTCAGAGTCATACTTTCTGAAAGGAAGTCCCTGTGCACAGTGCAAATTTAAGGACTAGGGAATCACGGTCCCTCTCCTAAGGGCAATGTATTCACATACGCTGTTGGGGATTCCTCCATATGAGAGATTTGTCTCTTCTCTTGCGTTGTTTTCCGTTTATGAGACAGTGGTTATATTAGCATAACCACAGTGACTATGACCATCGCCATTCCTGGGCTGAACCAATACTCTAAGATTTTAAAACTTTATTGGGAAAAAAAGAAACTTGAAAAAAAATCCATGTTAAAGCTGCAGGCAATTTTCTCAGGTGCAGGCCATGGAGACCTGGACTTTGGTGTTCCTTTTCTTGGACAAACTAGTGACAGGGGCCTACCAGTGATGCGTGAGGAGCAAAAACCGTCATTTGAAATGGACATATATGAGGGCCACAGTTCTCAGGAGCTGCCCTGTGTCACGTTTCATGAAGGGTCGCCCACGGCGTGGACAGATGTTGTGGGTAAAGATTTGCAAGCAGAACTTCTAGGGTGCTATAAATGGTGTGTTTCTTTTCTCGAGTATAATATAAATCTGAATCTGAGTCTATTTCATCTCAGCTATTACTGGATGTGACAAAAGTCCTAGAGCTTCCAACACTCCTTCCTTGGTCACCTCTGATGTGAGTTCTTTGTCCCATCGCACCTGGGCTCTTCATGTCTGCTGGCTCGGCAGCCTCAGTCCCATATGGGAAACATGGCGTCTTCTCCAGGCAGTCATGTACCAGCGAGCAGTTTTCTCAGGCACGCCATGCAGTCATCCCTTTGGGGCCTTGCCTTGCACCCAGGGACCACCATGGTGCAGAATGTGGCAGCCCTGGGTGCTGTCACGAAGGAGGTGCCCCAACTTTTGCCCCTTCCCATACCAGGAATCCCGTTTGCAACTGGCTGTCACATGCTCTGCCTTAATTTCCCTCCTGCCCAGGACACTTCACAGGCAATATTAAGTTACTGCAGTTGACAAAACAAAGAGATCACTGACTTCGACTGCTCCTGCATTCTCCCCTGCAAAACGTTGTGGGAGCATGGGACCCCAAAAAGCTTGGCTGTATCTGGGGGAATCAGAAAAGACAGCAACAGGAGCAGGCTGCAAGTTAAAATCTCAAGAACAGGTCTCCCGCCACATTCTTGGCTCATAAATCTATCTGTTTCAGCCACAAGGATATGCTTCCCATTCCCAAGTCCCCCGCTGAGAGTGGACCCTAGGTCTCTGTCCGGAGTTGGGCAACTCATCTCACAAATGAAAGGTAGAGGAGGGCAAATCCACACATAAAGCCCCCCCCCCCCCCCGGTCTATCTGGGTGATGTTCCCCTTAGGCTTTCTGGGCCCGGTGAGAATTCAAACTTCCCCAGCCCAGCCTGGGGGCTCTGGCTCAGCTTTTGCTTAGAACTGTTTGAGGGTTTGTTTTTTTTTTAATCCTCTTTACTTTTAGACAGTTTTAGGTTCACTGCAAAACAGAGTGAAAGGTCCAGAGATTTCCCATATACCTCCTGCCCTATGCACGCACGTCCTCCCCACACCAACATCCCTCCCCGAGAGGTCCACTTGTTACACAGGTGAGCCTGTGCTGACACGTCAGAATCACCCCGAGTCTATACTTCACATTAGGGCTCACTCCTGCCACTGCACGAGCTTTCGGTTTTGACAAATGTATATAATGACATGTGTCCGCCATTACAGAATCATAGAGAAATGTCCCTGCCCTGAAAATCCTCAGTAGTCTGTCTAGTCATCTCTCCATCCTCCCAGTCTCTGGCCACCGCCAATCTTTTTCCTGTTTCCAGTTTTGGCTTTTCCACAATGTCATATAATTGGAATCATAGAATATGCAGCCTTCTCACATTGGTTTCTCTCACTTAGTAATAGATATGTAAGGTTCCTCTGTGTCTTTTCATAACTTGCTAGCTCATTTCTTTTTAGTGCTGCATACTATTCCATTGCCTGGACATACCTCAGTTTACCCGTTCCCCTGCTGAAGGACATCTTCATAATTCCCAAGTTTGGGCAATTATGAATAAAGCTTCTATAAAGTTCCACATGCAGGTTTTGGTGTGAACCTAAGTTTTCCACTCATGTGGGTAAGTACCTAGTAGCACAAAGGCTGGATCATACGGTAATAGTATGTTCAGGTTTTTTGAGAAGAAACTACCAAACTCTCTTCCAGTTGTTTGGAAGCTAGCTTCCCGAAGTCTAAAAAGTGGTAATCAGGGCTCTTAATGGCTATGCCGAGCCCTCACCAGCCCCACCCAAGAGGCTTGAAGCCAGTGCCAGAACCTAGGGGCCAGTTCCCCTGGCTTGAGAAGGGGACCCGTTATCTCCAGTTCTTCCTCCTCCTTTGTTATCTGCAGAAGCTGTGCAAAGTTCACCAGAGAGGGAAAGTCCTTTTCAGCAAGGAGGGGAGCGTGGATCGGAGCAGGGAGGCTTGGAGTAAAGACCCCCTGAGGAAAGACGCTGACCTGGGAACTCCAAGAACAACCGTGTAGGGTAATAGATGTGAGTCACACATGGTGTTGAGATTTCATTAGTTACCCCAAAGGCTTCAGAAAAGCCTTATTAAAATTCAGAAAATTCAGAATTACAGTATTCAAGATTTAATTTCACCAAATAAAAAATTTGAGGAGACACCACTGTGTGAGCCAAGGTTATGATTTAAACACGCACCTTCATAATTTGCCCTCTATTCTGATTGCATCCTCTACTTTTTCATCATCCTGGGGGAAGACAATAGTCGTATTGCAAAATCAGGAATATTTTCAATTTACATATGCTCTTAAAGTGGAGTTGGAAGCTGTTCATAGAAAGGAGAAATCACCCACCCCTCCCCCTTAAAATTGTAATCTGCGGTTTAGTTCAGAGCGGTTCAAACGTTGATGATTTTATAAATCCCCTGAGTAGCCCACCCATCACCTAATTTTTCTTCTCCAGTGACTTGCTTTATAATTTGGTAATGTTGGCTTTGTATGAGTAGGTTTGCCAATTGTTAATAAAATTGCTGACCACCTGCAAAAGAAATATTGAAATGTCATGGAAAAACATCTCAGAAAAGAAAAAAAAAAGCACGATAATTAGAACCATGTATTTTTCCTTACTGTGGCATCTTTTTTTATAACAACAAAACCCCATTAGAGTAAATTCTGGGTTTCTAAGCTCTGGGAATTAATTGTCATGTTGGGTTGTATGTAAATAGATGTAGCACGCTTTTTCAAAGCAGCCAGAGGACTCTCAAACTACTCTGAAACATTGATTTTTTTTCAGATTAATTTTTTAATTTAGAAATCATGTAATTTAGAAATCATGTATTTCTAAAAGGAATCCACTTTGAGCAAACACTGCCTGGGAAATCTGTACTGGTTGTGAAATTTGGATTTTTAAATAAAAATTCAAGTGAGAAGTAAACAATTTGCTTGGCCATTTGACATGGCCAACAAACCAGAAATACCTCCTAATATGATCTGAACTATTTCACAATTTTGGTGAATAAAGTGTAATCTTTTAGTATTAATTTTAAAATAAAGGATTAAGCCCAATTATGAACTATTTCAGTCACCTAATGGATCCAGCTATTACAACTATCAGAATTGGATGGCATGAATACAGAACGGGCTTTCAGGTATCCAACCCAGGGGCATAGAATGCTTTTCAGGGTGAAAGTCAATGACATCGCCGTAAGACAATCAGAACATATGTGAACAAAATGAGGATTCTACCTGAGAACCTTGGGGAAAAGCATGGTTTCAGCTAGAGCTGCCTTCCTAGCAAACTCTACCAAATACAAGCATTTGAGGAATCCACTCAAGGTCCTGAAATCTCAGGTAGATACTTTACTAGGTTGGTGTGTTTAAGACATTTTTGCTATTGAAAGCGAAGAATGCGTAAGCCAGGCTTATGTTAATTACATAATATTCTGAAGATAAAACCCAGACCTGGCCCCTGATCCCAAAGATTTGTATTCATCCTCAAGGCCATCAAAACACATCTAGGGATTCTAGGGAACCAGAAGATGTGAGTATTGTTTACCATAAGATGTACGCATGAGAGAACAGAAAACAGGGACCAATAATTGGAGGATGCCAGAAGGGCAGGCGGAGAATTCAGGATGAGTTTATTTCTTCACAAAAAGGTAGATTTGGCTGAGGATTCAAAATGATGTAAATAAAGGAGGAATTTTAAAAGAATAGGAAACCCCTGAGAAGTCAAGAATTAGTAATTTTATGTGCATTGTGCGTTCTGATTATTCAGCAAGTCATCACTGACATTACATAGATGGACTTCTGTTTCACCTACAAAGATTTGATTGTGCCCTTTCAAGATGAAAGAGTTTGTAACATAATCTTTCCTAAAGTATTCAGATCACTCTGAGTTTTGAAGGAATCGCTTGGTGAATTATCACGACCTGCTCTGATTGACTCTTAGAAAGGCCCATATCACTTTTTCTTCCCCAAATGAGCTATCAGATTTCCCTTTGGGAAATAGCTTCACTCCTAAGGTCTAGAGCCAGGGGCAGAAGATAGATGTTTTCTGTAAACAGACAAAAAGTAACATTTTAAGACTTCTGGGATTTTGGTTGCAATTTCTCAACTCTGCCATTATAGTGCAAGAACAGCCTTAGATCGTATAGAATAAAATGGGCATAGCTGTGTTCCAATGAAACTCGATCTATAAATACAGCAGACTGGATCTGCCCCATGGATCATCATTAGCTGGCCCCTCGTCTGCCTCATCAGGAACTTTGTTTTACCTTCACAGCACCTTCGTTCCTGAAAGCTAACAAGATTGTCCAAAGGCAGCAGGACAAGGTGGGAAAACAGCTGCTCTACACAGGGTAGAAGAGATGTATGACGTCAGGACAGAGGACGGGCGACCCCATCTATATCACTCACTCCCTTTGTCCAAAAGAAAAGACGTTGGTGATAAGACATATGGAAAAAGCTCAGTAGTTATCAAAATGGTAAAAACCCAGCAATGATGCAAGAATCAAAAACTAAAACAAGAGTAAACCTAAAAAGAATTCATAATAAAAGAGCAAAGGTTGAAAGCCATGATCAACTGAAGTCGGTCCCCACAGTGCGCACATAACTATCTCAGCTCGGAGACGGCCGAGGGGCAGTGATGGCGAGGGGACATCCAATGACCTGGGTGTCTACAAAGACAATAGGAACTTGATCCTGGCGGTCAGACTCCTCCGTAAGATAGAGTCACAGACTTAAGGAAATTCTAATAACTTACAAATTTTGGTGTATATATACCAAGTATTAGTCATCTTTAGTCATTCACTTATTCAGTCAATAGTAATTTGCTCTTAGTCATAAAAATGAAAACCTAGGAGCTTGCACATCATCCCTCTTTCCCACAAGAACCCGTGAAGGAACACGCACATTGTTCGTCAGTTCACAAATCAGGAAACCCCCCGATATACTTTGAGAAGGAGCAGTCTGATATGCTCCCACTTTCATGCCTTTGCTCAGAGAGTTGATTTCTCCTAGAACACTGTTCTCTACTCACCCCTTTCCCTTTTCATTCCTCACCTCCAGCACCCACACATGGTACCATCACCATCGGGGTCCAGGCAAGCCCCCCTTCTTCGCAAAGCGTTGCTGGACATTTTCATTTTCTGCTCTTACCAACTGGAAGTAATTTGAAGGCCCCCATCCCCATCCCAAATACCCACAGAACTGTGCTTGACCCCTCACTTCATGGCGTTTTTGACATTCGACTCTGCGTATGGTTATATATGTCCAGGTTTTTCTTATAAGATCCTTGAATACCGTGGTTTTATATCGTTTTGCTATAGCCGGTCACTGGAATTGGGGCTATGGTTTCAGCATAGGCAAATATCAAATACGTAAATGAAAGTCTTATTAAAATATATAAAGCTGTTATAACCTATCACATCAAAGGTATATGTTCTTTTCCAAAGACCAGGATTGAGTTCTAATAGCCCAACTAGACAATTTCATTCCATGTATGTGCTTATTTACCAGACACATATTAATAATTATAATTCTTTATAAAATTATATAGACTTTATGAAGGAATTTTTAGATATTATTTCACTGGAGCCTCACCATGACCCTGGCAGGATATCAAAGAAGGTTACAGTTAAAACACCAAAGTTCAGAAAGTTTAAATGCATCACTGAGACAACATACTTAGTAACTGGTGGAAAATAAAATTGAGGCACTATAGAAAATTGAACTTCTCTCTCTTACCTCTCTCTCTCTCCTATCTCTCTCTTCCTCCCTCCCTCTCCCCCTCACCCTCCCTTAGAGATGTTACAGATCTGTAAGTAAAAGACAAATATTATCCTCATAAATCCCATCTTAAGACTAATATATTCTGAAGTATATTATATTTATACTAAAAACAGTTAGGATTACTACATAATACACTAGATATATTGAAATCTATGAAGTAAATTTTCATTTCTGAAAAATTAGGAGTAAAGGTAGACTCTTGTAAAAGAATTTCACTCCAGATAATTTTTACTTAAATACTCATTGCATTTAATGAGAATATAAGCTTAGCACTGAGAATTTAGATTGACCATCACATTATTCTAAAAGAAAAGTCAAAATACTAGGTTCTGATATGAAACTTTCTAAAATAAATTTCAAATGATTTAAGGTCATCTAGATTTAGTCAAGAAAGTCATTCAGTACTGAGATTTTAGGGAGCCCTATTAGAAGACTGAAGACCATATCACATTTGCCATCTGCCTGTCAAACCAATTGTTCATAATCATGGAAAACTGAGTGCATTTGTACCCCAGCCTGCTTCATATGGACCATGCAGAGAATGGAACAGTGCAGGGGCTGTCAGAGGGTGGTGAAGAGCCAGAGGAGGGCATCTTCCCTGCATGTCCAGGTGACATGTACATACTGACACCATCATTCCCTCCATCCCCGGCAACAGAAACCACAACAAGAGTTGTGGAGTTCTACCCATGCTGCCATGTCATCTTATCATGCTCTTACTTCCCACTTTGTCCCGAAGGACCACCTCTCCCCTTGATTAGGGCTGACGTTTAGGGGTGAACATAACTAAGAGAGCAGGTCTTGGGATCTCACGTGGACAGACTCAAGCTTTCCTTTCCAATAAGTAATGTGACCTTGGCCAAGTTACTTGACCTCTCTGCCCTTGTTTTCTTATATATAAGAGAGGAATTATAACATAGCCAACATATATTGAGGGCTCATTATAGGCCAGGTATTCTTCTAGCCACTAAAGGTATATTAACTCCTTTAATCCACACAACTGTCACCATTAGTGTCCCACTTGATAGATATGGAAAACTGAGGCACAGACTGTTTAAGTGATTTGCCCAAGTTCACAGTTAATAAGTGGCAGAGCTGGGGTTCACACATAAGCAGTGAGGTGCCAGACTCCTGCCTGATCCTTTACCTCTATGCTTTGGTTCCAGCTGTAAAGTTAATACAGTTTAAAATCATACATTTGTCTGTGTGATTACGGGGCCACTGTCTGTCCCCCTTGCTAGAGCGAAGTCACCTAACCTTGTTAACCCTCAGTCACCTCACCTATAAAATGGAAGCAAGAACAACTTCATTGCCTTGTTTGTAGGATTCTGGGAGGAAGTGTGTGGAAAGCCTTAGTATAGGGGCTGGCCACAGGGAGAGCTGAATTCCAGGTAGCTAACAGAATCCTTACTCTTAGTGTTCTGGTGCATTTATTATCATATGGTTGGTTCCTCGGCCATTGTAATCAGACATACAAAGATGCCATCTCCTGTTTAAATATGTCATTACGCCTCGGCCATCTTGATTGCTTACAAAGAAAAAAAAGAAAGAAAGAAAAGTTTCTGAGACAATTAAAGAAAATTCTTACCATTTAGGAAAATTCTGTAGCTCCTGAGGTCCACTTCCATCATGGAAGAGTTTTTCTCCCTGCTGATCAGACCATTCTCAAGCACAACCAAACACGTTTCCTTGTTGTATATGGTTGTAAGATCCATTCAGTAGAAACTTCACCAGAAACTTCCACGACTCAGTCTGGGAAAATGAGCTTAACTTAGCCGACCACCCAGTCTCATAGTGAAGTGTTTATGCTCTTTTGTTTGGGCCACAGGCAATTTTGGTTTGTTTATAGAGAAGCTGAGGCATGAAATGAAATGTAATGATGTCCATCCACACACATCTATGCTTCTGACCAAACAACCTGGTGGATCTGTCCTAAGAGGAAAATTAAACAGGGGGCTCAGGTATCTCGCAGTTTATATCATTCGTATTTTTATAATAGAAACTCTTCCTCTCACTTTGTCTTCCTCGTGCTATCGGCTTTCAATTCTCTCTCTCACAAAGTTATTACTCATACATGAGAAGATTCATTGTCAGAAAAAAAAATGTGTGACTTGATTTTTTCCTTTTGTCCTATCCTTTTCAGTAGCAGCCGTCATTATAGAAGCAGCAGAGCAGGATTGTTGATATGAAAAGCAGTAAGGGCCAATATTTATTAACAGAAGCCTATTTCTAGGACCCCTTCATATTTTATCTCACTTAATCACCACGGCAAATCCATCAGATAGGTCCTTTGAGAGCAGTCTCCCGTACTCACGGGGGATACATTCCGAGACCCCCAGGGGTTGCCTGAAACTGTAGATAACACCAAACCCTCTACATAACTATGTTTTTTCCTGTACATACATACCTATGACAAGGTTTAGTTTTTTAAATAGGCACAGTAAGAGATCAACTACAATAAGTAATAATCGAATAGAAAAATTATACCAATAGACTGTAATAAAAGTTATGTGAATGTGGTCTCTCTCTCAAAATATCTTACTCACCCTTCCCATGGTGATGGGAGCTGATAAAATGCCTGCGTGGTGGGATGAAGAGAGGTGAATGACATAGACATTGGGACACAGTGTCAGGCTACTATTGATCTCTGACGTATGTCAGAAAGAAGACCATTTGCTTCCAGAGCAAAGTTGACCATGAGTAACCAGAATCATGGAAATCAAAACCGAAATTGTGGATAAGCAGAGACTACAGTGTATCCTGATTTCATGAAGAAATAAGTCTTAGGGAAGCTATAATCTTCAAGGTAATATGGTCAAAACTATGAATCAGATCAATTCACCCTACTATCTCCCAATCTCATTTGAATAATATGCACCATATTTTAAATAATCATTAGCTTTATGCAAATAAGTATTAAACATCCTCAGATCGGTTTCTTACTTGGTCCTATGGATTTGCTTGATATTCCTTGTTCTACTGATAAAAATCTTTTTTATCAGTGTTGCCAAAGCTGATACATATATTGTCTCTTGCAGCTTTTATATCCATCAATTACAACTTTGAACCCAAATGTAAAAGTTTTGCTTCCTTTACAGATGTCGGGTGCAGTCAGATTTGAAAGATGGCAAAAAGGAATGGATCTAGAGATAACATAAATATTAATTCAGTGGTCATGTCTCTTGAAAACATCAGGTTGTTTTGTCTGCAAGCTTTTGAATGTTATATGCAGACACTTCGCAGAATGAATGCTGCATATGCAGCCATCCTGTGCCTGCAAACAGAATGTTGGTTCCTGAAATGTGAAATGCACCATTTTCACAGAAGATGAAAGTTGAAAGTTGCCTGGCCTCTCTTTTATCCCCCTACCCCTCCCCATGCCCTCCCTGCAAAAAGATGACAGTGCCTCCGGTTGTCACTGTTCACCTAGCTGATACTAGAAAGGGGTGGTTGGAGGAGGGCTCATCAGCCACCAAGCTTGGCTTCATTTTTTTTCCATGACCATGTCTTCTCTGAGCTGCAAAACAGCCCTACAATCACTACTTACATGCATGAGCTCCGAAATTCTTGAGAGTTTTATTTTCCATTTTAATTGCAGCTCGAATTCATAGGAAAACCAGAAATGGCCAAATTTTCCATTTATAATATCCCAGCGAAGTTTGTGACCCAGGACGGTCTCTAAACACAAATTCCCCATTAGTGTTCTTGTAACTTTGGCTCGTAGGCAGGTACCAGCTATAAAAGGCTGTACCCATGATAGGTCTGCCTGGGAACATGCTTTCAAAAATTTCCAGATCTTCATCTTGCCATGACTATTGGAAGACTTTTGGCTTCACTCTAAAAGCCATAAAACCATAAAGCAGATCTGAGAGAAACCCACAGCTGCATACATCTGATGACAGTCTTAAACTGATTTTCCAAAGATAGGGAGCTCAGCAAAACCCAAACTCCATGATGTCAACAACACTGGACTTTTACTCTTTAAGCCAATGGGTATTCTGTGGAAGATTTAATCCATGTGTTCCTGATCTACTTACAGTGAACTCATCAAAATGCCATTGGCTTAAGTGTTTCCAAAGTTGCATGAGCTTTTATTTCTCAGTCTCTCAAATGGATGCTGGTGGGAATCAAGTTTTCCCAGGGTAACAACTTCCAGAGTCTAAGTTATTTTCAAAACCAAGACTTTGTAGATTTCAAGTAGCTATTTTAACTATCACTTACAAGGGCTCTTTCAGCAACAGTGTGTCTCTTCATTAAAAGTGATGTAGAAAAACAGCCTTTCACCACTCCACCAGAGCTAGTGGGACCAGCCCTTCGCCTGTCTTCCTACTTCCTGTGTTTTTCCGCCTTCAGGAGATTTCAGTCTAACAAGAATTTTGGACATAGGGATAAAGAACTGCCATACATGGCATAATCCTGCAGCGGCTAGAGATCCTGCCGTGGCTCCCTCTTGTATCAAATTAAAATTCATCGGTTTAACATGCACAGTCTTCCAGAAAACCTATCACCTTCCCCCTTCCCCACACAAGTAGCTTTTTCAAACTCAACTTCCAAACTGCAAGCCCCGTGTTTATTTCACCTTACCTGGCGTATTAATCTGCCAAGAGTTTTATCATAGCTTCCCTTCTTCTCTATGTACTGATAGCTACATAAAGACTAATCTAGCAGGGCAAACATTTGCTGTGTGTGCGTGTGTGTGTGTGTGTGTGTGTGTGTGTGTGTGTGTGGTTGCTTCCCTAGCAAGAAATCTGGCCTTCTCAGTGAGAAGATACTGTTGCTAGTATTAGGACTATTTCACCTTTGGGAGAACGTAAATTAATATTTCTGGAGTTGCTAACGTAGGACACTATAGATTCTCCATTCCTTTTCTTGACAGACCACCAAATACTTTGGTAAGGGAGCAAAAAGAACAGAATGGGCTTTTTTGGAAAGTGTAAGACTGAAAGAGAGACAGGGCAGGAACCCTGAGGAAAAATAGGAGGCAACATATATAGGCTTAGCGTGTATTTTAGATGTCACCCCTTAATCATGGCATGTGTGATGGCATGGATATACATACGTCACCTCTGTGCCTAAGCATCGGGACTGCATATGCAAGTCTTTGGATCACCACACCAGTCACCCTTGGAGTAAGAGCGCCCATGCTTATTTTGGGGTTCCTCTGGGGTGTTTTTTGTAACCCAAACTGAAGCCAAGTAGTAGTACTGAATTGAGCCCATTAAATAAATACTTATTAAGTGACGTTGCAGGTTACCACTATACAATTAATGGAAAATTCGCTTAAACATATGGTGTGGCCCCCACCCTCAAGAAGTTTACAGTCATCTGACTTAAAAGCATAGATCCTTAGAACTAGAAAGAACCTGAAAAATCCAGCGTCTCATTATTTATGTGAGAAAACTGAGCTTGGAGAAGTGATGTGACTGGCTTAAATCAAAGTTCTGTCTAGAACTCTGGGTTTCTGATTCAATGCCATGCTTTTCCATTATGATGCTTCAAGAACTCATCTCATTTTGTAGAATTTTTTCCCCTCCCTAGCTAGATTATGGGTTTTTTGAAGGCGAGGAGCAATGTCTCATGTTTCTTTCACATTCAGCCCACCCAAGTATGTTACACATAACTGGACAGATTTATGTATTGAGTAAATGCTTGTGGAATGGACAAGTAACTGAACTGATGAATGAATGGGTAATATTAACATGAATTGTTACATGGGTGAAAAAGCTTAGGAAACCCACATTCTTTCCTCTTCGGTGCCTTTATAGTGATTGTCTTTTGGTCTGTGGCTTAGCAGCCATTGGTGTGGAAAAGATTTAGAGCCTTAGTTGACATAAGATGACTCAAAATGCTAATATAAACTTAGGTCTCATTAAAGGTGTCTGAGCAGGGGAGGTCATAATGCTACTCTAAACCCTTCTAATGGTCCATGCCTAGCTATAAGCCTTTAAGGGGACTATGGACAATAGTTAATTTTATACAGTTGTCCCTAATGGAGCCTTAAAGACCCTAAACATGTCTTATGCACTGTTGTGTACTTCACCTAGCAAAATTGCTTTCTCCAAAGTGGGACTGGAACTGCAATGTGCCTAAAAAGAGAAAGACCGACCAAGGATTGTCGAAAGAGCTGAGAGAGGGAGGCACTTAATTTTTATTTCTTTTTATTGAAGTATAATTGACACACAATATCCTACTGGTTTCAAGTGAACATCATAGTGACTTGATATTTTTTTAAATCCACTTATTTAAATAATCTCTAGAGCCAACATAAGGCTCGAGCTCACAACTCCAAGATCCAGAGTCCATGCTCTTCCGACTGAGCCAGGCAGGGGCCTGGTGCCTTATATAGTGATTTGATACTTTTAGACATTATGAAATGATCCCCTAGTTACCATCTGTCGCCATACAAAGTTATACAATATTCTTGACTGTGTTCCCTGTGTTGTACTTTACATCCTTATTTATTTATAAAGATGACTTATTTTTTTATAAGTGGAAATTTGTACTTCTTAATCCCCTTCACCTATTTTAGCCACACCCCAACCTCGTCCCCCACCAGTAACCAAATTTGTTTCCTGTATCTATGAGTCTATTTCCATTTTGTTTTGTTTTCTTTTTAAGATTCCCCATGTACTTGAAAATTGTATTTGTCTCTCTGTGTCTGACTTCTTTCACTTAGTGTAATGCCCTCTAGATCCATCCACATTGTCGCAAATGGCAAGATTTCATTATTCATAATGGCTGAGTAACACTCGTTTATATGTACATACCACAGCTTCACTATCTGGTCATCCACCAATGGACACCTAGGTTGCTTCCATGTCTCCACTGTTGTAAATAACATTACGATAACCATAGGAGTGCCTATATCTCTTCAAATTGGTGTTTTCGTTTTCTTTGGATAAATACCCAGAAGGGCTGTCAGGTGGAAAGGGGATGGATTTAATTTTGCATGATGTCGGAGGATAGAACTGGTAACAATGACTGGACAAATGCTATAGATGCTACAGGGATGTGGATTTTGGATTATATATAGTTTTAGTTAGTTAGTTAGTTAGTTAGTTAGTTAGTTAGTTAGTTAATTAGTTAATTAAAGGATCATGTGAAAACGGAGCTGGCTCCTGCGGTGGATCATTCCTTGAATCTGACGTGGGAGCAGGGTCTGAGCAGCCACTTGTCTGAGGTCATCCACAGTACCTGACCTTCTGCATGGTTCCTTCAGACCTTGACATTCAAAAATGGTGGAAGTTCCGGCTCTACCACTGATGTGTCATTCAACGCCCTAACTTTGCGGCTTACTCCTGTTTCTTCTCTGGCATTCACTTCTATCCACCAATTTCCTAACAACCCACCATTGTCCATGGAAGCTAAACGTTAGCAGATTATTAAAGTATGTCCCCTCTCTTGCTTGTCCTAGAAAATAAATCCCACTGAACCGTGTGCACTCTCTCTCTTCCCTTCACGTCAAACCTAGTATGATTTTTCATTAAAAAGTCAACATCGTGTAGTTCAAATCCTTGCTCCAACACTTACAACTGGGGCAATTTTCTTAATCTGTTTGCCCCTTGTTTTTTCCTGAACTGTAAAATAGGGCTAATCATATGATCTGCCTCACTCAGCAATGCTGTGAGGAGTCATGGAATAATCCCTGTACAGGGTTTAGGCACAGCGCCTGAAACATAGTAAATGCCCACCCAGTGTTAGCGACTGTGTTCTATTGTTAATAAAAGAGACAAATTTCTTTGAGCTGCTTTGATTTAAGAAGACAATACCTTTCCCAGACATCTCTTTCCTGGGGCTAGCTATATTCATATTCTGTCCTGATGGGAAGGAAGAGACTTCATTGGCAGAGAACACCCAGTAGAGAAGCAGGGCGGATACAAGGTAAGCTGAAATGTTACCCCCTGCCAGCTTTTTGAAATGCAGATTCATCAATCTCTTTGATGTCCTTAGCCACTTGCAATGAACATCTTTCAGCATATTATTTGCTTTCTTAACCACATCACTTTTCACTGAGTTCAACATTCCTGTAGGATTCAAAGGATCTTGGTACATTCTTCCAAAATGAATTCAGAAGGTAAGTCAAAGAGAAGGGGAAACATCTTTGAACAGGACTCTGGGTTCAGACCAGGGGCAGGAGGAGGTGGGGGGGTTGCTTTGTGACTCAAAGGGCTAACAGTAAACTCAGCCTCAGGCTTTCCGTGTGCCAGCCCTCTCTGCCAGTGGCCTGATGACTAAAGGCTGCCAAGTAACCCGCCCTGCTCCTTGGTCTAAGTGAGTGCAGATGATGCTGCATGCCTCCAGAAGGGGCAGGAGAGGAGCTTCATGGGGCATCAGAGGGTCTCCGTGGGAGAGCCGGAATGAAAGGAGGCATCAGTATGTTTGCTCTTTTAAGGGATCCACATTAATAATAGAATAGTTTCTCTTTAAAGGTAAGCACGTTAATTTATGCAGTTTGAAATTTACAAGCAAAACCCAGAATCAACCTCCCTCGGCAGCGGCCCTGTTAGTACTTGTCTCTGACACGGCGCCGGCAGCACTGCGTGTATGTCTCTGCTCATGTGGCATCTGCTTCCTGGGCTGTAAGCTCCTCAAGGACTGGAACTGGCTCTTATTCATCTTGTATCCCCAACGGGGTAGGAATGTACACAGATACCACAAAACTGGCTTACTGAACTATCTTAAATCTCTCTTGCAGTAGACCAGGCTTTATGGCAGAGGCTAGAAAGCTGACAACAAAATAGCTATTTTGCAGATTCTCTTAGAGTCAAGGTCCACTCTTGAAAGAGCCTCCCCCAAGTGAGGTTTGAAAACCACGGTATCAGGAGGTAGAGACATGCTCTTGCTGGCGGGTCAGTCGTGACCCCAACCTGGCTTCTCGGCGACAGCCAGAGTCTTGGTTTCCAGGCTGGAGCTGGTGTTGGCCTAGATTTCTGCCTTCCAGAGCCTTCTCCCTTGTAGGTGCCTAATTTCTTGTATTAAATAGCTTTCTGATGCAATTAGTTGCATGGGTCCTCTTATCTGCAGCTGAACTCTGATTTGGTGCTCATCAACGGTCTGTGGAATGAATACACTGAGGAGACATTGGTTTTAAATCAGGTACTCACACCTGGGCCCCTAAAATCACCCAGTGATTCTCAAAGGGGATGATTCATTAACAAGTTAAAAAAGAATTCGGGAAAGGCCTCTACTAGGATTCTAAAATGCAGTGAAAAGGAAAGAAAAAGAAATTACTGCAAAATACTACTCAGAGGTGTGTTTGTGTGTGTGTGTGTGTTGTGTGTGTGTGTGTGTGTGTGTGTGTGGCCTCACCACTATCTAGAAACTCCATAAGTGGCTTATTCTTGTCATTTAGTTCTCATTAAAATGGGGTGCCACTGTATTTTCTAAATGACAACAAAACTGTTGGTGATAAGAGATTATTTATTCAAGTTTTACATTCTGAAATAAATGGTTTGTGTGAAGTTGGGTAACGAGCAGAATTAGAGAGGCAGTTTCTTCAGTCTTCAGATTTGGGTCAGAGGCTTGACCTCTGAGAACATATATTTAAGATGTTGTTTATGCTGGTGAATCCCATAAAAGGCCTTCGGAACCCTTGAGCTTCCCAGGATAAACTTGAGGCTTGGAGCCTAAGCTCTTGGAGGCACAGTTTGACTTCTACTTGTGTGTGTGGAGGAGAAACAAGGCGAGGAGCTCGCCTCCGAATTTCTTGGTGCAAGAACCACAGTTGGACTGTTTGAGCTAATGCTTTTGTGAGAAATTATCTTCTTATAATTGAAGCCGCCTCGCTGAGGCTTATGCCTCTCACCCTATCTGGAAAAATGTCCTCTCCTTCAACAGTGCTGTGTTTTTCGACTCTTAAGGCTGACTTATCAGCACTATCCCAGTTTAGCTAAGGATTAACTTGGCTTGCCCAGATGTTTCTGTGATGGATCGATGTGTTGACTGATGAGAAGGGCTCCAGTCTAAGAGGATACTGGAAGAGAGCTGACTTGCCTTAGTGGGGGTGGGAGGGGGTGGTTAGTGAACCCTTTCTACAATCACGAAATTATCAGCGGTGCCCTTAGAACATCCAGTCTGCTGACCCGAATGTGAGACCGTACTAGAATAAACAATAAAGCAGAGTGCTAGGTCTGAAGTAATGGCCCAGCTTGTCTGGATCCCATGTCCCACTGTCTTGGGAGAAAACATTCCTTCCCTCTTTCTTTCACTCTTTGCTACAAGAGATAGTTAGTAAGCACCTATTATATGCCAGACTCTACATGGTAGACTTTGCATATTCCTAGGTGAACAAAGGTTGCATAGCCATTGCCATCATGACAGTTACAATCAAGTGGGGTGAAGCAGACAACAAACAATATAAGCAAATAGGTATTGCGATACAACCCTGGAAGGCCTACAGGGAAAGAAGAGCCTTTGGGAGGAAAGAATGGAGAGTGGACACATTTACCACTGCTCTTCTAGGACAGAGTGTCAGTGTCATCTGGCTGTTGAGAGACAGAGAGGGTGGAACGGGGAGAGATGAGGGCTTGTTCTGCTATCAGTTGAAGCTAGATGAAGGATTGCGGAATGAATTTTATCCCCTCTCTGGGACTGCTATCCCATTGCTGTGAATCTTCCCAGTACAGCCTAGAGATGGCTCAGGGACCTGTGGCATGATCCTGCTTGAGGCAAGAAATAAAAATTCCAACCAAACATATCTTAGACAGCGAGGGAGTTCAACAACTAAGATACAAGGTGATTCCAAGAGTGGCCCAGTGTCTCAATGATGTCATTAAGGACCCAGGAACTTGCCATCTTCTTGCCTCCACACTCAGCATGTTAGATCTTTCTACTTCAATGGCTTTTTGAGATATTTTCCTAAACAAAGATAATTTCTTCTCAAGAGAAAATAAATGGTAGCTGTTCGATAAAATTCAGCACCAAATGATTTACCAAAAAATTCTTAACCTTAGTTTAACTTATATCTCTTTAATGGATTTAGTTTACAAGGTTATCATCTTCTTCTTTTTTTTTTTTTTTTAGATTTTTATTTATTTATCTGAGAGAGAGAGTGTGTGAGAGAGAGAGAGAGAGAGAGAGAGAGACCAGGAGCACAGGGGAGGGGTAGAGGGAGAAGCAGACTCCCCGCTGAACAAGGAGCCCGACGTGGGACTCGATCCCAGGACCCTGGGACCGTGACCTGAGCCGAAGGCAGATGCTTAACCGACCAAGCCACCCAGGTGCCCTACAAGGTTATCTTCTTAATGATCAGTAATACTTCCTACATTCATTCAAAGTACTATTCCGTCTATCATCACACAGCTGTGCTCATGTATTACTGTCCACACGGTCTGCGCCAGAATGCAACGTTGTGGCGAGAGCTAGCTAGCACAGCCCTCATCTGCCCCTTTTAACCCTACTCCCAACGCCATATGTAACAGGGAACCCCACACCCCGATACATGGACGTGTTAGCCCACACATCCAAACTCCGGCCACAGATTATATTAAGAGTGGCCTGTGGTCATGGGTGTGCTTTGAGGGACTCATACCAGGGGTGCAGTCTTCTCCAAAAAGAAGAGATTAGAAAGAGAACCACACAGACCCTGGAAGCATGCTGGGCCATTTGGGCATGGAATTCTGGGATCCTGGGTGTCCAGGGGCAGGGCCACGTTATGTCTTCAATAAGCCCTGGGCACTCTTGCCTTCATGGTCGTCCTTCCTCCATAAAAAAAATTAAAAATTACATCTTACAACTGCATTTACACAGAGACAAATATATCAATATTATATAGAACATATTTTCAACTTAAAAGTTTACTTTTTTCTTTCTGATTTTAAAAGAAATTAAAACATTTTTGCAGCCCCTAAGAGGATCGTGGGCCCTTGACACTGTGCCTACCGTGTCTAACGCATAAATCCGCGCTCCTGGTGCATGGTCTATACTGTGCTGCAGAGGGACACATCCACTTGGCTTAGAAATTTGTTGCCTCGCAGGGGAGGCATGGCCAGAGCAGAGCTGGATCACTGGACCATGGAAAGTTCAGGGCCCACATTTGAGTTCTTCATCCCCCCGTCTATGATGTTACTGGTTTATAAAAACCATGATCATTCAGTAAACGGTACATTTATATTATTCTAAAGAGCACTGAGTTAATAATACCTTTGCATTCGTATGACTAAAGGACCCGTTCTGGTGACTCTCCCTACACAAGAGAACAGGTGGCACTGAAAAATGAAACAACTTCTAGAGAGAACAACAGTTTGCTCCTTCCACATGGTGGTTTCTCTAGCTTCCATGCATCAATGCTTTAAACGAGCAAACAAACAAACAAAAACCCAAACACCTCAGGGTTTTGTTTGGGATTGGGAACTCTGCTGTACCCTTTTCTTGATAAATTAGAGGCACCACATTAGCCAAGAAGACCACAGGAACACCTGAGCATCTCTGAGCCCTGTAGTCCATTTCTTACCCCCAGTGTCTGCGGGGGAGGCTGAGCACGTGGTGTCATCCACGAGGCTGGCTGTAGCTTGATTCTCCTTCTCTCATTCATTTGAAACATTCAGTGTTTCTCCCTGGAAAGGGACTGAAATAGTCTTCCACTGGTTTCCATAGATTCTAAGCTCCTGGGCCTATCTCTTCATTGCACTTTTGGGTACGATGTGAGCCCGTGAGTTAGTAAAAGTAGGAGTATCCCAGGGCCAAGTGAGCTCAGAGCCAGAACGTATGTCCCACGTTGGGCTCCACACTCAGTGCTCTTTCTTTCTCTCTCTCTCTTTCTTTCAAGTAAATTAATTAATAAAATCTTAAGGAAAAAAAATATTTCTTTCCTGTAATTTTGCCCACCTGACATGTAAGACTGTGGATCTTGTACTTGCCTCCGGGTTTATTTCTCTTCACTCACAGACTCCCTCCAGGTCCGTTTCACCTACAAACTCATTTCTGAACCATGGATTGTTCTGTACCCTGGTCCCGCCCAGCCCCATTCCACTGTGGAGGCTCACATGATCAACTCCTATTCCTGCAAGACTAGACCAGACATCAGCTGCCCCGTGGGTACTTTTCTGACCTTCTTTGGACTTTCTGGACTCTGCTGCTTTCATCTCCCTTTATACCTTTCACATACCTCCATTAGAGCACAAATAACATGAAGCTGTTATTAATCTCTTCACGAGACCACAAGCGTCTTGTTTTATAACCGGTGTCTGGTCCCCAACACCTCCTTGTTGCACGAATCCCTCAATTTCAAGTTCTACCTCTTCCGTAAGATGTTTCCCCATCCTCACTAGCCCAGAACGCTCCCTTCTATTCCTACTCTGTTGGATTTAGTTATAGTCTGCTTTGTGAACAGCACTTTCCAAAGAAACATGCAACACACGATTCATGTTTTTTAAACATCATGTTAGGTAGAGCACGAGGCTTAGAACAGGATGGACACTCATAAGATTAGATACTACTTACAGCAGCTGCTTAGTAAATGTGTAACGGAACTGCTGGAATAGAAAGAATGGCAGGGTCTGGTATTGTGGACATACATTGTTTGTGTAGTATCCTTGCTATTGAGAGAAGCATCCCATTTGTAACTTACGGCCCCGATGGCTCATGTGGGGCTTACTCCATTACCTGATTCCACAAATGGGCATGTGATCCATGCATACTAGAGTACCCCACTCTAGGATATATTGATTGGATTCGGGGAGAGCATGAGCCCCAACCTGCAACAATCAGAGTCAGACCTGAAACTTTCCGACAGGGGCTAGTCCTGATTAGCTTTTCCCCAAGATGGAAACTGTGAGGAAATGTCAGCTAAAGCTGTAATAGCCGTATTGCCATTCACAATGGCGGAAGTCATTTGAAATACAAAAATAGGAGGCCAACATACAAAGATAAGTGCCAAGAGACAGAGAAATAGAGCCCTAATATTATCATTTGAACTCCTCGGTTCTACTTTGAGCCAGATCTGCTCCTGGATTTTCCATCACATGAGCCAAAAACATCACCCTTTCACTTAAATTAAGTTGGCTTTCTGTCACATGTGGTTTCTTTATAGATGTCATCAAGGGGAAGGTAAAGGAAGCTTGGGTTAAGGAAAGTAGACCTTCTTTTGGAATCTATTTTTATCACTTTCTAGATTTTTGATCTTTGATTATTATAAAGGGTTCTCAGTTGCAGGCAAGGAAATTCAATTCTGGGTGGTTGAGTTAAAACAGGAGTTTATTAAAAGGGCTCTGGAATAGAAGAGAAAGAGGTAAAATTATCTCTATCCGCAGATGACACAATTTTGGAAAAGCCAAGAGAATAAAGAGTAAAGCCACAACAAGCGAGAAGAGAATTTAATTTTCAAAAGCAGTTTATAAAATCAACATCTCCTAATGCAATAATGGATCTAAACGATTCCCATCAATCGCTGTTGACCTGACAGAGACAAGCAGATACTGTGTGACTTAATAGGGTTCACATCGCCACCTACGAAGCAGACGACAAATAAACAAAAATGCATCTGATCGAGCCTCTAGGACTAACTAATATCAATTTACAGAAAATGCATGGGACAGAGGGCGTGATACACGATACCACAAGGACCCAATTAGTAAATCTTCACTGTGGGAAATGCTACAGGCAAACAACTTGGCTTCCTCAACTGCAAATTTAAAAAGAAAGAGTAGGAGGGAGATTGAATTTATAGATTAAAAGACATTGTTTGATCCTAATTTGAAGGCTTTCTTTAATGTTTAAAAAAATACAAGATAATCAGAGAAATTCAAATTTAATGATGTGAAACTGCTACAAGTGGGATAATGATACTACAGTAATTTTTTAAAAGAATATTCATATTTTAGAAATCGAAAATGCTATGGAAGAAATAATATGAGGTTTGAGATTTGCTTGAAATAATCCAGGCGAGGGGGGGCAGGGGTAGGGGTGGAGATGAGGCAAGGTTGTCCCTGTGTTGATAAGCATTTAAGAAAGTAATTGATAGATGGCTGCTTATTGTACTCTTCTCTGTACTTTTACATATACTAAATAGTCTCTAATAAAGCTTTTTTGAAAAAGATATTAGATAGCTAAAAAATTATTATAAGGGCCAGAGAACCCAGACACAAGATCCAGCTGGTAGGAGCAGCCCAGAATCAAGTCTTAGGAAAATGTGAGTAAGGGATACCCTGCAGCCACCACCAAGCACTGATTTTCTGCTCCACTCTTGGAGCCACTGACAGAGAAAGAGATAGAGCCAGAGAGACACACACAGAGACAGAGAGGAGTCACTGCCAGAGACCTCCCCTCCTTCCCTCTCAGGAACTTGGGAGACAGAGCCTGGAGCAGATGCCTCTGGTTATTAGAGCTTTGGCCATTGTTTCAAAGGAGGCTGGGAAAATGGGTAAAGTGAGCACCGAGTAGTTTCCGTTCCAATAGCAAAGGGGATTTACCGGCCCCATCCCCGTTACTGAGAATTAAACAGTGAGCAATTCCCAAAATAATGGAAAGAAATCCAGACACTGGACACAAAAATAAAGGAACGATGTTTACGTCACCAGGCAAATAACAACCTCCCTGAGTTTTGTCTTCCTCATCTGTAAGATTTTTGAACAACTGCTGTGAGGACCAAAAGGGATAATACGTCTATGAAACAGCACAAAAGGTCACTCAGCAATCTTTCCTTCTTCTCCCTCTCCTCCTTTCCTTCCTTCCTTCCTTCCTTCCTTCCTTCCTTCCTTCCTGCTTGTCTATTTCAGCTGCCACCTCTTTATTTCCTCAGGATAATATAATAGTCCATTCACTTGAGGGCTACAAAGTAAGTAATTATTTTGGAAATTGAAATGGATTGACTGAATCCATACTTTCATAGGGGAAAAAAATGTTCCCTTTCCCCTTAGCTCTTCTTGCATACCTGGTTTCACAGGAAAAGAAATTAGCATTTCGAAATGCACCTCGGCCTCAGCCACAGGTGACATATTAAGGCGTTCCCACCTGTACCAAATCCCCGACCTCTGATCAGCAGGTTGGGAATAGTCATTGTCCCATAAAGCTACGGGCAGACTTTCTGATTCACTGAAGTGGGTTCTCCTCCTAATAAAAACGCTCCCCAGGAGAACACAGCCGTGCGTTTCCCGCAGTCTCCTCGGTCAGGTGGGCTGTGGGCTGGATTGACTCAGCAATGGTTAGCTGCCTTTTAATTCTCTTCTTCCTGCCTGTCCATTCATACCATGGACCAGAGGGAAGGAGCTCTGTGTCATCAAGGTAACCACGGCTGGGTCGCTCTCTCCCACTGCCAGTCAGCGTGGTCGTTTCGGAAGGGGGCTGGAATATCTGACCTCATGACTATAGGGAAGTTTTGTGATTAATGATGATTTTTATCTTTGGGTTTCAAGGATTGACTCATGCAGAGAATGAGCAGTCTGTAGGTCAGATATCCTACATACTCGTCCTTTTCTTCCTTCAGTCTCCTAGGAATTCAGGGAACTAAATACCGACCAGCTGTAAAGGATGTCTATCCTGTCAGCAGAAAAGCCTGCTTAATGGGCCCCTACGAGGAATTGTTTAAAATGATGCTATGTGATTTTTCCCAAGAGTTTGTGTTAAAACATGAACAACTAGAAAACTTAACACCGAACTCATCTCTACTTTATGCACAAAGCAAGGCTCTTCTCTTTTTTTTCCCCTTCTGTTGTTCAGGTAAGTTTTGCAGCCAGCCTAAAACATGAGATTACCTTTTATTTAATAATTGGACAAATATTTACCAAGGGTTTCCTATGTGTAAGAAACTGTACAAAGCCATGGGGTTACGAGGAGGAAAAGATATGGTGCCAACACTTGATAGTGTCCACAGTATTGATAGTCTCTAATATGTCTATTAAATGTTACTTTTCACAGTGCTATTTAACTTGTCCTAAGTCATTTTTAATAATGCTTATAATTCAGGTGATGGCCCTAACTTTTTTCAAAGTCAGTTTACCACTTCACATGAGTTCAGCCTATCTTCTAGGAGATAATGTATTTAAGATGCTTAGTCTGTGAGCTCAAGAACTAGGAGGCCCCTCACTCTCCCAGACACTTCTTACACAATGAATATTTTTTTACAGCACATTTTTATTTATTTGTTATTTAAATTCAATTAGCCAACATATAGTACATCAGTAGTTTCAGATGTAGTGTTTAATTTATCAGTTTTGTATACACCTGGTGCTCATCCCATCGTGTGCCCTCCTTAATGCCCGTCACCCAGTTACCCAGTCCCCTCACGCACCTCCCCTCCAGCAACCCTCAGTTTGTTTCCCAGAATCCAGAATCTCTCATGGTTTTTCTCCCTCTCTGATGAATTCCCATTCAGTTTTCCCTCCCTTCCCCTATGATCCTCTGCACTGTGTCTTATGTTCCACATATGAGGGAAACCATATGATAATCGTCTTTCTCTGCTTGACTTATTTCACTTAGCGTAATCCCCTCCAGTTCCAACCATGTCGATGTAAATGGTGGGTAGTCACCCTTTCTGATGGCTGAGTCATATTCCATTGCGTATTTATAACCACATCTCCTTTATCCGTTCGTCTGTGAATTTAAAACAGCACTGGTGTGTTCACACCAGACACGTGTCCCATAGCAGTTTTCTATTTTGTTTAGCTGGGAGGATGCCATAAGTAAGTGAAAAATTCACATAGCACCCTCCTGTGTCACCTTGTTCTAGGTTCCAGGATGTGCCCAGGTGGAAAGAGCTGGGACTACATGCCTAATTTGAACTTTGGTAATCTCAATCATTCCCCAACCATCACAAATATCCACCTCATTCCCTCTTTCTACAATCATCTATGCGACCTTCTTGAATTGACTCCCACACCTGTTCATCATATAAAGAACAACATAAAAGCGAATGCTGTTTAACATCCCTCTTCTTCAACAAGGTCTTCTGTTTTGAAATTGTGAAATGGTCCCTGGTCTATTCTCTCACCAGCTGTGGTCTTTTATCTCCTCAGGAGAATAGCTGACATCACACAAGGCAAAGCCATTGTGCTTACAGACGCCATAAATATCTCCCCTAAATCCTGCATGATAAATTTCCCTCTGATTAGTAAAGCAGATACTGTAATGTGCAAGGGGGAGGCAAGAGGCTTTGATGAGCTAAACTAAGCCTCTGGAGATATCCCATCCCTCCCTCCTGAATTTCACTGTCCAACAACTGGAATCACAAAAATGATAGAAAATGCAGTCTGAATTATCCACTCCCATTGCTTGCTTCATTTTTGTTTTGTTTTTTTACCTGGTTTTCAATTATGGACAAAATAAAATTTACTTATACAGAATCCAAAGCAAGTTGAATTTGTTAAAGGTACAAATGGGAATATGCTTCTTATAGAAATCACAATATGCGTTTTGGACCACAGCCTAAAAAGGGGGAAAAAATCCTTTGAATGAAAAGTAAAAGAAGGGCTTTCAGTTTTGTACATGCATTTGGAAATTGCTTTATCCCTGACTCACGATCTACTTTATTTTTGATTCTTGGGAAGACCTGTCCCTATACTGTGATTTTTTTTTTAATAACAAGTTTCTATTTGTAACTATTAGTTGGTCTTTCCACAAAATTAGGTTGCTGGAAAGACTGAGAAGAGACAGAATATTCCTGGATCAAATGGAACTGGTGAGTGTGGAAATCCAAGGATTTGAGAAAGCATTGTCAATTCTTATAGTCGGACCAGTGGGAGACTAGATAATTCTGCATGTTTTTCTTGGTCTTCCTAATGTATGTTTTTTCAAATAAAAAAAAAAAGTAGACTATTGTCAGGGGATAAAAGGTAAAAAAATCATTCTTGTGGTTTTTGCTAGGTGGACCTTTATTTGTTGTAGGATATAGGTTTCAGATCGTTTTTTGTTTTTTTCTTTTTTCAAGCGACAACTCTTTGTGATCTGCGGATGAAGGTTGAAATGTAAATAATAAAATAACCTAAAGGTAGGCAAAGAGACAACCACCCAGACACTCATTCCTCCTGAAGCCTACCTCACTGACAGCCAGGGAGCATTTGGACAATGGAGAGAAAGCATCTGACGCTGGAAGGTTAAGTAGAAGTTAAAGCGTAGGTTTGGGGCCAATGCAACAAAGAAGAAGCTGAAAACGTCTACTAATTTATCCTATGGTCTGAGCTATCCCTTTCTGCATGTAGGTCAAACCCCGTTACCAGTTCAACTCCTCTCCCCTACGCACATCTCCTCCTTCCCCATCCCACCTTAAACAAGGTACGTCAGGGTACTATGCAATTAACTGAGGTCTCTGAATTTTTTTCATCCGCACTTTGCTTAGATGAAGGGTTTGGGGTGGCGGGGGGGGGGGGGAGGGGGGGCGTGTCTTGTCCTTGCACAGCTGGGCGTTTGGTTGGGTTGATTGGTTATCATGCTCTATTCTCTGCGTGCTCTCCATTAACAGCCGGACACTGTTTCCCTTGGCCACAGGGGCTGAGCTTAATTCATTGACTCAAGTACTCTAAGGTACAGCATGGAACATTTCATGTGTGTTGGCTCTTCATGCACTACTACTGAGGACTGCGGGAGACAATTTTAAGATGCTCCTGCCCAGTCCAGGCTCCTTGGAGGAGGCAGAATGCCCTGGCCGACGCTGCCACCCTGCTGATTCAACCGTCACTCAGACTGCCGTCAGAGCTTACTGGCTTCGGGCTGTAAGTTACAGGAAATCTTTCCGCCTGTACTTGGTTATTTATAGAGGAGTTTATAGGATTCTTCCACAACTCAAGGGAGGAAAATCAAACAAATGTCACCTCCTATTATCGTGGCAACTAAGTTCCACTCTGAAAATAGAAGCTGGAACCTTAACCCATTAACTAGTAAACCAATCCACTGACAGATTTAAATTTTAGTAACACTTTCACGTTAAAAAACATTCTTTCAAATTGTACCCACTCTAGAGAGTCGTTCCTGATTAAGTCCACCCTCCTTTGCCCTGTCTGACACCTCTTTGCATGGGACTAATGTTTTAATAATGGACTTCAAAATTGGATTATTCGTCATACTTTGCCACCTTCCTGTATTCCTTCCTTCCCTCCTCCCTTCTTCCCTTTCTACCTTTCACAAATACCAATATAAAGCTTGGATGCCAGGAACTGTTTTAAGAATTTTAATCCAGAGCAACCCCAGGGGGAAGAAGCTGTTATCAATCCCATTTCATGATGGGAAGACGCGATTTATGATGCATCGTTGGACTGGCCTAAGCATTTCTCTTTTATTTCTTCATTTACAATTTCTTTGTTAGTTGTTCATTTCTTTGTTAGTAATAAAAACCAACCACACAACCCAAAGACTAGAACCTATGTGATTCTCTCTTACTCCCATTACCCAGGTGCCTTGCTCTGATGTGCTGATTTTTATGTGTTTATTAATAATTTCCTTGCTTGTTTATAAAAACAATTTATGCACCTGTGCACGTTTGATTAAAAAAATCTTATTGCTTTGTTGTAGTAATTTTGAACGTTATAGGGAGCACAATGCCATGGTCATCTGACTGCTTGCTATCACTCGCCACCACACGATCACGTATGGCTCAATCACTTCCACTGGCAAGCTATGTTCCACGATGCAACTTATTTCTTTGTTTCCCTGTTAATAGTCATTCGTTACCTGCTCTTGCTTTTACAAACATGGCTACTCTGAATATTTCGGTAAATTTCTTGCAGCGCCCAAATGTACCAAATGCATCTTTGGTATATGCCTGGACAATCGTTGGGTCACGGAATATGTGACTGTTCGGCTTTAAAAGATAATGCCAAGTAGCTTTCCAAAGTGGTTAACCAATTTACAACAGCAGTATATAAGAATATCTGAGAAATCTAGTTGACCTATATATTCTCCAACTTTGGTATAGTTTCAATTCCTAATTCTTGCCCGTAAACTGAGCATGAATTAGTATGTGCTGTAGTCTTGATTTGCTAGTCTAGATGGCTGCAAAGAGGCTGGGCACCCTTCCATATATTTTTAGCTGTATATTTTTGTCCTTCTGTGAATGTCTATTTTTGTATGTTGGTCTTTCATTTTTTAATTTTTTTTCTATTGAGCTGTTTGAACTTTCCTTAGTATTTTATAGGAGTCTTTACATATTCTTGATACTAAAACTTTGCTAATTATATCATTTGTTAGCAAATGATTTTCTGTTTTGTAGCTTGTTTTTTTTTAACCTTCCTTACCTTCTATAAGAATTTTTTTTGCTAAACAGCATTTCTTAATTTTAATAAAGTCAAAATCATAAATCTTTTCTTTTATGGGTTATACTCTTTGTGCCTGTTTAAGAAATCCTTCCCTACCCCAAGGTCGGAAAGATATCCACCTATATTTTTATACTGAGTGTTTTAAAGTTTGCTTTTGACATTTAAGTCTTTAATCCATCTGGAGTTGATTTTGGGGTATGGTGTAAGGGTGGGATCCAAATTCATTTTTTTTCCAAATGGACAACCAGTTTTTCCAGTTCCTTTTATTAAATAATCCCTCTTTTCTCCACTGAAATGCCAGGCCACCTCTGCCCTCATTAAAGCTCTGCATATGCACAGATCTATTTCTGGGCTCTCTATTCTATTCCATTGGTTCATGTGTCTACACCTGCAATGTGGTATTTTGGTAAGAGCACAGGACTTGGAGGCAAAAGATCTGGCCGGTTATGACCAAGGGAACTTGAATGGGTCACCTGACTATTCTGCTCAGTTTTCTCGTTTGTAACATACAAATAACAATTCCTACCGTAAAGATGTTGGGAGGATTAAAGGCGTATCTGTGGAGTGTTTTGTAACCCATCAAATTCTATGAAACATTCTACATTGTTATTTGTTTTATAAATGTTCTAGAAGTGTTTCTTTTCCTTTTTTTTTTTTTTTTGTCTTTTAGAAATCTTTTGGTTGTCAGTAACAGAAAACCTGACTTCCACCAGCTTTAAAAATAAAATTTAATGGCCCACATAACTTAACTATTCCAGTGGTAGGACTGGCCTTAGGTGATGCTTTAAATTAGTGACTCTTTAGGGACTCAGACATTGCAGAGAAGCATTTTTCCACCTCTTCTCTCTGAATCCTCCAGTCACCTTCATTCTGAGGCCTTCTGGTCAAAACGTGGCTGTCAGCGGCTTGGGGGTCTGCACGCGTCCTAGTTCACAGCCTAGTTAAGACAGCTCCCCTCCAGGTCGCTTCTGAATAAAAGAAAATTTCTTACCCAGACATCGCGGGCAAAGTTCTCTGTCTCACAGCTCGTAGAGCTCATCCGGGGTGCTGAGTCCTCACCCAGGCACTGGGAGCACGTGATGAAGGTGAGGGTAGGGCCCCTTCCCCCCAGCCTAGCGACCGTGTGCAAGGGTCAACATTTTGGTTACTGTTACTAACACAAGGCAGAGAATGAATACTTTGGGCAGGGGGCTGGGCACCCATAGCAAGTGGTCATTACATTTTTATTTTAACTTTTGAACAAAATAACACATGTAACTTTTAAACAAAATATACATGTATATTTAAACAAAATAACACATGTATCCCCCTCCCAGAGGGAAGGGTTGCACTGGATTGCCCTGGTGACCGCTGCCCTGCCTCTAAACCTCTTTGAAAGTTCTGCTTCTTTATGAAATGAGCTTTATACACTCTAATACATTTATACATCTCCATCCTTACTACTCATTTCAAATTTGATAAAACTATTGTTATTTTTAAATACTTTATTGTTTACCTTTGTGGTTTTTTTTACAGTGTGTCTGTATTTCTTTTTCCACCAATTTAATTAGTATCTCAATTCCCTTCTCTGAAGAACTTTAGCCCTTCTCCCTCCCCTCCACCCCTCCTCCCTTCACTTCCCCTTCTGTCAGATGTAGTTTGCCTTTTGCATTGTCGAGACGGTGAACATTCATGTTCCATCCTTCAACAATAAATAGGACTTTCCTGCTCTGTACATATTACATGTTGAATTTGCAAAAACGTTTCCCCATCAGTCCAGTTTTGTGCTAGAATAATATTTATTTTTCTGAGGGTCTAGTTTTACTCAAAGTAGACCCCTGCACCAATTCCAGTAATGCATTCACTAGCAGAAAGGTTAAATAGAATGGTTTTTTGTATTTTAATTTGTGTATTATTGGGATCATAACTTTCTACTCCAGATTTCATTTTTCTTGGACTTTCTAACTATCCTTTTTTCAGTTGTTTTTATCCTTTCATTTAGAGCTTCTATTTGCATGAAATTCCATTTGTCTTTTCCCCCACAAGAAACCTCTCTCATGGGTTTCTTTGTCCTCTTACACCAGATAGGAATGTTTTTCTCTCTAGGCCTTGTCATGGTGCTCATTGGGGGGCTCCTCTTCTCTTCTGTCCTGTGCTGGTTACCCTGCTCTCTGAATCCCACGTCTTCCATTTCTAGTTTCTTCCCATTGCTTAATTAAAGTCACAATTTCAACGGACTCCCTTAAAAAGTGTCTTTAAAAGGTAAATATCACCGTTCCTTGCTGTCAGAAATATCTTTATTCTGTTCTCACATTTGCTCGATATATTGGCTCAGATCGATATATTGGCTGCATTTTCCTGGAATCCTCAGTTGCTTATGAGAAATCTGATTATCAAGCTGATCCTTATTCTTTTACATGTGCTTGTTTTTCCTTTCCAGAAGATTTAATGAACATTCCTTTCTCCTTCATGCACTGTAATCAGAACATTATATATGTTTCTTTTATTTTTTTAAGATTGTATTTATTTGAGAGAGAGAGAGCGTGAGAGAGCAGGAGTGGGGGGGGAGGAGAGGGAGAAGCAGACTCCCTGATGAACAGGGAGCCTGACAGGGGGCTCAATCCAGGGACTCCAGGATCCTGACCTGTGCCAAAGGCAAACACTTAACTGGCTGAGCCACCCAGGTACCCCTATATTTCTTTTAAACTCATCTTGCTTAACAGTTGGTGAGCCCCTTCAATCTGAATATTCTGGGAAACCTCTGGTGACATTGGAGCATAATCTACTCTTCCCATTTTCATCATTCGTTCGTTTTTTGTTTTTTGGGTTTTTTTTAGGTGTCACAGATGGTTCTGTTGGGACCACCTGAATTTGTCTCTTAGTTTTGTTTTGTTTTTATTTTCTATTTTGTTTAAGCCTACATATAATCAATTGAACTAATCTTAAGTGTATATGCACGTACACACTCGCATAACCAACACCCAGACGGAGACAGACCATGCTTCCAGCATCTCAGAAGTCCACATCCAAATAACTCAGGGTATCATCAGTTCGTTTTGCCTGTTCTTGAACTTTATATAAATTGAATTATACAGCATACACTTTTATTGTCTGGTTTCTTTTACTCAGTGTAATGGCTGCAAGGTTCATCTATGTGATTTGGAATATCAACATTGGGTTCTTTTTTTTAACTGCTGTAGAATATTCCAGATTTCACAATTTACTTATAAGACTTCCTGTTGAGGAACATGTGGGTTGTTTCCCGTTTGAGGCTATAATGAAAAATGCACTTGGGGTCATTCTTATACATGTCTTTTGATGGACATATGTACTAATACATTTCAGGCATGTATCTAGAAATGAAATTGCTGGGTCACTATATTTAATTTTATAAGACACTGTCAAACTTTTTCCCCAAGTGGCTGTACCAATGTACGCTCCCACCAGCAATGTGTGAGAATTCCAGTCACTCCACGGCCTCACTAATACACAGCACTGTCAGTCTTTTTAATTTTAGCCATTCTAGTAGATGCAAAATGTAATTTCATTATGGTTTTAAATTGCATTTTTGTAATGAGTAATGATATTGATCACTTTTTTCATATGCTTGCAGTGCTTTGAATAGTCTCTTTTATAAAATGTCTGTTCAAGTGTTCTATCCATTTTAAAATCAAGTCGTGGGGTGCCTGGGTGGCACAGCCGTTAAGCGTCTGCCTTCGGCTCAGGGCGTGATCCCAGCGTTCTGGGATCGAGCCCCACATCAGGCTTGCAGGCTGGGAGCCTGCTTCTTCCTCTCCCACTCCCCCTGCTTGTGGTCTCTCTCTCGCTGGCTGTCTCTCTCTCTCAAATAAATAAATAAAATCTAAAAAATAAAATAAAATCAAGTCGTATGCATTTTCTCTTTGTCATGTAGAGACTTTATATATTCTGGACCGAAGTACTTTCCAGACCTATGTATCATGAATGTCTTCTTGCATTCTGTGACTTGCCTTTTAACTCTCTTATCGTATATTTGTATGAACAGAAGTTTCTGATCTTAATGAAACCCAATTCTCAAAGTTTTCAGTTATGATTAGTGCTTTTTGTGTCCTGTTTGGGAAATCTTTCTCCGTTCTCAAGTTTATGAAGATACTTTCCCGTAACTTCATCTAAAACTTTACTTTTTGCCTTTCATATTTAAGTTTACAATCCATCACAAATTAATTTGTGTGCGTGATGTGAGACAAGGTTCCTTTTTTTTCCCCATAAAAATATACAGTTGCCCCACCACAATTTTTATTGAAAAGGCCACTTATTCCACTGAATTACAATACCACTTTCACTGTAAATCGAGTGACTCTATATATTTGAGTCTTTTTCAGGATTCTATTCTGTTCTAATTGTCTACTAGTCTAGTCTTAGAACAGTAGCACCCAGCCTTAATTACTGTTTTTACTGTGAATCTTAACATCTGATAACTTAGGTGTTTCAATTTTGTCCTTTTTATTCCAAAATTGTTTTGGGAGTCTAGGTCTTCTCTATTTCTCCATACATCATAGGACCTACTTGTCAATTTCCACAAACTATCTTGCTGCTATTTGATTGGGATTGCATTCAATCGACAGTTAAATTTGAGATCATAACAAAATGTGATCCCCAATCCATTACTATGGTACAGTTCTCTATTAAACTCCAATTATTTAAACAAATTTATTTACTCTCAACAATGTTTTATAATCTTAAGTCTTGCAAAATTTGCATTAGATTTATTCCCTAGGTATTTGATAATTTTTTGCTGCTTTTGAAAATGGTATTTTAAATTTTACTTCCCATTTATTTCTCTCTAGGGTATAGAAATACTTTTTAATTCACATATTAATCATGTATCCATTGTTCATGTTAGCTTCATTTGTTATTCCTAATAGTTTCTTTACCATTTCTTTTGGATTTTCTATTTTCCCAATTATTTCATCTGACAGTAGCAATGGTTTTTAATGTTTCTTTATATTTTTCTCATGCTTTTTCTTTGTTTTGCCTCTTTTGCTTATGTACTGGATGATTTCCTTAGCTTTATCTTCTGTAAATTTTAGCTCTTGTTTATAATTTGGGCATTTATATTACTAGTCTTTCCTTGCTCTTTCTGGTCCTCTGATTTTTTTAGCTTATTCTTTTGTGGATGCAATACAATTTCAAATTACTCCAATTATACTATTTTTGTTGTTTTTGTTTCTTTTTTTTCTCTATGATCAGATTTTGTTGTTTTGTTTTTTAAATCTTTCTCTTTTCTACCATTTATTCTCATATATCTAGTGATCCTTACTCGTCCCTTCATATCTAAGAAATAAGAGCTTAGCTAATAAGGACTTCCTCTGATGTTATATCTCTTTTCCCTTCAGTCTCTCTCTTGGATGAGAAGATGCCTGGCTACTTAGCATGACATAGAGCGAAATGTGTAGCTGTTCAGCTTTCCTTTACATGAGTGAAAAGGGAAACACTCTCAAATGATTATCCCTCCTATTGTAAGGACATAAGGAGAAGGACTTAAATCCGTGATGTGAACATCTACACTGGGCATTTTCTTAAAGGGTTTATTTTATTTCTTAAGGAAGAAGCCGTCATGTTTGAATAAGAAATGACAGCCTGGATGCCTATACCAGGGGAGGAAGGTTGAGGGCAACTATTTATAGTTCGATCTACAAACATATGTACTGTCACATCTCTGAATCCCTTGAAGTATATTGGAGCAGGAGCTTTACCATGCTCTATTCCCCTCAAAAAGCATCTATGCGCTCTCCTTTGGTAGGTGTGTTTATTACCTAGTAATCTCTCCTCCCCCATCTGCCTTATTTGCTTTGCTTTTTTTATGTACAAATATATATAATATATATAACTACACATATACGCATACATACAAAATATATATGATATAATATATTATAATATATAATATCATATATATAAAATATATTTAAAGATATAAAATTACGCATGCACAAGAATACATATAATATGCAGGTTTTGTGTGTGTGTGTATAATGTTTTTTATTGGGATCTTGACAAGAAAGAGGAACACAAGTCTGCTATCTTGAACGGGATACTTGAATTTTTTTTTCATACTATATAGTCAACCTACAAGTTTAAACTTCTTTGAATGGGAATAATACTCGTTTTAAAAAAATTATTATGGAATTATATCGTCATTGGAAGACCTTTCTCCATTGATCTCTTATGTCTCTGCACATCTCGCCTGACAGCCTTTCGTTCAGGATTGTCTTTCCAAGGATGTTTGTAGAGTGAACGGCCTTGGGAAACAGAGCTAATATGTCCTTCGGGAGCAGTGGACAGGCTTGTTTGCTGTCCAAAATAATGATAATGCCTATTTCCAGGATAAATGTTGGAACAGTTTACTAACAACTCATGTTTCCTCAGCTCAGTTCCACAGCTGTGATGATCACCTCCCAGTGCACAGCATTCACCTGGACTGGCCAGCCTCTCCCTGTGGGACTTCAAGGGCAAAGGGAATCACACGAACATGAAGTTCTACTATCTGTTGCATCATGAGTGATGGAGTCCTTGGTCTCTGACCCAGAAGTCGTGTGTCTTCCGCCTTAATCCAGGAAATGATGGCAGGCTAACTTGTTAGCTTACAAATAAAGTCAAAGCTCAGAACGACCTATAGGATAGAAGAGAGGTTTAAAAATGGGATTGCCAACTAACCAAGATACCAAGCTTTAGTATAATACGAGTTGAAGCCATTAATTCCACCTTCTAAAATTTGGTTGCTGTCACTCTCTTTGACCATGAAGGTTTATCACATTTATTTTAAATCCCATTGGCAGTCATTTTAGAGGTGTTTCTAAAGAGATTAGAACTAATTGTTCTAATAGTATTCAATCCACTATGATTAGCTCAAATCCTATATAAATGCTATAAAGTTGACATATCAAACACCAGAAAAATAGAAATAAGATATATTTTTTTTTAAAGTTATTATCCTGGGGCACTGAGGCTGAAGCTGCAGGCAGAGAGAGGCTTTTTGGAAACGATGTTTTTCACTCTGCTGTGAAGCTTCGCTGTTTTTGTCCCTTGCAGATATTTAGTCTATATGTTGATCAGATTAGTTTAAAATTTTACTGCATAAGGAAAAAAATTGTTGGAAGCATAAAAACAAGGCAAACCAAAATACCTAAATGTGTTTTTTAAAAAAGGTTATATCACAGTAGAGGGAACTATTTTGGGTGGTATTTTCCTATATGCAAAGATTTTGATTATAACAATATTACAAACTTAATTTTGAGAGTTGATAGTAAGGAAAATAGAATCATAAAAAAATCAATCTGTGATCAAAGATTTCTCTAAACCACTGTCTAGGGGACATATAGTGGCTAGTTCAGGCAAAGGGCACTGTCCTGCGCCATCTTGCCCCTTAACACACAAATGAGAATTTATGTTTCTAATATCGACCTAAATGCTCTCAAAATCCCCAGACATCAAAGAATGATGCAGCTATGTTTACTACATGGGGCATTGCTAAGGGCACTTTATAAAGATTATTCAAAAAGCGTTGAAATAAGAATGATTTTCTGACTAGCCTGCAATTAACCATATCATTAAGTTACGCAATTGTTCCAGTCCCTTAAAATTCTATGTAATTATAATCTTCCCAGTGTTTCATGCTCACCTCCCTAGGTCTCTTTGCTAGTGTGTTCTTCTGTATATTAAACCACCAAAATACAGTGCAGTGATTCAAAGCTGAAGAAGAAAACCCACCTCTTCTCTACACTTTAAGTAACACAGCAAGATCTGATTCTTGGGAACCTGGCAGGAGACATGCCCCAGCATTTTGAGCACACTGAGTTAATGTGGCCCAAGATGGTAAAATTAATTTATGGTTTTAAAAGCACCAGTGATATTCTTGGATATCTCTGTCCCTATCAAAATCCTAATATATGAGCAGCATTTTACAAGACATAACAGAGGCTATAACAGAAGAAAACAAGATCTATCTTTGAGGAGGTTATCACTCGGAAGGAGAGACCAGATATAAACATCGCAAACCATAAAAAAGTATATTAACAAGTTGCGTTAGGACCCTCACACAGGATGAACTGTGTGGGAAGGTAGAACATAAATGTTCAAGGGAATCATAAAATACAGTCAGGGATTTGAACTATCTCCAGCTTTTTATGCAACTATAATAAAGGCCTCAGCTTGAGACTAAAGGAGATTCAGATGTGCCTGGGGACATCTGGCAAAAGGGCAGTGTCAGCCTCTAGAAATTTATTTGCATGAACACTGACAAATCTTTTGGGAGAGAAGTGGTCCTGGGGGAGGAAGGATCCATGCATGATGAAGTGACTCAGTAAAAAAGCCTTAGTCATTGGATGAGGAAAATGATTCTGAACACAGCAAGTCTGAGATTTATCCCCAACTTACCCCCATTTGGGCTTCGTCTGATATTATGGGAAGCAGCAGTGCTAAGTAAATGCTGAAATAGTCATTTTATTTTGTGACATAAGCACTCTTCTTGGGGATCTAGCAAAACTTAACAGAAAAGGATAGTCTCTCCCTACCACTTTTCCATAGGTCATCACACAGAGTTGGCACCCTGAGGACACCGGCGTCGTGCCTGGCAGAGCCAGTGCTGCACCTACCATGCCTCATGAATAGTCTGAGGGTGGCCAGTCGGGAGGAAGTGCAATGCTTTTGGATCAGTAGCAGAGACAGGGTACCCAGGAGTCGAATAAAGGCAGCATCTGAGACAGGCTTTTATACCCAGCTCAGTGTCAGCAGCAGTTAACAGGAAACTCTGAACCATTAGAACCGCGAGTGAAAATGCCAAGCCTGGAAGAGCAGAAACGTGCCTTCATGCCCAGGAAAGCAGCAAAAGCTCAGCTTAAGAACAACTGTTCTTGGGGCGCCTGGGTGGCGCAGTCGGTTAAGCGTCTGCCTTCAGCTCAGGTCATGATCCCAGAGTCCTAGGATCGAGCCCCACATTGGGCTCTCTGCTCAGCAGGGAGTCTGCGTCTCCCTCTGCCTCTGCCTGCTCAAGCGCCCCTTCTCTCTCAAATAAATAAATCTTAAAAAAAAAAAAAAGAAGAAGAAGAACAACTGTTCCCCGTACCATGACATCCAATTTATTTGTGGCCATCTGAGACAGCAGGGCAAAATCTCCAGCAAGGCAAGAATTTCCAGGGCAGTAGGGGACCTATGTCAGTATACGAAGGCATGAGATAATGACACTTAAATCTTTAACGTTAGCAGACCTCATGGCTATCTGCAGGAAGGAGTAGCCTTGAGAAATTTAGGCTGTAGAATTTATTATTTCTCACAGCATAGAGGATTGTCTTTAGCTGTGATGTTCAAGGTTAGGTTTCTAATAAAGCCGAAAAGGCTTATACAGTAAGCATGTATAAGGAAATAGTGTCTAAATGCTAAATGCCAGGATGTTTAGTTATCCTATAGAAGTCTTAGAGAATCACAATCCTAGGATGTGATAATGGTTGAAATCAGGTAGACCAGTCCTCTAATATTCAAATAAGAGAGTGAGACCCGGGAAAAAGTAAGCCAACCACTGGCGGGCTGGAGGTGGAATAGGCAGCAGAACAGGAATCTTCTCTCTTGCAGTCCAGGGCTCTTTGAATGACACCGTAAAGACTCAGGGAAACCAAGTGAGAAATAATAAGCCTGACCTTTTGATTCCTAGAAAGTGTCAGCAAATTACCTATAGCCATTCAGTACAAATAAAAATCAAGCTGGGAATTTGTTTAAGAACTGTCAAAATGTTCTCTCCTTGAATGTGACTGTGTTTATGTATGTTTCTGTCAGTTTGCAAATGTAAATTCCTGAACCGATTTCTGATGTAACTTCTTAAAAATTAAACACAGCATTAGAATTAGCTTCAGAAGAGAACAAGTTTGTACCGTTTTTTTTGTTTGTTTGTTTTCTCTTAGGAACGGATGAAGAAAGCACGGTGGGAAATGGAGAATGAAGGAATGCAAGCAAAAGCAAGAACAAGAGCGAGGAATAGAAACAGAGGAGTCAGTAGGGTGGAAAGAGCCAAGTGAGAAGTCTGGAGCATCCACACAAATGAGATGGGTGGATAAAACTCCACCAAGACATTACTGAACATGAACTTCATCTGTTTTAACTGGTGTGATTTACTTGACAGAGTGACAGACCGAAACGGAAATAATAATCATCTGTCAAACAATCAGTTCGCCTATTTCTTGACTGTCCTGGCCATTGTTTTCTTTTTTTAACCTAACCTGCCTATTTCCTTGACCAGTCAAGTCAAAACAGACACCCAATTTGTACATGTCAACACAGGCTCTCTCTTGAGTTAATGGCTCAGAGTGAGTCACTGCCCTGAGAACCCCGGATCCTAACTCTTCTCTTCTTCTAAATTAGAATGGGATGGCCTCTGTTTATACTTTCATTAAATAGAACCACATGATTACAACCTTTCCACTGGGGGTTTTTAGCAAAGAATTTATTAGCATGAGCCAGTATCCCTGACTGCAGGGCTGCTTTGGTTGTGAGCCATGAGTCGCTGAGATACACTTGATTTGCTGTTTTTCTTCACGAGTTCTGGTTTAGTGGATTGCTTCTAGGGGCTTGTGTTCCAACTATATCTATTACTTCTATGTTATCAGAAATTTTTCTTTAAAGCCTAAAGGTCCTCTTTCATTGGTCATGGGGAAAAATGATGAATGGATTCCTGGGACATGATAGTGACTTACTGATCTGTGATGTTTTATTAGATATGATCATCAAACTGGAATCTTCGTTAAGGGTGTCTTCCTTTTAGGTAAAAGGTCCTCTCTCCTTTGAACGTTTCCATATCCTTTGAAACCTAGCCTCCATGATGGCCTTCTTGATTGTCCCCACCCCACCTGAAAGTCCACATACTCTTGGAAATTAATCTTTCCCTCATCTATGTCCTTATCACCTGACTTCTGCATTCTGCCATATATCATGTTGCATTTACACATGTGATGGTTCCCTGATGATAGGAAACATGCTTTAACATCATCACATTTATGATAGAATAATGGATACTTGCTGAATTAAATTAAAATGCAGACAGCTAATGCTTGAAGAAGAGATAAGGAGAAGAGTAGAATGGGGTCAGTGGTAATGGAAGGGAATGTAGAGAGAGAAAGAGGATGGGACTGGATGCTTTGGCATCTTCATGGAAGAGGGTACAGGGTGGCAAGAAGCACTTGCAGGAAAGACAAAACGCTGCTCAGAAAGTGGATCATCAGGGGCGCCTGGGTAGCGCAATCGTTAAGGGGTCTGCCTTCGGCTCAGGGCGTGATCCCGGCATTCCGGGATCGAGTCCCACATCGGGCTCCTCCGCTGGGAGCCTGCTTCTTCCTCTCCCACTCCCCCTGCTTGTGTTCCCTCTCTCGTTGGCTGTCTCTCTCTGTCACATAAATAAATAAATAATCTTTAAAAAAAAGAGAGAGAGAGTGGATCATCAGGATAAAAACAGAAAAGAAAGTGGTCAGAAGTAAATACAGTTCCACAACTGTAATAAATGGCCATAACTGATGTCCTTGATGGTATCTGCATCCTTGTGGAAAGACAAGGAAGATTAGGGGAGAAGTGAAGGACAATAATTCCATCCCAGGGACACCTCTTTTTTCCCCTTCCTCCTGGCAGTCCCCCTTGTTTCTCAGGCTGTCCAGCCTCAGTGATGCCTTGCTGATTTGTACCCAGTGCCTAAGTAGACCTTCAAGGCTGTTCTTCTTCCCATAGCTCCAGGACCAGGTCATAGAAGGAGCTCCCTGGGTCTTTTCCTCCTTTTATAGATGAAACATAATTGTTCTTAGATTACAAAAATATGCATTTAGCATGTATGCGTGGCCATATTTTTCATCTCTGACTGAGGGAAGATGATAGATAGATAGATAGATAGATAGATAGATAGATAGATAAAGATAAAAAGATAGGTAGATAGATTATATGATAGAGGAGAGAGTCTTCCGATTTTCTCTTTCTCTTCTCTTATGATCAAGTAATCAAATTCATTATGAAAGCTTAAGAAAGACATTAAGTCCTTGATAAAATTGAGAAGAAAGCTGTGCTGTTCGGAAGCAGCAAGTGTTGACGATGAAACAACAGTGCAATCACTAGCGCCCTAGAATGAAAATACAGGGATAATAGAGACCATCCTGAACCAAAAACTCACCTTTGGGAATTTATATGGAATAGAAGGTCCTCTGCCCTCAGGAGCCAGCCCCTCGGTCCCATCTCTGAGTAGCGTCTGTTCCTACTGCCTCATCGCCTCCCCATCTCCCAATCCCTTCTCCCAAATGGAAACCACAAAGAGGAACCTGGAGAGGCAGTTGTCCCTGACCCACCCCTGTGGACAAGATTGAGGAAGGACACAGAAGGCAGCCTGTGGGTCTGTTATCTCAGGAGAGGATGCAACTGTTTTCAAATGGCTCATAGATGTTATCTTATTTGATCTTTGCAATAACCGGCCAGCGAGAGATGAAAAGCAACTTTCATTAATCGCCCTCCTCCCCCTATTCAGTTAAAGAAACTTAGAGCAAAAAGACTTCTGGGAATTGTCCAAGGTCACACAGTCGGTGAGGGTACCCCTGGCCTTTCATCACCAAAGGCTGTGTTAGTTTTACAACTTCCTACTTCTTGGTTTCCCCGTGATGTTTCTATGCTATTAAGATGGAAACTGTTGGGGGGAACATTATGGGTCAAACAGACTTTGGTGAACTGGGCTGACCTGGGGAGCTAACCATCATGCATGTCTTTATTTCATTGGAAAAATTTGTTCTGGGTTCTCAACAACTGATTTACATACAATATTTTAGTACACAGCTCATTTTAAATTGAGGACTGACTGTACTAAGCTTCTAGCTTCTAAGGATAGAAAGATAGTCCTTTTTATTTTTCCTGTTCTGCTTTTGGAAACTACCAACAAGGGTGCCAATTAGCACCAGATGGGACAGGGACTGTGTGATGTGGAGCTCCAACCACTGGGAACTGGAATGAGTCCACTAATGTATTAAGCAATCGAAGAGCCAGAAGTTGGGCAGGATTCGAGTTTGGCACAATGTAAAGTTCTGATCTGTAAAGGCCCAGCTTTATACACAGAATCTGTCCTTTCTCCACTCACTGCCTATGAGGAACAGCAATAGAACCAGGAATTTGAAACTCCAGTGCCCTTAAGGCCATAGACCTTTATGTGCACATTGCCTCTCTCTCTGAATCCTTCATCCACTTTGAACTTGAACTAATCTTTACAGAATAAGTAAGTAAAAGCGAAAATGCCTGTTGTCTTGAATTTGGATTTCTAAATATACAATTCTTACTTAGCTATCTTTACATTTCTGAACATCTCGATTTTTGAAATTATAACTTTACTTATATACAGTCAAGTGTGGAATTGAAGCATTACATAGACAACTTGAACTTAAAGGTAATTTGACTTAAATGACACGTATTTATTAAAAACATAGATAACGAAGCAACGTAGGAATTTCTATCACTATTATCCAGAAAAATGTCTATTCTTTTCCTCACCTCACTAGTTGTGTGCCTTTGATGCAAACAAATAGACTACAGCAGTCCATTTGGCTTGCTGAGTTCTGTTACTTACCACATACTACGTAATCCATCAGCTTTCCCAGGTAGTGATCTTGGTCACCTCGAAGACAGCTGAACACAAGACAAATTGAACACAGTTTTGCCTCAGCTTGATATAAACCTGTATTTCATAGAAGTGATCTAAGTTAGGCCTCATCCATAAAATTAATAGGTTGGATTTGAACAGTTCTTCCTGACATTTTTCTCATTATGACACACAGAGAAAATGGTATTATTCTGGAGAGCCCCCTGAGCTAAAGAGATGAGATAGTTCATGTCCAGAGGAAAACAACTGAGAGCTGGAGGCACTGGAGGTGCCAAGGGCTGAGGGATTCAGTATATCAGCACACCCGGAGCCCATTGGTAGCATACCAATATGTCAACACCTACCACGGGGCATACCAGGGTGGGAGCTCTGAAGTTAAGGATATTTATGGGCCCTTTGGGCATTCCAGGACCACTTTTGAGGCTAAATTCACTGGGACTTCACCACCAGTTTGTGATTTGGACATCACGGTGCAAAGTCTTCTAGATCAAAAACTGATCTCAGGATGTGAGTGTTTTGGTTAACAGCAATGGTAAGACACCCAACGCTGGGCAACCAATTGTCCCAGGTCGATTAGGACTCAGGGGTTTCTCAAGACACATGACTTTGAGTGCAAAAATGAGGACAGTCCTGGGCAAATCAAGAAAGTTGGTCCTCTACCTACTGTGTATTAAAATATTTTAGGAAAACAAAGAAAGGAGGAGACACAGTTTCTGCTTTCACGGGCTCGAGTCTTTGCCGTGGTCTTCCCAGATTTTTGGAGCCAGTGGCAGCAGCACCATGAGTTGGTCATTGACTCCAGGTCTACAGTTTCTAAAGCAGGAGTCCATGACTTTTCTTATGAAATGTTTTCCTTTGTAGAGTTGTTTTTGCCAGTTCAAAGAGGAAATAGTGGGCTGAAATCAAGTGGCATGACTGAATGACTAGTGCTAAGCAAATGATTCGTGCAAAGGCTTCATTGGAAACATTCAGACTCATAACAATAGTAGTTCTGACATGACTTCCTTTTGCCTGAGAAGCTCATAAACATGACCTCTAGGCTATACTTAAGTTCAGCAGCTGCTGGTCCTTTAATTTAATTAGAAGCTACAAGGAAGCTTCTTAAAGAGGCAATGTGTGTACCAAACAGTGTCCAGAGGACACTCTGTTCATAAAATTTAAGACAGTCAGCACTGTTGGAATTACATGTTCCAATATGAGATGGGTGGACTGGTGTGGGAGAAATAAGAGCCACCATCCCCCTCCTCCCCCACCCAGGCTTAAACCAAAATTGTTTTTGAGGTTCAAAAATATTCACATGACAGCTTTCTATGTTTGGCTGGAACAGACTGAACTGCAATGCCAAGAAAATGGTTTCTTCTATCTTTTATGCTAATGCAGATGTCACAGGAATTTAAAAGATTCTACAGCCCTGACTCTCCATGCTTACGCAGAGCTACCATGTCATTTTTAACATTTATTACACTCCTGTTATGTGCACAGAACGTGAAAGAAATGAGAAATGAGCAAGATGAAATTTTTCCCCTCATGCATACGCCATGTTTTGAGGGAAAATCACCTAAGCAAGTAACTGCCAGACAAAGCAAAATAAAATCAATACAACAGAAATGTGAAAAGAACAAGTGGCATTTGAGCTGTAGTGTTTGGTAGAGTAGGGTTCACTGTGTCAGTAAGAGGGGTGAAATTTGAAGTTCTAAAAATAGACCACGGGAAGTATTTTCTCTTACAATAGCCCACCAAGACAAGTATGCCCTAAATTCCCTGCCAGCCATATCACATAGGAGCTCCCTTGTCTGAATGGACATTGACCTTGAAATCAGATGGACTTGAACTTGAATTCCATCTCTGCCATATATTAGCTATATGACTCTGGGTCAATTGTTTCACTTCTCTAAATCCACACTTGCACTATAAAAAGGAATTAATACAGGGCACCTGGGCAGCTCAGTCAGTTAAGCATCTGACTCTTGACTTTAACTCAGGTCATGACCTCAGAGTCGTGGGATCGAGCCCTGCATCAGGCTCCACACACAGTGTGGAGTCTGCCTGAGATTCTCTCTCTCTCTGTGTCCCTCCTCCCACTCTCTCTCTCTAAAATAAATAAATTAAATCTTTAAAAAATAAAGGAATTAATAATAAAACATTTTTATTCGTGTAGAAAAGGCAAAATGAGATAATATATGTAAATAATATATGTAAAATTGCCTTATACAGATTTTATACAAATTATGCGTGTGTGTGTGGTATGTATGAGAGACAGAGAGATTGAATTCTCAGGGTCATTACCTATCTTTTTCTGTTTTTGTTTTTTTTTTATGAAACTCATTGTGTATACTCCAAACTTGCAAGTTACCGTAGTGGGATGGCTTTTACTGGGTGATGTGTAAAATCTCTCATTTATTTTATTATTAGGGAAACCACCAAATACATTTAAAATATAGAACTAGTCAACTTAGACCCATTGTTTAGTATCAGTGTCTTGTTATAGGGGAGATGTGAAATTACAGATGGGTAGAGGAGATGCTGGGAAAAGGGAGAGAAGAGCCCCAAACTCTAAAAAGGTAAAACATGAATCTTACTCCAGGTGGCTCAGTCTTTAGAATTAAACAGAACAGATTGCATTTTTCATGCCCAATATTTTAATACAAACCAGGACCTATTCCTCTTCTATGTATCTTTTCTAGTATCTTTGAATCCTTATACTTGGTCTAATGTCAGCAGAATGTTTGCTGGGAATACCAGGCACAGCTTTATATGACACCACTTTGTTCTGGTGGAGAAATCGTTGAAGGAAATTGCAGTAGGGTTTTTGCAACATGTGCAACACTTTGGCACATGGCAGTGATATGACTGCAATATTTTCCCCCTCCTGAATGTATTCCAGATTCTCACTTGAAAATCTAACATGGGGAGAACCACACAATGGCTCCAGGATGGCAGGCGTGATAGGATACCTGTGAAAGTCAACTCGACTCCTCCACCTTTAGCCAATACTTCCCACCGCTTAATTTCTTTTACTATTAGTAATATTTTTTTCCAAATACCTATTTCAGCTTTTTCTTCCTCAACAAATATCCTTCTTTAGCAAGGACAGAAAACCACACTCATATTAAAACTGCAAAGACAATATTATATTTTCCTTTTTAGTCTCAAATATGGAGGAGAGCCACAGAAGAAGTACAACCGGGTCAAGGAAGAAAGAGATGCAGAAGTGAGAAAGGGGAGGAGTAGGGCAAACATCATCTCCATTCCCTTTCTTTTTGCGCCCACACTTTATTTTCTTCACATGTCTGGTCAATTGCAAGTCCATCGTGGGAAGCTGCCATGCCTTCCACCTGGTTCCTATTGCACTGAAAGGAGCCCAGTGCCTGAAACACATTTCAGTGTTTGGATTGGAAACTTCAGGTGTTGAGATACCCCATGGGATGTTACTGGTAGATCAGTAACAAATCTATCAAGTACTTTTTTTTTTTTAAGTATCCACATAAGTTTCCTTGTGCTGAATGAGTCAAATACTTACAACACTGGTTCTGTCATACTTGGCAGAGTAATGCTACATTTATTGATTTTTTTTTTTTTTATGGTTGAAAAGAATTCTACGATCTTCAGCAAATTTGCTTCATTCTATTACTGGCTGTAGCTCTTTGCAATTTTTCTCTAAATTATCACAATATTCATTGTCATCAGTTTAAATGGCGGTTGTAGTAGGTCTATTATTTTTATGACATGCTAAAATTGCTTTTAAAAAACCTTTAAGAAACGAATGAGTGCACAAATATGTGGAGGAAGTAACCTACATCTATTCATTCATCTGTGTATCCACTTACACAACAATATATATTGAGCTCCTGCTAGGTACACTGTAATGGGCTCTGGGAATACAGTAGTGAAAAAGAGAAAAGAGAAAACAAAAAAAAGACAATCCTTCCTATCATGAATTCAATAATCTGCTGTGAAGAGATAGACAATAGACGTAATAAATAATTGGATTATACAGCATTTTGAAGGGATAGTACTATAGAGAGACATGACTTCGAGTAAAAGAGATGGAAGGAGCTGAATGGCAAGAGTGTAATTTTAGCTAGAATGATCAGGGGTAGCTGAGAAGGTGATACTGGGCAAAGAATCACAGGCGGTAAAGGAGTTAAGCCAACTGCATACAGGAAGGAATCCTACCACAAAGACCCAAGGTCGGAGCGTGCAGTGTGCTAGTTACAAGATGGGATGGTTAATTTTGTGTGTCAACTCGATTAGGCGAAGGGGGCCAAGATTATTTCTGGTTGTGTATGGGTGTTTCTGGAAGATATTAGCCTTTGAATCAGTAGCCTGATTAAAGAAGATCATCTCCACCAACGCAGGTGGGCATCAACCAATTCACTGGATCCTAAATATCCTAAATAAAAGAGAGCACAGGCAAATTTGCTCTCTGCTGCAGCCCTGGGACACTGTCACTCCTGGTTCTCAGGCCTTTGGACTTGAACTAGGACTTACGCTATTGGCTCCCCTGGTTCACGGGCCAACGTGGACTGAATTACACCACTAACCTTCCTGGGTCGCCGACTTGCAGATGGCAAATCTTGGGATTTCTCAGCCTCCCTAACCATGTGAGCCAATTTCTATTTTCCACAATAAATATCTAATAAATCTCTTTCTCCCTTTCTCATATGTATATGTATAGGAGAAATATATATGTATGAAATATATGTATATATTCTGAAGAATCTTGACCAATATTTCATGCTGTGTAGAAAGTCAGACACACAATTTCACCACAGCATTTGAAAATCAGACTAATAAAACATGTTCTAATAAAATATTACTCTATTTCCTTCCTTCATGTTAGGCTCAGAAAAATTTTATGCTAAGTGAGATCAACGTTCCCTCTGTTTAGGTTTATTAATTGGTGTGCAAAAAACACTATCACAGCATAACACAGAGCAAGTGTTATCACTATACAAAATCAGATCATTAGTTTTTGTTTTCCATTATAATGTAATGAATATATACACACAAACACTGAGATGCTTGCTGCGGGAAACAAGTAAATGTTGGAATATATTCTATAAACATTGTATAAGTTATGATATAAAGTTACATTTTATAGGCAATTTTATTAGTCTTATAGCCATCAGCCAAAAGTCTCAGGTGCTTAAGTTAGTGGAAAAATAAGCTACTGTCTGTAGAGTTTTCAATAAAACAGTCAAAAAAGAGGTTGATATTAAAGAAAAATTGAAATAAAAACTAATATTATTTTAGAGACTCAATGATTTTTCATTTTTACAGTATATCATGCATAATAGATCACTTTTTAAGTTTATTTCTCTCGAAGGATTTAGATTTTTCCAAAATATCAATTTGGTCTTCAAAGTTGAGTTTAAATTAAGTTTTAAAAAAATATTTCTAACTCTTATAATTGCTAATTATTTTTTAATCATGTCTTTATTTGACATTCTGCTTACCTGCATGAAAAACCTCAAAAAAGATATTAACAGTGGTAGAAAGTGATTTTTGAATTGCCAGCAGAAAGAAAACGTACATTTTCAAAAGGGACTGTAAGTAGAACTGATATAGTCCTCCTTTTTTTTCCAAAACAAAGAAGAATTAATTGCAAATAATTAAATTGGGTTTCTAGGCTGAATGATAATTTTTGAGAGCTGACATCTGATCACTGAGCTCACCTATCCAAATAAACGTAGTATTAGTTAGTCTGTTTTTCTTTCATTATATTTGAAGCTAGGAAAATCTAGATGGAATAACCAGTCTCTCACTGACACCCCTGCTTTTTTCCAGTGCAAATGAGCTAATATTCTCTACTCTTTTGTTGTTGTTGTTTAAACCAAAGTCTAAGTTTTATGTTTTTAAAATTTACACACACATACCCATATACACCTAGCCCAAGAGAAGATAAAGTTAAACTTAAGTGACTTCCTTAGCTTCGAGTCAATTCACAGTAACCCCTTCTTTTCCCACATCAACATCATACCAAGCTTAGGGCCTCCACGATGACCTATGGAATCTTCTCTTGCCACCCCTCCACAGACCTCATCCCTGTGAGTACCAGGTTCTTCGAGTTCCTTTCAGTAGCTGCTTCATTTGTTGAAGGCAACCCACGCAAACCTGATATGCGTATGTTCCTTCTAACATGATAGTCCTCACTAGGGTTTCTGTGAGACAATTACTGCAGTGTTCTAAGAGAATGAAGTGAGGCAGGAAGAGCTTCTTAGAGAAGGAGGTCCAAAAAGCCAAGCGAACACCAACAGCAAACCCTCTCACTGACTTGGATCGACTATACTGTATGCTGAAGGACCTCCTGGATTCAGTCCCAAAGAGAATTGGAGAAAAGGTTGGCAGGCACTTCTTCGAGTTACCTAGTTAATATAAACTTATAATGTTAGACCAAAAGCCTCAATCCCCAGCCCTAGTCACAGAAGTAACTACCGTTCAGTACATAGGTATTCTATGCCTATACAAAAAAGGACGTGTGTGTGTAGAGTGTGTGTGTATTTGTGTGTGTGTGTGTATATATATAATCCCACCCCCCCCACCACCACCAGTGTCATTCTAAGCAATCAGACTTTGAAAACATTTTTATGGGTTATTGGATCCTTTGCATTGCGTTGGAGAGATTGGCAGAGAGAGAAAAGGATGCTAGGACAAGACTAAGTTCAGAAGTGGGATTTTCTCCCATGTAAATGGGAGGGAGAAACAGAATATAGGACTTCTTAAGGAATAAGAAAGCAAAGGCATATATCAGGGAAGAGGAGCAAAGCTAACAACAGTGGCTTATTATGGAATCCTGGCCCTCACTGATCTCTGTGCTGCTGAAAGATGCATGCCCATCATCAAAGACAGTAGTCCCAGAGTTCTAGGAGCAGAATAACAGCGAAGCAAGTGATGGTCCGCAGAGACATGGGATGGCCGCGAAGAGCAGAGTACGGAGAGTCAGCTGCCAGATGGATGAACTTGGAAAAGGACTAAGACAGTCTCCCAACTTCCCAGATAAGCTAAAAGAAAGCCTCCTTTGGGGATAAGTTGGTACTTGGGAAACAGAAAGCATACCTAATTATTTAGTTTACAAATTAGGGCCTATTTCACATTATATTGTCAACGACGGGGAGAAGAAATCTTTTCTCCTCTCTACATTCTTTTTTTTTTAAGGTTTATTTATTTATTTGAGAGAGAGAACATGAGGGGGAAGGACAGAGGGGGAGAGAGAGAGAGAGAGAAATCTCAAGCAGGCTCCCTACCCAGCATGGAGCCCAATGTGGGGCTCGATCGCACAACCCTGAGCCGAAATCAAGAGTCGTTTGCTTAACCAACCAAGCCACCCTCTCCTCTCTACGTTCTTAACTTGGCCTCTAAATGGGGTGTGCTCCAGGCAGCTCACATTGGTACATGACGGCCAATCATCAAATTTTCAGAAATTTTGTAAGCCCGTTGTTAAGCATGGTCATTATTGAAAATTAAAGTATGTAAACCTGCAAATAAACAACTTACATGAAAAGCAAAAATAATGCATCTTCAAAACCCAGCACTTTCTAATTATTTTCCTACATTTTGTATTATTTGTGCTCCTGAGGTTATCTCCGTCTCTTGCATCGGCGGGATGGAAGTGTTACGCTCCGCTGCGCAGCTCTTCCCAGCTTTGTCTATAGTTACATCATGCTGGTCACTTGCGATGAGCCAGAGTGGGAGTGTATACACCACAAAAGTTGGCCGATGCTACAAATCAAGGTTCAACTTGTTTTGTTGGTTGTCTAGACCACTGGTTGTCAACCAGAGTCAAGTTTGCCCCTCACATGCCCACCATTTAGCAAAGTCTGGGGAAATTTTTGGCTCCTACAACTGGGAAGCGTGGGTACTGCTGGTATCTAGAGGGAAGAGACGGGGTGATGTTAAACATCCTATTGTTTACAGGACAGCTTCTCGCCACAAAGAATTATCCAGCCCAAAATGATAACAGTGACAAGGTTAAGAAACCCGGGTCTAGTCCTAACAACGCGATGTAGAAAATGGTAACAGTGCAGGTTAAATTTGAAGTGTTCTATCCGTACATATTACATCGGTCTGAGCCCCCCCCCCCCACCAACTCCTGTCATCGCAGCAACTTCAGCCAGCTTCTGTCTTCCGAATTCCCCATGCAAAAGGCAGACATCAGTCCCTCTGCTCTCAAAAGTCCCCAAACTCTAAAGAACCTACAGCCAGTACTCTTGAGTGATGGCCCACTGTGCTCCACTCCTATGCCACGGCACTATCCGGTCCATGATGCCATGTGTTGTTCTCAGGGCCCCATCTGACTTTGTTTAGTAGAGAGAACTGCACGTACACTCTCTTCTCCATGAACTGCCTCCTGGAGAGTCCCCCAATAAATCTCTAATTCTATTCTACAGATTCAAATTAGCTAATGGGCTATGGATTTCAGGGCTAGATCTACTATTTCATGATAGATGAGATAAAAGGTTATGTTTAGAAGGTGCCTTACTCTCAGCTTTTGGGGTTTCAACTAAAACTAAATAATAGGAAAATGCCCACACCACATCCTATCACACGTACTTGAAGAGTCCCATTGCAGGAGACGGACAAAAGGAGGCCCTGTCTCTACAAAAATATGTAACAAAATTGAGCCAAGTTTACCGACATTACTGTAAAACTATATGGTGGACCCCAACCAGGGTTTCGAAGTTTGTACAACTGACCTTGGGAGTGGCCAAGGTGGCTCAAACAAATCAAGGACCCAAAGGGATTCTCTGGTCTGGTGTTTGGACAGAAGGACGCTGTGCAGACAGGAAAGTCAGAGGTGCTAGAGGTCGATCATCTCTGGACAATGCAGGCAAACGGATTCAGTGGTTACACCAGTAAATTATCCTACCGAGCAAGTAATTCACGCTGTGGCAGAAGCTGAGCGTGGATGACACATCCCAAGGGGTTCTCTCTCCGTGGCTTCTTCCGCAGACTGCTACAGAGCCACAGTCAGAGTGTTACGTCCTATTTCAGCCTACACAGAGGCGTGCAACCGTAGCCAATGTTAGTTTCCTATAAGGAAGCAAAATAAATGGTTATTTGCACCAACTTCTTAAAATTCAACAAAACCAAATAACCAAAAGAGTAGAGAATAAAATAAGTGGATTTAAAAAATCCACATTCAAAAAATAAAGAAATTCTGAGTCAACAATCTGAGAAAATGAAAACCAGAACTAAACAAGTAAAGATGTTCTTCTTCCTTCTTTCCAAAATGTAAGTAGTTTGTTATTTTCTTTCATAAAGCACTCCATGAAGTAGCCTTTGGTAGCTGCCAACTTTAGAGAGAGATTTATTAGAGGCAGAAAAGTTCTAGTCCCTGTCTTGCCAAAGTAGCAAGCGTAAGGAATTTACTTTCCATAACAATTTTCTTACATATATTTTTAAATGCTTCAGTAATAACATACACTCTAGAAATATTTAATGACAATGGGTATAAGACCCTAAAACCAGAAATAATAAGTGCTGGCAAGGACGTGAAGGAAAGGGAACTTGTGTGCACTGTTGGTGAGAATGTAAATTGTTGTAGCCACTGCACAAAGCAGTATGGAGTTTCCAGAAAAAATTGAAAATAGAACTACCATATGATCCAACAATTCCACTTTGGGTATGTACCTGAAGGAAATGGAAACACTAAGTTGAAAAGGTGTCTGCACCCCCATTTTATTGAAGCATTATTTACAATAGCCAAGAACTGAACACAAGCTATGTCTCCATAATGGATAGAGAACATGTGGTAGAGATATACAATAGAATACTATTCAGCCAGTAACAGGAAGGAAATCCTGCCATTTGTGACAACATAGATGGAACTTGAGGGCATTTGGTTAAGTGAAATTAGTCAAAGGAAGACAAATAGTATACGATCTCACTTATATGCGGAATCTAAACAAAGAAATAAGAATGAACTCATAGATACGGAGAACAGATTGATGGTTGTCAGAGGCAGAGGGATGGTGAGGAGGAGGTAAGATGAGTAAAAGTAGTAAAAGGTACAAACTTCTAGGTATAAAATAAGTGAGTCCTGGGGATGGAATGAACATCACTAGAGTTAACAATGCTACGACGTACATCTGAGAGTTGCTAAGAGAGTAGATATTAAAAGTTTTCATCGCAAGAAAAAAAATGCAACTGTGTATTGATGGATGTTAACCAGACTTACTGTGGCGCTCATTTCACAATATATACCAATATCTAATCATTAGGTTTATGCCTGAAGCTAATATAATGTTATATGTCAACTAGATCTCATTTTTTTTAAAGACCCTAACTATAAGTTTGGGAATTTAAAAGTTCTCATATATTGAAAACTAAAATATTATCCAAAATTGTCAGAGACATAGCGTGACTGTCGAACCACAAGTCATTGTAACTTAAAAACTACTTTCTTCCTTGTTACTACGGCCAATAGAGACTCAAGCACAGGCATCCAAATCTCGTCCGCCATGGTGATTGCCAGACTCCCGCCTCCTTCCACACAGGCGCTTTCCCTGGTTTCACCTGAAGGTGTGAGGAGACTAAACCAATGAGCGGAAGAAAGAACAAAAAGGTGTATTTAAAATTCATATGAGGGGCGCCTGGGTGGCACAGCGGTTAAGCGTCTGCCTTCGGCTCAGGGCGTGATCCCGGCGTTATGGGATCGAGCCCCACATCAGGCTCCTCCGCTAGGAGCCTGCTTCTTCTTCTCCCACTCCCCCTGCTTGTGTTCCCTCTCTGGCTGGCTGTCTCTATCTCTGTCGAATAAATAAATAAAATCTTAAAAAATAAAATAAAATAAAATTCATATGAGAAATACATTTTCTACAGCTACTAAAAAGTGGAATGAGCGCCTCATACTCCACACTCCCAGAAAGGCATGAAGTCCCGAGACCCACCACAGTGCAGAGGAGCTCCTCGCTGAAGGAAACCAGATGCAAAGGCCACAGATTGTAGGATTCTATCTCTATGAAGTATCTAGAATATATAAACCCACAGAATGCAGGCTGGGTGCTGCCAAGCGCTGGGCAGAGGCGGGATGGGGAGAAACGGCCTCATGGGGAAAGGGCTTCATTTTGGAGCGATGGAAATGTTTTAGAAGCACTGTGAATGTACTAAATGCCACGGGATTGTTCACTTCAAAATAGTTCACTTGGAAATAAGGGACAAACCAAAAAGTTAAAAAGGTGGGCGGAATAACCTGAGACGTTTTTTGAGTTCTCCATCCCCCAATTCGTTCCCTGCAGCAGAGGCCGGAAGTTCACTCATAAGAGACAGAGTGGCAAGGACAAAGTCTAGGTGGGGACTAGCTAAACCCCAGGTTCTGTCTAGCTCCAGACTCTGATATTCCGTGGCAATTTGACATGCTTTCCAAAGCTCTTAGAAAAAAGACAAAACTCTTTGCTGTGACCCACAAATTCTTCCTGCTCACGGTCCCAGGCTCACCTCCCCGAAGGCCCCCTCATTCTAACTGCACTGCTTTCTTGCAGCCCCTCATACTCGCCATGATCTGCCCTTCTCCCAACTTTTGCACATGCATTTCCACTCCTAATATGCCCTTCCCTCTTTTTTTTTAATTGTGATATAACTGACATACAACCTTATATTAGTTTCAGTTGTACAACGTAATGATTTGACATGTTTATATTGCAAGCCCTCCTCTCTTTATCTGGTTCATTCCCATTCACCCTCCAAGGTCATGACTTCAGAGGAAACTTCTCGCACAGGCTGCAACAAGACAAAGAGGATCAAGGATAGTGGAACTAGGAGGAAAGGGGAAGAAAACAGGAAGCTCGTGCAGAGGCAGAAGGGACAAGAGCAGAGGGTGTCAAGGGTTAAGATTCATCGACGGAATTAGAGGGGGGTTTGCCAAATGCAAAATTTCTCCTTTATGTAACTCTCCACAATTTCCATGATTTACAGAATTTACCTAATACACACTACATATTAAAGTTTACCATTTTCAACACTGTAATGTCATTTTCATGTCTGCATGCTGCTTAGAAACAAATTTTATTCATCTTCCTTTGCTGTATCTTACCTATTCCAATGTCTGATACATGTCAGCATTCTCTCTCAATAAGTATGGAATGAATGAATGAATGAATGAATGAATGAATATTTGCTGGATCTCTTAGGTTTTCAAGTACACTAGCAATCCCCAAGCTTGTAAGATACCTAAAGGGCTATGTATTACATTTCTTTGAATCTTTCCTTGTGCTTTGCAAAGTATTAAGCACACAACAGAGCTCACAACATTTTTTGAGGAAGAAATGAATGATGAGTGAGTGAGTGATTTCGGGATAACTCTCCCAAAGAATTTGTTTTATTCAAGTTGCCAGCAATTTCTAGGAGCGTAATGAATGCCCCCCAATGCAAATCTACAGAAAATCTATTTAGAAAGGCAAGCCCCAGGCTGGAAGCCTCCTGGAGAAGGATGGTTATTGCTTGGTCCCCGCTGTCACCTCACCACAGCTGCGCCCTCGTGTGTGGTGTAGCTCTGGAACCTCGAAGGGACTGCCCGCTGTGGATCCTGGAAACACTAAGAGCTCCCGCCCATGACAGTGAATGACTTTTCCATAGTTCGTGGTTGCGGTTTCATAATGGCAGTGGTTGGGGTTTGTGACAGCATTGCCTTTCATTTCCGCCGTCGTCCCCAGTGAGAAGCAGCAGCTAGGTGACCAGGCGGCTTCCCAGTAAACCTCAGCAGGAAGCAGCATGGCCTAATACAAAGAGCCTGGGATGGAGTTAGGAATCCTGGATTCTCAGTCTGAGATGTGCCCATCACAGCTCTACTGGGACCTGGGGAAACAGAAGGCAGGTGGAGGTTGGCTGAGCACCTATTCTGTTCTGGACACTTTACATGCCATTTACTTGATCAGTGCGACAGTTTTACTTTGAGTTAACATGGCCTCGTTTTTGCAGACTGAGCAACAGAGTCTCGGAGAGGCCAAACAGCTTGCCCCCGGGGCCAGATAGGTAGGATGTAGTCTATTCAGAATTTGTACCTGGGGATTTTCTGGTAAACTTGTTTTTTTTCTCCTGGACCTCAACTTGATCTATAAAATAAAGAGATTAAGATGCAAATGATTTAACATCTGCATATTTTTCAGAGACGACTTCAACTCTTCTCTAATTTGTACCCATTCCCACAGGAAGTAACATCGTGGCGGGAGGGTGAAGAGAAACTGACCAAAAAAAAAAAAAAAAAAAAAAACAGACAAAACTAGAGGCATGCTAGAGTGAGTTCGTGTCTTTGAATATTGGTGGTGGACCAGGCAGGCAATCTTCATACACATGCCTTGCCTACAGCAAGAAGACATTTCTAATAAGGTTAAATATAACATTACAGGGATCCAACGGTCATGTTCATTTTCTAAAATGTTACACTGCCCTATCGTTTCATTTGCTCCAAATTTGTTTCAGTGCAGTGATCAGTGCGCGGCAATCTCCTTTCATGCCTGGATTGAAACTTTAAGGGAACAAGTTTGAGGGCTAATGAATGGACACATTTCAACGCACGCCATTAACACCAAGAAAAGGAACCTTCTGCTTTGTGCTTATTCGCTCCTATGTAAGTCAGTCTAAATAGGGGGAGATTAATGTCTTTCTCAGATGAAGGAGCTAGACAGCCTGGTAAGCTCGTTTCACTGGCACATAATAAAAACACTCTGTAGGTAAAAGAGGTGTCCCCTCCCCCTTCAGCTCTTCCCCCAAACAGAGGGAGAATAAGATCTCCTGCTTCATCATATTTCGTCTAGGGATCGAAAGCCACTGTCGGCCTTCAAAGATGCCAAGCTGGCACTCACAGAAGCAATAGTGGATCACTTAAGGAATACACGCAATAAAAAGAAGGCAAAAAAAGGACTTTGGAAAGCCATCAAAGACGTGAGAGAGGGCATTCTGTGGCCAGGCAGAAAATGATAAAGGATACCGGGTTTTATGTGCTTGAGAGAATTAAACCACGTCGTTATTACATAGCCATGAGAAACCCTGACTCAAGGGCCATGCTGCCTGTAAGTGCAATTTCTAAGAAGGAGACTGGATTCACAGGGAAGACTATGATTTGTTTGGGATTTTGCCCCCAAAGTGTAAGAATAGCTTAGGCATTAGGTATTCCTAATTTGTTGTAACTTGTGAGCAACTGGCTAAGTTGGCGACCGTAAAGAGGCTGGGACGGCATCGGAGTCTAATAAAAGCCCTAATAAAAGTTTTAAACTAGTTCACACATCTGCAGTCTAACAGGGGGGTATTACCTAATCTGTGCCATTGCACAGCGGCCCCACCCACCCCGCTGGATGCTTGCTGAAGAATGAGGGTGGGGAGGGTATTGGGGCAACACTCCCCCCAGGCAGAATTTACTGCATCTTCGAGAACCACAGCCAGCTTCAGAAGAACCTTGAGGGGATTTATTTCAAGAAATATAGCTAATTCTCATGGGTTCCCATAATTTGCACTTGCAAAACTTCTTTGAACGAGGCTGAAGCTTGCCTCTTCCGTGCAGAGATATCGTCACCAGGAGACACAGACTGATGGCTGGCATTTTAATGCCCCCATGCAAAAATAACCAACAAGTCCCCAGGGTCCCAGCAGAGGTTCAGAGAGTTCTCCCCTCCAAGTGTGAGGACTGCGTGATTGCACTCCAGAGTGGAGGCTGGAGCAGGGAGCCAGGGCAGGAGATGGGAAGCCCAGGATTTCTTTCCACACTTTGAAAATTAATCTAGAACCTTGGGAAAATACAAAAGGCAGAATTTGTAATTAAAATTTTAAAGCTTTGTAGCATGTTGATATTAAATGCAAAAAAAAAAAAAAAAAAAAAATTCTGTGCCATTCCAGAATAAGTATTATATTTTTCTAAGAGAAAGTGTGTGCACCATGAGCTGACATTATGATATGTTTCATTAGCTGATTCTAAAGGTTATTCTTGCTCCGCGCATAAACCTGTCCCTCATAGGGCCACATCGCTGGCTGGATCTCAAGAGGGTGAGCCTGGCCCTTAACTGCTAACAGTAGCAGCCTTCAAGACCTATACCCACCAGGAGCACACAGATCAAATGGGCTCTCAGAGTCTAGTCACACATTTATATTAAAAGGGAGAAAAGCCAACCTTTTGGGATTTTTCCAGAGCTTCAAATACTCTCCCTTCTCTCAGCTCATCAAGCTTAAAATGGTTTCCTTTGTTAGCTTTCAGCCACCCTTGCCTTCCAGACTAAGGGGATTTGAAACCCCTCTCCCCACGTTAGGGAAGATACAAAGGACTTTTTAGTTCACCGTATTTTCCTGAAAGAAAATCTCTCTGTCTCATAAAAGCAGCCCCAAACCACACAAAACTGTGGGGGGCAGTGGGAAGGAGAGATACAGGCCCAATGCCATTCGATCAACTCGCTCACAAGGCTGAGAACTGCCAGGTGTCCTAGTCAAGGCATTAGCATCAGGTGAATCGTGGTGCCAAACAATTAGCAGAATAATCTACCTTATTCTAATAAGGAGACCCATTCCAACACATTTATTGCCCTAAAAGTGAATGCGTTGATCAGGCCTTTATATTTGTGCGTGCACGCTCAAAGAGACAAAAACTAGCTTTCGCTTTGATGGAAAATATCATTCTCTCCACATCAAGCCTGGTCAGAAAAAAAAGAAAGAAACAAGGAAGGAAGGAAGGGAAAGAAGGAAGGGAGGAAGGGAAGAGGAGAGGAGAGAGAAAAGAAAGGTAAAGAAGCACTTTAAGTCGGCTAAGGAGCCACTACCAAAAATAGGTTAATTCCACTTTAAAAGCTCTGTCCCATCGTTGTCTTCCCCCCACACACCCCGTTCTCTAGTTTACAAAAAACGAGAATGGCCTGGATTGGAGCTATTAAGTTAGTCCCTGACTATTTCATAAAATCACAGAACATTTCTTCTGTAACGTTTTCATCTGTTTTGCTTGTGCAATAGGTAGCCGAGTCCCATTTGGTTCTAATTTGTCTAAAGGATGTCTGAGGTACAGAGGAAATTGAGACTTAGAAGGTTCTTTCAGACAGGTAGTGGGAGAGTTCAGATTCTAATCCAAGTCTATCTTGGTCCGGAACCAACACACTCTGAAGTCCTTCACCATGCTTCGGCCTGACCAGCGACACACAGCAGTCCCAGAAGATCCCACTCAAGGTCTCAAAAGGCAAGGACACTGTTCAAAAACAAGAGAACCCCCTCATCTTCCCTAAGGGCAACTTGGAACAACAGCTCACCCCCATCCCCCTGAATATTTTCTGGCTAAGAGACACAGTGGCACAGGGCGGAGTGGAGGCAGTGGGAAGGCTCTTCAAAGGAAGAGGTATACAGGTGGGATCGGGGCCAGGGGAGGGGCTGGAACAGGGGAACTAAGCCAGGTAGGAAGTGGAGCCCAGTGGAAGCTCCCCCAGCTTTGTGTGCCGACTGGCCCCAGACACCAATGAGAGGAATTAATATGTATTCAAAAACATGGTCTTTCCATAATAGAAGATATTTTGTTGCCAAGTTACCAAGAATGTCTGGTCATGTCAGAGCTGGGGTTGGGTGGGGATTTTAGCCAAATAAAACTTTTCTTGTGGCTTGCTACTATTATTTTTTGGTGGCAATCATGACTCAGAAAGCAATCTTTAAAAATATATTTTATCACCTAGATATTTTCAGGTAAGTGTCCTTGAGTCGTGATGCCTCTCTTGTCCTGAGTTGGACCCATATTATTTTCAGCTTTCGGTAGCCACCATACTTGCCATTTAGAGGAGACACCAGCCACATACCATTCTCTATCCCAGGATAGAACTTTGACCCCATCATTCTGGCAGAGGGGTTCTCAACAGTGGCTGAAAATGGGCACTCCAAGGAGAGTATAATCCTCACGAGTACCATAGTGAAGACTAAAACGCGTCTAGTGTCCTCGGTAGAGAAATATACAAACAAAATACCATTTATTCACACATTTCAATAGGATTAATCTCCATATTTACCTCTAACCTGTAACAAAACTATCAACAATTTGCAAACGATGTGAGTTTTCGCTGGAAAAGCAGCAATAACATAGTATAGATGAAGAAAGGATGACTCTGAGTCAACGGCAAAGATGGTTAAATGCAATTTCATTCCCCCTCTGAACTCCATACCTCTGAAAGATCAGTCAGAAGCTATAATACACATTTATCCACAAGTATGATAATGTTGGAATAAAGGACACGAGTTAGGCAAATCATTCTTCCACTTTGGGACTCACTTATTTGTTTATTTATTTTTGCTTGCTTCCTATTCACATCTATTTAATTAGATGTGAGAGTATCCTGCCTGGATATTTTCTACATAATGTGCTTTTATCGTGCCTTTGTACAAATAAGGAAAAGGTAACCTCTCCGGACCGTTCCTTAGGAAGAGGAAGATGCATTTTGAAGGAAGAGAAGGTGCCTACCCCTCCCTCCAGGAAGGATTGAGCCCAGAGTGGATTTCAGCGCCGACCTACTCCCCTGTTGGGCATTTGTGGGCAGTGTATGAAATGCGTAGCCTAAGCCTGTGGCCCTGAGGAATCGCCCACAGTCAGTTCACAATTATTCTTTTTCCATAGCGTCATTCAATGGAAGGTCTCTAAGGAACATTTCTAAAATCTGCCATAGTGTTTTCGTTGAGACAAGGTTTGGGAAGTTTCTAGCAGTTAGTGAAAAGGGGCCAGTTATGTTAGATGTCTTGTCAAGTCCAAGGAAGTTCCAAACTCAGATAACTGTTCTACGTTCTGCAGATTTTTCAAAAAAGTGTTAACTGGTACAATTACTTGAACCTTGACCCTAATTCCTTTATACATACAAATTACGGAATTTATTTAACAGTTTCTACTAAATTTTGCAAAAATGAAACTACTGTGTAAATCAAGAGAAAACTGTACTTTGTTGCTTTGCAAAGATTTTTTCAACATTTTGGAAAATAGTATCACTAAAAGAAACTCAAGTCATAGAATTTGCATTTCTAACACAAAACACGTGTATAAAGTCTATATTCGTAATTGTTCCATTCATGATATCTGAATATATGTATGAGTATATTTCTTCATATCTTACTTCAAAATATCATGAATAAAGGAAAATGAACACGGTATCCAGTTGACTATTTGAAATTAGGTTTTACAGCTTTGTCATTAAAGTCACCAATATGCCCTTAATCCCTATTTATTTATTTTCTAATTAAGTAACAATATCATTAAAATTTTTTAAAAATTACAAAGAAACATCCTAATAAAGTTGTCAAAGATGTGCAACATTTCCAAGGAATCTCGTCTCTGAAGTGTTTATAAATAGTCTTTTAATCAAAAAACAAATTTTAGAGAGTAGAACAAATGATTGGAAAATGTGGTAAGCTACACAATCTTGGAGAAAAACAAATTTTACCAGCTGTACAAGAATTTACTGGAGTGACAATGGAAAAGAATATAAATACAATGATTTTTTTTTTTAAAGATTTTATTTATTTATTCGACAGAGATAGAGACAGCCAGCGAGAGAGGGAACACAAGCAGGGGGAGTGGGAGAGGAAGAAGCAGGCTCATAGCGGAGGAGCCTGATGTGGGGCTCGATCCCATAACGCCGGGATCACGCCCTGAGCCGAAGGCAGACGCTTAACCGCTGTGCCACCCAGGCGCCCCTACAATGATTTTTTTTTTACATTTTCATTAATCAATGTTATTTCAAGAAGAATGGACGAGATGGCAAACAGTCAAAAAATTAGCCACCGAGGAGTAAACTGCAACAAGCGAATTTTTCTGACAAGTGCATGGAAGTGTCCTATGTGATTAAGGTCTACTGGTCACATACATAACATTTGCAAGGAAAGAAAAAGTTGTCAGGAGCTATTATTTTCAAAATTACTGATAGAGGACAAATAAGGATGCCAGTGGTTAAAATTCTTTAAAAAAAATTAACCAAAAACAGTCCCACTTCCAATACCATTCCTTGTACCATAGTGAGACCGGCTATGATTGATCAAAAAGGCTTTATAACAACATAAAGGATCAACGTGTTTTAGCAGTTCATTCTTTTTTTTTTTTTAAAGATTTTATTTATTTATTCGACAGAGATAGAGACAGCCAGGAGAGAGGGAACACAAGCAGAGGGAGTGGGAGAGGAAGAAGCAGGCTCATAGCGGAGGAGCCTGATGTGGGGCTCGATCCCAGAACGCCGGGATCATGCCCTGAGCCGAAGGCAAACGCTTAACCGCTGTGCCACCCAGGCGCCCCGCACATGTTTTAACAGTTCATTCTATTTTTCATGGATAACTAGTAGACAAGTGTATCTGGGTGAAACATTTCACAAATCAGTAAATACTTTCATCCGTCTTTAATTAATAAAATTAAGACTAATCCTTTCAAAGACAGATTATTTGGAAACCTATAGAATAACAAAGATATCCAAAAGCTTATCTGACCTAATAAGTAATCTTTTCCCACATTTGAGATGGTTGTCAAAGGAAACTGTTTATAAATATTTTGCTCACTATTTCACACTTTTGCAGAATCATTTCATTCAATCAGTGAAAAATTCGTGACAAATTGAATACCAAAATTAAAAGATTGATAAATGATGTACTTACTTTTCAGAGTTATTGATAGAGAGGAAATGACATTAATCACATTAAAGTAAAAGGAATTTTCATAGGAACTATCAAGAAACAGATTTCTTTTAAAACAACCTTTGTCACTGGCCATTTTCAGAGTTCTTTCTAGCTGTTGAGTAAGGTTAAATGTAATAATAATGATTTGGAAATATATTACTCATATGGCTGCTAGCAAAAGATGAGATATAAAAATCTGAAGGAGTTTCCATTAGTGATTCGGTGGGAATCATTTACTTGAAATGGAAAACGGGCATGTCAGCCAACATTCGCACAGTTACCTGAGAAAGAATGGAGAAGCAAAAGATCTGAGTTTCAAAGTGTTTGGTATCTTTCTCTTTCAGACTTAAGCACCTCCTTTAACATTTCTTGTAATACCTAGTGAACAAATGTAGCCTTTGTGTTTTGTGAAAACGTCTATTTCATTTTCATTTTTGACGGATGTTTTTGCTGACATAGGATTCTTGATAAACAGAAGAGGTTTTGTTCTTATTGTTTGCTTTTTTGGGTTTGGGGGAGTTTGTTGTTATTGTTTTTCCAGTATTTTTAAGATGCCAATCCTTGTCCTCTGGCTACATTGTTTCTGATCCTCAGTGGTAGTTGTTGTCTGTTTCCTGGCGCATAATGTGTCTTTTTTCCTCCAGCCACTTTTGTCTTCTCTTCCTCACTAATTTTAAGGAATTTGATAAAAATATCCCCGGTTGTGTTTCTGTGTGAATCTCCCATATGAAGTTTGGCTTTTTGGACCTATGTGTTTATAATTTTCATCAAGTTGGGAAAACTTTTGAACGTGATTTCTTATTTTTCTATCTTTCCCAGGGACCCCAATTTTCACTTTTGTTACACTTTTCCACAAGGGTAACCGGGAACCCGCTTTTCCATGCCGGGTATACTTGGATTAGATTCTGGCTAGTGAATGTAACAACACCGATTTTCTTGATTTTCGTTGTCTTCTTTTAAAGAGCATTGAATGTTGTTCCAGCAGGGGTTAAACCTGTGGATTAGTGTGGTTCTTTTGAGTCTTATTATTAAGGTTTATTAGGTCAAGACTTGAGTAACTAGTTTGGCCTTACCTCTAAGGCATGGCTCTTCTGGGGTCTCTAGTGCTCCAAAGGTTTAACGAGGTCTTTCCATTCTGGACTGAATTCAGACCCTTCTCAGGCCCATGCGGGCTCCAGAAGTTGTCCACCTTAGAGCTCCTGGGTGTTTGTTCCTTCCCCAATAGCTGTTTATCCTCAGCCTCTTAGAGCTCCATCCTAGGTTCAAGGGAACTTTGAGGCAGCTTGCTGGAGCTCCCTCTGTATTTCTTCTTTTTCTCTGGGGCTCTGCCCTGCAAATCCTAGCTCTCTCAGCCTCCCTCGGCTCTCTTCTGCTTCTCTAGTTCAGCAAGATGGCCGCGCTCTGTGTAGGCTCCCGCTGCTGCCGTGCTGTGGTCCAGAGCGTGGCTTCTGACTGAAAACCAAAGCCATCACAAGACACACTTCTTTCCCAATCTCTCGGGAATCCCAATCTGTGCTGGCTTTTGTCCAACCTAAGAACCCATTTGTTTCCTATTTATTGTACAGATACGTGTTGTTTACGGCAGGAAGGCTATTCCAATCCTCGTTCCTCAGTCGTGACCGGAAGCAGAAGTGAGCTGCCTATTAATTTTAATTTTCCTCTTATACTTCCCCCAGAAACATATCGTAAAACAGTTTTCTACAGCCTCCTGAATGTATGACTCCTTTTTTTTCCCCTTAATCCACTCTGTGCTCCCTACCACCTGCCAAAATATTTGGCCTTGAAAGTCTTAATAAATACCAGAAACTGAAAGTATTCCCCAACACGTGGCAGGAATTTAAACTAGAAGATATGTTTTCTGTGCTACTCTGTCACTACTTTGCCCCAGGTCACTCCATATGAATTATTTTGACCCTCCCCTTCCAAGGAAGATACAGCTCATTTGTTGGACTGTCATGCTTCCTCATTTCTCCACTTTGTTAGTCGGCAAGTTTTCCTTGGCATGTTACCCCACCTTCAATTAAGGTTACTTCTCTCTTTATTTTACATGAATGAGTTGAGGTTAGAACCTATCCAAACACCAGTTTCTATTTTAGTGTCACTCATATTTCTGCCATTTCATTGGCCTGCCTCTCATAGAAGGAATGGTTTCTTATCTTTTTCCTCATTGAGAATCCAAACTAATTCATCTGACGACTTGACCACATTCTCTAAGCATTTGCAGAAATGAAATGCATGTTATTTTGTTATAAATTGCTTTTCTTTAATTGCCCTTTTTGAGGGTATTGCATTTATCTGGATATATATTAATTTTTTTTCAAGTTATGTGTGGAGACAGATGATCCTGTTTGTTACTTTTCTTTCTGCATTGTAAAGGCACATCACAAAACATTGGCTAGAAGAGGACGTGAGTCTTAGAGGGTTGGAAACCACTGATGGACTTATTTCATATGAATTAGTAATTGCTTTCCACGTTTAAGGCATTGTCCTATGTGAAATATAAAGTTGAAGTGGATGTTCCTGAAGAGATCATAATTTAATAAAAGAAATGCCCTGGACGTAGACATCGAACTCATATCTATTTTGTTTCTGCAGTATCCCTTGTTCCCCGAACACTTACAGACACAGCGAGGGTGATCAATAAATGCACCTTGAATTAGTGCAGGTAGGTTTCCAAATCGTTTAATAAAGGGCAATAAGTAAAGAATACCCTAATAGTGGTGCAAGTTTAGAAGAGGGAAATATCAGACCTTCAGTGACCACAACAGGCCTCTTGCAGGACGACCGTGATGTACAAACTAGATTGACATACAGGCAGATGACATGGTGGAGACGAGCAAAGGAGCACAAGTGAAGAAGTACCGAGTGTGTTGGAAGAATGATTAGTAACCGAGTTTGTCTGGACCTTTGTCATCAAGTTCCAGTAGAAGCGTGAGGAGAGATGAGGCTTGAAAGTCAGGACTGGCCAGATTACAGAAGGGACAGCACCACCGACAGGAGGAACCAAGGCTCACTTCCGACACAACAAAAATAATGCTTTGGGAGATTAATCTAGCTTCAGTGTGTAGGGAAATTATGGTGACAAGGAATAGGACTTAACCTGGAAGACCTTTCCCAATCAAATGCCCACCAAAGATGTGAACCGCAGAAAAACTCGTTTTTTGAAACCCATAAACCTCAGGATGACATTATTATTTTTCATCTCCTGTGCCTGCAATGAGGAGATAAAGAGAAATTAGATGATGTTTATATCATATTCAGATTTAGGGGAAAAGGTAGACGTGGTGTTTGAAATAAAAGAATTACAAAATGACATATGCAGGGGTCTTCCCAGTAACTTGAGCATTTTTCTGCCTCCTGTTCTTCACTGTAGAAAACATTGATATCATCCCGGGCACTCTGCTATGCCAAGTCACTGTAGCTGAAGCTTCAGGAAGGCTGTCCTCAAAGAGTTTGCTCTATCAGAGAGGACACATTCCGATAGCTTGGCTTTTGTTACTAATAAAAAACATCTGAAAATACACGATTAGCTCATAAAGAATGTACTTTGCTATTTTTTATTCTTGGTCTTTCCTGGATGCTTTATAATTTCTTCTCATAAACGGATATTCTGGGGTGTTTCATCTGCTTTGGCTAATTAATCCCATACACTTTGAGGAGCCTGAGCGAGACAGACGTTAGACTATCAAGGCATCCGGTGTATACCTCCCCGAGAGCCATGGAATCATCCGGCCTCTAAGATGATAGCTAATACCATCTTATTTATTCCAAGGCGCAGGCAGCAAGATGACGTCCCCTTCCGCAGACTCCAGCAGGGATGACACACTGAGGCTGGAGTGTGGATGAGAATTTGCACTGGTCAGAAGAGATGGAGAGCCTGTAATCTTGTGGTATCACATTCGATTCTCAGCGCACACCACAGAAGACCATTATGGGCCTCAGAAATCCCCTGGTTACTTCTACTCCCACACCCTCTGAAAATAATTGCTAGTTCATGCCCAAAGATTCAAGCAGCCACAGCATGAAACAACTTCAGTGTCTCTCTTAGCACACTTATTTGTTTAAGCCTTCCTTCCCAGCTTCCAGAATATCCCATCAGTCAGAATTCCAGGCAGTGCTTAAAATGTGCAAAGTTGCTAAGCTTTCATCTCTATTTTGACTCAGTCCCACTCTCTTCCCCTAAGTGGGGTGTGATTTTTTTTATTTTCATTCTTTCTCATATAAATCATACCTTTCTTCTATGTGGTGTCTCCTGGTTCAGTTATAGTAACCAGGAATAAGGCCTCTTCCAAACTGAGGAGAGAGAGAGAGAGAAAGAGAGAGAGAGAAAAGGCAACCTGTTAAGGGTTTTCTTTGAAATCTGAAATGGGGCAAATAAAACGTTTAAACATTAAGTGGGCAAGAGAAATAAGCAGCATTCTGTGAATGAAGGGGGTGATTCAAATTAACTTTAGCAATTGAGATATTAATTCTAATAAACCGAACTCTAACGAACTTTTGGTCTGGAACTAATTGAATTGCATCAGACTTATAGAAGTCATATTACAGAAGTAATAATAAGATGATAAACAAACACAGGAATAGTATCTCTCAACCTGTGTGTGATGTTCTTACCTATCTCTGTTGAAGAAGTAGTAAGTAGAAGTGAGTTCATTTATCGGCGTCAAACTGAAGCAGGACAGTGTGGAATCCCGACGTTTGCACTATTAGAAATTTGTCAAGTGGAGGCTTCAGAAAGCATGGCAGACGGCATGAATTAAGTCCTTTAGCATAACTTACATATGAATAATAAATAATATCTCAACCTTATTGTGCACTTACCATGTAAGCCAAGTCAGTGCTTTTCCTGCATTTTAAACACTTGATTCTCATAGTTTTTTTATTACATAATCCCACCCAATTTACAGACACGGCAGCTTGAGGCCGGGAAAGGTGAAATCACTTGCCTAAGGGAACAAGTGGGTGGTGGGACCGGGACCTCACACTAAAACCCTTGTTCAGAAACACATTGTCGTTTTAGTTACTCTTCATGTAAATTGCTTATATTACAGTATGATTTTTAATTATACTTCTAGCAGTATTCTAGAGGAATCTTGCTGGGTGTTTCAATCACCTGTTTTAACGGGTAGGACTACATTTGTTTGCAAGCAGCATTTAATACACTTAGATGGTTGAAACAAATTGAGGGAGGTTCACTGTCTGATCTAACACGAAGTTGGAGGTAACTGTCTGCTGAGTAGGCTCAGTCGCTTGGCGATGTCCTCCTATAAGCGGAAATAGGCAAGAGAGAAAGAGGTTGGGGATGGGCAGGGAGTTCGCCAACCAACGGCGGTATCCGCCAACCAAAAGTAAATATTCAATAAGAAAGTGTCTAAGATCAAGCTGCTGCAATGAAAATATGATAGACTTAGCTTGAGCTGCTGTAACAAAAATACACCAGGCTGAAGCAACAGACATCTGTTTCTCATGGTTTTGAACCCTGAGAAGTTCAAGATCAAGGTGCTGGCAGGTTTTGTTCCCAGTGAGAGTCTTCTTCCTGGTTGGCAGATGAATGCCCTCGTGCCGCCCCTTCGCACAGTGGAGAAAGACCTTGTCTCCTCCTCTTTTATAAGGGCATTAATTCCATCAGGTCCCACCCTTATGACTTTATCTATCCCTAATTACCTCCCCCAAAATGCCACCTCCAAATACCATCACACTGGGGATTAAGGTTTCAATGTATGCATTTTGAAAGAGGAATTCAAATATTCAGTCCATAGCAGAAGGGATTATTTGATCAATATTTTTTACAGCTTTTATTCACTGGTAATAGAATTCTTATAAAGAACATTTTTTAAGAGACGGAGTCTTGTGGGAAGCAAAGAAACAGTTTTCATCTTGGTAGCAGTCCTGAGAAATGCCTGCGGGCAGGCACACGTCTGGGGCAGACAGAGAGTTAAGTATATCTATCTTGTCTGCACACCGTTCCCTCAACAAATACGAAGAGGGAATGGGAAAGTGATTCAGATTAATATGCAAATAACTGGAACATGTTATGAAAGAGTGGCAAGCAAAATGCAAACTTCAGAGGAAGAAGAAATTATTTTCCACTGGGGCAAAAGTTTGGCTACCTAAAGGAGGTATTTGCCTATTTTGTAGAGAGTAGAAAGAGACCTTCAAAGAAATGTCTCTCTAATGGTAAAACTTCAAATCCTATGGCCACTATATGTAAGATTGTGTAAGAACACCCCAAACTCCTGGATGAGTAAGAATTTCCTGACAACATTTAGGCAGCGTGGCATTGCCGGCACACGGATTGGTGCCTAAGAATTCCCACGAGTCATCATGAACGTGAGCATTCTTGATAAGCTCTCCTGTTTCCATGTCACCATGGGGCACCTCTGGGACATTCCTCTTCCTTAATCATTTCATGGGTTTGAGATTCTAGGGTGTTTAGGGACGGAGAATTGTTTGGTGTGTTAGAGAAACACATAACATTTTAATTGTGCTTGGAGACAGAGAGACTCAATGAGGAAGGTTAACTAAGAAACATAAATAAACTAGGAGTCCTGTTTTGCCTCACATCATATCATTATGGTTCAGAATGAACTGTTGAGCTTTATTACAAGCCAAAGAAACAGTCAGAGTCACTGATTTAGGAATAAGACTCAGGGCTATATGTAACATATAAAGTGAATAATGGAGGTAACTACTGTATTATTATAATTATTATTTTTATTGTACATTTACTTTGATTATCATAAAAAAAAGCCCTATATATGGGGCATACATGTGCTCTGGGCGTAATCCATGAATACACTATAGCATTTTTCATTTAATCTTCACGTTAAACATAGGAGATGGATATTCTCAGTAGCTCCATTTTATAAATGATGAAAATAAGGCTCAGAAAATTCAAGTGACATAGTGAAGGTAACATACGAACAGCCGTGAAGTGACACGGCTTCTTTTGAATCATGACTTGTCAGCCCCCCCAAAGCCATCCTTTAACCATTGGGTAAACTTTGATATTTCTGCAACCCAAATTAAAGACAAAAGAACTCTGAAGTTGAGGAAATTTTGGTAGATTACAGGTCTAAAGAGAATTATCTTAGAAACAAGCAATAAATGTAAATGTGTTTATATGGAATATTAAAGTGCACATTGAAACTGTTGTTTGGATACATTTATTGATATAGCTAACAATACTACCTGTGAATGCTTATTTTCATAGCAGCGTAATTAATGGTGCTAAAGTTCCATGTATGTGCAGGGGTTGGCAGACTTTTTCTGGAAAAGCTATAGAATAACAATTTTCAGCTTTATTCAGCTCTGCCTTTGGAGTGCAAAAGCAGCAGTAGACAATTCCTAAATGAATGAGTGTGACTGTTTCCAATAAAACTTTATTTATAAAAACAGGCAGGGGTGGACCTGGATCAGGTCCATAGTTTGCCAAACTCTGTGTTAGAGAACTAAAATAATCCCAGTTCAGTGAGGACATTCTAAGAGTACCACAACTGCAAGCAAGAAAAAAATAAATGTATTTTGGGGCGCCTGGGTGGCACAACGGTTAAGCGTCTGCCTTCGGCTCAGGGCGTGATCCTGGCGTTATGGGATCGAGCCCCACATCAGGCTCCTCCACTATGAGCCTGCTTCTTCCTCTCCCGCTCCCCCTGCTTGTGTTCCCTCTCTCGCTGGCTGTCTCTATCTCTGTCAAATAAATAAATAAAATATTTAAAAAAAAAAAAGAAAAAGAAAAAAATAAATGTATTTGAATTTTAAGCAATACCTGAATCTCATGTTTACAGAGGGAAGAGATCAACATGGTTTTCTTTTTTTACTTTTGGTCGTATTAAACAACGATTAAGAGGAAATGGACTTATGTTAAACGAGAAAATAATTGGGTAGTTCATTAGGAAGACAGTCTCAACAGTCAGAGTAACCAAACATTGGAAAGTACTTTAGAAGCAATATTTGTGCACAAAGTAATCTTTTTTTTTTTTTTAAGTAAGCTCTACAACACACCTGCAACATGAACTCAAGACCCCAAGATCAAGAGTCGCATGGTCTACTGACTGAGCCAGTCAGGAGCCCCCACAAAATAATGTTTAGAAGAACCAGAGGAAAGCTTGGTATCAGTCAATCTATACCTATCTAATGATGCAGGTCCTGTTGGATTGGTTCAAAATTTTTAAGAAAAGTGAAACTAAAAAAACAGAGATTTCAGAATTAAATATATTTAGTTTATGAGAAATTATTACGTGATTATTTATCAAAATTATTGATTTGATGGTGTGGAATACACTTCCATTACTGAAAGTACTTAAGTTACTTCTATAATTAAAAGTCTATATGGCAGCCATCTCTGGAGATGGCAAAGAAGAAAATAGGTTGATCTTAATGGATTTAGCTTAATTATCTGAAAGCATGGAATGACTTCATATAACCTCTTAAAATTAGTTATAGCTCTTTTAGCTCTATTACTTCATAGTTTTATGAGACAGACATATGTATATTATATGTGTTATATATATATGTATATATATACACACACATTACTTGTTATTGCCTATTCTCTATATAGTATATATAGTGTGTATATTATACATGCACAATATATATGCTATATATGCACTATATATACTATGTATATGCTGTATATATATGAATATATATATACACTGTATATATGTATATACTATGTATATATATGTATATATATATATACTGTATATATATACACTGTATATATATATATACAGCATGTACATAGTATATATAGTGTATGTAATGTATATAACATATATGCCATAGATATAGATGATAGATAGATAGATAGATAGATAGATAGATAGATAGATAGATGATAGAAGATAGATGTTGCATTCTACATATACTTACTATGCAGAGAATAATAACTCATGTAGAGATTACCAAAATTCCCACATCATTTATCTCACGAGGTGTTCATATCAACAAGCAACACCAAAAAAAGGCAAAGTAACTGGAGCAAAGATAATAGTGACTAGATTTGTAGTGGAGAGACCAGTTCAATACAGTTGTTGAATGGCTGGAAGCCCCGTCCTCTCCTTCCCAAACAGATGGCATAGAAGGAGAAAAATGGAACTCACATCAAGTTGTGTGCCAAATCATTTATCTTTTGTAAAATTGTGGGAAGGCCGTTGAATTGGTAAACAAGTCTTTTGTAAGCATGCATAAAACATATTCAATATTTGGTGGCGAGGGATTTCCATTAAGCTTTCACGAGGGTTAATAAATCAACAGAAACCACTTACCGAAACATTTTCATGGGTCCTGTGGAATTCTAAGCAAATATCAGGTTTAAGAATGAAAAGTCAGTTATATTTTCAACATAATCTAACGTTCAAAGAAGTGTAAAAGATGCTTAAGTGTTAATATTTTATGTTTCCCTGCTCTCCGCAGTAATTGCAGCCCATTAAAAAGAACGCTAAGCCATAGCTGTTAGCTCTGGCACAGGCCCAAGGAAACGCTGAACCTTCACAGAAGGGGGTTAATTGCTACACGAAGAGGTAATTTATTAAGGAACACTGAAGCCCTGTATACTCCCCAATATGAGGCTGAGCAGCACAATCTTACGTGAATATTACATTCGATAATCAAGGCCTTTTCTATGGTACACTTCAGAACAAGCTAAGCTAAACAAAAAGGGGAGGTGGAGGGAAAAAGAGAGAGAAAAACCCCAGCACCCTTTTTCTCTATGGTTCCCATAAACTTGTACTTGGTGCCCTTCAGTCTGTCGCTCCCCCCACCAGGAAAGTTGGCTGCTCCATAAAATTCTTGGTGGCTGATGAGAAAGGCTCATATAACTATCAAGTTGAGGGGCGGCTTCTACTGTTCTTTATTTGCCCAGACCTGTGCTTCAGGACTCTTCTGAGTGTTAAACTTCATTCCCAGCATTTATCAGAAGTGTTGTTTTCAGAACCTTATCACATTGAACGAGGCCTTCATTTCCATCAAGTTTAGACCAGTATCATGTGGCTTATAAAACATGGCGTACAGAGCAAATAATGGCCCCCGCGTCCCCTGCCTGACATCTCCCTTTTGGCAAAGTTTCCTCCTCGGTCCTGTGGGTGCTTCATGAGCTTATGTTTCTCGTCAGTGGCAAAGGTTCACAAAGTGAAAGTCCGCAAGCAGGTGGGAGGGCAAGGTGGCTCTGAGAAATCGTTGGACCCAAAGAGCTGATAGTTTTCTGGACTCTACTGACAATAAATTCTGGAGTCTTCGAGGATTAGAGAGAGAATTCGTTTTACCTCTTTGTCTCTCTTTTTAACATCTCTAACAGCACATTGACATTGAACAGAAACATTCCCTTCAAAAATAGGGTGAAGGAGAAACAGGTTTCTTCAACATGCACCACTGATGCGTTCCAGTTTTTTCCACTTTGTGACATGGTCCTTTAGCCATCTCTGGTCAAACCCTTAATAAGTGTTATGGAGTACTCATTTTGCTCCCAGCACTGGGTTAAGAGAGATGATGGCAGAATACCAACGTCATACAGCACGTGGCCCAGCCCTTAGAGCATTCGGTATAGAGGAAAGAGGAAAACAAGAATTTCTGTGAAACAAAGAACAATTTTACAGTAACCACTACAGGAATAACAGCAGAGCAAGAGCAATCCCAGCACATTTTGATGGGCCATTATTCACCACTCTTGTTGACCTTCTCTCTCCTGCTTTACTTTTTCTTTTCTCCTCCTTTTTGCCACCTTTTTGGCAACTCAATGGCCTTTTCTTGTCCCTGATCTGCATATGCTCCAAGCCTTTATCTGGACCTTTCACTAAGCACTTAACACCATCCAACCTTGAAGGTCTCCATTGATCAAAATTATGTCTTCCACTGGGAACCATTCTCCCTAAAGCCTTCCTATTTCTTCAATGTCAATCAGCTAAGTGTTTGGGGAAAAAATACCCCTTAAACTAGTTCACACAAAGTTCTAAGTGACTCAAGCATCCTCCACCTTCATTCCCCTCTTCTCCTTCAAATATTCCATGGACAGTCCAAATTTGAAATATTCTATCCTATTCTAAGATCAAACCGTGACCGTGCCTCAGATAATCGGGATGTTAAGTGTAAAGCAGGGGAGAAATCAAGACAGTTTTCTTTCTTTTTTTTTTTTTTAAAGATTTTATTTATTTATTTGACAGAGATAGAGACAGCCAGCGAGAGAGGGAACACAAGCAGGGGGAGTGGGAGAGGAAGAAGCAGGCTCATAGCAGAGGAGCCTGATGTGGGGCTCGATCCCATAACGCCGGGATCACGCCCTGAGCCAAAGGAAGACGCTTAACCGCTGTGCCACCCAGGCGCCCCAAGACAGTTTTCTTTTTCAACTTCAGGGAACCATCCATCCCACAATCCCCAAGTTCCATTCCTGTTCTTGATCCTTTTCTGTTTAGAGTTTGATGTGTGGGCTGCTGCACTGCACAGGTGATCTTACGGAGAAGGAGGAAGGGAACCACCCTTTTTGTACAGTAAAGGACTAGCATGACCTAAGTAAGCGTAATGTTCTTCTGCTTCTAGCACCTGTGGTGGACGCAGCTGTTCACGGGAGACTCCAAAGCACTGAAAGCAGACATGGTTCCTGCCGAGGAGAAACAGGAAACCTGGATCCCCAAAGATACAGGTCCATGTGACTTCCTAGGATTGCCAAGGTACTTTCTGTTCTCCCCTCATTTCTCTCTCTATTTGGAACACCGAATTCTCATCTTGGCTCTAAGTAATTAATACTAAGCATGGTAATTGACATGTATCAAAAACAATTGTAAAAAAAATAGTAATATTTTTTTCAGCCAGTTTTCTTTTTCATACCTTTGACCTCACGAGTGCTTTCTAAATCAGATCAGTGCATCACACATTTAAAGCAATCTCTCGCCTGCATTATTTTTTATTTGTTCTTCATCCTAGGCAGATCTGAAAGCCATTAAAGATCACCATTAAGCTCACAAAAGGAAATCAAACATACACACACGTGAATGTGCACACACATTCCAAGGGTTAAAGTCTTCTTGTTTGTTTGTTTGTTTTGTTTGTAGAGAACGCCTGTGTTGGATCTTATTTTCTGCAAGTATTCCATCGAGGAGTGTCTTATCTTGAAGTTTATCTTGGAATTTATCTAACAGGAATTTTTTTGGTCATCAAGGTCAACGCCCCTTTTCTTTCTCTCTCCTTGTTTTCAATTTTCTTTCTAAGGAATTGGAAGAAAATGCAGGCAGATGAGTAGTTCAGTAATCCCAGAGCTGTGCATGTCACCTGGACCAGAGCCAGGCACATGTAAAGGTCTTCACTTGCCAAAAACACACCAGGGACCTCTTAAGCAATCAAGAATTGCTACATGTGTGCAAGAGCTAACATCTTGAACACAATAGAAATCTGTAATTCAATTATCTTCTGTTTCTCATGCATTTACCCTTTGAGCATCCTGACATGTTGGAGCATGGAAGTCCAAACTGGAAACTGCTAAATGCCCCCGCTGCGAGGGAACGGGTGGCGAGGTCATTCCCTCCAGTTCACAAATGAGCATAATGAGAAGTGGAGACTTGGCTCTCCAGTCAATAAGCCCTGGGGAAATGAGAAGGAAGAGAAAAGGGAAACAGGATAGAAGGAAAAAGAAGCTCAACAAAGGATAGACTAAAATCAGAAAGGAGAGTTAGAATCACGAAAGCAAAGAGAAACCCAACTGAGGGTCAATTTCTATTGCTCACAGAGTTCTCTTGGGGGCACCGATCCACTCTTGGGTACTGGTCCTCAAAAAGGGAGAATTTCTTTGCATGGGATAAGAAGGACTTATTTTTGCTGTTGGCATATGGTCTACCTGAAGGAGATCAACTGCCTCTAGTCTTTCTCACAGGCAAGCATCCCACTTCTGAAAACGGGATCCTAAAACACACAGGACATTATTCACTACCTGCAGATGATATGAGAATCAGAGAAAGTATCCCCCAGCAGTTTTACTCACAGTTATTATAGTGGGCCAGGTCATTTTCCATAAAAATGAGTAACTCCCAGCAGGAAAAAAAATGAATAGAATGTGCTGATCTTGAACACATAGTATTTATATATTTTATCACCCACAGACCTTACAGAGCTAGGTTTTTCTCCTGGGATGCACTGTTAATATTTCAACCTCTGTATATGCCAAATGGAAACAAAGATTGTTTGAAAAGGTAAATACAGTGCTGTCATTCTTCCTGGCACAATACAGATGCAATATATTTAACTAGAGTTACTAAGAAAATTGGGGTTTTATTACAAGATGTGGCAATATTATGCAAATGATTAATTCCAATTAAATCATTTTAAGTGTGATGTGTGGCTCAGGGTTCTTTTGATTGCAAGTGACAGAAACCTAACTGCAATTAACTTACAGGGAATTGATTGGTTGATACTGAAACATCTCAAGTTACCAAAAGAAGAGCTAAATAACCAATTTATTGGAAGAACAGCTATGTTGTTGGCCCTCAAAAACAAGTGGAATCAGAGCTTCGAAACAGCCAGGACTTTAGTTTTGTGTCCCCTATCTTTGATTTTCTCTGCGTGTTAGCTTTTTCCTCTTTTAGTTCAAATTTCTCCCACAGTGCAGGAAACATGGCCCCTGGCTAGTCCTGGGCTTCAAACCCCACAGCTTTTAACAATAGAAATGATTTTCCCCTCTTCCTTTTTCCAGTCAAAAATTCCAGGTAAAGGGGACCCTGGGTGGCTCAGTCGATTCAGCCTCCAACTCTTGATTTCGGATCAGGTCATGATCTCAGGGTCATGGGATGGAGCCCCACATTGGGCTCTGTGCTCAGTGTAGTGCCTGCTTGTCCCTCTCCCTCCCCTTCTGCGCCTCCCTCCCTCACTCATGGTCTCTCTCTCTCTCTCTCTCTCTTGCATAAATAAATAAATAAATATTTTGAAGAAGAAGAAGAAGGAGAAGAAGAAGAAGAAGAAGAAGAAGAAGAAGAAGAAGAAGAAGAAGAAGAAAAGAAAGAAAATTCCAGCCATTGGCATTCTGAATGGCTTTGTTGTACCAGGTGCTCATCCGGTAGCCGAGGAGTCACCCCTGCAGCAGACTACCAGAATGTGCTCTCCTTGTGCTCAGCATGCATCGAGCGGTTAATATCTAGCAAAGTGGGAGTGAGTGTTCTCTTCCTCTCTGTTCAGCATCGAGCAGCATCATGGTAAGTAATCCAGGATTCCTAAGATCCACGTGGGATCCCAGCTGGGCGACTTGGGAGCTGAGACCTTCAAAAAAAATCACCACTTCTTTGAATTTGAGTTTCCTCCTCAGTAAAATGGGGGGAAAGGAGCCCTTTCTCAAAAGAAATGCTAACAGATGCACTGACACAGATGAATCTTATGGTCATTTTGTCAAATGAAGGAAACCGACAAGCAAAAGAGGACATGGTCACCATCTCACTTCATGCAATGCTAGAAAAGGCAAAACCGTCTTACAGGAATAGAACTCAATCAGGGGCTGCCCGAGTTGCATGGTGGACAGTGCTGAATGAAAAGGGAATGAGGATAAAAAGGTACCAACGTTTAGCTCCAAGATGAAAAAAATCTGAGTATCTAATGTAAAACATGGTGACGACAGCTGATAACACTGTATCATATAACTGAGATTCACCAAGAGAGTAGAAATCAAATGTTCTTTCCCCCCCAAAAAAAGAAGGAAAATATACGTGAGGTGATGGAGGTATTAATTAGATGGGGGAACCCTCTCACCATGTATACAATTAAATCTCACACTCAGTATCTTACAGTTTCCTATGTCAATTATATAGCAATACAGCAGAAATTTTTAAGAAAAATACAAAAGAAAAAAAAAACCAAAGGCAAGAGGGATCTTTCTGGGAAAATAAAAATGTTCTATACCTTAATTTGGGTGGAGGTTACCTTGGTGTGTATGTGAAAAAGTCTTTGACTCGTACGCATAAAATGTGAGAATTTTATTTTAGATCAATTTTATCTAGATAAAACTGAATTTATTTTTTAAAAAATCTCTCCCCCAGGTTGAGATGATATCAAATGAAACATGGCACCTCAAAGCCTTTGCAAACATAAGCGATATGCACATAACGTAATATCGTTTTTTACTCTGTTTAATGGTGTCTGTGGCTAGTTTTCTTCGTTAAATTAAGATGCTATTACAGCTAAACACATGGTCAGTCTACTATTATAAATGACTTCTGTCACTTTGGCCATGGCTTCTCAGGGCCCTTCCCACTCCAGGAGTCCAGTTATCTAAACCCTGGGTGGTAAGAATTTTAAGGTTATCTCCAGCCCTTGGTGTCACTTGCAGCCATGTGATCTTCAGGGAGACGAACTGCAGCAGCGACAAAGTGCGCACACCACAGGAGGCGCCGCTAAAACCTCCCTTTGTAGAGATGCAGGTGCTGGTGAGCTCCGCAAGGCTGCCTTACTCTGTTTCAGTTGTTTCTTGCTGCTTAATAAAACTTAGGATTTAATGCATCCATGTCTTCTTATTCGTCATGGTTCGATGTGTTGGCTGGACTCCGTTGAGCTGTCCTTCTCCCCATGGTGTCACTTGGGGTGACCTATGTGCCTTCATTCAACTAGGAGCTCAACTAAGGTTGGTATACCCAACAGGGCTGCACAAACATATTTGGCATCTCAGCTGGGGCAGCTGGAATGGCTGCGGGCTCACTGGGCTTCTCTCTTTCCGTGTGGTTTCTCAACATTCCGTTGTCGAACCTAAATGCCTTTCAGTGACAACTAGACGCCAAAAGGGTGAAAACAGAAGTTGTAAGTCTCCCAAGGTCTGGCCTCAGGAGTCCCAGAAAATCACTTCCACTTCATTCTGAAGTCAAAAGGCCATCGCTAATGGCCTTCAAGAGATGGGGAATCAGACTCCACCTCTGGATGGGGAGAGTGCCAGTCATAGGAAAGGGTGGGAAGAACTGTTTGTGGACATCTTTACCAACAACCCACTGCACTCTGCCATTCATTTCTTCCACCCATTACAAATAATTAAGTTCAGGTCAATTAGCCTCAAAGATGTAGACCACAAAATGAGGGACTTAGTTGTTCATGTATTCATTCGTTCAAATAACAAGGATCAAGAATCTATGTGCCAGGCACTTGGTACGCTAACTACACCAAACTCAGACTCCCCGACACAATAGGTCAAGAAACCACCCAGTGCCTGAAGCTTCAGGCTTGGCAAAAAAGCCATACCTTATCAAGATTTCCCATTTATCTGGATTTTAGGAATAACAGAATACTTTGAAGATCAACTGGCCTTTCTTCCGGATCTAAGAGGAACTTCCTTTTACATTTCCTTAGCTAGATCATAATCTTTCCCTTTTGAAAGACTTAGGAATAGAGAAAATAAATTAGACAAATAGCTGTTTATATAAATTAGGGCAGGACCTGTTGAAAGATGGATGGAGTTCATTCTTAGTCCATTAATTATTCTGTTACGGTCATCTAGTCATTCCATAAAAATTCATGCTTCCTACCTGCTACGTCATAAGCATTTCTAGTTCCTTTTATGGGGCCACACCCATTTCATCTACTTTGTCTTTAAGCTAAATAAAGTTTCAGGTCCAGTTTCCTACTGGCATGCGTTGAAAGTCATTATTCAAATAGGAATGGGGAAGGCTGAGACTAGGAGTAGGGAGGAAGCCTGCTAGGAGGGGTCCAAAGCCAGGGTATTTGACCCCTTTCCCTCAAGTGTGTGGTGCCCTCCTCAGGTGCACTGTCTTGAGCCTCCAGGGGCCAACTCTGCCAGGTGTCTTCCATCAGCTTGGTTCCTTTGAGCCAAAGGTAGCTTTTCCTTTCCCCCTTCTCTCTCCCGATGAAACCTTACTGATTCTATAACCCAACTCCTCTAGGATTAATTAACGGAATCACAAAGAGAGGTTCGAGATTGACAGCAGCTTCCTGTGTTACGCCTCCAAGAGATGTACATTTACGTTTGGATTCTCAGAGCAGAACCAAATGATCCCCAAAGCATAAAGCTCTGATGGAATCAGGCAGAAGCAAGAGGGAGACACACTGGGACCAAGGCCCATCCCAGTATTCCTCAAGTCATAGACTGTATGCAGCTTCTATCTGGGTACCAAATACATTTGGCTATTTAAAAAACCCCACTCGTTTTCTCCTGGAAACTTTTTTTTTTTTTTTATGTTTGGTGAATGGATGTCAAGAAACATAGCAGAAGAGAGCACTTGATTCCTTGTGGAAGCAAGCCACTGAAACACCGCCATTTGTTTTGCTCCCTAATACAGAACTTTGGGTTCTGGGAGTTGATCAAGATCAAGAGTTTGAGGGGGAAATGAGGTCAAGGTCACTGTAACGCCACACGGCTGGGGTTCAGCTAACTTGGTGCGTGAGTTTCCTTTAACGATGTGGAGCAGACTAATAAACAGAACATGCTATGTTTTGGAAAATGAACGAAGCCCAGTACTAGGAGACTCTTGGGTGGAATGTGTTAACCCTGTCCTGAGCCAGAAATGGGACCTCTGAGGTTTCTCATGGAAATTATAATATTTGTGCATTCGAAAATAGAAAAGTGGCCAAATCTTCGAAGCTGAATGAGAATGACTCAATTTGGTAGGGTACCTCGCAGGCTGTGAAAACAACTCCTCAGTCATTATCAGGACTGGAAATGTCCTCGAGTGGGCTTTGAAGAAAGCTGTTTGGTTTCAAATCCTGATGACCACAGGGAAATTAACTTCTCTGAATCTTTGTTTCCTCCCTGTTAAGTGCGGATGATAATAAGGGTATCTATCGCAGATGTTGTGAGAAGTAAGAGAAGGCTTTGGAGTACTTTGAACAGAGGGTGCTGCACAGTAAATGCTCAGTCAATGTGCCTCACTAGTGTCTAGGAAATGTCAACTCCGTATCATGCTTGTTGTCCATAAGAGTAGCTGGGCAGATGTCCCCACATAAAGTGACTACACAGGTGACTGCCTATCATGCAATGCATTCTACGCTTGCATTTAATTCTCGCAGCAGATTTGCTTTCCTAATTCTGTGGCCCACGCTGGGCCTTGCCCAAGCACAGCCAGCCGTCTGTGAGGGGAGAAGGCCCAACGAGATGCTGCATGTTGAGAGGCTCTCAGGCCCCTTCTAAACTTAAGATTCTGTGGTTTGGGGAATACGAGTTTCAAGTGAGTAATCCACAACGTGCCTACATCTCCAAAGGCTAATGAGGCATTGACTGATTTTCAGAAAGCCTTTCCTTGGGGTTTCCAATGCTGAGTACGACCACTTTTCCTCCTCACCCAACTGGCTGTCCTCCTCTCCTGAGGAGCAAGTTTGCATTCCAGAGCGAGCGGCTGAGTTTCATCGCCAGGTGACCCGATTATTCTTTATCTCAGTCAAGGTCCTCTGTATGTTCTGGATGGCTGCTTAGCCAGAAGTGTGTGCACTTTTATGGCAGGAGAGAAAGGAGACAAAGACAATAATACCTAAAATATAAAATGGCCAGTGGAGGCAGCAGGACCAACACAGGGGGCCCCAGGCAGAAGTGTTAAAAAACAGAATTTAACCCGTGAGAGGGCTCGGCAAAAGCTTGTAATACAGGCATCATTCTTTTATTCATTTGGAAAATGATCTGGGTATTTTCAGCAGGGGTTCAAAGGTAGGACACAGCATCACTGATAGAGTTTCTGTGAGCAATTTTCTCCAGCTGTGACAAGCCCCCAACGAACCTTCCAGATTTGGGGAGAGGAGTCTCTGTCAATTAGAAATTAGAGAGAAATAAGCATTGACTGTTGTGAATTAATAAATAGATTCAAAAATGCAATTCGACCAACAAAACTTTGACGTATTCATTCAATGATAAAAGCATATTTTCCTGTGCTCAGCCCTCCTCACTGTGTCAGGGAAGCAGTGAAAAGCCTCCTGTCTTCCTGTAGCTTCCAATCTGGTGAAAATCACAAATAATAAACAAGCTTTCAGAAAGTGCAATGAATAACAGGTGGAGATAACGGGAGAGGAGTATTGTAGGGAGTGGTCAGGGAAGACAGAATGGTCTAGATCTCTTATTGCTGGCACTCCATAACCGAATCAAGTGAAGTCCTTCTATATCCTATTGATAAAGTCAGACCCCATTCCACCCGGTCAGCTTTGTAATGATTTCCGACCTTTGGTCAAAGATGGGGAAAGAAGAAATAGCTAATATGGCAGCTGTCCTGGAAAACAGCACCGAGGGACTTCGTGAAGTTTCTTTCAGCTCTGTAATAAACCCTCCTTTATCCAGAAGCTGAGATTCACTTGTCCCGAAGTAGCTTGAGAACTCGTCAGAGGGAAACAGTGACAACGCTGTAAAGGCTTTGCTATTCCTCGATTTGCAGAGTCAGTATAAATAGACCATGTTTTAAAAGGTAAGCCAAAAAAACCCCAAAAGGTGGAAAAATAGAGAAGCTAAAAATAAATGACTAAAAGAGAAAAGTTCCTGTAATTTTAGGTTTAAAATACGAGGTTGAGTAATCAAGGAAAGTATTTTTACTGCCTTGTCAATATTTTTCCTGGAAGCTCGGGTAAATAGACCTTCTTCAGATCTGTAGTGTGCGTGCCTAATGGTCTTAGGTGTCTCTGACCACAGAATAACTTTATCCCTAAGAAACAGAGCAAACAGGAACTCTGTGGTTTTAGCATTCCCCACAAATAAGTAAACATATGGATGTGTCTGAAAAAGGTTCAGTACCATAGGACAGATCATTTGGGTCTGTTCGAGAAGTGCTTCCCCTCTCTGGTGGACTATTTCTTACGAACCTTTCCACGCACTGAAAGGAAGCCCTGCTTGCCCAGGGTGATCTTGGTCATATTTTCTGCATCGTTTGTACTCTTCCAATTTCGTGCCGAATGCCCAGCAGCTGGGCGGGAAAACCTACGAGAAGTTGTCCATTTTCCTAAGTTGAGTCCTCGTTTATTTACCCTGCTAGTGAAAAACCCACTGGCTTTCATCTCTGCTGAATCTGTGGCCAGGAGAAGCAGGGGGTCACAAGTGTTGAACAGAGTTTAAAAGGGGGGAAAATTATCATGAGAGCCTTCAAGCACACGCAGCTCCTCGGTTCGAGCTGTCCCTGGGTTTTATGAGGCATTTGCCCAAAGCCCTTGCTGTTCAGGCAAGGGGAACAGCACGTGGTTTTGTTGGCAGTCGGGACTCTGCCTCTAACTGGAACAAACTTCCACGGGCTGATTCATTAGGTCCCGCTGATCCTATGGCTTAACACAAATCCATCACTCGAATAACCGGCACCCCTTAACCCCTGGATCCTTGATGATTCGATGTTGGGTGGAAAGTAGGCGCTGGGAATTGTCAGGGGAAACAAAGAGCATCTCAGATGCCCATACATCACCTTGAAGGCCATGGACACAGTATGTGCTTTCCAGTCAGACATGACTAATAGCTCTTCAATCTGGACTTGGCCAATGTGCAGCCAGCAGAGTTAACAGAGAGATAGACTCACTCTCCCTCCCAAAAAGGCCCATTATGAACCAATAACCCCATTTATCTGATGGCTCCTGGATGAAAAGATTTGAGCGATCGCTTGCAAATTGGAAACTCATCATTCTACCCCAGAAGGAAAAATAATGCAGCTCTTCTAGATCGTTTGGCAATTTCTGACTCCATCAACATGCCAACACTTCCAGTTAATTTAGCCCCCAAAACCAGTCGGAGCAGTCATTTTCAAGCAAATAAAAGCAAATGCTTCTTCAAATAGCAAGTACCAAATTATTCGCAATATAATGTGTGGGATGAAAATATCAAGTGCTCTAAAAAGGCATTAGAGTACGGTTTTTCATGGAAAAGCCAGCATCTCCTAAAAACATCCATAACCAGTCTAACAACAAAAAGGGAAACTATGACATTTCATACAAAAGACTCCAAAAGCCAGCATGCAAAAATAAATGGGAGCTTCCTGACATCCTTGAATCTGATATAATGTGGGCAAACATGAATGAACGAACGAATGAATGACTGGCTGAGCATTTTTCTGTCATGTTGATGGAGTCCTGTTTTTATTCTTTACAGGAAATACTTGAGATGACTGCTCTCTACACCAGTTTGTCCTCACGATTTGACACTTCCGTGACACCTCTTCCTCCAGAAAGGCAGCAAACAATAAGCAGACAGGCAAGAACTTTTTTCCCACAGTGTCTTGGGTCTGGTCCTGTTTATCTTTCTATAACAATGGAAACAGATGTATTTTTGTGCCTGCAGCTTCCCAGAGCCTCCACTCTAAAATGCTGTCTGCTTGCTCAAAGATGTTGCTAGCTTTTAAAGCAGTGAGGGCTTTGCTCAATTAATTACTTGACACAAGACTTGTAGTTTCTGGGTGCAAAGTGCGCCCTCTGCAGGAGATGCTTCATTACCAAGGGTTCACTTGGGGTCCTGTTGCGATGTACTGCGATCACAGACGCTCAACAAAGTGGACCTCTAAGGAGAACTTTGACTTTCTGGAAGACCGGGGACTATAGTAAAGAAACCCAGGTGCCCAGAATCAGAGATGGATAAATCGCTTAAAGCTCGCCATCGTCTTAGGTTCAAATTGATCCCAAACCCTGTGCCGTACTTAGTAATAAGTTGAGGTCGCGGATCCCTCATTAAGGGAAAAAAACAGAGCTATAATCTGGGCAGAAAGTAGGCAAAACCTGCCAGAGGCACACACCAGCTATTCGAGAAGCCTGTTTAGAAATAAGCATCTTCCCTTTTCCCTAAATTACATCATTCCCTTACTAACCACATTTGTTTCTTTCACTAACTGTAGCTTTAACCAAAAGGCATACATTTTTTGTCTTTGTAACCCTCTATACCAAGATACTGAGCAACATAACTTGTAGAAAGACTTTGGATTTGAAGCTGTATAAAACTCAGCACTTACAACAGTAGAACATACATTTTTTTCTCAATTGCACACAGAACATTTAGCAAGATTGATTATATTCTGGGGCCGTAAAACAAGCATTAACAAATTTAAAATAATAGAAATAATACAAAGGATGTTTTCTGATCATAAAGGAATTAAACGAGTCATCAATAGCAGAAAGATATTTGAAAAACTCCCAAAATATTTGGAAATTAAAGAACATACTTCTAAGTAACCCATGATTCAAGTAAGAAGTCTGGAAGAAACTTTAAAATGCTTTAAGCTGAATAAAAAAAATTAAGCTACAATATAACAACATTTTTTGGATGCAGATAAAGCAATAATTACAATTTGCCTATATCAGGAGTGAAAGAAGACATATCCTTCCTGATCCCACAGACAAAAGAGTAATAAAACAATTCTACTAATAATTCCATGCCCTAAAATTCAACAATTTAGATATAAGGGTCTCAGTCCTTGAAAGACACAAACTACCAAAACTTATTTAAAAAGAAATAACCAGAATAGTTCTATGTCTGTTCTAGAAATTGAATTTGTAGTTAAACGCTTTTCCACAAAGAAAACTCCAAGCTTGAATGAGTTCACTGGTTAATTCTATCAAACATTTAAATAAGAAATAGGACAAATTCTACACAATTTGTACTGGAAAACAGAAGGGAAAAAAAAATACTTCCCAAATACTTTAATGAGGCCATCATTACCCTAATACCAAAACCAAACAAACACATTACAAGGAAAGAAAACTACAAGTCAGTATCCCTCATGAATATAGAAACGAAAATCCTCAACAAAGTATTAGCAAATATTATCCAGAAATATATAAAAAGTTAATATGTCATAGCCAAATGGTGTTTATCCCAGCAATACAAGACTGATTCAACATTTAAAAAACAATCAATGTAATTCATTATATTAAAATAAACCATATAATCATTTCAATAGATGCAGAAGAAGTATGTGGCAAAATTCAACATATTGGTGATTTAAAAATCTCTAGGAATATAAAAAAAAAGTCCTTCACCCTGATAAAGGGCATCCAAAAAACTAAAAATAAAAAACACCCTGCAGCTAACATCTGAATTGCTTTCTTCTTAAAATCAGGAACAAGGCAAAGATATCATCTCTCACTGAATATATTCTGCGTCACCCTGGATGCTCTAATCAGTGCAATAACGCAATAAAAAGAAATAAAGTGTATACAATTGGAAAAGAGAAAATAAAACTGTATTTATTCACACATGACGATTGTCCACATAGAGAATGCTTAACAAGTCTACAAAGAAGATAATAGAACTGATAAGTGAGTTTACCAAGGTTGCAGGAAGCAGGGTCAATATACAAAACTTGGGTATATTTCTTTTTTTTCCCCCAAGATTGATTGATTGATTGATTGATTTTAAAGAGAGAGCACACAGGAAGGTGGGGAGGGGAAGAAAGAGAGAGAGAGAGGAAGAGGGAAAGAATCCCAAGAAGACACTACGCTAAGCACGGAGCCCCACGTGGGGCTCAATCTCATGACCCTGAGATCATAACCTGAGCTGAAACCAGTCGGTCGCTTAATGGACTGAGCCACACAGGCACGCCTGGGTGTATTTACACATATATCTGTCATAGGAATTTGAAGTTTAAAAAAAAAAAAGCATCATTTATAATACAACCGAAAATGGAAAATGTTTAGGTATAAATCTATTTTAAAATGAGTAAGTTCAGCCTGCTTAAAAGTAAAAGCACTGTTCAAAGAAATCAAAGAAGATCTAAAGAAATGGAGAAATATACTGTGTTCATAAATTGGAAGAGTCAATATTGCTACGATATTACTTCTTCTCAAATCAATCTACAAATTCAATGCAATATTAGTTGGAATCTCACAGGATTTTTTTGTAGACATTGTCAAGCTGATTCTAGAATATATACAGAAAGGCACAAAAACTAGAATAGCTAAAACACTTCAAAAAAAACAAAGTCAAAGGACACACACTATCTTATTTCAAGATTTACTATAAACCTACTCCAGGCCAATACCCCTCATAAACATAGATGCAAAAATACTCGAAAATCAAGTCCAGCAATATATAAAAATGTTAACATATCATAACAAAATAGTGTTTATCCCAGGAATGCAAGAGGTACATGCAATCATTAAACAGTGTGATGTTAGTGAAAAAATTCACAGATGCTTAGGATCTCATAAGGTTGAAATCAGGGTGTTAGCTGTACTGGGTTCTCACTTGGAAACTTTGGGGAAGAATCTACATTGAAGTTTACCCAGTCGTTGGCAGAATCCGATCCCTCATAAGCTGTCCAAGTGGGGTTTCCTTTTCTTGCTGGCTTCCACAGGCCAGCTACAATCCTGGGCATATACACTCCTCCCCCTTCAAGCTAGCAACAGCGTATTAAATCCTGCTCATGCCTAGAACCTTGCGGACTTGCTCTTTTGCTACCAGCTGTAGAAAACATTCTCTTCAAGGGCTTTGGAAAAGTAGCTTTTTATCTGCACACTGCAAGGCTGAAGACAAAAGGGACTGCACTGTAGTTAAGTCAATGAGATTAGGCCCACCCAGATAACTGCCTTGTTGATAAATCTGAATGTCAACTGATCAGTCACCTTAACGACATCTGCCTAATGCTTCATATCATGTAAAGTAAAATAATCAGGGTGCATCACCTCATGATATCCACAGCACCAAGGATTAGGGCAGGATATTTTGAGGGGGGTAGGTTAGAATTCTGCCTACCAGTATACAACAGAATGAACTTCAAGCTGTATTTTAACCTTTTACCAAAAAAAAAAAAAAAAAAATACATCAAAATGGATCACAGACCTAAATGTAAAACATAAAACTGTAAAATTTCCAGAAGAAAATATAAGAGAAAATCTTTCTGACCTTGGGTTAGGTAATGAGTTTTCATATGTGACACCAAAAGCAGACTTTATTTTTTAAAAATCAATAATTCGGCCTTTTTCAAAATTGAAGAATTATATGCTGTGAAGCTATGTTTGTGAGAATATACAAGCCACAGAATGTGAAAAATATTTGAACATCATATTTCTGATAAAGGATTTGTGTCCAGACTACATAAGGAACTTGCAAAACTCAGCAACAAGAAAACAAATAATCCAATTAAAAGTGGAAGAAAGATATAAACGCACATCTCACCAAAGGAGACATATAGATGGCAAACAGGTATCATTAATAATTACGGAAATGCAAATGAAAATCACAACTGGATATGACAATACACTTGTCACAATTGCTGATTAAAAACAAAACAAAACAAAACAAAAAAAAACCCTGACAATACCAAATACTGACAAGGATGTGGAGTGATTAGAATTCTGACACTTGCTGGTGAGAATATAAAATGGTACCCTTACTGTAGAAAAGTTTGTCAATTTTTTATAAAGTTAAACATACACTTGCCATATAATCCAGAAATCTAACCCAAAATAAAATAAAAAAAGTGATATAAAAATTTACATGCAAATATCTACAGCAGCTTTATTCATAATCACCTTAACTACAAACAATCCCAATGTCCTTTAACCGCTAAATAGATAAACTCTGGCATACCCTTACCATAGAATACTACTTGGCCATGAAAAGGAAGAAACTACTGATTCAAGCAGCCATGTGGATGAAACCTACATGCACTATTCTAAGTGAAAGAGACCAGACCTAAAATTCTACATAAAGTCAGATCTAAAATAGTACATGCTATGTAATTGCATTCATATAACATTCTGGACAAAGCAAAATTATAGGGACAGGTCATAAATCAGTAGTTTTCAGAGGTAGGGAGTGTAGAGAGAGGTGATTAGAAATAGGCAGCAAAGGTAACTTTGGAGCTGATGAAACTAATGTGTCGCAGACAACAGTTTTAGTAAATGTTTTCTCACAACATTACAAAGGTCACCAGCTTTCTGGCATATCCAGGCCACCTGCTGCCTGACCACTAAGCCGAAGCTGTGTATATCAGTTTAATTAGGAAGAACCCCACTTTTAGGGTCAGTGTCTGAATTAACTAAAGTACAGCTGAAACAATACAGTGGCTTAAAGAACAAAGAGCCTTAACAATAGCGTGTTTTAAAGAATAAAGATAATCATTTCTTTCCCACACAAGGGTCCATCTTTGGCTCTGATTCCCATCCTTCTTTCTTGTTTCTCTACCATGCCCTACTGTATTGTTCTCACCTACATGATGGAAGTTGGAGAAAGACCATGAGAGTGTGCATGTACAATGTGATAAGGAGACAGCCTGGAAATGACACATGTCATTCTGCTCACATTCCATATAGTCACATGGGCCACAACTTGGGGCAACAGGAGCTTGGACATACAGTTGCTCAGTGGGTGGGCTATACCCACTATGACTCTGATTCTATGGAAGAAGGAAAGAAAGGATTGTGGTGGACACCCAGTCTCCATCACACTCTCCTCTTGGATTATGGGTCACTGCACTTCCTTCGCTCCCTCTTAACCTTCTTAACTATTTCTTCCCTGTCTTCTTCTCAAACTCCTGCTCCTCTACTTAACCTCTAAATGTTCATCAGGGGTAAGTACCCCAAGGGCTAGTGTTTGGATCTCACCTCTTCTTTAGCAATATAGTCTCTTCCTTGATTATCTCAACCCATTCTATGGTTTTAAGTAAAAAAAAAAAAAAAAAATTCTAAATTCACTTCTCTAGCCTTGTCTCCTTCACTGCATTCATAATTTTTATGCCTGATGGCTATCATGTAACCAACTACTTGAGATCTTGGCAACTCTATCTCATCAAGAACAAAACTGATTCTTCATTTTACCCCTAGACATAGGTTCTCCCACAATATTTTGTTCTTCCTGAGCAATGGGACCATCATTCAGCCAGTTGCCCAAGCCAAAACAACTTAAAAGATTTATAAATTCTTCTCTCATTCACCACTTCCATTTCATCAGCCATGTCTCATTGGCATTACCTTTAAAGTATATCCCAGGGCTGCCTGGGTGGCTCAGTTGGTTAAGTGTCTGACTCTTGGTTTTGGCTCAGGTCATGATCTCAAGGTCGTGAGATCGAGACCCACGTGAGATCGAGACCCACGTGAGATCGAGACCCACGTGAGATCAAGCCCCACTGAGTGCAGAGTCTGTTTGAGATTCTCTGCCTCTCCCTCCCCCTGCATCCCTCCCCCCTTGTGTGCACCCTCTCTCTCTAAAATAAATAAATAAATAAATAAATAAATAAATAAATAATTTTTAAAAAAAGAATCTGTTTTTAAAAAATAGATAAAAAATAAAGTATATCCTGAGCCTGTCTGTGGTAGGCTGAACAATGCCCCCCAAAGAGTTCCACATTCTAATCTCCAGAACCTGTGAATACGTTACATTGCATGGAAAAGGAACCTTGTACTTGTAATTAAGTTAAGGATCTTGAGATGGGGAGATTATCCTAGATTATCAAGGTAGACCCAGTGTAATCACAAAGGTTCCTCATAAGAGGGAGGCAGAAGGATCAGAGTTAGATCAGGGAGAGAGGAAAGGCAATGAAGGTGAAAACAGGAGCAAAGGGAGGTCAGGTTATGTGATATGGGGACCTGAGCCAAGGGATGAGGTCAGACAGACTCCAGAAGCTGGAATGTGCAAGAAAACGAATTCTTTGCTAGACTCTCCAGAAGGAACACAGGCCTGCCAACACCTGGATTGTAACCCAGCAAAACAGATTTCTGACTTCTGCCCTACACAATTAAAAGATAATAAGCTCGTGATGTGTAAGCCAGGAAGTTGGTGGTGATTTGTTGCAGTAGTGGTAGGAGACTAACAGACCACTCATGTTTCTCCGTCTCCACTGCATCTACCTGCACTAAAGGGCAGTAGAGAACAGAGATTCTAGAGCCAGACTGCCTATATTTGAATTAAACTCTGCCACTTAACTGCTATGGGCAAGCCATTCAAGCTTCCTGTACCTCAATGATCTCACCTGTACAGTGGACTCATGATAAGGATTCGGAGAGCTGTAACAGTACTTACTAGCATATTGTAAACATTTTACCAGTATTTCCTATTACTGCTTCTGGAATCTGAGATCCCAGTATTTACAACCTGAACCACTTTGATACTCTTAGCTGGTTGCCCTGCTTTTCTTCTTGCCCTTATTAGAATCTTACAGAGCAGTAAGATTGATATATTTGCAAAATAAAATCATGAAATCCTCCCGATTATAATCCTCCCTGAGCTTCCCGTTGCACTTAAAATTAAATCCAAACTTTGAACTATAGCCTACAAGGCCGGCTATGATGTAGCCCATGACGGTACTCAACCTCGTCTCTATCCACTCCCCTCGTCGCTTGCTCCCTTTACCACACCGCCCTTCATTTTGAGCCTCAAATACACCAAACCTGAAGTGGGTTAGCCATCCGCCAGGAATGTATGTTCCCAGGTTTTCACATAACTAACTCGTTCTTGAAACTCGGTCAAGGTCTCCTCCTCAGAAAGACCTTCCCTCAACACTCAAACTAAATTAGCTGTCTCTAATCATGTTTACTTATTTATTTCATGCCTCCCATGAAAGAGCCCATGGCCACATCCCCAGTGCTCAGAACTACATCTGGCATATTATAAGTTCTCAATAAATATTTGTGAAATGAGTAAAGGGTTGGCTGACATGTGTGTTGAAGTATCATATTGGTGACTCCCACGTACATTATGAATTAGATTAGTACAGCTGTAAATCTTCCCTCTCGGTGGAAAGGTTCTGCCTAAAGACAAAGTAATTTTTCCAGTGATGATTATGTAAGTCTATTTTCTCTCATTCTTCTATTTTGTCTTAGCAAGTGTCTCTGAGGACATTTTTCTACCGAATTACTGAAATGGGGACTTCAGCACTGCGTCCGAGATTGAACTATATTTAACCACCAAGATCCATGCCTTCTAACTCCTAACTCAATTACTTTTTTATCTTCAGTTGTTTGAGTGAAGAGGGAAAGACCGTATGGTCCATGACACCTACTGAGTCCAGCACCGCCTATCCGCGCAGCCCTTCAGGGACTGATGAAAGTCCTAGGAATTTACCTTCTCGGAAAGCGCAAAGAGAGCTGAGATCCAATAGCGAAAGGAGGGTGGCTCTCACATGATCTGTACACTAACTCCCATGACAGTCCCACACCGTGTTGACCCATGGAGTGTGGACATCGGTTTGTACACCTCTGCACCTGTTCCGCCATGTTTGTCTGTCCCCCTCTTTCCTTCTCCACATGAGGCTTTGTGCAAATAGAAACAAAGCCTTCCTCGGTCTCCATCTCTCGGACCTTCCCAGCATCTTCCCTTAATATGCAAGACACCTGCGAGGCCTAAAGTGTATTTAATACTGATGGGGTTTTCTGGGGCTTTCTTTGTGGACCTTCGTGGCTACTTTGGTGTTGGTAACCAATCTGTGGTCATTGTTAAAATGTGACAAATTGCGACACTGGGGTTCAGGGTTAATGGGAGAAAACAGACCCCTGGAGGGTGATTCACTCTTTCTCTCTAAAGACAACAAAACGAAATCCTGGGGTGGCCTTGTCCACATTGCAAGCGCATACCTGGCATTTCTACTGACAGCCAGAGAGCGCCTGCGATTACTCAGAAGAAAAGATGGTATCTCCGATAATCTGAGAGAACAAAGACTCCAGTTACTTCATCACTCCTGCCTGAGGGTCTGGAATTAATTGTGTCTCTTTATACCCCATCTAATTTTACAAAATCATACTTCTCCATGGCAGTTTACTAATTTACCACCTCATCTAAGATAAGACTTTGCCAACAGTAATAACATTTAGAAAATGCTGTCGGACCTGCTGCGGACGGTTTCGGCCCCGCACCGCCGCCTACGCACGCGTGCACGCATGCGCACACCTCTACAGCTCCGCCAGATCTTAGAGCAGGTAGCCCTGGCCCTTGAGGATGCAAGCGCATCAGACGGACTGATCCTGTGCCTCAGAAGTTCACCTTGAGGACAAAATCAAGAACGATTGAGTGTATTCAGAGACCTCTTTGGGTATCTGCTCTACTATCTGTCCAAAGAGTAAACAGAGTAGAAAGAAATAATCCATCTGCTTTTCAGAAGAAAAAAAAATCAGTATATTTACCTGATACACATTCACTGCGTGCTTACCGTTAAAACCATTATATGGATTACCTCTCCTCAAATATGAGGGGAAGGGAGAAAAGCAGGGAAGTAGCAAAATTGGAATGAGCATGGACATATCAAGCCTGAAGTTTCTAAATGTGAAAGTTGGTATTATGGGGTTTGGGGGATAGAAGAGAAGGGTTGATACTTATTTCAATTGCATAATCAATTTTATCAAGTCCTACTCTATTGTAGGGGTGAGTAAGCAGGCTCAGTATAAAATGTCTTCTAAATCCCATCACTGGAGGTTGGCATATACATAAAGACTCAGAGGGAGACTTTAAGCCAAGTCACTGTGTTCACACTAGTCCAGATTCTCCGGGCCATCAAGCAGTACATCTCTGATCTTTAAGCACGATGTGGTGTGCATGCGTGAGATGTGTGCACACATGTATGAGTACGTGTGCTTATGTGAGTGTGTCATCGTGGGATGGGGTACAAAGCAAAGCAAAATAGTGCCTGTTTCCCTTTGGGCTCAGATTCCACTTGAAGATATAATTATTTGTTTAACATAGTCCCACCGTATTATGTTACCTTCTATGATTTATTAGTAAAAGCGTGTTCTGTAAGCTCCACTTTCCCAAGCAATGATCATTTCTTGACATGTTTCATTACTGGGAAATGACAAAGACATTTGTTATATTCTCAGACAATAAAATATTGCCTTGCTCAAATACCTTCATGGAATATTAAACAAAATGAATGCTGTTCCTTTTCCTGTGTTTATCGTATCATATTAGAAGTGAAGACGTAGCCCTTATGTTTTCTTTCCTGATAGACGAGACATTGGAAAGAATGAGTTTAGTTTACCCTTCATCCAACTGGCTTTACTTAGCTATGTCCGAAGCCTCCGACGGCACTGTTAGAAACCATTTTAATCATCCAGCTTCTCAAAGGCCATTTTTAAGCTACCTCTCTTTCAAATGATCCTGAAGAATAAAATCCAAAATTTCTCCTTTCAACTTGCTCTTGGTGGCAATTCCAGATTCCGTGAATTTTTAGGCAATGATGGAAATAGCAAAGACCAGATCATGATCCAATATAAGGATCGAAGAGGTAACCTCCTTAGAAACTGCTTATGGACCAACCTTATAAACATGTCACAAATATTTACCAGCCCACATACTGGATTATTCTGTATGCACACGAAGACCATATAAAATATGCATTCCTTACCACTGAAATATCAAAAAGTGTAATCTTATTTGAGTAAGAGATCCTGTATTCACGAGGTACTGTAGGCGCACCGACATCCGCACAGATAGATGCATTTATTATAGAAAAGTTTTCTTTTTTTTTTTTTAAAGATTTTATTTACTTATTTGACAGAGACAGCCAGCGAGAGAGGGAACACAAGCAGGGGGAGTGGGAGAGGAAGAAGCAGGCTCCTAGCGGAGGAGCCTGATGTGGGGCTCGATCCCAGAACGCGGGGATCACGCCCTGAGCCGAAGGCAGACGCTTAACGACTGTGCTACCCAGGCGCCCCTATAGAAAAGTTTTCTAAATATTACCAACTTTTCGTGTAAAACAAATTCATCAGAGAGAACAATAAATTATTCTTTTGAGTTTCATCGAATGCATTGTATATAAAGTAGGATATCCAGGGCTACCTTCAAGGTTGAGTTAAATCCCTTGTATCTTTAAAGTTTTTCATCTCTCAGTTGCAGAATCAATATTAAACTAAGGGGAACTTTGGTAAACACCAACAATTTTAGCTAAGGAAATATGTGTATTTTTTGACATGATGATGGAAAAGTAGCCTAAACAGTCTAAAACAACCTCAAGCTTAAGGCCAGATGGCTAGGTTCTGCATTTGCCTTTATTACTACTTTGCTTGAATTTGGGCCAGGAAATTAATCATTCTATACATTGGTTTTCCAATATGCAAGGGAGAATGGCTTTGCTCTATCTGAAAGGCAGTTGGGAGAATAAGATGAAATTATACGATCAGAGCCAGCTTTTGGTGGGGTGCAACGAATGCAGTTATACAGGCTCTGTTCTCGAAGGGGCCACACACTCGGCTTACTGCTTTCTCACTACAGACTTGAAATTCTTAATAATTCTATCTTTGAACTTGTGCTTTGTAAGTGAGTCTAATGGGGATAGGAAGCATGAGCAGAGTAGACACACCGGGTGTCAGCACACACAGGTGCAGGCTGGGACACTCTGGTACAGTGGGCGTTGGACAGAGGCATCAACAGAGCCAGCAGCAGCCCCGGGGAGAGAGTACAGGCTCTCTCCATAGGGACGGCACCAAGTCCAGTAGCCAGAGGTCGGCCTGCCCATCCATCTCCAAACCCACCCCTATAGCAGCTGTCAAAATTAGCTCTCCAGTCTGAGTGCACCCAGAAACTCACTGGCACCATCAGAAGCAATCAATTTTGTCAGTAAATTATTACAGAATAAAACTGTACATAAGACGTTGTAATCAAACATATCAGGGAATTATTACAATTCTCTAAAGAGTTTAGAATCTCTGACTCTGAAAACTTCTACACTGTTTCAAAGCAAATCTCCACAAATTCAGATACAGAAATTAAAGATTGTCATGGTCGACAGAAAAGAACATTATTCTCCCATGAAGCTTCGGATACACCAATTATCAACAAGGAAGACCATTTTAAAATTAAATTTCCTTGCGATTGAATATATGGTGATAGAAAGTGTAAACAAGTCTTCTGAGTTGTATATAAGTCACGAAACCACTTTTGGTTTCTCAATATGACCTTCACAGCTTACAGGAAATGTTAGCAAAAGCAATAAAATGCCCTTGCAAAAATTTACATCTAAAATTAAATTTGAGCTTACACAAAACTGATTCATATAAAGAGTTAAATAGTTCTAGAAAAATTTCTGCAAGAATTACTGGCTTTAGATGTACTAAAAATTTTTTATTTATTTATTTATTTTACAATTTTATTTATTAATTTGACAGAGAGAGAGCATAAGCAGGGGGAGCGGCAGGCAGAGGCAGAGGGAGAAGCAGGCTCTCCACAGAGCAGGGCTCCATCCCAAGACCCTGGGATCATAACCTGAGCTGAAAGCAGAAGCTTAACCGACTAAGCCACCCAGGCATCCCTAGATGTACTAAAATTTATATTTCAAAATAGTGTGGCAGAAATTTGTCCCAATGTCACAGTCTATAAAATACAATTAACAGTTGCATCAACAGAAAGATCCTTCTTAAAATTGAATATTATCAAGAACTATTTATAATCTTGCATTTGCCAATTACATGAATTGAAAACAAAATATCGACAAGTATAAATATTGATGACTTAATGAATTTGCAGAAAACTGAGTCAGAAAAATTTTGTGATCAATCAAGACATCACATTCATAAAGTATCATTTTTTATTTAAAATTAAGACAGCAATCTATTATTGTAGTTTGTAAGTTTATGTTGTTACTCATGAATTATTATTATCCCTATTATGTTTCATAAGTAGCAAAGTGTTTTTAAAGAAAAAGCTTTTTATTTTAGGACTGTTTATGACACTTCTTTTTCTGCTTTTTGAACAAGGAGTCCTGCATTTTCATTTTGCACTGGACCATGCAAATTATGTAGCCAGCCTTGGATATAATATAGTTCAGATTTTTGCCACAAATTTGCTGAGTACTATTTAACCAAAGTGGGGCTCATTTTTCTTTAAACATTTTAAGCATACTCATTTGATGTTATTTACCCAGCAAGTCTGTCTCATGAATATTTGTTTCTTTGTGTGTTATATAAACTTTGCTTGCTGCGTTAGTGTTCAGCCTGTGTGTGCCCCCGACAAGCCTTTGCATCAGGGTTGGAATCTGCCCCTCCAGTGGGAATTTACAGGTCCTCCATCAGACACCCCAAGATGGCGATGGGCCATCATACCATCATACCTTCGCTTGGGGTTTTGCAGATGAGGAAGGTAATACACAATTGGACCTAAACCCATTTGAGGGCAGATCTGTGTTATATAGCCTCAGGAAATTTGCTTTTCTGCCTGGAGCCCAGACAGAAAAAGACACGCTTCCCTATCATTTCTTTTTCATGAGGCTTTTTCCCTAGTCCACACTGTCACAGAGGAACAGGCCTTCAAGCATCCCAACTGCTCCTCACCCCGGCTCAGGACTTGTCCTGGGTTCTCTCCCCCACCCAAACCAAATGTTCAAAACCAGCATTTGAGTTAAGAAGTGTTCAGCAAACCCCAACAGCAGCAGCCTCAGTGTCCCTTCCCTGAAGGGTTCCAGCCTTCCACTTAAATTTAGTCCTTGGTAATTGCAGCCACTCTGTGCTTTGGAGATAATGTTGGTGGTGTCTCATGTGCCTTTTTCAAGTGCTTTGTAGACGATTCTTCTATCTGACACAAGGCCAGAAGAGGAAGTCGGGCGTCTGTTTCCCATTATGTAAAGTGAAGATGTTGAATTAGATGAACCCTAAATTACAACTCACGCCTTTAGTCTTCAAGTGCTTGTTGAACATCCCCTACGAGCTGGACATACAAGCAAAGGACTAAGGATACAGAGATGGAGGACACATGGCTCCCCCCCTCCCAAGTGCATAGTCTGGTTGGGAATATAGAGTCCTAAACATAATTTAAATAAAATGGGGCAATACAATCACAGGGTTAGACACAGGGTAGCATACAGGTGTGGGTCAGAGAAGGCTTTCAGCAAGAATATAATGGAAAGCTAAGAGTAGGAGGATGAGTAGAAGTTATCCTGGTGTCTGTGGGTAGACAGGAGGTTGTGGAGGGTGGCGAGTGTGGACAGGTGTTGCTGCTGCTGGAGTGGACAGTGTGATTCCAAACAAAAGGGGGAGCACAGCAAAAGGACAGAGGTGAAAAACACCATGGGGGAACTAAGAGCTCACATATCCAATGAAACAGCCTTGTTCTAACCATCTTTTATAAAGGATACGTATTAGATCTATGAAAGTAGGGACTATAATTATCCATGAGGTTCCCCTGATTCAAATATGCCTCCTTAACATAACCTAAGAAGATTTATTTTCACATAAGATTTTATTTCTTTAATTTTATTACTTTTTTTGAAATTTATATAGACTGAAACTAGACCCTGGAATAACACCAGCTTTGAACATCTCAAGCATAAAAGTCTATGGCAAATTACAGATCACTTGCAGATAGAACAATGTAGTTCTGGTGGAAATTAATCAAATCCCTTCTCTGGGGTATTAGCGAGCCCCTTAGCCAGGCTGTCAAGAGAAATCATTTTGTCCACCCCATTTCCTTTTTTCTGTTGGTTCACTACTATCTCCAGCCCAAATTCTGTGTGGCCACAATTCTGTTTGAACCAAGCTGGTCTGACTGCTTTCCTCCTAGGGTGCTCAGTCCTCAATTCTCACTGCAAACTGTTCCAGGTTCCCAGCCTAAAATCCACTGTTTTAGCTTCACTTGCCCTAAGATTTGCAACTGAACGTTTACTGCTTTTCAATTGCTACTCCTGTTCCTAATGTTTGAATTATTGCATAATTCCATACAACGTTGAGTCTGTAAGAGATGATGTCCTTTTCAAATTCGAGGGGACTCTGTCCTATGATCCTAAGTAGAAAATTCTCAGTAATCCGGTGGGTATCTCCGTGACTTCAGTGAAAAGAAAACAGTTGCTGAGCTGAGTACTCACCCATCACTCAAATGTCCTTCCTTTTAAATATTTCCTCCACCAGTCCGTCACACTATAGAGGTCCCACTGAAGGACTTGCCCGTGCTTACAGCTGCATTGCCTTGAGTTTCTACTGTTTAGCTGTTTGGGGTCCACTATTGTTGGGTCACAAATTCACTTTGAAATGGTTAGTGGTGGTATGTATAAATGCAAAACACTATTATTATGTGGAAATTACTACTTACTTTGTATAATTCTTTGCTTTCCCTCTGCAAAAAAACCCACATACTTATATTGGAGTGTAATGTGGACTTTTTTTTTTTTTCCTGTAGATTTCTACGAATAGTCGTATGATGCTGAAGTCATCAGGACTCATTACAACCCAACTGAGATTTCAACAACTCTTGTTCTTCTAGTGATGTAAAGACCACATTCCTTTGCGTTTAATGATTGCATGAGCTAATGTGCCAGAGAATAGGACATTTTCAGCTCTGAGAGTTTTTCTTAATGTCTGTAAAAGGCAGTGTTAATGATGTTTGTAACTTAAAATACTTCAGCACAGGCAGTAGGATATGATAAATATGCCATTTAATTTAAGCTTGAGCTGTAAGGATGGTCTCTTCCTCAGACTGAAAAATCTGCACTTCAGGGGAAACCAATTAGTATTATGTCAGAAAGCCTACTATAAGCACTTCTATTATTTATGTCTTGATCAACGCCTGAGACTTTGATAAGTAACCTAATGCATATCAGATTCTCAGAATCCGTATTTAGAATGGCAAATGTTATGATTGCTAAATTATTAGCAAAACTTAAATGGACTGGAGATACACAGATTCGTTGAAATACGTTATTAAATTAAAGATATTTAGGCTGTGTAAATTGGAATTCATTCACTGGCTGGTGAACAGTATATAACAATCTCGCCAGGCCCAAACACTGAGCCCTTAATGAGGAAACCAGAAAAGAAGTTCCAATTGGTTCAAAGGAGACCTCAAAGACCAAGCAAATACATAAGCCTGTCTGTAGGTAATGCTGAAATGAATTTCCTTAACAGGTGTGAAACCGGCTTCTCCCATTGAGGGAAAGGAAAATCCTTTGAACCTCCTCTAAGACAGAAGTTATTTGCATGTGTATAGACAAGAATTGGTTGCATTACCTTCAGGTTTCTACAGGTTGACTATCTACAGAATTATAGAACAGCTCAAAGACAATAAAAGCAGCAACCCATAGACTCAAATAACCGAAAGGGTATGCTCTAAACAACATATAATTTTCTACTAAAAGATCTAGTAATCTTTTGGTCCATTTAAAAGTTGCTCACATTTTTTTCCTTGCAATAGACCTATCTCCAGCCACTGGTTTTAGAAGCATTTCTGCTTGCTGCTGAAAAGGTAAAAGAAGTCTGCTTCAAAAAGGCTGTCTAGTTTTCCTTGGGCTAAATTTTCTTGCAAGATGTTGGTCAGAGTAACTATCAGAGAGAACTGGACCACACTAAGCTCACAGAACAGATTGTATTGTGCTTGCTTGCTCATAAAAAATTGTTTAAAACTGTCTACACCGATCATGAAATTCATCAGAAGCTTTCTTTCATCATAACCTTTAGCAAGGATATAGGGGAATAGTCGTCCTTATCAACCTCAAACATTTTGAGTTATTACCTTTATCTACCAAAAATAACCCAGGAGTTATGTGCATATCCAAGTTAACTTAAGGTAACTTGGCAACAGCCAGGAACTGGTATCAGCGTTAGCCTTTTTCTTGCCTTCGAGAGACGGTTATAAATTCTGTTCACTGAAAGTCAAAATTTACTTCTGTAAAAGATTTTGCCTGACCTGTGATGGATTTGAGCATCTGCGAGAGCCCGATCTGGCTATTTCCACTTCGTTCCTAGTTGTACTGTGGCATGGACATGACCCACTCAACTTAAAGGAAACTGAAAACACAGTTTTTATTCTTTACTCCTTTCTACCATGCTCCCCACCCCAGTCCCTGGTCTACACCCTTATCACAACCACCCCTTATCCAATGTCCTGATGGGAGGGCAGTGGGAAGACTTGGAAGGCAGTGTGGGTCTTCAGTCCCAGTATCTCCAAATCAATATTTTGGGCTCCTTTTTAGTAAGACTGTATCACTGGACCATAAGATACTTTGGCAGTAACCACCTCAAAATGTAAACACAGATGACTGGTGAGTAAGCTCAGTTTGTTGGGCTTATCCAGCGTGGTTACAGAAAAATTAGAATTTCCATACACCTCCAAATGAACTCTCAAAAGCAGGCCCCAGTGAAAAGGAGGTAAAACAAAGACTATGACATATGGTTTATCTTTTCAGTAATGACATTTTCAAGTGTAATCCTATACACTTTTTCCCCTTAAATAAAGTCTTGTTTAAAACCAAATGTTTCTCTGTTAACACAGAGTAGGCAAATGAGAGTCCACACGCGGATATTGAGATATTCGGTGGTTTCATGGTTTTGAAAAGTTTGAGTTAACATGCTGTACTTGCGGCCTCCAGGAGAATAAGGCTGTGCAGAGGGAAAAGTGGTTAAGGACTCGGCTTGTGTCTTCCACATGGACAAGCTCTTTCGGGCCACACTCAATTGCAGAATCAGCTTTTTTTTTTTTTTTTTTCCAGGGAGGACAGAGCAGTTGTGCACTCAAACACATCCCACATGCCCACATCGGAATGGCCTATTCCTTGACCCAAGGAGGAAACCTACCTTCAGATGCTCCTTTTAAGTAAAAAGCTTACAGAGAGTTCTTTAGATGTCTAAAGTCACTCCAAAGGGAAAACAGATTTTTTAGAAGTTTTAATACAGCTACTATGATCAACCATATTTACTAATGATCACATTCCAAATATGTTTTCGGCGGTTCTGGTGACAAAACGAGGTTACCACACCTTTCCAAATACCTAAATTTTCTGTTCACCTGTCAGGGAACACATTACTCCTTTAGGGGGAAAAAAATCCCTTACCAGCAACCTCTTTAGCCATTCCCAAGGTTCCAAACATGGAACGTGAAGTTATCAAAGTGATAGCGTAAGTTCTAGGCTCCTTCTGTTGTTTTGTGTTGCCCTACACGTATCTGTAAGTGACCCGCACGGCCCTGAAGCCAGAGGTCACATAGTTTGAGACCGTCATTCCATGCCCTGTGGAAGTGCCGGTGCATCCATGAGATTTTTGCAGATTGCCAGGAACTTCCGTTCTCCTGGTCGTCTCTTCCTCCAGGCATTCTGTGGCGCCTCTCTTTCCTACAACATTGGAAAGGCCCAGAGACTAAGCTTTGGTCTCCATTTCCACAAAAACTTCCATAAGAATAGTGAGCTCTGGGGCACCCCAGGTTGCTCACTCAGTTACCTTTGGGGTTACCTTTGGCTCAGTTCATGATCCCAAGGTCCTAGGATCTAGCCCTGCTTTGAGCTCCCTGCTCAGTGGGGAGTGTGCTTCTCCCACTTCCTCTGCCCCTCCCCCAATTTAGGGGTACATTCTCTCTCTCTCTCTCTTAAATAAAATCTTTTATAAAAAGAAAGGAAGATTGAGTTCTGCTGAAGATTTGGGGCTCACAGGGAAAGGCTTCGGAAAAAGTCACCTGACCTCTCACCACCCCTCCAACTCACCTCTCCCTCCTTGTCCCAGCCCCTATCCCCCACCTGTTGTAATGCAGAACAGTTGGGCTCTCCTTAGCAACTTCTCCCAAACTCCAATGTCCAAACCCACACACATATTGACTTTGGAATCCAAAACAAACAGATCCAGAGTAGATTAAGGAGTTTACTTAAAAACATAAAATCTAATAAAAAGCAAAGCTGTAAAATAAACAAACCAACATTTATAAAGCCGGCTAGTGCTCTTAGGGATGATGAAACACTCCTCACCCTGGGTTGGTTCAGTGTAATGGTACAAATAAAAGTAGGGGTGAAATTAATTCAACTATCTGAGCAATCAAGAAGAGAAGAGATCAGTCGATTAGGCTAATGAGACCTGTTTTCATCAGTGCAATACATTGAAGTAATCACTAAATCGCACTGAAAACAGGCTTCTCCTTCAACCTCTCCCCATCTTCTCCTTTTTTTTCTTCTCACTTATTCACTTATTCAGCATCCATTTCTTGTGCACCCACTGTGTGCTGGGCACGACCATGGTAGATGCCGTGTGTAGAGCAGCAAATAAAACAGATCGGGGCCCTCCTGGAGCTTACATTGTGGTAGAAGAGAAGGATAATAAACCTGTAAACAGATGCATAAACTAAGGCCATATCTTGGCTAGGACTAGAAAGAAAATAAAGCAGGGTAACGCAGAAAGGAACTGGGATAGGTGGGGTCAAGTTGATAAGAAAATCAGGGAAGGCTCTCTGAAGAGAACCCTATTGACAATGACCTTCATTAGCAAGAAAAAGGCATGGAGAAGAGAATTCCAAAGCCCTAGGTGGGAAGAGCAGAGGGTGGGAAGAACAACAGGGAGGCCAGTGGAAAGTGAGAACCGGGAAGAGGGGAGACAGGAGGTGACATCCAAGACATAAGCAGGCCCCGGATCACCAGGAGTCTTGTGAGTCATAGTAAGGAACGTGGATCTTACTGCCATCCACTCTACCATATTTCCAACCATTTGCTAGCACTTTTGACGGAATCAGAAATAGACCTACATAGTTCTTTTTTTAATTAGTGGGAATATGATTCTTTAATAATATACGATTTATAATTAAGTAGAAATTTGAAAATATTAAAAGCCTGAAGTGCGCGCACGCACACACACACACTGAAGGGGTCTAGCCTTTGTCTTAAGAATTTTCGCATGCAGAAGGTGCACAGTTTGCCATCAGGGACCCTGTTAATTGCCAGCTGCTCCTGCAAAATCTGTTTCTACAAACAAGGAAAGAAGTCTTTGCAACACTGTGCCCCAGGCTCCTAATTTCAGACGCAGCGGAAGTTAAGCACTTAGGAAATTTGCACTGTCTTTTGAAGCCAGTAAGAGAACCACTCCAGATTTTTCTTTCTCACTGGGTTCTTGGGATGACTCTGAAGAGAGTACATGTGATTTTTGGAAACTGTAATTTTTTCCAGCCCCTAGAGATGGGGAGGAAGAGTCAAGTGGGTGCCAGAAAAGTGAGCTGAAACAAATTATGTAGTGGGCTTAATAGAAAACCCACCATGTGATGAAATATTCTCTCTCCCTTTTTTAATTTATGAAAAGCACTTACTTGCATGCTCCACACCCATCTCCCATGGGGCTTCCTGGTCCATTCAACTGCATCACTTAAGAATTAATTTTTTTCTCTGCAGCCAAGGCGATTAAGACAGCGAGGCGAAGCTCGGCATCTCTGTTGCATTGGTTTAGAGGGAGTTCCCTCAGGAATTTTCTTCCTCCTTCATTCTAGTGTGATTTTAGGCAATACCCATCCACCCCAATTTTGATCCTATCCATTTACCTAGACTTAGAGATTCAAAGCAAGAGCTGAAGTGAAGCCACCAATTCAAAGACGAAATTTTTTAAGGAACACTCCCCAGGCTCTGCCCCTAAATAGAACAGTATCTGATCTCATGGTCCGGGTAGAATTTTAAATAATGTGGGAAAACCAACTTCCTGTGGGATCTTAGCCAATCACTGACTCTCTCTGGATCTCAGTTTGTCCACATAGAAGAAAATAATTAAATAGGAGAGGGAAAAGCAATGTGCACTAGGATACTCTTCGGAGCATTAAATACAATGGTGAAAAATTAGAGACAGTTCAACCTCCAAAATGCTAACCTCATAATAGTATTTTACTGGATTTCATTAATAATAAAAACAACTAGAATTTGTGTAGTATATTAGCTTATAAGGCATTGGCAAGTACATTGCCTCATTTGTAAGCAGCCTAACAAAAAACAGACCAGCTTACAATTTTTATTTATTACTATTTTACAGATGAGGAAACTAGGACTGAAACAGGTTATGTGGTTCGTATCAAGTTACACAGATGATCCATGACAGAGCACCTACTCGGACCCCCCACGGAAGACTGTGATGGTCATGGAGTTTGGACTCAGGCAGGTTTGGTCTTGAACAGTAGTTCCACCATCTTCTATTACTGCATCTTTTGAAAGATGTTCATTTGGACAGACCTCAGTTTCCCCATCAGTGGGAACAGGCTGGTGCGTGTGGGATTGAGGAGGAGGACATCCATAGAATGCGGTGCCTGGCAGGTAGTTGATAGAATCAATCTTATTTCCCTTTTTCTTCTAACTCTTTATTCCGTAGCCTTTCTACTGACTACACCGTGCTACCCCTACCATCATTGAAACTAGTTACAGATCATTCTACCTTCTCCTTCCCTGCTAGTCCAGGGCAGTGATTCTCAACAGGCCACCAACTTCATTACTACCCCCTGGTATCAGGCCGCCCACACCTAACAGAGAGGAAAAGCAGCCCTTTCCTCTGGCACTAGGATCCTTCCTTCTTTTCTTCCCACTGAACGCTGAATTCCAGCTTGCCTCTTTAAAGCTGTGGCACTTGTTGGCTTTAGTTGGGCTCCCTGTGTCAGAAAACAATGTATTTTTGTGTTTTTACATGTTCAGGGCTTTCTGAGTAATCTGGGTTAAAGGCTGAATGAATGGCAAGCAGGACGTTAAAGATACTAAATCACCCAGGAGGGATTAGCAGATTTATCTCCCCTAGAGCCATCTGTTCACGTTCCAAAGGGTTGTAACACCTTCCAGTGTCTCCTCAGAGATGTGTTTACATTGCAGAGCAAAGGTTTCTGCCCTTCTCTCAGGAAGAGAGGAAAGACAGCTGGGCAACTTTTCCTCTATCGATAATTCTGGGGTTCCTCGCCTGTGCTGTAGACACCCTCCCTGCTTCAGACAGGTAGGCGACGGCTGCGTTTATCATGTCGCCCTCAGGGGAAAATGGGGCATGGGGACCTGGTGCCAACATACTCCATAAGTAAATAAATGTGTCTGCCTCTGATCCAGAAACTTCGGAACTTAAGGATAAAATAAATAAATATAATTATAAAGCGTTATCTCCTTGACTTGATTTCTTCTCCATAAAAACCTGAAATTCATTTCAGGTCCTTTCGCACTTGGTTGAACCTGGGTCATTATCAGCTACAGAATCATCTCAAGTGAATGCAGAGGAAAATGTAATTTGATATCAGTTCCAATGCTGATCAGGTAGAATTAAATGGAAAAGAGAAATACAAGCATGCCTATCTTGGGAATCAGATGTAAGACCTTAAACACAACCCTAAACTTCACTTAGGGGTGATGGGGAAAATTCGTACATCGGGGGAAATGAAAGGGTGAGAGAGACCCACCAGATTCACCGGTTACGATCAAATATGGTATCACAACATAGCACTTCACCATTTCACCTAAGTAAAAGGAGTGCAAAATAATCTCTCAGGTCACCCGTGCATTCTTTGGCTGGAGGAAAGGAGCCTCCAACAAAACCATGGCTCCTGCGACAGAGGATTGGTAGAGAGCCAGAGAGTGGTGCTGCTTGCACCTCAGTATTTGGTCTGTCGAGATTGTTGAGCGCAAACACATCTCCTCAATCCAACTGCAACCAAAATTCTCCGGTTTTGGCAGCCTTTGCCTGCACGGCTGCTTTCTAGTGACCTTTGTGAGCCAAAGCTATCTTCATTCAGAAACACACAGGAAGTCAGTCTTGGTAGGCTTTGGTCAGACTCGTGATCTTCGCAGTGTCCTGGGTCCAGGTCGCCACACGATTGGCGGAGTGGATCTAAATAAGCCACATCAGCGAGCCCGGCAGTGAGTGAAGCGAGTCAGCCAGTGACTGCTTCCTGGCTCTGATGAGCTCACGTTCCCAGCACAGGTTTGCCCTCAGACTTTAGATTTCCGGTGCCTTCAGGGCGATGCCTGGTTGTCCCGTTGTACGAAGCCTAGGGGGGGTCCAGCTCCTTAGCTGTGTAACGCTCTCCAGACCCAAAGCACAGCCTGCTGCCTTGCTGGCCTCGCCTTGCAGTCCCTTCTGTCTGCTCCCACTTCTTCCTGCTCAATCCAATCAGTTCAGCATCTGACAAAAGTGAAAACGTGGAAAGCTGGTTTCTCTTATCATCTCAAAGGTAGATTTATTCTATGACTTTGGACAAGTCACTCAACCATTCTGATCTTTGTTCTTTTAAAACCTAAGTAGCCAGCGTGGACTGTCAGCACATAGCTATCTATGTTTCCAGGGATAGCATTCAGTAAATTATGAAAACCCTCTGGAAGGGTTAGTTTATACAAAGCAGGCAAATTCCAACCGGAGAGAGGTTAATCCCTTCATAAAATAGCATACAAATACTGAGACGCTAAGTTTCAAGAGGATGGAATCCGACTCTAGCTGCATTGTTCTGCCTGAAACCTCAGCCAACATAATGAGCCAAAAAAATTAAAAAGCCCGAAATCTTAATAATTAAATGCATTTGGATAATACAGTGGCAAAACCAACTTCCTGAACAGTGGAAATTATATCTGCCTCTAATGGCTCTCCTCTGTTTGCATGATGACTTGAAAAACTACCAGGGCAAAACCATCTCATGGCATAACTGACCAGCATGCCAATATATCATGTTCACTATTTTTCATTTTCTAAGGAACAACACAAAAGATCAGTGTCCTGCCGTTTTGAAACATTAACGGGACTGCAACTCTCAATAAATCTAAGTTACTGGAAGAGGCTTTTAGATGCCCGGGATGATGATTTTTGCCCAGGCAGTTCAGTGGTTTGGTGACAATGAGAAGATGGGCTGACATTTCTATCTTATCTGATTCTGTCATAGTTGTAGAGTTGGCTTCTGCTAGGGGTCCGGCATCCTGGGAAACTGACCTCTTGGCTCTGGAGTGGCTAAATCACAGAAGCCTGCGGGTTCCACCCAGCTTACTTAGAAGGAATATTTAAGCAGTTCTACTCTGTGCTGGGTAAGAAATGACAGAGAACAGCTTGCGTCCCAAACTGGTAACAAGCATGGTCTCTGCCCTAGAATGCACGCCATCTATAGAATCCTGCCCCCAGCTTCAGTGATTAAGCCAGCTTTGCTTTTAAGGTAGACAGCACCGAGATAATCCCATTTGCCTGTATCAGGCCAGGAAGAGGGTGGCGTGCTTGAGCACAGTGCAAGACCCTTTTATTTGCTGTTTTATAACCCTTACATTCCCTTCCCACCCAGAATGGCCAGTTAATACACCAGGGCTAAACGTTTGGAGAATTACTCTACCATATGGAAGTACAAATGGAGAACATAAAAAGCAGCAAGATCTATGCCCTGGTGGATAGTGGTCTCAAATTCACTCATTATTCATATGAATGTAAGAAACACAGGGAACGGGAGAAGGTCAGTGGGGTCCATGGAGGCCATTCCTTTCCAATATGCTCTTTTTTCCTTGGGCAGCATCTAATTGCTTCTGTGCTGCATACAGTTGGGCCTGGAATTCTGTTCCAAATATTTTTTACTCTTAAAAAAAAAAAAAGTTCCTGGTGTCTGTTCCGTATTTAGATTGTTGAGTTTCAAGTTGCTGGCAGACGAGGTCCCAGGCAGAGGTGGGCAGAGAAGCCTCATGCTGCTTCCCAGGAGGTTCCATCCCTCTTGGAAAGAGAAAGAGCTACTTTAACCCCAAGGTTTGTTTATCATTTTCCATAGGAGGCATGCTACTGAAAAATGTTGAGGAGTAGGGGGTGGTCAAGGGAGACAGCCATTTTTCAAAAAGAAAGCATGTTTCCTGGTTTTCGGGAAAATAGAAGAGTGTAAAATGGCCTAGACATTACCTCCTTCCCAGTTATGGAAGCCCCCCTTCCTTCCTTCTTTCCTTCCTTCCTACTTTTTTTTTTTTTTTTTTTTTTTTTTTTTTTTAACATCCAGAGCCCACTCCGATAAAGGTACCTTATCTGGGAAGTCATTATTTTACCCTGGTCTTCCTTGCTCTGGGAAAAGTCCCTGTGTCTTCAGAATAGCGATTGACCCTCGCTTGCATGGACCTTCAGAGGTCTGGGATGCTAACCCCACCAACACCTCAACTTCTTGACACCAAATGCCTCGGAACCCAGAGACCACCAAATCAACAGCTGCTAAAACTGGGAAATGAGAACAATAAAACTCAGACTCACCCTCAAGTAACTTACAGCTTTGCTAAGACAGCAATATCCATGCACAGTAACTAATTCATTAAACGATACATGATAATACATTGAGAGCCTGTGAAGAGGCTCTAAAGCCACGTGGAATCTAGTGTCACGTAAATCTAAGTCCAGGTTCCGAAGCTCTAGGACCAGCAACCCGGAAATGTTATGGGCTTTCCTTCTTACTATACTTAAAGATTCTCATAGTATTAGTCCTTAAAAGATGGGTAAGAGCCACACATTCTTCATCGAGGAAACAGAATTACTAATACTCCGGGGTCCATAATGCTTTATTTGACTCCTAAGAGTTTTTGGAGGCTTCCTGCCCTGGTATATGCAACACTATTGTATTATCAGACAAAAGAATCTTTCTTTTGTAAAAATTTCAATCCATCAAGTAATGAAATTATGCATTTGGGCTGGAATTCTCTCCTTCCTAGGACTGAACATGAATCACCCAATGAATGGGTCTGTTCTTCCTCAAAGCAAGGTTTGGTCCATCTAGAGCTCTCTTCTCACACGAGAGCTAGAAAACTTTTGACCACTATGGGCTGCCTGCAAAACAGGATAGAGTTTTCAAGGAGGGCTATTCATTACCTCACAAATCCTACGGTATGTCTGCCTTGGGTTTATTAGTTCAGTGAAATTTTGATGGATTTTAAAATATATATAAATAACTGTAGTAAAAAGCCTGTGTAGCTTTCACCCACACATGAACTGAAGAAACTAATAGGCACAAGTGCTATGAACACAAACACGCCCAACTGGATTTGTTTGGTGGGATGATGATTTCACTCTTGGAAGCCCTGCCTGCTACTCTTGGATGGGATTTATTTTTTTTTTCTTCTCATATAATTTCACATTCAGCAAGGTAAAGCAGAATGGCTTCTCATTGACGTATGCCTCTATAAATACCTACAAAAAGAGAAGCAGCTTAGGTTAGAAATGAAACATATAAACCTCAGTCAAGGCGAAGTAGAGAGATTTATGAACTGCCTAATGAATTTTACCGCAATAAAACCTTGACCGTGTAAAGAACGTCAAGTGTATTTGTTGACACCGTGGTCTCGGGCACTCAAGATTGAAGAAGCAAGACAGGTAAAAGAAGTTTAAAAGTAACAAGAAGAGGGGAGGAAAAGTGAATAACAAACACATTAAGGGAAGTGAGAAATGAGAACATTCTGCCCATGTTAAGCAGTGAAGAGTCCCCTAGATTCAGACTCTATTAATTACTGCCGTACGTATGGGGGGAGGGATGAGCCGTTATGAACTACCTTAACTTCCTAGACCTTGTGGCCCATTCAGAGTAAGACTTGTTATCTTAATGTGTTAGCACTGGCAGAACCTGGGAGCCTTGCTGGTCAACCCTCACATTCTGCAGATGAAGAAATTATGACTCAGAGAAGTAAAGGGACTTTTCAAGGATCTCTCAGCTGGCCAGCGGAAGAAATGAGGCTAAATTCCAGATCTACTTCCTCCCCCATTCGCATTTCCACTCAGCTCCCTTCCTGATTTTTGGTGGGCCCTTCTAATTCCCCATCATTCTGTGTACTCCTTTCCTCTTCACCCTCCACTGTATCGCCCCAACACCCCCAACACACACGCACACACTCGCACTTCTGCTGTGTGCTTGTGCAATAGGAGTTCTCCATCAGTTAGGATGGGCTGGCAAAAATTACAAGGAATATATATGTTGACAGCCCAGTGTTTACACACTGAACACAAACGCTACGTCAATGACTCGCTGGCACTCACAGCCATTACATATGCTGAAATGCAACCTTTGGGAAACTCCTGATGGAATTCACCAGTTTTCTTCTGCCCAGATCCACCAAATTATTGCACAACACAAATCCAGCTGTGCTAGCCCACCCTGTAGAGGAGAGAAGCTGTGGGGCTGGTGGCGTTTCCCAGTGGACTCATTTGTTGAGGCAATCCTGCTGCTGTCACCCCTCGCTGGGAACTAGCCATCTGTTTTGTTAGAATTCTTGGATTCGGTAGGCTTCTTCCATGACACACGACAGATACAGAAACCCTCTGGTTCAAACACTTCACCTCCTGGGCACGAATACTCCCCACACACATCCCCACCCTCTCAGGCCGTCGCCCCCACACACCCTCTCCTCTCCACCCAAGGCTTAACAACAGTCCCCATTAACTTATTGTAAAAGGCCAACATGAAGTAGTAAAAAAAAAAAAAAAACTTTCATTCTAAAAATTGTTAAGAGGGCTTCTGTGAAGTACTGTCTCCCCTTCCCGTGCACATTGCTGCCACTGACAAGCCATCAGAGGAATTTGAGTTTTGAGCTCTTTTCTTCGTGGTAAGGATGGATTTAGACAATTGAAACTGGATGAGTAGCATAGTGGGGGTCCGGTGAATGGTATCTCTCCTTAAAGTATTTAATAACAGAAGAGCAAAGGTTCAGGCCAAGAATTAGGAAGACATTATGACTGCTCTACGGAAGAGTAAACTCGGGTTTAAGACAAAGGACTTTCTGCTGAAATTGACTAACTACAATACTCTCTATTATTTCAATGAGGTCAGATGACCATCTATGCAGATGCTCCTGGCAGGAATTCTTGGGAGAAAGCCTGGAACAGACACTCTGAACCTCCAACCCCCAGCCCCCAGCTCTCCACACCTGTGGCCACAGAAACCCCTCTGACTGCGGGGCTGAGAACAGAATGTAATATGGGTTTGGAAAGGATCACAGGAACTGATGGATGTAGGGATTAAAAATGGGTTCATTAGCAGCGTGTTCCAACCAACCATGGGGTGATTCTGCAGCTCACAGTGGACAGTGGAGCCAATAAAACCTTCAAAGACCTTCTATAATGAGCAAAAAGAATATTTTATAAATATCGCACCCAAAATTTATTTCACTTTTCCAATGCGCAAGCATACTTGAAAAGTTTATTCCCTTAGGTAATATAAACAGCAATTTTTAACATAAAACTGAGAAAATAATAGTCCCTACTTCACAGAGAATATGATGTTTGGAGGAAGTGAGGCATGAAAACTGCTGGACAGATAGCCAAGCCTGGTCAGTAATTAATAAGGACTAACAGTTCGTCTTACTTACATATTACTTACTTACTTACTTACTTAAATATTGTCTTTCTTAGTAAGTTATTTCTTTTTTTTCCTAAGATTTTATTTATTTATTTGAAATAGAGAGAGGGAGCCCAAGCAGGGGAAGGGGCAGAAAGAGAGGGACAAGCCGACTCTCCACTGAGCAGGAAGCCCATTGTGGGGCTCGAGCCCAGAGCTCTGAGATCATGACCTGAGCCGAAGTTGGACCCTTCACCAACTGAGCCACCTAGGCGCCCCTCAGGTCGCTATTTCTGAGTAGATATTACGTAGGTGGGTAAGCCACGCTAGGTCAGAAGCATCCCGATCCCAGCCGCGTGGAGCTGTTCCGCGTGGCCGGCGTCACCCGGCACAGCCCGCAGTGCTGAACTCGGAGCGGCGCAGAGGGGGAATGCTCGCGCACGCACCGGGTTGGCATCTTGGCACAGCCTGGCGAGTATAAGCGTAGAAGGAAGTGACGACGAAAGCAAGGGCTCAAAAGGCTCCATTTTCCTCAGAAAGTAAACAAAACCTAATGAAGGTAGAATAAAGGGGCAAATAGAACTGGGTCAAGAGAGACTTGGTACATAGATTCGTGTGTGTGACTAATTTAGTGGGTTGGTGTTGCCTTGCGACTCCGTGGTATTTTCCAGCTGGCTGGAGGGAGTAGAGATTTTAGGCCAAACATTTGGTGAGTTTCCTAATGAAAGAAATTAAACAACAGCCACTCTGGCTTTTTGTAAGCAAAGCTGTGTTAACCGAACTCCAGAAAGAGAAGCAGCTCTCCCTCTGCTCCAGGTTCATGGGTCTACAGGCTCAGAGCGAGGGAGCGCCTCCAGAGGTCCCATGTTGCGGCTGTTTCCCTTCACCAGACCAGAACAAAAACAGCAACATACACTGAGAGAGACTCTCAGAAAGCGACTTCTGAAAAGTAAGCAATAGATACTTTCTACCTCCAAAAGCAAAGGCACAAATTGCCCAGAGGCACATGGGTCAATGCCCAGCCAGCTCCCAGCCAACACAAGATCGATGAGCTGGAAAGCTTAGACTCTGACAGGACTCTGGACTCAGCTCAGACTCCTTGGATGACAGCAATCCGATCAACGCAGCTAACTAACCACCCAGCAGAGGTCTCTACTCCAGGGACAAGCCTTGCGTGACCACCTGTTTCCTCAGCTAAACTCTGTACAGAGTAAGTGGAAAAGATAAGTTTCCAAAGGCCAGATGTTCCTGGACATTCATTTTTAGGAACTGTCTGGGGCATCCATTTTCGGCGTTCTTTGATACAGAAGAATTAAAATGGCCTCTGGCTACCTTAACTTCACGGGTCATGAATTCCACGTCCCCCAGAACAAAAAATCTGCCCACTGCACACACAGTTATGATTCCTCTTTCCGTACAATTGGTCCAGATTGAAACCCCATAGCACCTTTTAGTGGCATATCCTAGGATATTGGTACGTCCTGGGAGTCTCAGCATTTTAATGTAATGATGTAATGGGGAACATGGTTCCCCAAGGTTCCTGTCCCCCGGTGTATATGTTCCATATAATTCCCTTCCCTTGAGTGTGGGCAGGACATGTGAATATGATGGGATAATCACACCCTTAATTAGATGACATTCTATAAGTTTGCACTATAAGATTAGAGAGAGATTCTCCTGCTGGAAGAAGTACGATGAAGAAAAAGCACATTAAAGAAGTACATGTGGAGAGAAGACCATGGCCATGTGGAGAGAAGACCACGGCCATGTGGAGAGAAGACCACGGCCATGTGGAGAGAAGACCACAGCCATGTGGAGGGAAGACCACGGCCATGTGGAGAGAAGACCACAGCCATGTGGAGGGAAGACCACGGCCATGTGGAGAGAAGACCACGGCCATGTGGAGAGAAGACCATGGCCATGTGGAGAGAAGACCAGGTGGCTAGAACCTGAGAGTGACTTCCACTCTCTCAAGACCACCCAGCCAACAGCAAGCAAGATGACACCACCTTTCCTGTAGCCACAGGGAAAACAATTCTGCCAACAGCATAAATGGGTTTGGAAAAGAACTCTGGGTTCAGAGAGAACACCACCCAATCCACACCTTGATTTCAGCCTTGTGAGACCCTGAGCAGCGGACTCAATCAGACCATACACAGACTCCTGACCCTGGATCCTGAGAGACAATAAACGTGTCATTTTAAACTGTTAAGTTTGTGACAATTTGTCACAAAGCAAAGAAAACTAATATATAGCCCCAGTCGAGTGACTATATGTTCTCATTTATCAACTGTGTGACCTCCTACAGGTTAAAGAATTCTTGGGCCTCCCCTTTGTTGTCTCTAAAAATGTGAATTATAAACATATCTGCTCAATGGTTCTCACGTGTTTAAAGAAAAGATTTAAAAAGAAGTTATTTGTGAATGATGTCATTTTGTGCATTATAAAGCTCTAATCAAGTAATTGGTAATATTCAGTGACAATCTGTGAGGTCTATGAAAATCCAAAGGTCCTTATGGGCTAAAGGCAGGACCATCAACTTCTGTCTAGCCCTTTAAGACAGGGTGGAATTAGGAGCCCCTGCTGTATGACCTGTCTCCAAAGCAAATGCCAGAGGAGTTTTGGGTTCATCCAGCAGGAAGTGTAAACTTGGGGAAATGCCGTCTTTCATGGAAACTGCCAGAGCCTCACTGTGTGAACGATCTACTTATCCATGTTGTATATATTTATTTTACTGCATCAAGTGTTAGGTAGGCACTGTGGATAAGGAAGCAAACAAGGCTCTGCTTCTCGTTTTTAAGGCAGTTGAGTCACTTAGGAAGACACAGATAAGAGAGGAACAATTACAAACAGGGTAAAAATGTTGTATTAGATGGAGAAGCACCTGCCCGTCATGGGGATGTATAGGAAGGTACCCCGGAGAAAGGCAGCCTTGAGTTGATTAGTAAAGGACAATTAGGGGTAATTACACAGGTGAGTTTGGCAGGATATTGGGGAAGAGGCATTTTATGGGAAACAGTTAAAGACACAAAGACTTAAGAACATGACCCTTTTAAAAGGAACAAGCACATTAGTGCCATCTGGCTTTAAAAAAGAGAACATGAAGGTATGTGACAAAATTATAGAGTTTAGAGTTAGAGAAAGACCGGACCATGAAGCATCTTACATGCTTTGCTCAAGAGTTTGGTATTTATTCTGAAGACAATAGGAGTCTTTGGTGGCTTTTAAGCAGCTTGGCATCTCAAACTTGGGCAGCAGTGTGGGTAATGGATTAGAAAGAAGAGAGAAACCACCTTGAAGGTAATTTGAGAAATCTGGGTAAGAAAAGATAATGACAACATCAGTGCAGATGAACAGAAGGATGGATTTAAGAGCCAACAAGAAAGTAGTACAAGCAGGACCCAATAGGCCAGTGTGAATCTAGGGAGAAAGATGTCGTGGTCAAGTCCAAGGTTATTCTAGCGTAAGCAACTGGATAACAGCAAGATTCACGAGTACACCAGCTCTCATCCTTGTAGAAGGGAAAGAACTTAGGTGAGGGCTTCAAGCATTTCCCAAAGCTTGTCAGGAAGTTAGAGAAAGAAATTATTAATACAGATAGCCACTTAATTTATGTCCTAGATCCACTGAGGCCAAACATTACCCAGGAATGTTTTCTTACTAATAAAAGAATGGTTCAGGCAACAAAAGGCATATCTGGGACTAGAACAAGGCAATAGTGCTTATGTGTCCCTTAATGCCTTGAATGGCTGGGCGTATAGAGGTTCAATAAGCTTCTCATAGGACCATTTCTTGATGGGTGTGTCCCATCGAGCATTTAGAAAGTAGTATCTGGCATTTGTTGCCTGACTGGCTTATTGGCTTAGGAATTTAAGGTAACCATGCTTAGTTCAGCACATATGTGCACTTTAAAAAGGAATCATAAAGTATCTCATATAACAAAAGAAATTTGAGTCTCCAGAAGTTACTCTTGCAGTAAAGGAGGTGAGAGTGGCCAGAGCTCACAAGGATGGTCAACACTTTTTTAAATTCAGTTTTTAGAACCACGTCATTCAAAATGATGTTTTCAATTATTCCTGCTTTCAAATTGAATCTTGCTTGAAAATAAATACACCGTACTTCTTTTAGTGCGAACACCCCGTAAAAGGCACTGAGAATGTGGAATCGATTTTTAGATTGTGCACGAGACTTATATTTGCCAAATCACCCACTCCTTTTAAAACATATCTCAAGTCGGTCATCTGCTGGGGAGCATGGCTTCATTGTTATTGATCTCGCTCCAACAACCAGCACTAAGTGGAATCCACCTTTCTCAGGATTCATTGTTGTGGGTTTTGTATTTAGCTGTCCCCGTGCCTATTTTATGACCAGATATGTTTGTTGTCTCTTCTATTAGATTGGACCCAACTTCATTCTTTACTAAGTGGCCCCAAAACACGCCCTGGTTAATCAACTAGTCTGTTGTTTACATTTTTTTTTTTAAAGATTTTATTTATTTATGTGACAGAGAGACAGCCAGCGAGAGAGGGAACACAGCAGGGGGAGTGGGAGAGGAAGAAGCAGGCTCCCAGCAGAGGAGCCTGATGTGGGACTCGATCCCAGAACGCCAGGATTACGCCCTGAGCCGAAGGCAGATGCTTTAACGACTGCGCTACCCAGGCGCCCTCCAGACGCCCCCCATTGTTTATTATTATTCAACACACACAAAGCCTGCATAACTGCAACCAGAAAGGAGATGTTTTTATTATAAACCTGCTTCTTTGCCTATCACCCACAAACTGATGGTGCCCTTCTTTTTTTTTTTTTTTTCCTCCTTTCTTCTCCTTGAGAGTAAAAGGAGGGAGATGCACTGACAGAAATCTTGGATTGGGAATAGGACAGCTCAAATTCCCATTAGAGGGGACGGATTCAGCTTGGTGAGAGCCACAAAGCTAGAAGAAGGGCACCCAGGGGGTGTGGTATGGGACTGAGAGCAGAGAGGAGGCCCTGCAGCACCTACCTGCCCGTGCAAAGCCCGAAAACTGAGGACGAATACAGGAGAACAAGTTGCTAGGGTAGCACCCGAGAGGGTCAGAGCCACGATAGAGTAATTGAAGGAAATGGTTAACAACAGTAAGGGTGACTGCAATTAAAGAGCAGTGTCGATTACAGCTCACCCTTCTACATGGTTCTCAGATCATTTTGGCTGGTGGAGGTAGGTGGTGTTAACCCAGTGAACAAACACAGGGAAAACATCTCTGCTCCGTGCAACTGTGGGAACCCCGCAACCAAGAATAACTAGGATTTTATTTTTGTGTAGCAGGTGAGGGAAGAGCCTGTGGTCTCTTACGGAAGCCTGTCTGTGATTTTTCACACTTTACTATCATCCTAGTTTTGTTAAACTCAACAGGAGCCAGCCAGCACGTGCTTGCCTCTGAAATCACCACCTGATGTTATTTTGAGCTTGGGATTTGACACCCATTATTCCATTTGCTAACTCCCCAGTAAAGCTTTGACTAGGGGGTTTTTGTATTCGATGAACAGTTGAATGACTTGGGGGTGGGGTGGAAGTTAGAAAGAAGAATGTAATTAATCCACCGATGCGCCATCTATAAGATATAAATGCATTGACAGTTCCCTACCTGGATTTACTGCAAATCATAATCGTTCACTCGCCCTCTTTCTGATAATCCAAAAACATGAGTTGCCATATGTCCTATGTTTTCTAGATTTCAGTCATTTCTCTTTTCAATTGTTTCTGTTTTGGGTGGTTTTTCATGACCTTGGAAAGCGAGCACAATCTGGCTTCAGATAGCTTGGGCTTTCCTCGATGAACCTTTTCTTCCAACACTAGACAAGGGGAAGCCATGCTGGAAAGCTCCGCTTACATAACCTCATTTGACAAATACGATACATGCCAAAAACTTGACATTTCACAATACAAACTTTTATGGAGCAGCTTTATGTTTCAAATACAGTACGGCATGCAAAGAGCGTGTGATCATCCAACCACCTCCCCAAGTCCCAGGGGTTCAGTTAAAAATATGTGGGGGAGAAACAAAGCTCCTTCACATAATGGCATCAAATCTACTGCTCTCCCTTTGATTCCTTCCTCTTCCCTCTGTGTTCTCCCGAGTGTCCAAGCTAATGTCCTTGGAGATTCCCTTCACAGCGTGTCCAGGGGCTGAGGGAAACCTCCCCACTTTAATCTAGAAGGAGGGCATTGGAAGTCCTCTCTGCAGCTGCAGTATTGTGACCCGACTGTCATTATCACAGATGAGATAATGGGTGAGCAAATGCCTTGTAAACCATAAAGTCCTAAAGGTTAGTGATTGTTTTCTCATTGTTAGTAATTTATGTATTAATGTTGTTACTACTACTAATAAAAGGAATCACCAAGCTTCCCGATTCAGAGTTCCAGTTTAGGCTATAAGGCTTCAGAAATGTAGGGCATGAGAAGCTACCAGAAGAACAGGGGAAAAAATACGAACCATCACTGCTCTAGGCTCTGGAAAGAGTTGCCATGTTTACAAAAGCCCATCAGGACCCTAGCTGACTCTAAAAGTAATCTTTCATTGCTGAAAAGATTCTCCTTTATCAATGATAACACACCCATGTATTTCTTTATATCATGAAAGACATTTGCTGCTGAGGTCTCTAGAAATTCTACTGCGAAAGGCTTAAAGACCTGGCCACCTTCCTCCGGGCTCCCCACCACCATCCACGGTCTTTATTTCAGGCCCAACTAAATTTTCCCAACCATGTTACAAACTGGGATCACCCAAAAAGAAAAAGGAAGAGAAAGCGTGATTCAACCAAAAATCTGAGTAAGCAAACGAATTTGGCACTGGAAGATGCAAAAACTCGAGTCTGCAGGCAGAGGTGGTTACTTGACTTAGACAGTGATCTTGGGGGTGCTCAGATGAATGTAATGAGAAGCACTTTCGAATTTTTACTTTGAGTATTTTTCAATAAATCAGTCCATTTAAGCTCCGTGTCAAGCAGCTTGACAAACTACTTTCTCAAACAAGACTCAAAAAAGAAAGAAACAAACAAGAATAATTTCTAACAATCAAAGGTAAAGTAAAATATTAGTCTGGAAGAAATACAATTTCACATTTAGAAGTTAGTTTTATGAAGAGGATAATCCTCCCCTATTTCTCCAGGCCTATAAATGCAATTTTTATTTCATTTTTCCCCCAACCCTCAGATTGCTACAAAGATCGAACATGGGAAAGAATTATTTCTTTTCCCGGGGGAGGAGAGGGGGGTGTAGGACTTGGAACCCCCCTGCTAGCTGCTGCTTGTCAATGGATCCAATCTACTTTTACAGTCTGATGAAGACCCAACCCTCTTCTACCTGGGGACAATCTGTGCGTGTGGTCAGTGTCTGTCATTGTGTGTCTTATGCTCATTACCAGTAATTAACCCGAAGAATAGATAACATCTTGGCTATTTCAGCCTTCAGGGAAAGAACGATTTTTTAATGCCAATTAGAATATAAAACTTGATACCAAACCACTCATATTAAAGTCACAGGCAGTTCTGAAATATGTCCAATATAAACAATAACCCCAGTTTATAAAATTCTGTCCGAATTTCTCTTTTGCACTTCCACGGGTCCAGTAAGGTACTATTCCAGAACAGGAAAAGAGATGTCACCCTGGTGTTCAGCTTCATTTGAGCATTCCCCTGCATCATGAGAGCCAATTTGGGGGGGGGGGATATATATATATATATCCCAATTTTTATTTTTTATTTTGCTTGGTAATAGCTTATCGAGTTTCATGGTAAATGTCTGTACTCAGACAGCTTAGGTGATCCACCCTTGGACTAGAAGAATGTAAGTGAGAAAAAGTGGCCCTGCTTCTCAACCTCTAAAACTCTCAAGCACGGCCCTGACTCAGAAGTGGACAGAGACAGAAAGGGGGCTCCTCTTTTATCCTATATTGGATTTCCAGCCATACTGAGCAGCTAGCTTGATTCTGCTTAACCCGCAGGACAGAAAGGGGCATATCAATGTCCAAAATATTTCCACAAACGTCCACCAAGGAACTTTTGCCATTACAGGAAAAACAAACCAGTCACCTGTCTCATTCAATGTGCTAATAATATATTTTGAGGGGATCTCGGGACAAGAGAGATTTGATAGGACAATAACGCAAATGTATAATGTAGATTATTTCCAAAGAATGCCCTGGGTCATGCAGGTGGGTTTGATTTTCATTTCATGTGAGATGAGTGCTTTGTAATCAGTCAAACTTAGGTTCAGGACCAAGCTGAACCACCCAAATGGAGAAACACTGATTAAGGATCAGAGAACACACTCATTTACGCTGGAAAGAAAGTTCGATTTTCCTGGACATCTGAAGAGACCTGGAGAAAGTAGAGCACAGTGCTTTTCGTTCCTGGCCCTCCTACATGTCTGTGAACAGACTCCAATGATATGTGCCCGAAAAGGAAAGTGACTTTGTTCGCCAGAACATTCCAGAGAAAATGGCTGGAGACCTGCACGCCCCTCGTCCCAACCACCACTAAATAAGCACAGCTAAACTGGCTTCTCGCCCCTGCTAGAAATGGCAGGCATGTAGTCAGCCTCTGTGTATGCTCTGCTTCCTCAGAAGGACCGCTCTAAGAACAGAGACAGGCTGAGTCTTTTTTGACTTGATAGATAACGATGCTCCCAGCAGATTTTGAAACCAATACTTTCAGCTTAGAATGGTTAACTAAACTATCAAGGAGGGATTCTAGAAGGAGACCATCCTTCTAGAAGGAAGCATAGTCCAAGCATGGGCTTTTGAGACAAACAGATCCTTAGATATATTATTGTGATCTTGAGCAAATTAGTTAACTTAGTCTACCCTGTTTCCCCATCTAGGTTGACTATTCATGTCAGTTTGCCCGGGGCCATCCTAGGGTCTATCTCTTGTCCTTGGTAATTAATAAAAGCTGCCCTATTACTCCAAAAGGGTTCCAGTTTGGACAACAAATCATATGGCCACCTCACTCTTCTGCTAAATTTAAAACACCGTCACCTCAAAGGGCAGTTGTGAAGGCTAGCCATAATGCATATTCATTGCTCCCACAGTGCCTTGTGCGTAGAAAATGTTTGCTTAAAACTAGCTTCCTCTTTAATTTCTTCAGATCCATACCGTCCAGTACAGTAGTCATTAGCCTCTTACAGCTACTGAGCCCTTGAAATGTAGCTAGTTCAAGTCGAGATGTACTGTAAGTATAAAATACACCAGATTTTAAAGATTTAGTACCCCAAAAAAGAAGATAAAATATCTTATTAATCATTTTTACCTTAATTACATGTCCAAATGAAATTATTTTGGATATATTGAATTAAAAACAATAAATTATTAATATTCTGCCAGTTTCTTTGTTACTGTTTTAAAACGACTACTTTGAAAACTGTACAATTACCCCGGTGGCTTTCATTATATCTGTGTTGCACAGCACTGCTCCAGGTGGCCTGTTTACGCCTGTGCTACACCCTCGCACACTTCATGCCATCAACACCAGCCCACCTCACCCATTGAATTCTTCCTTCTAAAACTCAAGGCAAGAATCAGGTATAATTTTATCATATTTGTCAGCATGTTCTTAAATTACTCTGGGTTTTTGAAGGTAAAAGGGTAACAAACTAAGGGGCAAAATAAAATTGACTTTGATCATGTCTCTCAGCAATGGTTTCTCCTTAGGGATAGAAACATTGACCTTGAGTACATTAGGAAAGCTGAAGAGCCCACGCCAACTCGGGAAAATGTCCACGTTGGCAAGAAAAAAGGAGCTCGGTTTGCCAGAAAAGATATCGCAATCTCTCCCTGGATCCGATTTGCTAATTCTTGTGAATGCTTGTGAAACACCTCAGGTCCCAAATCCAAATAACATAGAGAACTGGGGCCCATGAGTGTGCCATAGGCTCTGCCTCTTTGAAAAGAGAAGATTCAGGTCAAGAGAAACCACCAACTGTCAGCCCCAAAAATGTCTTCTAAGCACATTGAAACCGCCTTTAGCCCAACTTTTGTAGTTGCCCCTGCTTGAGAGTGGAAGAGTTGCAGAACAGCAAAGTATAGAGCAAATTCACTCCAAAACAATAATTTAATCCAATCAATGCCCCTGCCGCACTGATGCCAGTCACTGGGGGGGGGGAAAAAAAGCACCAATGTTCAATTTTTAAAATATTAGCAATTGGATTTTTAAAGTCTTTTTTATTTAAAGAAATGTACTTAATAAAACTTGTTCAGGTGTGCAATATATTTTTTAAAGATTTTACTTATTTCATGGAGAGAGAGAGAGCAGGGGCAGGGGAGAGGGGCAGAGTGAGAAGCAGCCTCCCCACCAAGCAGGGAGCCCCACCCAAGGCTCTATCCCGGGACCCTGGGATCACGACCTGAGCCAAAGACAGACACTTCACCAACCGAGCCACCCGAGTGGGCGTGGTATGCAATAGTTTTTTTTTAAATGTGTTGTCTCGGAGAACCATGTTGGCTGACGTCGTTGTCCTGGCATCCATGCCTGCTGTCATAGACGTAAAGACAAATGACTCAAACTGGTTTCTCAGCACAACCAGAAGAGATCTGTAGTCACTGTATTGAACTTTCCATGTTTCAACCAGTCGCTTTAGTGCTGTGCAGACACAAACGTTGACATCCCTCCTCAAAAGAGCACCATCCCTACCAATGGCCTCCTAGTTTGGAAGGACGGTAATGACAGCCGATATGAGAAGTATGTCGGGTAATCTAACGTTTAATGTGTTCTATGAGATGCTTTGCATCTGAGCTCCACCAGCTCTCATCAGCTAACTCCCTCACCCCCTTCACCCCACAATCAAATAATTCCCCTCCCTTTGATAAGAAGCCAACACAGGGAGAGGCGGTGGTTTGGAACAAGAGCGTCTGAAGTGGAAGAAAACACAGTGGGCCTCTCACTTTCCCTCTCTAACCACAACAATTGGAGGAGACTTTGGCCTGAAAAAAAATCTATCTGCTACCAAATGGTACCCAGATGGCGCTCACAGCTGGTCTCCGGTACCAGCTGTACCTACGTCCATCCATCTTCAGAAGACGCCTGCCGCCCAAGAGAAGAAAACCGGGTTGACAGAGCAGTTAAAGAGCCTCTCTTTTCTCCCGCACACTTTTCCTTTTATCTTTTCCCCTTCAATTTCAGAGCTTCTTGTTCTCACCTTCATGCCGTGGCAGTGCTGACACAGCAAACTGCAGCCCTGGAAACCCGGTGGTGAGTAATAGCCCCCCGGCTTGGCATACCTAATGCCTATTGTATGTGTGGGGGTGGGGAGCGCTGGAGGGAGGGGATCCATTTGGTCAAGTTGCCTGCAGAGGAATAGGACCTTGCGAGGGGGACCCCAAAGCATCCAGAGAGTATCTGACTTTTGATACCTGTCTTCTAATTAAATCCAAACATCTAATATGTCTGGCCTTGAGGAATGCATTGTTCAAACAGATTTGATTCCTGCCCGGAGCCTTTCAAGCCACTGACCACTTTGAACCTAATTAGAAAAAGCAGAGGACACTGCAGACATTTAATAAAAGGAATCGGGTTGCTGCTTCATCTTCATGACCTGGGATTTATAAGGGAATTTCACTGGCTTTGTAGCAATGTAAAATAAATAGACATTAGATGATGACAGGGAAAACAAAATTGCTGCCAAAGCTAAAAAGAGCTTGGCAAAAGAAGAAAGAACTAGTACATAGTCAGTCATTATTTACTGTACAAACCTTCTCACAAAGCATAGAGGAGAGATACGTAGGAATAATGGGCCCTTGCGAAGGATGAAAAGGGCTTTCTATAACTACATTATCCCCGACAAGGACACTGACGTGCCCCGGTTGTAGGAGATCTTATTGTTCTACTTGGCCATTCAGAGAGCTAAACGAACAGCCCTGCTCTGCAACTTTTTTTTTTTTTTTTTTAAGATTTTATTTATTTGACAGAGATAGAGACAGCCAGCGAGAGAGGGAACACAAGCAGGGGGAGTGGGAGAGGAAGAAGCAGGCTCATAGCGGAAGAGCCTGATGTGGGGCTTGATCCCATAACGCCGGGATCACGCCCTGAGCCGAAGGCAGACGCTTAACCGCTGTGCCACCCAGGCGCCCCCTTGCTCTGCAACTTTTGAGGGCTGAAATAAATAGTCCGCACGATGCCCAGGAGAAGACTAAAACCGTAATGGGTGGAAGTAACTAATTAATACACTAGTCCTTGCAGACCCCCACCCCCACCCTGCGCCATCGACCACAGAGACTCTGCCCAGGTCATGATTCTTCAGCCCGTAATGCTAAATTGTAACTAAGCACAGTCACCTAACCTACCAGCTCCGGACAAAAAGATCCAAGTGTTCATTATTTCATTTGAAAGGAGGAAAGCTTTGCTTTTTGGTGGTGGTGGCTGTGTTGAGATGTGAGCAGACCCCTGTGATCTGAAAGAGTTCCATCTCATCACAACTTAAAGAAATAGTTTCATTCTATATCACATTCCCCTCCCCCACCCCAGAAAAGCTGAAATCGTGTGGTTTTTTTTAAAGTTGTGTCCACCCAATCCAACAATAGGAGATTATTCTTAAGTGTTAATGAAGAAAGATGTTTTTATAAACCGTAGTGTGTTCATAGTTGTTAAAGCACCTTAACTATAAGCTCGGCCTAGATTAGAACAAGAGGTGCATGACAGAAGACTGGAAGGACCAAGGTACATTATTAATGCTAATGAATAGTCTATTGTTCCACCAGATTGCGTTGTAATAGCTAAAATCATAAGACGACTCAGTTGGCCTTCCAAATATACATGTGTGTGGTGGCGAAGGCAATTGGCACATGGGTAGAAAGTGAAAACAAAATGCTCCTCTAGCCCCTGAGAAACATAAAGGGTGGAAGTAAGTGTATTCAGGAGAACGTGCAACAAAGAATATCGACCTTACAAGCTGTACTGATATATTTTACAGCACCTAGAGCAAAGCAAAACCCCCTTTAACTAGGACGGTCAGAAAATGATGGGGTCTGATTAATCCTGCCCTCTAAAGCACTATGGGGCCATGTAAAGACCACTAACTGAGTGCCCACCCTGACTCTGTAACTTTATGACCACAGGACCTTGGATAAGACACTTGCCCTCTCCAAGCCACCACTTACGCAATGGGAAAATTTGGAAACTGACATCTCCTGCCTCACAATGTTGTAATTTGAAAGATCAAATAACAAGACTATGGGAAGATGTTCTGAAAGCTGTAAATCCCTGTATGAAGATGTAATTTATTATAATAAAGAAGCATGACATATATGAGCAATAGATTAGTCAGTTTCAAAGAACATGAAAAAAATATTCACCACTGCAACGGTCTTGAATATAATTTAATCTTTCTTTGAGGATTTAAAAAGTATTTTAGGAAGCAGAAATGCCTCCTTCTTCCATGACTATAGGCATCAATTACAGAAATATCCGTTGGAATTTTATGGCAAAAATTAAAATTCTGATGATTTCATATATGTGGTTGTTTGAAATATTGATGATCAGTACCTATTATATCCCTTTGTGCCTTTCAACTTCCTCATATAAGTTGTATGAGAAGAATGATGCATCTATTAGAAAGAATGATTTAGAACCACATTAGCTGACAGAGAGGATTTCCATAAGGTATTATTGATTGAGCAATATAAAGGACAAGGGGGCATGAGTTTAAGGAATAATCAGAGATGCTGTCAATCAGAGAACTCAAGATACTTTATTTCTACCTGTTAGAATGCTCTCATAATACACTGTCATCTGCTAGAAAATCACTGTAGTACATATAAAAACCTGCACTGTCTGCAATATGACAGGAACCCCATTAGCTGTGGTGCCCTGCTTCTGTTCCCAATGTTCCCAACCGTGTATGGTCACCCTGAAATGTCTACCATTTTTACCTTTTATACCCTCACTTAGTATTATTACATGTGCTTACGAACTTAGGAACCACAAAACTTACGAACCACATTTGCAACTTGAAAACCACCAAATAGGAAACATGAAAAAATATGTATCAGTAGGCCCTACAATGAATTATAATGGCAATGATAAATGTAAACCTCTCAGTGCAGATTTCTGAATGTCTCAATATAGACATGGGCTCAGAGGCTAAGATTTCCAGCTCGATTTTTCAAATATGCACTGTGTTGGACCGCATCAACACATTGCTGCTTCCTTACATTCTTCATATATTTTATCATTATACATTTTTATAATTACATTTTTATAAAAATACTTAATATCTAGGGATGGATAAAATGACTAATCCATGATCTTCAACATAAATACAATTGATCTACCAGCTTTTACAGAAAAGCTTCATGTGTTTTTAGCTATTGTAATATTTTAATCTTTTTAATGTGTAAGCGTCATGCTAAATCATAAATAGATTTTAAGGCTGCAGCCAAAATAACTTCCTGTATTCTTCTTTGTGTTGTCCAGTGTCCCTTCCAATGTTTTAAACAAGTTTTACAAATGTAGTGGTATTGGAGACCACTCAGATGTCCATGAATAAGTTATTGGTTATAATATATTCATATAGCGGAAAACTAGAAAGCCAGCAAAATGATGAGGCAAAGTGTAAAATGTTTAGGGGGGAAATGAAGTTCAAACACCACGTGCATTGTATTCTAGGTAGAGATCAGTGCTGACAAAGGATGAATGTATAGACAGTCGTGTATCTGTGGAATAAATCTGGAATGACATAGGACATACTGGTTCAGTGGGGATTCATGGTTGGAACATGGGTGATTATCATTTTCATATTTATATGTTTATGTAGTTGCTGAACCTTTTATAATAATCATCAATTTTTCTGCTGTTGGGAATTTTGCTGGCAGGGTTGTATGGGGAAAATTTCTATCTCCCACAAACAAGCATTTTGGGGGGAGGCTCTTTGAACAACCTGGAGGATTATTCAATATTTAACTTAACAAACAAGTAGCATCCACGATATTCACATTGGCAGAGAATTGTAGAGTTTGAGCCTTGCTTTCAGTAAATGTCAATGTTGATTTTTAAATGTGTCTTCTTTTATTTTAGTTCTTTAACCATTTTCCCCAGGACATAGTAAGGGAAGAAAGTTGTGTCTTGGGCTGTTGGCTTAGAATGGTTGGAAAAGACCCAAAGGAACACTGTGAAGAGCATACCCACTCTCTCAGGGTGATGGCAGCCCAGCTTAAATATAGTTTTCTGTATTATCTCTTTATTTACACCTACCTGTATCTGGATATGGATATCATAGCCTACTCTATTCCTGATTGTTTTCAATTATGAGAATACAAAGATGAGAAAGATCGGTGCTGCCCTCAAGGGGCACACAATTCATTCTGTGTCTACACAGTCCTGAAGCTCCAAACATTGACACAACCAAGAGAATTAGCCAGAGGACCAACTGTTTTCAAAATAATCTCCCATTTCACTAAAATCAATGAAAGCTCCTTCTCTTTCTTTCTTTTTTTTTAAGACTTTATTTATTTGAGAGAGAGAGAGCACGTGCACACAAGCGGGGGGAGGGGCAGAGGGAGAAGGAGAAGCAGAGAGCCCGATGATGTGGGGCTCCATCCCAGGACCCTGGGATCATGACCTGAGAAGAAGGCAGATGCTCAACTGACTGAGCCATCCAGGTGCCCTGAAAGCTCCTTCCTTATCAAAGTATAATTACACTTTATACAAGAAGAGAGCCATTAAGATCAGGGAAAGTAAGTCACCTAATTTATAGACTTCAAAGTAGAAAATCTTCACAAGGCATTGGAAAAAAAAAATCCGTATTCTTGGTTTGTAAGTGAATGATGAATGTGAAATGTGTATTCACAGCCGTGTGGGTGTTTCTCTGCAGACCTGCCAGTAAGCAGGCATAACCCGAGTCCCGGGGAAGAAGGCAAACTGGAACCCACAGTGAGGCGCGAGCACAGCCTTGGGAAGCTGGGGGGGAAGGCTGTTGCCCGCGTAAGCTATCATCTGCAGACACAGAAGCATCCGCATGCTTATGAACAAAGGGTAATTGCAGGGTGGTTTATTAATTGAAAGTAAATGTTCTCTCTTCTCTGTGAAATGGCTTGATATTGAAAAACCAAACACATGATAAAAGGACATGCACAGTCAGCAGAGAAACCTCAGCTTTGAAAAATCTGCCAGGAAGGAGAAAGTTTAGAATGGATTTGTTTTCTGGCTCCTCATGATAAATAAACCACTAAGAGACTCTGAAGGATCTGAATAATGAATCCGTGTCCCCCATCTCCTCCCGCCTTCACTCTGCCTCCCTAGCTCTTGCTCTTCTGTCTGGTCACGTGTGTGTGGTGAGCAAGTACCCACGGAGACGCCATATTTTCTGTCCTCCTTCAGAGGCAACTAATACCTGGGGGGGGGGGGGAAGAAAAAGAATTCCACACATCCCATACCAAACAACTAGGAGCTTACTATGAGACAAAATAGAAATTAAATTTCCCATTTACAAGGTTTTTTTTTTTTTCCCATTGTTCAATCAATATGGTAGACATTCAACAACTATGTTCATGAAGTGAATATATGGCTATATTGCAGACTGGGTTTCCTCACGTATATTGTTCCTAGGTTTAGCATCAGGTTGCTAATTTACACAGTGAACAATGTGGCTGCATTAGAGGGACCTAACTGGCTATATTGACCAAACCCTCTATGAATAAAATTAAATTTGCAGCTGAGTACTCCTTTCAATGAGTGTGCCGAAGTATTCCCCAGGGGAGATACATGGCTTTGAGCCTCTAAGACCTGAGCCCATCATGATGCAATAATTAAAACTACAAAAACATTATTTCAGTATGAATATTTGCCTCTGAACCAGAATAGTACTGGGCTTAGGCAAAAGCCACACATATACACAACATACCCTATGGGATCCAAGACTTGCAAGTTTTCTCTCTTCCCTTAGACATGTAATTTGTGCCATGATGTGAGTTTAAGTCAATGAGGTACCATCTTGAGATAATATTTGTGGGTAAATGATACCTAAATGTGCAAGGAAAGACTTTAATTACCCTTCTTCTTTATCAATGTTCCACCCACTAAGGAAAGGCTTGGGGAAGTAGCTCTTTTAAGAACCTCCACCATGTTTTCCTCTCTCGAACGAACCAGTTCTCTTTACCAAAGAGACAGAAGTATCAGCCCAAAAGGAGGCAAAGGTAAGTCCGTTCTGGAAATGCAGCCCTGCCAAGAAGTCATCTATTCTTCTCGGTGTTGGAAAAACTTCAACCATATTAAAATGTATTTTCCGATCAAGGGTTCTAGGGCTCTGGAAAATTCTTCCTTGGCTACATTCAGAACAACTGAAGGACACAATTTCGATGTCTCATCCATTTGTCAGTCCAGTGTAAGTTCTGGTTTTTTATCTCTGAAAATCTAAAATCATGCCTCTGGACTTCCCACTATGAGAGTCTTTCGACTACCATGGGCACAAAGGTAGATTTTTACTTCTTTATTTGATACTGTTATTTTCCTTCCATTTTCTCCCCAGTGCTAACAGAGAAGAAGATAAATTCCTTCAGGAGAGTTCTAGATCTGGTTTGATGGTTTAAAAAAGAGGAAAGGGACATGAAGAGCAAAAGGAAAGGGAAGTTGCAGCCAGGGTAGAAGATGGAATGGAAGGAAGTGCCAATGCAAAACTGAGTGCACAGCGGGGAGTCTATAGGCACAGCCAGCCTGGGTCACCTGGCACCGCTGAGCTTACATTCCCCTCTGTGCAGTGTGTCATGGAGGTGCATGTGACGGTTGCCATTTTTAATTAATGCTGAGTTGAAAGTGATTGGAAAGATTATTTTATAAACCTCAAAAGCAAATTGCCCTCCCCACCTCCATTGTTGTTGTTGTTGCTGTTTGTTTGTTTTTACCATAAATGGCGTTCACTTTTTCTGTTAAATAAACTTAAAACAAAAGATCAAGTCTCTCCAATTTCTAAATCCTCTGATGCTGGAAACAAGGTTGAACAACAAGAAAAATCATTCCAACAGCTGTTTCTATACAATAGCTATTCAGAAATGGAATCTCATGGTGTCACTTAACCAGCTGTCATACTGAGGAAAAGTAAATGTACCGATTGATGTAATGCTCCTGGGAGATGGGAGGAGGAGCGGTTTCTTTGAGAAGAGGAGAAGGGTCAGGAGGTATGGCTCTAACCTGTGAACAGTGGTTGAATTGTTTGGAATGTTGATTCAGGAACCTACAAAGGCCCCATTATCCCTATTCTCCAGGTCAATTGTACACCTGACAAATGGTAATGACAACATTAGCAGACCAGAGCGAGTTCTCTAGCTCCCTAATGTGAGTCAATATTAAGTCTGATAGCCTCTCTCTTCTCTCTCTCTCTCTTTCTCCCCCACTCCCACCCTCCACCTTTCCCCTATTTTGATAGCTGTCTACTGTTTAAGCAAAGCACTGGGTTTCCTTACAGCTGAGACCCAGGTGGCCTCAGTGTCAGTCTAAACAAGTTGATGTGAAATTGATCTTCCAGGGTTGGGACTAGGTGAGCTGGTGTCAGCAGAGCATTCCCCCTTCAGTAAAGATAATTCTTTCATCATCAAGGGCTAGGGGAGGGGGGACTAAGAAGAGCTGACACAGGTGTCCAAGTTGCCCATTTATATTTGCTTTTGAAACTCCAGTTTTGATGACATCACCCTATCAAAGGATTGTGTTTGTTGATGTTTGTTTATGTGGGTTGTCAGTATATAACCGCGCACAATTACAGCTGGGATCAACCTCTATATTAAAAAGATGGAAAAATTGAGCCACAAAAGAAACTATTTGGGCAGAGAAATGTTGATGGAAGCAAACAAGGAAAATGCAACCTGGGTGGAAAATTCCATAGTTTTAAAAACAATCTGGACAGTGTGGGCGGACTAGTGGTTCAGAAAAAATACATATAGTTGACTCTTAATCATGCCCACCAATAAAATCCAACCAATAGAATGAGAAATCCAGAAATAATTTTCTATTTAAGCTTTCAAATCAATATGTGCATTTTTTAGAAGTAGACTTATTTTGTTTAACTATGTTTGGCTTAGGACTCTCTTGGCTTTGGCACTTCATTAATTTTTGGGGCAGTATGTAAGTTCAAAATAGAAGCTAGAGTGACCTTCGTGTTTGCCTGAACCTAGCATTGTCAATGGAAACACACACACACACACACACACACACACACACACACACACAACTTTGTAGAGGGGAAATGAGTCGTACTCATGAGTTTAGTTTGGTGGCATGAATAGGGGCATTTCTTTCTTGAATCTCGCTGAGTTGGAACAGCTGGCAATGAGGCATGACCCAAAGCTGCAATGTAGGAACAACACTAATTGCTTATCTATAAGACCTGTCCTAAAATTAGGCTAGATCTTCAAATCACCATGGAAACTGACTGGTAAGTGAAAAATTTAGATAAGCAACTGGTTCTTCAGTTTCTGTAATACTAGAATGAGTTGATGTTGGAAAGACCCAGACTTTTCCACTTAAAGAATGTTCTGGAAATTCAACATCAGCCTATAAAGATGAAAAAAAATCTACATTTAAAAAACCAACCCATTACATTAAAGAGCATCTTCTAGCTTCAAAAATGTGGAATGAGAGCTGGCAAATGTGTAGACTGCAGAATCTCAGACAAGTTGAGCACTCGCAGTGAAATATCTAAAGATACACATTGTCCCAGGCTTGCTCTGTGACTCTAGATGGCCTGAACTGAACATGTAAACTCTTGCAACTATGATCTGACTTCACCTCTAAAATTCAGTAGAAGTAATGAAGAACGCTACCAATGATTACCAGGGAAAGCAATGGTTGAACGTGTTGAAGAATGAAGGGGGGATACTATTTGAAGCCTTGTTCCTACACATTTAAAGAGGTAAAAGAAAGTATCAAACTTCAATTCAAACCTACATCAGAGGAGCCTTTCCAGAAACATCTCCTAGAGCTTGATGAGAAACTAAAGGGGAGCTAGGGGAACTAAAGACGTCTCGCTTCTTTACTTCATCCTCCACATATCAAGTAGCGTGAGATATTCCACCGCAACCTAGAGAGTACTAGAAGCCACGATATTCGGTGGGCCCATGAGCAAACTGAAAAATGAAATAATTTTCATAATGCAGTTTCTTTATGCTGACAAGAGAGATGAAGGGTGTGACCGCTCAACATTTTGCCTAATTTCTTTGTCTTGCCTTAGTGGATAATATATAGACTAAGAAAGTCCTCCCAAAGTTTATCCATATACACGAATCCATAGGATAAATCAAGTTTGTTGTAGCACTGAATATTTTCTTCTGATCACTGCTTTACAGAGGAACTTGAACCAGAACTAGTGGTAAATGTTCAAAATAACTAATTTAAGCTTGTCCTTTTAATAGCATGAGTTGTTTTTAATATGATTTGTTTTTAATTCTAACCATTTTTATTACGTACATTTCAATCTTTACGAATAGGGTATTCTAAATGTAATTCCATATTTTGTCAACAAATGAAGTTTACATAGAAAGCCTCAATCATTTAATTGTGTTTGAGTGGTGGTGCCTTCAGAAAGAGAGCGGGGGAGTGCAAGGCAAGGTTCGTCCTTGGCATCCTTTCATGACTTTGAGCTCAGTAAGCATGCTTCCCTTGGAGTTCTGCTCCTCGCCACTCATCATCCATCTATTGCATAAATATTTATTGAGCACCTACCTTGTATTACACCAGGCATGAAAGTCCTAAAACTCCTATAGGCTTTATTCCTATAAAGAAAACTGCTTGCACTTTATGATAATGATTTTCCATGTGCCTCAGAAACTCTTTTAACTCATGTATGATTTTGTGCCTGTGTTCTCAACGACTGTGGTTTCTAGATTTCCAAATGCTAGGTTAGTAGGGGCATTATTGGAGTTAATCTTCTTGCTTTTTACCTTTACTCGGTGCTGGCATGTTGCTCTCCATCATGTTTTATGTCTTTGATTCTAATGACCCATAAATCAGGAGGCTGCAAAAGTCTCCATAGTGCTGATTCTGGAAGTATACCTCAAAAACATTCGGGGTTGATGGAAAGCTATAACAGAGTAGGATCTGATTTTTTGAAAGCCTCAGGCTCCACATTCATATAACTCAGAGATTACAAGCCTAGCTTCTTTCCAAATTGTTGCTCTGATTTCACTCTCAGTGATGTGTTCTTGAATTCATTCTCAAATCAATGCCATTTTGCTATCACGCTGCACCCGATTCATGCCATGCTCCAAAAGGAGGTGCACGCAACAGTGTGGAGGGACCAGGCAAATTTGAAACAGCCCATTGGCCATTAACTAGTTTTACAAACAACAATGAAACAGGAAATAACAAAGCACGATCCTTGAATTCGTACTTCAGCAAAAACACTCAAGAGTTTTTCCACAGACTGTAAATTGCTCCAGCTGTGTTTTCACGGTTTATGAAATTGAGAGAGGCAAACTCTGGAGACAAATTACAATCTTGGATGTGGTCAGAGATGATTTTATAGTAAAGGTCCTCAGTAATACGGCCGAGTCTTAGATGCACACAGTACTAGGAGCCAAGCTCTACTGAAAATGCAGTTTACCTTACCCATTGTCCACCCAGAGGGATAAGGACTGGCATTTATCAAAACACAGATCAACCCAAAGAATAAGGTCTGTTTTATTGCTATGTTTTACCAGGAGAGGATGAGGGTATAATATTTTATTATGAAATAACTAATAGAAGGAACACAAGAACACGTGAAGACGGCCTTACTGGGGAAGGACACAAATGGTGGGTGAGGAGTGCCACCTTTTGGCCACTGGATGCTCTGACATTTTCTAGGTAAAAAGATTTTTGGCGTAGTGAAAGCTTTGCAATCCAATTCAGAAACATTTCTAAAAGTTCTTTTCCAGGTATCTCTGGGTCTCATCCTGCTTGGAATGAGCCTTCTCAGACTTCCTCACATTCTGCCCACTTAGTTACTGGCCAAAAGGTTGATGTTAGCTATCATTGCTCCCTATTGCTTCCCAGAGTACGATGGATGTAGCCAGAAAACCAGGAGGATATTGAAAATCAGGGTACATTTTTAAATCGTAGAGTCCTCCTGTGGCTGGAATGGCACACGAGGAACAAATACAGAGTCCGATTAATCCAACACAGTCCTTAGAGTCTAATAGCCCTGAACTTAACCCGAGCTATGACATTTTGGAAGAGATTTATGGTACCTGGTTGAATAAGCATGGAGTTCTCCAGAGAAATAAATTAAACATACACGTAACACAAATAACACGCAGGTATCGATGCATGTCACAGGGGCTCCCCACCTCAAGAAAAGTCTTAAAATAGCCACATGAGTGCCCATTAACTGTGGCAAACTGAAAAGATGTTGGAGACTAAGAATTGACCAAGGACATGGGTCAGCAACCCCCAGTGGGACGGGAAGTAACACTGCTGGCTTCGTGGTCTCTGGGGAGAATGAGGACTTCAAAAGATCAGAGTGAATAGGAGTTCTCACTCCCACCCCAAACGGGGCAAAGATAATGAAAAGCGACAATATTGAAATAGTCTTCCCTCCAGAAGTGTTTCCTGGAAGCCCCAGAGATTTCCACCACCATTAATAGATTTTTAAAAGGAAACAACAGCTCTTTGAGGTGCCACTGCTCTCCCGGGAGAGAGCACAGGTGGACTCCATATGGCCAGAGCCTGGACCCCATCTCAGCAACAGCTGTGTGCCCTCCACCTTGTCCCCAAGGGCTTACGAGGAAGACAAAAGAGCAACGGCCCCAAAGACCCGTCCTTGTATTCCTATAGGTGGGCAGTCAGAATCTGTCCATGAGAAAATCCAAGAGCCAATCCAGACGAGCCGGTACTGGGTGCTGAGATGCTGGGGACAGGCCAATAAGTAACAGGCTGGGAGGACGTGGACTAGAGTTTGGCACATATCACACACTCAGAACATGCCAGCTCACCATTCCTTCTCTCCTCCCTCCATCCACTGTCCCCTCCTCCCTTGTCATCATCACAGTGCGGGTCAGACACATCTCAATCTTTGGGGCCTGGCTGCCACACACGGGTCTCACTGGGACAGCCACTGAAAGCTCTTCTGAGGCTCATTGTCAGGCAGGACTGATGGGAGTGTTAGCACCAAAGTTCTCAGAGATCATGTCTTCTCCTAAGGATGCTGCATCTTGGCTAAGCCACGTCGTATGAGCAGAGGCAGGCAGAGCCTAGCAGACTGAGAGACCCTCTGCCAGCTCCATGACACAGGCTGAACCAGAGACACAGCCGGGGAAGGTGGGTCAGCAGACGGTTCCCTTACTTCGGTTCCTTTAAGTTTTTACAATATGCTCTTTCGGACGGCACCAATCCAACCTGACAAAAAAGGACAGGGTTTGACCGAGACTAGATCTAGACAATAAATTTTCACTTTCTCACCATCGTCAAAATGGCCACATGGTTCTGGGCTCAGGCTGTGGCCCCTCGGAGGTGCTGAAGAACTGGGCTGATCTCAGAACCAGGGAAACAAGCACGATGCACCTGGAAATCCATGGAAGGAAATCCACCCACTTATCCCACAAATATTTGCTGAGGTCCTATTAGGTTTTCTTTGGTCCTGTCTCTCGTTACTCCCCCAAGGAACCCAATATCATGGGCATTATTATCATTATCCGCTTCAACAGGTGAGGAAGATGAAGCTCAGAGAGGCGAAACCAATATCTGAAGCCAGAAAGAAATTTTCTTGGTGTGTCCACAGAATGGAAAGAATTGATGGCAGGAAAAACTTAGGGAGAAGGAGCTCTGGAAATACAGGACGTATAGGCAAGTTCAAGGTGGGGGGAGGACCAGCTGTGCAGGAAAGTTGAGATAAGGGCCTGGATACAAGCACTCTAAACCAGTTACAAATAATTCTAAGAATTCTCCAAAAGTTATTTTTAAAAACTGTAAGAAAAAAAAATGTGTTGGTGATTGCAAATATTTCTAATTATGATCATTGGCCTTCCCGTTGTGCTCTGTGGTTTACATGAAACGTTTACATCTTTTCTCTTATTTGTTCTTCCCAACCCAACATGGAAGGAAAGTGGGCAGGAAAGAAAGTTCAGCCACCATTTTGCAAGTTCAGAAACCAAGATGTGGAGCAGTGAAATCCCTTGGCTGGGGTTACACGGTTCAGGAGCAGCACAGGGGGGTGGGGCGCAAACCGGGGTTTTGCACTTGGATTCGAGTATTTTTATTTTACAATGTTTACACACCCTGGAAAAGCCGAGCAAACCCAGGGTTGACATTCTCAGGTGTAGTTAAAATAGATGGTTAAAAAGAGACTCAGCCCAACTGACTGAAGCCAATATTGTTAACACTCTTTTTTTTTTTTTTATGTCCCAGAGAAACAAAGTACTAAGGGTAGAAGATCAAAGGAGAATCACTGAGTCACAGCCACATGCTGAGGAGCCCAAGCCAAAGACTGTTTCTGGATGGGATTTTGTTCAGCATCTAAAACATAACTAATTATTAATTTTTATTCAACTCCATTTTTTCAGTTGATGAATTTTCTTCCAGATGAAAATGTGCACTGTAGCAAAAACATGAATCACCATGTCATTTTATTATTATCCTCTAAAAGAACAAATTTCACCTAGGGAGAGATTATAGACAATTTACCTCAAACACATTAAGTTAAAAATATATATAGGTGTAGATGATGGGTCATGTTAGAGGTAACCCACCCTTCCAGAAGACAAAGACGAGTCTCTAATTTTATGTGCCAGAGACCAAAACAACAACAGGGAAACAATTTTAGAATAAATTATTGATAACCGAAAAGATATTGGAGAAAATTAGTTAATAGCAAGTTTAAGAAATAAGATGTAGAATTATTAATTATTGCATTCTTTGGTAAATAAGTGTGCTTTTAAAGATTACCTCAAGGCTATAACATCAAAAGCAAAAGGAAAAACTGGTGGGGGAAAAAATGACCATTTACTTCATTTCTAAATTTAAAAGGAGTATGGTTATTACCAGTATCAGGAGATTAATAGGGCTGTCAGTATAATCATTCTCAGAGAGCTGGCAGATTTCCAACTGGAACTGACATATTCAAGATACAATAATGGTTTTCTGGCTTCCTAACTAATTTGGATTTGGCTCTGGGTTTGGGTTTTTTTTTCTTTTTTTTTTTCCTTTTTTGATGTTATTTTTTTTAACAATTTTACATTTTACAGAAAAATTGCAAAGATATTACAGACTTTCCATATACCCCACACCCACTGCCCTGATTAGTAATCTCTTACAAGAGTGTGTTACTTTTGTTGTAGTTACTGATACCGAATTATTAACTACAAGTCCATAGTTTATTTAGATTTCCTCAGTTTTCCCTAAGTCTTTTTCTCTTCCAGGGTCCCCGCCAGGATACATTACTTTGAGTTGTCATGTCTCCTTAGTCTCCTCTTTGCTATGACAGTGTCTCTGACTTTCCTTATTTTTGATGACCTTGACCATTTTGAAGGGTACTGGTTGAGTATTTAATAGAATGTCCCTCAGTGGAGACTTGTCCAATGTTTTTCTCATGATTAGACTGGGCTTATGGGCTTTGGGTAGGAAGACGAGAAAGGTAAAGGTGTCATTTTCATCATATCATAAAAGGACACATACTATCACCATGATTTATCTCTGCTGATGTTGACCTTGAACACCAGGCTGAGGTAGTGCGTGCCAGCTTTTTCCACTGTGAAGTTACCTTTCTCTCTCTTTCTGTCCATACTGTACTTTTTGGTAGGAAATCACTATGTGCAGCCCACACTGAAGGAACAGGGAGTTATTCTGCCCTCAAGGAGGAAGAATATATCTACATCAATTACCTGGAATTTTTCTGTGGGGATTTGTCTCTTCGTTCCTATCTATTTAGTCAATCATTACTTGTATCAGTATGGACGCGTGGATTTTTTTTCATGGATATTTATTTCATACTTTGTGTTGTAATTCAATGCTATTTTGTTGCTCAAATTGTTCCAGCTTTGACACTGGAAGCTCTACCAGCTAGTTAGTTTCTGTACCCCTTTGACATACCCCCATCAATGTAGGGGTTCTCAGTTTATTTTTTTGTTTGTTTGGTTGATCAGTTTAGGGTTTGTTTTGTTTTTTCTTTTGGTTAGGGTTTGTTTTGTTTTTTCTTTTCATACTTCCTCTCTTTCTGGCACAATAAGATACTCCAGGTTCACCATGTATATTTCCTACCCAGTCGTAGAATCAGCCATTTCTCCAAAAAGCCTGGTTCCTTTTATTTGAAGATGATTTTAGAAACCAAGCTCTTTCTAAAAAAAGAAACCAATCTCTGGATGCTAGGTGTACTCACTGATGCTGGGGTGACTTAACTATTTTTAATGCCAGTTGAAGAAATTTTTAAAAATATTTATTGAATATTCATTCTGTGTCTGGAACTATATTGAACACCCAGTCATGATTAAGACACCTATGGTATTCCCTTATGAAACTTACATGTTACTGGAGTTTAAGTAAAAAAAAAAAATTATTAGAAGGTGATGAGTATTGGAGAAAACTAAAGCCCAGAAGGGAAATGAGAGGTAGAGAAGTTACAATTTTAAATAGAGTAATCAGGGAAAGCCTCTCTCGAGGAAGGTAAGACAACTGAAACAAAAAAGCCACAGGGACATTTGAAATAGAAACATTCCAGGAGAGAGAATCACTAGTGCAAAGGCCCTGGGGTGGGAGCATACGTGGCATATGCATGGAACAGAAATGAGGCCAGTGTGGCTGGATCATAGACAGCAAAGAGAAAAGCAATAGAAGATGAGGTCAGAAACCAGGTAAGGGCATAGTGCTGCCAGGAGGTGGGAAGGAGATACAAATTGTATAGAGCAGGTGGGCCATTGTGAAGGCTTTGTTTTTTTCTAAAAAGAGTGGAGGGAGCACTGGAGGGTTTAAATATTCTTGGCTAATTGTAAATAGAAACTGCTATTCAAAATAAATGAGAACAATATGTTTTTATTCTTAACTTCCACCAAGGATCATGAAAACACATTATGACTCCAAGTCAAACCAAAGAACGCAACAAAGAAGGGGCCTTACAATTTCCAACATGGCAGTAATGGAAAGTAGTGAATTCATCTTGAGAAACCCCAGGTGCTTCTTTGCCGTGGGATATTTCTGTGAGCTCCTGAGGCAGCATGAGGAGCCCCCTTAGTGGGGGAATTCCTAGGTTCTGCCTTCAAAGATCTGAGAAGTAGCAAGCATCCAAAACATTCCCCCAAGCTCTTCCAGGGTACTCAGGAAAGAGGTTTCATTATCAGCCTTATCATTAGAGTGTTTGCTAAACTGATCTAAAGATTAAGGGCAGGTTTTAGTGGGTGAGGGGAAAATCCACTTGGGAGTACTCAGTGACTTCAGATGGGAGAGCAGCTAAGCACACAGGTGGCAGTTAGCACCAGCCAGCTTTCCACTTGCCCTACCTCCAATTTCTTATTTTCCTTGTTCCCACTTTCTGGCTTTGTTCTTTTCTGCTCTCCTTTGCAAGACCCTTCTTGCTTTGCATTGGGCATTTCTATAACTATCTAATCAACAATTAATGAGAGTTAAAAGCTTGGGCTCTTTGATCTGTAACAAAGCTTTCCATAATTCCAGAGACTAGAATAAGTGTCTCCCCCCCACCCCCGCCACTTCATGTGCTCCCTTTCTCTCTGCCCCTCTTAGGACACTCCTAGGGAAGCACTAGATTAGAAGAGAGGGGTAAGACCCACTTCACCACTTTGAGTTCTGTGACCTCAGTTAAACCTCTCAGCTTCGAACTCCTTAACCACTCAGTTGGAAGAAGGGGGTGCATGGAAAGCATCTCCTTCAAAGGGTTACTGCGAGGTTTAAATGAACTGAAGAATGTAAAGTGCCAGAACACTCGTGGTAAGTGCTATGCTTTCACTACATTTTCTTCGCCTCTCCCTTCCCCCATCTTGCTGTCGTGTAAGGTCTGTGGGCATAAAGACTGTCTTGTTCATTTCTGCATCTCCTTCAAAGTCTAGCAGTGACTTGTACCATTGGAGATTCAAAGGCTGCTGGCTGAATTAGTGAATGTATGAAGCCTACGGTGTCACCTCATACATGTTTAAGGAAGAATCCGCACCCACACCCCCACACAGCCTGGCTCACAGGAATCATAGCGCACCTTAATGCACGTGTTATTGACTTACTCTGAAGCTTTCCACAGCTCAACAATGCGTGGGTGTTCAATAAATGGTGTTGACTGACTGGCAGCGCAGACTCCGTGGGGGATAGAGAACCATTAGGGTCAACAGTTACCACCTGTGATTCCTGAAACCGCTGCCTTACTCCACACAGGAAGGCCAGGAAAACCAAAGACTCAAGTGGCCATTGTTGTCAAGGACATGTAGATTTTACCCAGGACTCACGCTGGTGATATTTATGCCCCACCGTGTGCTTTTCAGCTCCTTAATTAAGGTAGGAATTGAACGTGCTTCTTGTAAACGGGACGAAGTTGAAATGATGGATGAGTTGCCTCTGAGAGAATTGCCACTCTGTCGCCATTTGATCTCTTTCCCATAGAGTGGACTTTCCAAAGGCTGCTTGTTGGCCTGTAAGGTGTGCTGGCACAGAGAATGCCCAGGTCTACCTGAAACTTGGGTCTCAGCGCTGACACACAGTCTAAATTTACATTACTCTCTGGATAGAGAGTCTCCATGTTGATAAGGGAGAAAGTAAACTGCCTCTGAAAGTTGACTTCAAAGCACACAATAAGGCCTCACTCAAGACCCGAGAGATGCCAGTGACAAGGCTCAGTTGGGTTACACGAAGCCTTCTTGGTCCTGTAGGCAGCTTGGCTCAACCTGCACAGACATGACGCTGCGTGCCAAACAGCACCCTCTCCCAACAACTTCTCCAGGATTAAACCATGGCGGCTGCACTTGGGGATGGGGGAAGGTTGCTGCTCTGCCATCTTGGGAATCCCTTTGACCTAAACCCGATTCTTAGGTTCATTGTTGGGAAGCACTCGTGTGTGTCTGAGTAGTCAAACCAAAGGAAGGAGAGGTTAGGCTTGAAGGGGCAAGATATATCATCTCAATATTCTCTTCCTCTAGACTGGTTTGCAGTTAGAAGCAGAGCCAGGCCAACAATCAAGGTCTGAAGCCCAGTCTCATCTGCTTTGGTCGTGCTGGCAATCAGAAGGAACCACAGCAGGGGAAAAAGGCACCCGAAAAGCCAGCAGGTACATGAGGGGAGTTTAGTCAAACCAGTAGATCTCATATTTTGTTGCCATTAGAACCATCCAGAGGCCTTTCAAACATCCTAATGACCAGGGCCATCTCTATGCTCTCCTGGGGTAAGTTCAGGCTTCTGTGTTTTTAAAAACCCTCCCCGTGATATCTGGGAGAAGGCAAGTTTGCAAACCAGCATGTCAGACCCTCAGAGTCCACTGGAAAGGCAGAGGCTGGAAGAAGACTTGGCGTGGGCCTCATCAGCTCCAGCCCTCTGGAAGCTAGCCAAGTCTATCAGCACCCCTCACCCCAAGGCTGACACACATCTGTTGGCACATATCCCACCTGTTTCTGTTGCCTGGAGAATGGAATGCTCCTGGGAGTGATTTTCTAAGAGCACCAATTTCTCTACACATAGCCAAAAGGCTGTGGACACATCAGCCGAGGCGATTCTGTTTCAAGACAAAGGACTTCAGTAAGAAGAGTCTAGAATTAGTCTCTGCTCAATTCACAAGGACAAAGAGCAACTGTTGTACCACCATCAGTGTGAGCCTTCCATGCCAGAGGTTTGGTAAAGGCTGGGTTTAATTGTTTCTAAGGAGAACAGGAAATATTTATTTAGGATTAACGGCAGCTGCTCCAATGGTACAGCTGGGGACGGTGGAAGATATAATTAAGAAAATTGTGTGAGGGAGGTCTGGAAAGGCACCAGAGGGTACAGGAGCCTTGGTAGAAGTTGTTTGTATAGGCTTTTTGTGTGGGGGCATTTGAGTGTTAATAGGCACTTAGAAGAAGAAAAAGATAAATACACAGTCTAATTAGCAGCTGACTTCAGGTTGCAAGATCAAATACAGGTAGAATCCCATTAGAGCCTACACCACAGGTCTTCAAAATTGTTTCACTGAGTGAACTTGCATCATAATGAGCACATGTTGGAAATCACCATATCTCCCAGCTTTTTCTCACAGTGCTCCCTAGAATCACCTAGAATGCTCTTCTAAATCAGGAGCATTTGGGAAGGGAGTGGCAGGTAAGTTTATAATCACGGAAAATATGGTAGAATTGTCCACAGTAAATGAAGTGAGCTGCCTAAGGAGCAGAAGTCATTCTATTTGTTCTCTAGAAATGTAAATTTTGAATTGCTTCAGCATGATAAAAAATAAAAGCAATTACCGTGCACAAATGCTCTCTGCCCTCAAGCCAGTGGGTTTGGTCAAGCCTCTAATTCCTCACTCCGTTGAAGGCACCAGATTCTTCTTTCAGACCTGAGTAGCCACAAGCCACCCACCTTGCGCACGTCCCCGTGAAGGAACGGTCCCCCTTTGGGGCCCCTCCCCACATTGCCTGGATGGATGCCGCACATTGGTTTTATTTGTTTTATTCTGCCCAGGGCCATGTTGAGTTTGTCTTACCTATCTCCCTCCCCAACCAGGTTATGAGTAATTTTAAAAAAGCAGAGAATTTATCTTAGCCATCCTTCGTGGGACCGTGTTCATAGTCGATAAAGACTGGATATTTATGAATTTCTATTGTGGTAGCCCAGATTCTCTCCAGAGAAAAGAACGTTTTTCTGACTATAAGTTTCCCTTCCTCCCCAGTCTTTCAACCATGCTAGAATCCGAATGGCTTTTAGATGTGCCCACCAAGAAGAAGTGAGCTACAATGCGCAGGTCCCCTCCTTTCCAAAAGATGTTGGAATTTTAAAGGACCTCGCAGAAGCATGGCCCAGTGCAGTTGAGTGGTTTGCCCAAGGAGACACAGCAGGTTAGACCAGACTAGATCCACCACTGGAACTCAGACCCCATGGCTTCCAGCCTCTTCTAGATGTCCTTTACTGAGGCTACTGGTTATATCCGAGCCATTGTGAAAAGGCGCGCACTAGTGTTCTTCTGCTCAATAAATGCTTGTGTGTCAATCGAATTATATTTCAGAAAGAATGTGTTCTGTTCTAATCAAAATATCATTTTCAGTGTCTCTACCTTTCGACTTCTCTGTTAATCATCAGCAGTAAACTCGATCAGACGTGCCAGAGCCCCTCCTCCCTCTGATACAGCTGCTGACTGCAGGCAGGCAATCCCAATTTATATTAAAATTAAATGAAATTTAAAATTTCATTCCTTAGTTGCCATAGCCACATTCAAATGCTTGATAGTCCCATGTGGCTAGTGGCCACCACGCCCGACAGCACTGACACAGAGCACTCCCACCCCCACAGAAAGCTGCTACGGGAGCAAATCGCTGAGAGGGATCCCGTAATGAATGAAAGAAGGATCCGCATAATGTGAACAAACACCGCTAAATCCATCTAGATTAAGTCGGAATTCTGCTATTGGGGTGCCTGGGGGGCTCAGTCAGTTGAGTGTCAGACTCTTGATTTCAGCTCAGGTCACGATCTCAAGTCATGAGATTGAGCCCCGCGTTAGGGTTGACCCTCAGTACAGAGTCTGCTTGGGATTCTCTCTCTCCCTCTGCCCCTCCCCCCAGTCATGCTCTCACACTCTCTCTCTCTCTGTCAAAACTAAAGAAATAAAAATAACTCAGAATTCTGCTCCTGGCAGAACACACAGAACGCAACAGGCAACTGTGCACACAGTTATCAGAGAATTTCTATAAATTTTAGGTCCAGTGCATATCTTATCCAATACAGATCCAAAATCTATCACTGGAAGACTGTGAGAGTTAACTAGCAAAGGCTTGGAACTCTCCTTCGGTCTAGAAAACCGTTGCTTCTTGTCATCACCAAACACTCCATCTGACCAAAATAGATACTTCCTAAAGCAATTAGCCCAGCGTTTTGGTGTAGGGAGCCTCCCAGTATAAAGTTTCACTGAGGTGAGCATTGTCACCCACATTCTATAGTAAAGAGAATGAGCTAGAGAGCGATTAAATCGCTTGTTCATTTTAGGGTTTACCAACTGCCCCCGTGGACAAGAGACCCGGATTTTCCAGGCGCGGGTCATTCAGTGCTACTGTGGGGAAATCCTGGACAAACCGAGATGGTTGGTCAGCCTATCAGGTCATAAATCTAACAATAATCTCACAACAAAAATCAAGCTGAAGGCTTTCTAGACCCCAAATCCAAGTGTGGAGACCCCCTAGAGAAAATTTGCATGTGGTTGTATAATAAAGATTTCCTTCTTATGTCCCTCGTATTCTTGTCCTACTTCCTTCCTCTGTTGCTAGTTGGCATTGGATTAGGAAGCAATTTGAAATTTTTTTTTAAGATTTTATTTATTTATGTGACGGAGAGACAGCCAGCGAGAGAGGGAACACAAGCAGGGGGAGTGGGAGAGGAAGAAGCAGGCTCCCAGCAGAGGAGCCTGATGTGGGGCTCGATCCCGGAATGCCGGGATCACACCCTGAGCCGAAGGCAGACGCCTAACGACCGCGCTACCCAGGCGCCCCAGCACTTTGAAATTTTAGTCTGTGCGATCAGAGTTTCTTTTTGTTAATTCCCAGTTTTCTTCCTACATAAATTAAGCTTTGTGTTGACATTCCAGTTATTACAACAATCCCACGGAGTTTCAGGAGTTTGTTTACTGGCTTGGCACCTCCTTGAGTACAATCCATTTCTGATGGATTCCCTTACAGGATTAAAGAAAGTGCCTTTAAGAGACTCTGGTGAACACATTTGACAATTCACTTTTCCCCCAGAGTCTTCGCCTGCTCTGCTTCCAGGAGAGACAGATAAAGGAGATACCCCAGTGTTACTGGAGGTGTGGTCATCACCTGCATCACCTGATGGAAACTGGTGTGAAAAGCACATTTCTGAGCCCCACCCCAGGCCTGGAGAATCAGAATCTCTAGAAGTGTAGACCAGCAATCCCTGTTGTTGTTGTTGTTTTTTAAGATTTTTATTTATTTATTTATTGACGGAGAGAGAGACAGCCAGCGAGAGAGGGAACCCAAGCAGGGGGAGTGGGAGAGGAAGAAGCAGGCTCCCAGCAGAGGAGCCTGATGTGGGGCTTGATCCCAGAACGCCGGGATCACGCCCTGAGCCAAAGGCAGACGCCCAACGACTGAGCCACCCAGGCGCCCCAGCAATCCGTGTTTTAACAAGCTCTCCAGGAGATCTTCATGCACTTTAAAGTTTGAGAATCCCCAGGCTACACTAGATCAGTGGTTCTCAAATGTTGCTGAACATTAGAATCACCTGGGGAGCTTTTAAAACTGTGAATGCCCATGCCACACCCAGACCAATAAAATCAGTCTGCCTGGATTGGAAACCCAGCGATAGGCATTTATATATTTTTTAACTTTTCTAGTTGAATTCAATTAATTAACATATAGCGTCGTATTCGTTTCAGAGGTAGAGTTTAGTGATTCCTCAGTTGCATATAACACCAAATGCTCATTACATCACGTGCCCTCCTAAATGCCCATCACCCACTTACCCCATCCCCCCACCAGCAACCCTCCAGCAACCCTTAGTTTGTTCCCCTAGAGTTAAGAGCCTCTTATGGTTTCTCTCCCTCTCTGATTTCATCTTATTTTATTTTTCCCTTTCCAGATGATTCCAACGTGCAGCCCAGGTTGAGAATTGATAAAGGGGGATGGAAGCACACTGCCTTCTATAATTTTTAGAATAATTTTCTGCCTCTGCAAAATAATACAATGCAAAATAATACAATGCAAAATAATACAATGCAAAATAATACAATGCAAAATAACACAATGCAAAATAACACAATGCAAAATAACACAATGCAAAATAACACAATGCAAAATAATACAATGCAAAATAATACAATGCAAAATAATACAATGCAAAATAATACAATGCAAAATAATACAATGCAAAATAATACAATGCAAAATAATACAATGCAAAATAATACAATGCAAAATAATACAATGCAAAATAATACAATGCAAAATAATACAATGCAAAATAATACAATGCAAAATAACACAATGCAAAATAACACAATGCAAAATAATACAATGCAAAATAATACAATGCAAAATAACACAATGCAAAATAACACAATGCAAAATAACACAATGCAAAATAATACAATGCAAAATAATACAATGCAAAATAATACAATGCAAAATAATACAATGCAAAATAATACAATGCAAAATAATACAATGCAAAATAACACAATGCAAAATAATACAATGCAAAATAATACAATGCAAAATAATACAATGCAAAATAACACAATGCAAAATAATACAATGCAAAATAATACAATGCAAAATAATACAATGCAAAATAATACAATGCAAAATAACACAATGCAAAATAACACAATGCAAAATAACACAATGCAAAATAATACAATGCAAAATAATACAATGCAAAATAACACAATGCAAAATAATACAATGCAAAATAATACAATGCAAAATAATACAATGCAAAATAACACAATGCAAAATAATACAATGCAAAATAATACAATGCAAAATAATACAATGCAAAATAACACAATGCAAAATAATACAATGCAAAATAATACAATGCAAAATAATACAATGCAAAATAACACAATGCAAAATAACACAATGCAAAATAATACAATGCAAAATAATACAATGCAAAATAACACAATGCAAAATAATACAATGCAAAATAATACAATGCAAAATAATACAATGCAAAATAACACAATGCAAAATAACACAATGCAAAATAATACAATGCAAAATAATACAATGCAAAATAATACAATGCAAAATAATACAATGCAAAATAATACAATGCAAAATAATACAATGCAAAATAATACAATGCAAAATAATACAATGCAAAATAATACAATGCAAAATAATACAATGCAAAATAATACAATGCAAAATAACACAATGCAAAATAACACAATGCAAAATAATACAATGCAAAATAATACAATGCAAAATAATACAATGCAAAATAATACAATGCAAAATAATACAATGCAAAATAACACAATGCAAAATAACACAATGCAAAATAATACAATGCAAAATAATACAATGCAAAATAATACAATGCAAAATAACACAATGCAAAATAATACAATGCAAAATAATACAATGCAAAATAATACAATGCAAAATAATACAATGCAAAATAACACAATGCAAAATAACACAATGCAAAATAATACAATGCAAAATAATACAATGCAAAATAATACAATGCAAAATAATACAATGCAAAATAATACAATGCAAAATAATACAATGCAAAATAACACAATGCAAAATAATACAATGCAAAATAATACAATGCAAAATAATACAATGCAAAATAATACAATGCAAAATAACACAATGCAAAATAACACAATGCAAAATAATACAATGCAAAATAATACAATGCAAAATAACACAATGCAAAATAACACAATGCAAAATAATACAATGCAAAATAATACAATGCAAAATAACACAATGCAAAATAACACAATGCAAAATAACACAATGCAAAATAACACAATGCAAAATAATACAATGCAAAATAATACAATGCAAAATAATACAATGCAAAATAATACAATGCAAAATAATACAATGCAAAATAATACAATGATACTTGGAGTGATTTCTAACATGTTTTTAAATACATCACTTTGGGGAATGATAATGAACAGAGAAAATAATAGCAAAATATCTTTTTTTTTTTTTGAGTGGGGGGAAAAAATGTCTCTTTCAGAAGTGGCTCGTGGTAAACGCCCAAACACAAACTGTGTATTCATGACAAGTTTCAGTCCTTTCAACAAGTGAAGAAGCCAATACTGCCATAGGCAGGATTATATTTTCTTCCTAAGGTCAAATTAGATGGTAAGAATACGTTGGCAATCAAAGAAATGACTTTTAGATATCTGTTTTCTATTACCCTCATTATGGAAAGTGATGATAGTCCATTTGCTATTAACGTCTCTACAACTCTGTGATTTGTGGCCAGATATTGAAGTTTGCTTGATGGTGTAGTGAGTTTAAAGCATGGCCAACATGATCAGAGATAAAGGAAAAGTGTTGACATGGGGCATTTTTGAACATGGGAGCATGGCTCTCCTTTCTGGCAGTTGTAAGGGATGGTGTAACCTTGATAGCCCGTGGCTGTGTTTGTAAGCCCAACCCCGATGGACAGGATTTGGCTAAATGAGCACCTGGGCAATTTATTCATCCCATTAATTTGCTTGAAGTTAAATTTGATGAAAACGAATTTAATCAGATCTGCCCAACTGACCAGTTTGCTGTTGTTTTTACTCGAAGGATAATGTGTTTCTTATTATAACCCGAGGGATGATGCAAAAGTCACCAAAATGAAATGCCCTAATTGAGGAGGCATGCACTATGGTAACGCTGAAGCTTTGTGATGGCCTTTGGATGAGAAAGCCATTTTCTTTTTCTTTCTTTTTTTTTTTTTTAAGATTTTATTTATTTATTTGACAGAGAGAGACAGCCAGCGAGAGAGGGAACACAAGCAGGGGGAGTGGGAGAGGAAGAAGCAGGCTCTTAGCAGAGGAGCCTGATGTGGGGCTCAATCCCAGAACGCCGGGATCACGCCCTGAGCTGAAGGCAGACGCTTAACGACTGCGCCACCCAGGCGCCCCGAGAAAGCCATTTTCATCTGGCAAACAACTCGGAGTCATCTGCCTGGTTGCCTCTCTAAAGACAAGAAGCAAGGGGAACCCTGTAAACTCCAGGCTGCCTTGGCAAATGGTTCTTCTTGTCCTAGAACAAAAAGCTCTTGATCATAAGATGGGGGATCCCAGCAAAAGGGAGTTAGATCAGCCAGGAAAACAGGCATAGCCTAGGTGCCCATGATCAGATCAAGTAGAGAAATGCCGTGAGATTTCAGCAATACTGCTCAAAAAAGATAGAATACCATACTGTCCGGCTTTAGAGACCACACGTTCCAGAACAGCCAGGGCCATCCTATGACTTAATGCTTCATAAATAGGAAAAGAAGTAACATAGTGGCCTGGAGGTATTCTAAGACATAGCGCTTCTTCTCTTCTTCTTGCCAAGAAAAGCTATTACATTTTAGTGTGGTATGTTCTTACTCCTCTTGAGACCTCCTTCTATCCAGTGTTTTCCCAAGCACAGGATTCATGCCACTTCTGGAACATGGGAGAATTTTAGAGACAAGCATTTTAAATATGAGCTCAGGATAAACCCTGGGAAGAGGCACACAGGCCCCCAGCTCAACTTCTTTACCCACCTCAAATCCTGTCCTACATTGCAAGGCGTCTCCCGTCTGTGGACCCCAAACCCCACATATCCAAGCACTAAATACATCCTTCCTACTGAACAGCCTGCCCTTGCTCATCCTACACACCTAGGGGCCAGTACACAGGCAGCATAGTCCATCCTCAGGAGGACAACATGGAGAAGCATCTGGTAGCCTTGGGTATCTGGAGTAAGGAGTAAATGTCTGGACATCTAGGAGAACTCATACCCAAGAGAACATGGACCACTGTTCCCATGGGTTGAGCACAATTGGAGAAGGACTGAGGCAGGGCCCTCTTACAAAATGGGACCCAGAGCAGGGCCCCAGTTATTTTTGCCATGGGTGCACTGGCTTCTCTATCCTCAGCACGTGTCCTTCCAGTCTCTCGGGGAGCATCTCGAAGGGCGGAGGGATCCTCACTTCTAAGGGGGCTGCAGTATTTAGTAAGAATCACAATCTCAAAAGAGCTGGAAGAGCCAGGAAGTAACCTAGATGAGTGAAGGAGGCTGATGTAGGTCCAAAGAAAGTTGTGGGGAATGTGGTGAGCTGGAAAGAACAAGTTCTTTCCAAAGGAAACAGCCTCCAGCTGGGGCTGGGGCTGGGGCTGGGGGGATGGGGGAGTTTGGGCTCAATGTTGCTGAATCTTTCAAATTTTCAACAACAACCAGATGCCACCGATGTAAGATCTTGTACGACTCCTTGATCCTAAATGTTGGCAACTAATTCAGATTTTGTCTAAAACACTCCGGGGGTCCAACAAGCCACGTCTCCTAGTGGTTTTCCACTCACAGGCTACTGGTTTGCAACCTCTGAATAAACACCTTCATCATTAGATCCTCCTGGAATCTGCTTCCTTGGGAAGCCATGGGCCTGGAGGAACCAAGAATTACCCTTTCGCACATGCCATAGTTTGAAGCTAAACCTCATTTCCCCAAATACCTCCTCTTTGCGCGACCACCTTCCAGGTCCCGCCCGGCCACCGCCACCCACCTCTGGAAGCCGCACCCCCACCTGTGTTCCTGAGCGGGCAACCCCGTAAGCCGCACGCTTCTGCGACGACTGCTCTTCCTTGCTAGTAACCATTTTTCTTAGGTTTGCATGCCTGGCCTCAGAAAAGGAAATGATGACTCAGTCCCTGAACTTCTTGTACAAGGCCGGTGATTTCAGTAAGTGCAGGGAAGGCTGACCCTGCGAACAGCATTCTTGATTAGTCGGAGGGGATAAAATGAGGTGTGTATTTGATCTACTGTCGGAGTAGCAGATGGAACGAAGCAACCATGACACGGTCGAGGTAGGACTTAATGGATCATCCTCAAGTGCCTGGGACTGATTAACCGTGGTACAGCGACACGCAGCTTTTAATTGATTGATTTGAGTTTGTGGTCAGAAAATGACTGTCGGCTCCAGCTTATCTATAATTATCGGTAATCAGAACCAGACTTCTCTCTCTTTAATAGGCCAGGGCTCCTCCGGCGTGCTTGACTTTCTGCTTTTCAGGCTGCAAGCACTACCTAATAGCTTTCACTGCCATAACATGATACCTGCTGACTGTCGGGGAGAAAGACTCTGGGGGAACGAGTAGAAAGGTAACAGGAACGCGGCTCAGTCATTAGCTTAATAGCTTGACTATGTTGCGTTCAAGACAGCTTCAAATTAATGAGAGGTCTCTGATTCGCCATTTAGCTAGTCTATTGTCGGCAAAACCAAGTGAAGGATTGAAACAAGAATTCCTGTAACTCTGGCCAACATCGCGTTCTTAACGTAAACAATGATCCTGATGCTAATTAGGGGCTGGAGCTCTTTCTAGGAGTCAGGGTGTCCCGATCTGGGGAAGGAACCACTAGCTTTCCAACAGACCACCCAGATCAGAAACCTAGAGATTATTCTAGACCACTTCTCCTGCTCACAGCCCCCAGCCCCCACCACAGCCAGTCAACAGCTAAGGAATACTGATTCCACCCATCAGATCTGCATGACTTTAGAACAAGTGTCTCAGAGCCACATAGACCTGGGCTCAGGTCGTGATACGATTGCTTATGAGTTGCAAGGCCTCGAACAAGTTTTTCCCCTTCTGGGCCCCATTTCCCTCCTGTCCAATATGGAATAAGATACTTTATTTAAGGGAGATTAATAATTAAATGAGACAGTGCATATACCAAATGCTACGTATGTGCTTAATGATTTATTTAAAATATTGTTATTGATTTCTTATGTCTCTATCCCCACCAATACAATCTAAGTCCTGGAGAGCCAGTCTCATGCCTACATGAAGGAGGAGGAGGGAGGGGTGCAGGAGAAGAAGGGGGAACAGGGAGGAGGAGATGGGAAATGAGGACAGATGTGACGGTGGGGAGGTGGGGGGGGGGCAGTGAGGACGGAGATGGAGACATTTGTGAAGGTGGTGCCCACTAGTTCATTGCCTGTGAAATTGTGTGAATTCCCCTTGCTGCCACTTCGGGGCTGGGACCAGCCGAGTAGGGGCAATATCGTTGCTTACTAAAGCTGGGGGCGCATCTGCTCAAAGCCTCGCCAGCACCTGCTAAAGCTGAGGGACTGACCACTGTGCTAATCAGCTTTTCCCTTTGATCTCCTAAAGCCGCGCTTTGTTCATTTCCATCCCAAAGACGGAGTATCTATCTCTCTCCAAATCTCCCTGGGGTGTTGTGGGTGGGATTTTGTGGACGATGGTTCCTTTGGCCCCTCTTTTTTTTTTTTTTTTTTTTTTTACTTAGAAAGTGACTCTTCTACCACTGTAAGGGAAGGTCATTAACCCCATTTTAGAAATGAGAAAACCCAGGCTAGGAGAGTTTACAAAAAATTTGTTCCAAGTCACACAGCAGAGCTAGGATTCCCTGACCTTGAAGGCCTGATGATTTCACCATAGAAATGGTCCCTTCAGGGGCACCTGGGTGGCTCAGTCATTGAGCCCCACATCGGGCTCCTCCACTGGGAGCCTGCTTCTTCCTCTCCCACTCCCCCTGCTTATGTTCCCTCTCTCGCTGTCTCTCTCTGTCAAATAAATAAATAAAATCTTAAAAAAAAAAAAAAAAGAGTCTACCTCCAGCTCAGGTCATGATCCAGGGTCCTGGGATCGAGCCCCACATCAGGCTCCCAGCTCAGTGGGGAGTCTGCTTCTCCCTCTCCCTTTGCCCCTCCCCCTGCTTGTGTTCTTGCTCTCTCTCTCTCTGAAGTAAATAAATAAAATCTTTAAAACAAAATGTTGCCTTCAGTTCTTGCTTTATGAATCCATCATTACAGAGGCTGTGGTCTCTCTTTATGAATCCATCATTACAGATGCTGTGGTCTCTCCGCCTTCTCTTATTTCCTGAGGGAAGAAGAACAAATGCTGGTGTGACCTTCTGAGTCTGCCTTGATTTGCTTCAATCATTCCACTCTCAGCAAGAGGCAAAAAAGGGGGATCAATAGAAATAGAAATGTGGCATGTAAGTACCATACCCCTGGTTCTTCATGTATGTTCCTCCCTTTAAGTGGCTCTGAGGTATTCAAAATGCAAGAAGAAAACAGCCTGGGCCTGGGATGAAGATATGAATTGGAACTCTGGCTCCTTCCTTCCTATCATTCCCTGTCACATTTTCCTTAGTGGGCCAGATCCTGCCTTAGACCTGGAGATAAAACAATAAACAAAGCAAAGTTTCCACTCTCAAGCAGCTCACACTCTGGTAGGAAAAGAGAAAATAAACAAATGAAGAAATAGATAAATAAATGTCATGTGGTAATAAATACTATTAAAAAAATAAAGCAGGGTAAAGGATAAAGAGAGTTGAGGACTGTGCTATTATACATAGGGTGGTTAGGGAAGAGTTTGAAGGGGAAATAACATTTAAACAGGATGGGAATGAAGTGATAGATTCCAAGCAGAGTAGACATTGCAGGTGCAAAGGCCCTGAGGTCGGGACACATCAGATGTGTGTGGAGAATGGCACTGAGTCCAGGGAACAAGAGAGAGAGAGGTGGGGGAGGGGGAAATCAGAGTGGAGATTGGGATGATTGGGAAAGTGGGGGGCAGAGAGAAGCAGATCACAGAGGGCCTTACAGGACATAGTAATTACTTTGGATTTTTACACTGGGGAATTATCGGTGAAGGATTTAAGCAGAGGAATGACACAATCTGCTTTATGTTTTTTAAAGGCTCACTTCGGCCACAATAAAAGGGCTAAGATTAGCAGTTAGGGAGCCACAAGAGACGAGGGTGGCTCCAACAGGGGCGCAGTCATGACGCCCATGAGGCGATGGGAGTGACGCCCATGAGGGCGTCAATGGCCGGCTCTTCTTCAAAGGAGTCGTGTAGCAGCTGGGCTACTTTCACTGAGACCCTTAGCCTCCCCTGACTACAGTTCTCTCATCAGTAACATGAAGGCAACAGTACCGACCTCAGGAAAGTGCTGTGCAGATAAAACGCTATCAATCTATCGGAAGTGCTGTGTCTGCTGTTGGTTTCCTTCGTTATTTGGGACAAAGTCGGCAATGTTATGGAAAACTGTTGCCCAGATACTCAGCCCAAGACAAGAAGTACAGCACCTTGTGTATAAATACATAGGCCAGGTGTTACAGGCCCTACAGGACCAGGGCACGTGAAAAATGGTAAAATGATGAGCCAAGTGAGCAGGGGGACTCATGAGAGTTTTATTCATGGAATAAAAACTGGTAATATTCATGAAAATAGCTCAATAGGGATTATACTTGGTCAATGATATTGCAGAGAATCTTCGTTTGCTTTGCGCTTTTCTATACTTTCCAAAACAACACAGTTCCAAGGGTGTTTCAGGAGCATTCACACCTATACCCATTTAGCAAGAAGGGTTAGAACGTCTGAGAGAAAAAGGGAGACAAATAAGTTAGGATGAAATTAAAAGGGAGGGAAGGGTTAAAAAATGGGCATTTGGGGGCATTAATTCTGCATGGGACACACCAAGTAGCTATTTAATTTATGCAAATTAATTGAATGATCTCTGTCCTGCCCTAACTACAGACAGGATGAAGATGACGGTGTTAGGAATGTATGGTTGATGACAGGAAAAGGGGACGACCTAGTGCGGCCGTGAAGGTATGCATCTGAAGGGGCTCTGAAGGAGCCAGGCTTGTGCTCCAGTGGCCCTCCCTTAGGGAACAGAGCCAGGATGTGCTTCTTTCTAGATCAAGACCCCCTGATGGGTGTGTGGAACCCATCGGTACCAGTGAGCCCCAAGGGAGTCCAGCCTGCACCTCCTAGACCCTACTGGTCACACAGGCACAGTCCTGCTGTATAACCAGCCCAACCGCAGAGCCTTCCAGGTGGCACTGAGATCAGGGGAAGCATCACCAGTGTCACTGTTCCCAAAAACAATGCCGACAAACTGGTACAGACCTCCCTGGGTGACTCCTTAGATATGAGGTTACAAGGCAGTGCTCTTGATCAAATCCATCGCGTGCCTTGGCTCCCTAGAATCTCACTTCTTCTTGCTCTCGAAGGCAACGTGGACCTCTGCATTCCATCTGGTTTCCCCCACCGTGGAAATGCTGGGATCCTTAGATCCTGCACGTGTGAGGACAGGACAAAGAGAAGTGGCCTGCCCTGTAAAGGGTCTCTAAGATGAGCCTTGCGCCTGCTACGGTGAATCACTTCAGACCTAAGTCTTGCCAGGAAGAGGCTAGTAGACTCCACCTCCCTCGGCCTTGCCAAATATCTCATCTGGTCATCATATCTTGGTATGAGGACGCTGCGGAGTAGAGAGGAGCCAACGATCCTGCCACACAAATAAGGAAGAGGAGACTCCGAAGGTTTAAGTGACCTGCCTCATCCCTGGCCCTACCAAAATCGAACTTATTGAAGTCTTTTCTCCTTCGTGAACTTTCCATAGCTAATCTAAATCAAATGCATGCATTTCACCACGCATCACAACCTCTCTGTCTCTCTCTCTGATTTCAAGAAAATGACCAGGGCCCCAACCCTCTCATACAACACTTTTGGGCAAGTCATGGAAGGTGCGCCATCCTCTCTGCAGCTGAGGCCCCACTGAAGCTCAAGTGCAGCCTCCATTCAGCTATGGGCATGAGACCCTGCTGCTGGTTATAGCCTGGCCACTGGATCTGAAGTCCCTCCACATGGCTGGATAATTCAGATGGCTCCCAGCAGGCCAAAATTTCCACTTGAATATCTTGTCGACATTTTAAATTAGGTATTATCCTCTTGCCTAAACCTTTTTCCATTTTGTCCGTTCCCATCAGCAGCGCTCTCAGACACCTCTGCTCTCAGCTTTGGAATCAATATTTATTCTAGCTGGCTTGCCTTCATCCTCACATCCAGGTTGACACCAAATCTTTCCAATTCTCTTTTGAAAAATAACTTAAGTATATTTTTTCCCTCCAACTACAACCCTCTGTTAGCCTGTGGATTTCATTCCTAGACTCCTGTAACAGATTCCCAGTCTGTTTTATATTTTAGCCTCTTACACTTCCAGATCTTCCAACACAGCAACAAGAATCATATTTCCTGGCCACCACTTTCAATCATGTTAATCCCTTTCTCAGAATACTGCATCTGCTAAAAATAAAATAAAAAATAAAAAATTCCCAGGCTTTTATAACACTTGACTAGTTTTAACCCCACAAAAATGCCCCCAGTCATATAACACTCCGTAGGCTGGGTTGTCCAGCCACAGAGCTGAGACCGAGCTTAGTGCTCAGTGTAGAGGGTGTTCCCTTGGGATCGACACCGGTGGAAGGGAGGGAGAGATCAGGATTGAGCAGAAGGGGGTACAGGTTGTGATCCAGACCCAGAGATCTGGCAGGCTTAGCCAACCCCACAGGGAGCTCCAGAGCCTGTCAGTTATGCGGCTCAGGACTAAAATGGATGAGCCTTTCCATTCCTCCCTCTATCAGTCATTGCTTGTGAACCACCCGAGGGAGGGGTGACCCCTGAAGATGCTGACAGCTAGCGGCCATCTGCTGAAGATAACAGCTGGAGACACATCCTCCCAGAAAGGAGATTGGGGTGCACGTCTCCACATCCCCCACAGCCTATCCTTTGTGCCACTTGGATCCACTTCTTCATATACATTCAGGGAGCAGTTTTCCTACTGGTCTACCAAGTATCTCTTCCTGGCGAAAGCCAAGAAGAGGAGAGTCATTGGGATGAAGTACAGCCCCTGCTCCTGTACCAGGTCTTGGAGCTGCAACATGTGCTCATCAGCTCCCTTCCCCGTTGTCCAGTGTAGAGTCTTCTGCGCCCCAGCAGCACCTCTGCTAGTATTATGGCTTATCCGGTGGCATGCCCCAGATCCTCCTGTCTGAGGGATCTCGGCCCTTACTCGCCACGCCCTCATCGGCCGAGGGTTGCTGCACTTGCCCCTTTACCATCCCAGCTGGACAAGGTACAGTAGACACCCAAGCAGAATCACTGGGATATCACGTCTTTCCTCCCTGCAGCACTGCCCCCACTGCTGATCACAGTCAGCTACTTTGCCAAGAGGAAGCTCTTCTTCTTGTCTATTGGTCCCTGAAAACAAGAAACCCAAAGTGTCCAGGTAGGAACTATAGAGTATAATGAAATGAGACTCTCGCTGTACCCCTGGCAGAAGTGTCCCCTTTGGAGGAAAAAGACTTCTCACCCTTCAGAACCCAGAAATGTGGGGATGGAAAGCACAACCTAGCATTTCAGTAGAGGAGGAAAGTCCTGCTAACTTTGGTGCACTGGCTCCCCATGGTTTGTGCTCCATTGCAACCAAAATGTAGGTATTTTTGCATTCTTTCATGATTCACCTCCCTCCGGGTGCTTCTACCTGATGTTTCTCCATTTGGAGCTACCTTTCTGCCTTCGTCAGTCCATTAACACTGTTCCCCTCATTCATTGTTACAACTGAGTCTCGAGCAACATAGGTTGGAACTGTGTGGGTCCACTTACATACGAACTTTTTTTATAAATACAGTATAGTATTGTAATTATTTTCTCTGTCTTATGATTTTCTTAAAACTCTTTTCTTTAGCTTACTTTAAGAATACTGTGTATAATACATATAATATACAAAATATGTGTTCATTGGTTGTTTATATTATTGGTAAACTTCTGGTCAACAGTAGGCTATCAGTAGTAGTTAAGTTTATGGGGAGTCAAAAGTTATATGTAGATTTTCAACTGCAGGGGTGGCAGGATTTGCTGCCCCGACCCCTGTGTTGTCCAAGGGTCAACTGTATTGCTATTACTGCTTTATGAATGTTTTAAGGGGAATTTTTCTTTAAAGATTTTATTTATTTATTTGACAGAGAGAGACAGCCAGCAAGAGAGGGAACACACGCAGGGGGAGTGGGAGAGGAAGAAGCAGGCTCCCAGAGGAGGAGCCCGATGCGGGGCTCGATTCCAGGACCCTGAGATCATGCCCTGAGCCAAAGGCAGATGCTTAACAACTGAACCACCCAGGTGCCCCTTAAGGGGAATTTTTTGAAGATGGTCATCTTTAATAGGTGCTGCTAATTTGATACCAGGAAAATGTTTTGGTGAGATGTTTTACCTAGAGTTATCAGTCAAGTTAATTGAATTAGTCAAAGTTACCTTTGACCAGACTTTGGAGAAATAGAAATAATGTCCTTTCAGTATGAGATCTTTAGTTGATGCAGGACTGAAGTTGTCCCCTGATAAACAGACCCTTAGAAATGTATTCAGTGAACAAAAATCTATGTAAGTGAGCACAGATCCTGGAAATGCCACCATCATCACTAGTGACTATATCCCATCCTTGGTACTGAATGCAAGGTCTTCTTGGAGTCCAGTAAATACAATATGAGACTTGTAAAGAGTTATCTAGAATTCTCTTAATGGCTTAGCTCAGAGATATTAGGTTTTCGCTGCAAGGTAAAAGAAAAAAAAAACAACTGAAAGAGAAATTGAGTGCTTTTGAACCCTTTAAGAATTACTGAGGAGACACATTAAGTAAATGTTTTAGGCTTTCTTACCCTGTTTCATTCATTCATTGACTATTTACAGAGTGCTTCCCTTATAGCAAGCACTATTCTGAGTGCTAAGAATACAACAGTGACCAAAACAGATAAAAATCCCTGATTTCATGGAGCCGATATTTTAATTAGGGGAGACACAATAAAAAATTAAAATAAGCATTAAATGTTAGAGGTAATGAATGCTATGTAGAAAAATTAAAACAGAGACTAAAGAAGGGAGAGGTTGTAATTTTAAATAGGGTGAGAAAGGGACACTTGAGAAAATACCTGGGAGGGTTCATGGAGCATGCCAAAGAAAAAAATCTGAGGGAAAAGCAACCCAGGCAGACAGGACAGCAAACGGAAAGGCACTGAACAGGACAGGTGCCTGGCTTGTCGTGTCAAAAGCAACATGAAAGTTAACATGGCTGGAGGAGAGAGAGTGATGGGGAAAGTATTAGGAGATAAAGTCAGGGCGGTTGCTAGGGGTCTGATGAGGTCCTGCCTTATTGCCATTATAGGATTTGGTCTTTTACTCCTAGTGATGTGGGAGCGCGTCAAGGTTTTTGAGTGGTGGATAGCATGCTCTGACTTGTGTGGCTGGTATGTTGAGTGCAGACTAAAGCAGGGAGACCGGGTAGGTGGTTATTCCAACCATGGGAGAGGTGAAGTGGCTTGCACCAGGTGTTTGCAGTGAGGCTGATGAGAGGTGACTTGATTCTGGATATATTTTGAAGGTAGAGACAAAGAGTATGTCGTAGATAGATTTTTATTTAGAGAGTTTGCACAACACATGATACGAGCGTAAGAGAGGAGTCAGAAATGACTCCAAAATTTTTGGTCCGGGCATCTAGGAGGATGGAGTTGCCATTTATTGAGTTGGAAAACCCGAAGAAAGAGTACATTTGGAGGAAAGATCAGGAGCTGAGTTTCGGACACATTATATCTGAAATGTGTTAAACTTAACAAATAAAACTGTCAGTTATTTTACCAGCAAAAAATGGGCTTATTCAGGAACAGCTGAGAACCGCAATCCAGGACAAACTGCTGCAAAGACCACAGTTGGTCCAAAGAACAAAGGAGAGGAACCCTCTTTTACAGAGGAAAGGGGGGATTTAGGAGGGGCTGTTATGAACTAAATGTCCATTGGAGTAAACTGGAAGTTGAAAGTATAGTAGCCTCTCATTGGCTGAGCTGTGACTCTCTCTCTCTCATTGGCTGGGCTGTTGCCAGGGGCAGAAGAAATCTTCCTTCCTCCTGCGGCGATAGTAGTGTCCACTAGCAAGGTCTATTCCTTTTGGGTCTGCAACTGACCAGTACCGGATCTGAAGCTCCCTCCCCCCCACGCTGGCCTTGCAACTCTATTCTCAATGAGGTTTCCTTTTATTAATTTTCACTGATGCGTAGTGCACATCCAGGTAGAAAGTAAAATTTAAGTTTTGAGTTCAGGGGAGAAATTCTGAGCTGATCCTTTAAGCTCCTATTGGATTCCATCACTTCTTTACTCTAAACCCTCCAATTACTTCCCAGATATAAACTAGGGAATTGTCAGTGTAGGGATGCTTTTTAAATCCATGACAAGAAGGTGAGATCACCAAGGGAATGAGAGTACCTAAAAATAGAGAGAAGGTCCAAGGATGGGGCCCTGGGTGACTCCAACATAATCTCTTTCCAGCCCTTCCTACAGCAAACTGAAAATATCCCCAGAGACAGGGCCCAGCCATCTGGGGTTCACAATACTCTCAGAGGTCTGAGGAATCCAGGGGGCCACCTCCAGGATTTGTGTCCATGTTGCTGGTATTCTGCAAGGCTGTGCGAGATGTCTACTGCCCTAGCTGGGGGGTGAGTATTGGAGGAAGCACGATGAGAAGCTGTTAAATTAAGGCATGTAATAATGGCAGGATATTCTAAAGATCTCAGCCCAAGAGCATTAAAGCTTCTTCCTCGAGAGCCAGAATTTTACTTTGAAATTGGCATAGACTACAACTACTTGCGGGGACTTTGAATTAGGTGCTTCCCTGTGAAAAGGAAGTATAAAGATCTATTTGCCCATTGAATTCCTGCCCCATGTTCCTGGGAGCATAATGTGACAGCTCTGACCACTGAATAAGGAAATAAGCCAGTAACCGAAATGAATCAAGTTGCTTGGGACCTAAGATAAGCAAACACAACTTGTCTAAGTGTAAAACATTTACCTTGCCAATTTGGACATTTTATCCAAAAATCATCCAAAGCAGCAACTCTCTGGAGCCACTGTGCTAAGCTTCTTATCCCAAGACAATGGTGTGATGTGCAGAACAGGATCCAGGCTTTTGTGGAGCTGAAGCTTAGACACTTTGGGGTGGCGGTGGGGGGGGGCAATTTTAAGAAAAATAATGAAAAACTAGGTAGCAGGTCTTAGAAGAGACCTATGCAAGTGGAAGGCCCTAAAGCTATTGTTTCATTAGCTTTACAGAAAGTGCAGCTCTGATCCTCAAACCACATGACAGAAACCCTGGGAGCAGTAACTGATCATTTAATCCCCTGCGATCAAGTTTACCCTAGAAATGCCAAGAAACACTCAGAGTTAGCCAGACATCATGGGGAAAGTTCATCTTGATGTCCATTTCCCACTCAAAGTCACTCAAATAAAGGAAACATATATATTAAATTCGTGTAGATGAAAGGAGAAAGAGTAAATATTCTCGTTTCTTGAGACACCATAGAGGAGGCCCACCCCAACAACCAACACATCCGACAGTCTGCACGATCTCGCTGCACTTGTACACTGTGGTCTGAACAAAGCACCCGTGATAGTATCAGACAGGGGTTGGGAGAGTCCTACTAAGCAGGAAATCCAAGGAACACACTACCGATATTATACTGGTAGGTCGCACTGTTACTCCCACACTTGTCCGAAGAGGTATCTTTACTCATATAATGCTCAACTGTGGTTTCGGAATTTGTAGGAAGAGAACTGAAAACTTTGCAGATTTGTGCACATTTGTAGGGTAAACTGAATGACTAGTCAAGGCTATTCCCATTGAACTGATGGGAAGGATGAAAACATTGCTGCATAATAGCGTTATCGCAAACAAGATATCCCACTGTGTCCCTCAACCTCCCAGAGGGATAAGACATTTTGTAATCGCTGGAGTATAACAACGAGTCAAAAATGCATAACTCAGTCTAATTGTGAAGAGTAAGTCATGAATACTTGTTCAACTGAGTAAAACTCACTTATTTTCTCCTAAGACGGAAACTAGAATTAAATGTAAGACCTAAGTCTCAGCTCATGGAGACACCTACCAGTACTATGTCCAAACACTTTGTGTCCCTTACAATAATTTTAGTGATATGTCTCTGAATAACTAAGATTTTAATGCTTTACAGTCTTAAAGGATATATAGATATGTGTATGTCCTTATTCCATCCTTCCAAAATCTAAAAGAAAATATCTTATCACCCCACTTAAAAATTATTTATTCATTTGACAAATATTTACTGGGTATTCATTATGTGCTTAGAATAGTGAACAAGACAAAGTCCACCTTACGAAACGTACCCTCAAGTAAGGAAGAAATAATATTTTTAAAAATAATAAAATTTCAGATGGCAAGATTGCCATGAAGAAAATAATCAGGCCAAGAGGACTGAGAGAGACCAAGGCTATTTTAGACAGGGTGGGGAAAGCCTTTTCAAGATGGTAGGACTTGAGCTAGCCACAGAGCTTATGTTCTAAGATGCCAGGCCTATGGAAATGGAGTAAGAGCATCCTCTGAGAAAGAAATGAGTTTAACAAGTTTCTAGTCATGGATGACCGCAGTGGAGTGAGTAAGGTATGGAAGGAAAGAAGGGTCAGGTGTGCCTGGAGATGAGGGCAGACAGAGGCAAGTTCCCAGGGAGCTAGGAAGGGCATGGAGAAGGGTTTGTAAGGTATTCCAATGCAATGGGCAAGAACCGGAGGGTCAGAGTAGGGGAGTTCTATAATCCAGCCTACACTTAAAGGATCAATCTGGTATTCGGCCAAGAAGGCGGGAAAACAAAAGTAGTCACTTAGAGGCTGATTATCTAAGCAAGAGATGTTGGTGCTTTGGATTTAGGCAGTAACTGCGAAAGGGAGAAAGGGGTGTTCACATCTGTTTGAGAGTAGAGCCAACAGGCATGGCTCATTCGGTTGAGCGTCTGACTCTTGGTTTTGGCTCAGGTCACGATCTCAGGGTTGTGAGATCAAGCCCCACGGGGTCATGAGCTTGAGCCCCACATTGGGCTCCCCACTCAATGCAGAATCTGCTTGAGGTTCTCTCTCCCTCTCCCCCTCAAGCTCATGCTCTCTCTCTCTCTGAATTAAATAAATAAATCTTAAAAAAAAAAAAAAAAGAAAGAAAGGAAAGGAGAAGAAAGAAAGTAGAGCTGACAAAACTTACTGCTAAATAGGAGGTAAGGGGTGAGGGAAAATGAGACATGATAGATAATCCCTGGGATTTCCACCTGAAAGTTTCAATGCTATTACCTGAGATAGAAATGGAAGCCCATTAAAATGAAAATACATATAATCCTATCATCACATTTTAAGTAACAGAGCCAGGATTCAAAGTTAGATCTTTCTGGTGCTTCAACACTCTCGGACTGGCAAATTAAGTCTACTAATTTGTTTTCTTATTCAAAAGCCCCCGCTTTTAAACTACGAGCTCCTTTGTGACTGGGAGCTGATAATATCTGATATCTAACCATAGCAGTCAGTGGCACATTAGTGCTTTTTTGATGGTGAGACCCTTTGTAAGAGATATGACAAGTCTATCAGCCCCCATGTCTCCCACCATCCTTGACAGATTCACCAATCTGATTTTTTCAGGAGGCTTTATGTGCTTCCTATCTCGTTGGCTTCAGATCCTGCTGTGAACTAGTAATCTTATTTCGGAGGCCAGCAAACATTCTCCTCCTAAAAAAGTTGTATGGGTGCAATTGCAAACATATGTTCATGGAGACAAAAACACATGCTAGTTATTGTCCTGCAGGCAAAGTTGTCTTGATGGAATCAATAAGAGCCTCTATTTATTTGAGAAAATCAAATATAAGAGCTCATCAGCTATCTCATAACATTCTGTATTTGATTACTAGCTGAAAACTCTAAGTATTAGTTTCTTACACATTTTTTTAGACACCTACAATTTCCAATATCAGTGCAATTCTCAGTCAATCTTGGCATGATTTTGATCTTCTCATAAATCATTATGAGGCACAGAGTTCCACATTTTACCAATCATCCTTCAAGAGAACATTTAAACTTCACACATCAGAGCTTTGATCAACCCCACCACTATGTTATTCAACTGGTTTTTCTGTCTCGGGTCTTCGACATCTTTTTCAGAAAATCAAAGGAAACTTTTCTTCACACTTTATGTAATACTCTTACTCTGTATGTAATATCAAGACTTGAGGCCCTCCTCAACGTTATCTTGAACTAATTTACCAAAAAAATCATTAGTTACCAGCTTGCCTCTTTCAATGACAAGATATAATTCAAACTGCATTATTCCATCAATTCCAGTTTTTCTAAGTACCCTTCAGAGAAAATTCAAAAGTCAAGGAGTGAGGGAGTTAGAACAGGAAACACATTCCCCCTGGCATTTATTCTTGTAACATTGAACCGTGCCCGGAGTATCTACTTCGATCTGAGGAATTTGGCATTCCTGATAAATAAGGGGAAAATTTTCTGATAAGGCCCATGAAAACTGAGATTTTTCTCACTCCAGATACTGATCGACTTAAAACACCTTGGCTCAGCTCCCTTTCTGATAAATACCAATCCCTTACCATGTGATTAAGAAGTTTACTGATACAGTATTTAAAAAAAAAAAATGCCTACTGAGACTTCTCTAAGGTGAGGATATCTTTAGAAACTTTTTGGAAAGTTACCCAGGGGTCTGTTGGGCAACATTAGGTGTGGCGGTCTTCCTCATTCTTACGATCTTAGCCCCTCAAAATGAGGGGAAAACAATTTTTGCCCTACCCACGAAATTTGAAAACTGAATTCTCTCCCTAACCACTAAAGCCATGGCCTCCGAAACACACATCCTACTAATTTAAGGGAGGAGAGGGGGTCATGGCAAGCGGAGGAGGAATGATGTTTGTCTATCACATTAAAAAATTCCCAGTGATTGTCGATGTATTTGAGAATAAATGGAGGGGAGCTCCCCAAAACTACTAAGAGAAACTGAAGAAGGAAACGCTGATCACTCTGAATAGATCTAAACATTTTTGGAGCATATCTGGGGACAACCACTTCTGAATGCGATCGAATAACTGGTACCAAATGTGTCCCCCTGCTGTGGGCGATCAGGAAACTGAATATATGAAGCAAGTGTTTGGGGACCTTGAAAAACAGACACAGCACAGCATTGCAAGTTCTGACAACAGGGAAAGAAATGAGGTACATCCTAGGATCAACATGGTTTTCTGGCTAGAGGCAGCTACTCCCCAGACAGCAACAAAAGGATGTGGAACAGTAGCAGAGCACCGCCATCTTGCTGCAAGCCATCATTGTTGCAGAGCACAGCTAAGAGACAGAGATCAGAGTTCAAGGAGGCCAAGAGAGCTGAAATGTGAGGGACAGAGTACTGGACAAAAAAAGCTCTGGAAATATATCTAGAAGTTACTTTGAGTCCTTTGTCGGATATCTACCATACCCAGAGACGTTGAAACTCGAAGAGACCAGGTTTCTGGGTTCCATGAACCAGAAGTTGAGTTGTGACCAGCTAGAATGGAGAGACTTTGCTGAATGCCCCGAATATTTACCAGAGCCTCCTGAAGGAGCACGCTTTCAGAGGAGAATTAAATTAGCCCTAGAGGAAAGCCGACTTTAGACTCACTCTAAGAAAGCTTCAAAACAAGGCTCACAAACACCGGGTTGAACCGCAAGTCACTTAACTCACTGCCCAAACAAGATTCAACTTTCTAAAGGAAGACAAGTAAATCCAGACGTTCAACGGGACCCCAAGCACAATAGCCAGCATCCTAACAAAAATTATGTAAGGTGAAAGGAAGCAGGAAAATATGACCTGTAACCAGAAGAGAGTAAGTCAGTACAAACAGGTACTGAACAACAGAGTTCATGGCATTAGCAGACAAGAACTCTAGAAACAGCTATTACAGAAACATACAGATGTAAGGAAAATATGAACGTAAGGAAGATAGAAATGGAACACACATGCACGCACACACAGAAATGGAAAAAATCAATAAAACTGACAAATCTTCAGCAAGACTGAAAAAAAAAAATGAGAGAAGATATAAGTTACCAATATCAGGAAGGGAAAAAGAGGCTATCGCTACCGACATTGAAGACATCAACAGGATAACAAGATGAAGGAAAAAATAAAATTTTTTCCATAATTCCATAGGATGGAACATTGTTCAGCAATGAAAAGTAACAACACAACAACACATTACAAGACACAACAACACGGATGAATCTTGAGAACATTATGTCGAGTTAAAGAAGCAATACACTAACGACTCCATCCTGGATAAATCTATTGATACAAAATTCAAGATTAGGCAAAACTAATCTATAGCGGGAGGTCAGTACTTGCTTAGAGTTAAGGTGGGGTACAGGTGGGGACTGACCACAAGGAGAACCGAGCGAAATTCAGGGTGACAGAAATGCACTGTTGTGGGGATTATGGCGGCGTTCGCCACACAGGAGAACACAGTTGCTGAAGCTCCAACCGGCACCTGGTTTCTATGTAAATTTTACCTCCTCAATAGTTTCATGAAAAATAAAAGCCAAAACATTCAACAAATACACGTACCTACTAACCTAGTGTTGCAAGGTTAAGTAAATCTTGGAAGATTCATAGGTCCGAGCAACGAAAGGTTAATTTTAAGAATGTGATGTACATGATTCTTCAATACGCCATCTTACTTCGTAGAAAATAAAACATACATTCAGAATCGTTTAAATAGGACCTCGTGGTTTATAAAGTTCATATTGCAGAAAGGAAGGAGGGGTGCTCACCAGCCAGAGGCTAGGGATTACCAGTTCTTTAATTCATGAAAATTATAGGTTTGCTCACATGCAAGAGTTCAAATTAAGACCCTTCCAAGAATTTGTGTGCGTGTGTGGTCAAGAGGGGAGGAAGTTCTTGCCCGAGTCAGGTAGCAAGGGGAGAGCTCATGATTCTCAGCAGGGGTGGGAGGAGAGCAGACCAGTAGTCTCAAGGGAGGAAGTTTCAGGAAGGCTATTTTAAAAGGCAGGTCGATAACACACACCTCAGCTAGCTCAGAGCATTTGTCCCTAAAACACAAAGCTCTATGAAAAAGAGGTACCCTGTTGGGCAAGGGGCATAAGAGATTGACAATCTCTTTGTTGAAACCACCTTTCTCGGTAAGCATAGGCATGCAGCACTATCTTATTATGGAGCGACCAATTACCTCCCTTCTTGGTGGGTCTGAGGCCATCAACCCACACATTATGGTCAAAAACATTTTCAGTAACCAATTTTTGTTTTCTTGCAGAGAAAAGGCAGGAAAGAAACATTACAAAAAAGAAACATGACAAAAGAAACATGACAAAAAAGAAAACACGACAAAATGTTAAACCTGGTTGCCTTTCAATGCCAAAAATATGGATATATTTTCACTAACTTTCTGTATTTCCAGATATTGTCTTATAAGTGTTACTTTTGCAATGGAAAAAAATACTAAACATGTCATTATGGTCTGCATTTATTGGTAATGAGAAAAAATTTCAGGGACAACAAATTGTTCTGCTGTACTCCTCTAGCTTCTATAAATTTCTGTTACTTTTGCAAGAAAATTGCTGCATATTCTAGTCTTTTCTATTAATACAGAAAATGTGCCTACCTATACCACAAACAATTTTACCCCTGTTGGTTCTTTTTTTCCACTGCATGTGTCCAATACGTCAATGTTCCCTCCTACACACTGCAAGCCACAGACCACGCACGGCCACCTGGGGAAAGCAGAAGGAGCCTCCTCTGATTTCGTCCACCGAGGGAAGGAGTTCATTCTACTTCATCTCAGACTAGTTCGGTAGCTAATGGGCTCCAAGTGTTAACAGATGAGGTGTTTGTACTCAGGAAGAAATATCAAGTATCCCAAATAAATGTAGGAAGTACAATGAAAGAATTGCATACAATTACAGAAATGCCTCCCCTTTCCGGATTAGGATTATTTTTGAAACCGGTGACAGTTTACAATGGTACGTGATTGTCGCACGAAGGCGCAATTTGCAGCCCTTGGCTGGCTAAAAAAGGTTTCTCTCGATCTCTTTACATCTTCTTAAAGATTAATGAGCTTCAACAAATTCAAACAGATGTGTTCAGCAGTGGAAGTCAGGCTTGGGGTTTGAAAGTATTTTTGTCCTTCCTCTCTCAATAGATCATCACGGCAAACTTCTCAAAGGTGTAGTTGGTTTATGGATTCAGGCCATGATGTGAGGGGCCGTGAGCCATCTCCGTGATTGGCAGAACCATCTAATTTCTTTAAAAGAACTCTCAAAGACATCTTGTAAGCCCTGTTGCCAAGCCTTCCACTTATTTCTTAGCTCCGTGAAGATAAAGCAGTTGTTGGGGAAGGGGGAACTCTGATCTGGGTCATTTTTCTCCTGTTAGTGGTGCGGGGGCCATACCACCGAGAGCCAACACTCAGACACTACTAGATTCTTCTCTCGACTGCATCCAAAGAAGACCCTCTGCGGGGTTTGTGGGGAGGCTGTCTTTTTAATGTATATTTGAGGTTATCTCTGACTCTGTGCCAAATAACAAGTGAAGTAAATTTACAGCAGATCCTAAAACCCCGTGGAAAGCAGAGCAAATGGGAGATCAGAAAGGAGGAGGAAACTGGTATTTATTGAACGTCTACTGTGAACCAAACACGTGACAAGCTTTATGCTCTTGCGGTTCTCGGTCAGCCCTCGACCCAGCAGCATCCGCAACACCTGGGAGCTTGTTAGAAATTCAGAATCTCGGGGCGCCTGGGTGGCACAGCGGTTAAGCATCTGCCTTTGGCTCAGGCGTGATCCCGGCGTTCTGGGATCAAGCCCCACATCAGGCTCCTCCGCTAGGAGCCTGTTTCTTCCGCTCCCACTCCCCCTGCTTGTGTTCCCTCTCTCGCTGGCTGTCTAATAAATAAATAAAATCTTTAAAAAAAAAAAAGAAATTCAGAATCTCAGGCACCATCCTGGCGTGCGTGTTAACAGCTCCTCAGAAATCGCTTTATCTCACTCCATCTTCACCGAAACTGTGGATAAATAGGGTATTGCCTCTATTTTATATCAGGAGAGTGAAGATCAGAAAGGTTAAGAAATTGACATAAAAGTTAGAGCCTAAGTAATAAGAAAAGCTGGAGTGGGGCCCATTTTAAAACTTCTCGTATTTCCACTCGACGAGGCAGAGTCCTAAAGCGGCCTTAGGCTGTGAGACTTGGGTTTCAATCCAGACTCCTCCATTAATATCTTTCTGGGCTCATGTACACCAGTTAATCTATCTGGGTGTCACTTTTTTTTTTTCCTGCTTATTTCATGGAATTGCTACAAAACAAATGAAATTAATATATGTGAAAACACTCTGCAAAGTATATAGCACTGGCCAAAATTAACCTGCTAATGGAATCTTACAAGCGACTCTTTCTCACTTGGTTTTTGCCAAGGAAGAAAGACCAAGAACAAAACACTGGATGCCAAGGATCTCCACATCACATAGTGAGGGATCAGACTGCCTAGGTGGTTTGGAAGCTGGCTAGCTCAGTCCTCATCCATTACCCAACCTCAAGGGTGTAAGAAGTCTGAAAGGAAGAGAAGAGAGGCTTTCTCTAAAAAGCGTTTTTATTGGAGACAAGGGCAGGGTAAGGTCATTTCTCCCACATCTCAATCCTACAGAAAGGGGCTCTAAGAAGCCCACACAGAGAGCGTGCTATTTGTCCTCTAAAAAAAGACAACTTAATCTGGAAGGAGGTCTCTGCCATGAACCTTCCTTTCCCCTGCAGGCTTTCCAGACTAAAGCGATACTATGTTTTGGTATTGCCATGCTGACTCTTAAACTGGGCAACAATGACATATGTTGGGGCTAAAAGTGACTAGAGGATTTTTTATTACTGAAAAGTGTCTGAAATGTTTTCAGGAACCTGGTCAGAGAATTCAACCAGAAAGAAAGGAAAACCAATCCGCAGATTTAGTTTAAAGGAACAACATGAGGGGCACCTGGGTGGCTCATTGGTTAAGTGTCAGACTCTTGATTTCAACTCAGGTGGTGATCTCCGGGTTGTGAGATCGAGCCCCACGAGCTTAAGATTCTCTCTCTCCCTCTCCCTCTACCCCCCGCCCCCGCTCTGTCTCTCACTCGCTCTCCCTAAAATAAATAAAATAAACCTTAAACAAAAATAAAGGAACAATATGAAAAAAATATCATTTGCTGTTTACATCCTATGGGGGCAACATCTTTTCCAACACCCTAGTTTCTGTTGTTGGCACCCTAAACACCAACACAAGATCAATAAGAATAGCGTTTCTGGAGCAAAAATCTAGTTTTAAAGGTAAAGGTCATGGGAGAGAGACGGAGCAAGCAAGTAGGCTTTCCCCAAATTACTTTCTTATCCTCAGTCCAAAGCCCTAAAGGACACCCTAGCCCACGCTCTGACGGTGCCCATCACGCAGAGGTAGGTGGCGCTTCCCACCATGCGGGAGACCTAACTCCATTTTTCTGCAGGAAACCACAGAGGTTTAGAAAAGTAAAAAATGATTCCACTGCAGAGAGAAGTACCAGCCCGGCCTTTGGGATAGGATGGGAGGAGAGCGGCAGCCTGGCCACCCCTCCCGGGCATGGCTCTTGAGAATTCAAGGTCCCAGGCAGACTCTTGAAGGCAGGGAAAGCTAAGAGCAGAAATTTAGGCTGACCCAGAAAGCTGAGCAAGAACTGGGGACCTGAATGTGAGAGCGAGGCCACAGGTAGTTGGTTTGAGACAAAAATCAACATGAAGAGCTGAGAAACCAAGAGATTAATATACGTGTTAGGAAAAAGAAACTGAAAAGATCCCAATTGACCAACATGGACAACTACCATGTGTGTCAGGACGACTTCAAACTCATACCTCCATCCCCAGTGTTTCTAAACATTATATAAAGACATAAGCTTTCTCTCTCTATCCTCTAATTCCATCTGCCCCGACCCCTGCTCCTCTCCTGACCATCCAAATGTCCAAGAGCGGACTTTTGAAATTGTCATATTATTGCCTTCCATAAAGATCTTTCACTGCCTTCCACAGCCTTTAGGTAAAGTCAAAGGTCCTTAGCTGGTGCCTGAGGTCTCTCGTGATCTGGCTCCTGCTTACTTTCCAGCACATCTCTCACCTACTCCCATCCCTCAACCCACAACCCAACCAGATGGAACTTCTCAGTTTCCACACACATCCCACCTTTAAGCCTTAGCGTATCCCGTGCTGCAGTTTTCCAAACTTGCTGATGATAAGAATCACCTGCAAAGCTTGTTAAAATGCCAATTTTCAGGGCACCTGGGTGGCTCAGTCGGTGAAGCATCTGCCTTCAGCTCAGGTCATGATCCCAGGGTCCTGAGATCGAGCCCCAGTTAAGGCTCCCTGCTCAGCGATGAGCCTGCTTCTCTCTCTCCTTCTACTGCTCCCCCTGCTTGTGCTATCTCGCTCTTTCTATCAAATAAGTAAATAAAATCTTAAAAAAAAAAAAAGCCAATTTTCAAGTCCTACTCCAGACTGACCAATTCAGACGTTCCAAGGAAAGGATCTGGAAGTCTGTGTTTTTAACAAACCTACCAGGGGAAACTTACCATCTAACAACTCTAATGAAAACTCTGTGAGGGCAAGAACTCTGCCTTTTTCGTCTCCAGAATTCAGAGTAAGTGCCACTCCCCTTGCCTACAAAGCCTGCCCTCCACTCTATGTTTAATCTGGGTAACTCCTGTTTGTTAACACGACACTAGTACCGTTCATGTAACTTAAGTAGTTGATACAGACTGAGCAAAAACATCAAAAAATGAGTGCATCACATGAGTAGAGCAGGAAATCTGGGGGGGTGTGGGTAGATGGGAGGTTACAAATGGCAGGCAAAACCAGATGTCCCTGCTCTGGGATAGCATCTAGAAGGCTTGAACATAGAGATCCTGGATTCAGAAGGAAAAAATCCAGGCCCTGGGGCCCAGGCTACCATATTAATATCTGGTCACTGAAAGGAATATGGTCACAATGCAGAAATCTTGTCAGTAATAATGGGGAAGGGCAATTTGTTCACTAGAGAGGTAACTAGAAACAGAGCTCAGCCATATTGGGCCTTCGAAACAAGATGGGAACCCAGTAACTGGGAAAATGATTGCCAAAATTTGAGTGGGAGCAGCCACAAGACATTCTTGTGGCTTTTTTTTAAGAAGAAAAAAAAAGGATTTTATTTATATGAGAGAGAGAGTGAGGGAGAGCACGAGTGGGGAAGAAGGACAGAGGGAGAAGCAGACTCCTCGCTGAGCAGAGAGCCCGAATTGGGGCTGGATCCCAGGACCCCGGGATCATGACCTGAGCTGAAGGCAGACACCCAATCAACTGAGCCACCCAGGTGCCCCAAGACATTCTTAATAATGAATTACTGAGGGCCCTTAGAAGACACAGTGGGGATGGTCCGGCACATAGCAGCAGATAGGGGAGGGTGTCGCAAGCCAGTACTGAAGGTTAGGAGGAAATACAGGGCCCAACAGCCTGCAGCTACTCCTGTCTGCTGCCCTCTTCCCTCCCCAGGTGCAAAAGATATCATTAAATTTGCTGAGGTTTTTCTGCCTCCTTATCAACTAAGATGGTACTTTTCTAGGGTTGTAAGTTTTAAAAGGAAATAGCAGAGTTGATTTAATTATATGTGGGAGTATGTGAGGACAGAGAGATTTTTAAAATGTCCAGAAAAATCTGGAAGCTGGACAAAAAGGGAAATGAAAACGAAATGGAGAAAACCTCAGACTGTGCTCTTTTGACATCAGACCCACCTGGTGAAGCTGGGCATGTTTATTATTAGTTTTCCACAACCACATTTATTTGTGTAATAAAAACTCATCCATAAAGTCTTCAATGGTGGCAAGAAGAAAGCCAGGTGTAGTTGAGGTTTTGTGAAGCTCTCAATCTCTCCCTTGTCCTTCGCAGATGGAAGGGAAGAGGCTCGAAGAATCAGAAAGACAGAAAACTATGAAATTTACAAGACGTAACCACTTTTCCATCCATGTTTAAACCATGTGTACTTGAGCAGAAATGTAACCCATGTGATCCTGATTCATTTACGCTATAATCATCAAAATATTGTTTTCCAGGAGCAATTTTGTGTCCACAAAGATTTTCTGAATCTTTTCAGAAATATTTTTAATCCATTTTCCCCATAAAAACAGGAAGTTGCATTTGTCAACTGTCAACTGATTCAATCATGAGGGAAATGTTCAGATTCCTTTCAAATTTTCAAGGCCATGAATTTTAGCAGATTTTCACTGGGTTCCACCAGGTTTCCTAAGCCCACCAGGAAAGGACAGTGCTTGCCCAGGTGGGTGGGTTGATTTCCCACAGGTGTTACCACAAGTTGACTTCTCCCAGCAGGTAGGGCTCCCGCCATACTACACGGCCTCTGTTCTTTATTTTTCCACGGTGCTCTTGCTCCTTCTTCCTCCCTGCCTTTATTCTTTCCCTTTCCACTTTTATTTCCACAATGAACTATATTTAATATTTAGCTTATGTCAGGCTCTGTTCTACTCACTACTGTTATCAATGACTCAAATGAGGACAGCTCAGCTGCTTAGAATGTATGTGATAACATCACAATAAGAGGACAAACCCATCAACTAGATGATAGAGATACCCGGTTCGAATAAAATAATGAGTCACAAGGACAAATGAAAGTACTGTCCTTAGATGTAAAAGAGCTACACATAGACACATGAATGCACACCAGAGGGTGCATTTGAGGACTCGGCGTTTAAGAGGAACCTCAGCAAACCAAAGTGGTTTCCAGTGGAAAGAAATCTAGATGGGAAAGAATCCAAGGAACTTGATAGTATAGGAATTAGGACCATTTAGCCTGAAGTTAAAATGACTTTGGGGGTATAAGATCACTCTTTAAATAAAGTAGAAGACAGATAAACAACCACCAATACATTTTATAGTCAGATCCACCCAGAAAGCAATGAACTAGATGATTCTTCAAACTCTCCTAGATCTGAGATTCTGTGTTTTCCCCCACCACGCTCACGCAGCTCTTGGCCTTCCGAGTGTCTCTGCTAGTTTAGAAATGTATAAATACCAATGACTGGTTCTAAAAACTCCAATATAAAGTTTTCAACTTCAAAAATGTCACTGGCTTTTTGATTTGCTTTTTATTTTCTCAGACTCTCCTAAAGACAGACGCTCTGCCATAGAGTTACCTTCCCTAAGATTAAAAGACAACGAAATCCATGCCTGAATGTGAAATATCTCACCAATGCATAAGCAACTCCCTTTTGCATAGACACAAAGACTCTTCAAGTCTTCCTGAAAATGTCTGAGATCCAATCCCTGCTCTCTTTTCAGGATTTTCAATTATTGAATTGAGCACCCAGAAGTGGCAAATATATTCAATAATGGAAAAAAATAACAGTCATGATTTCTTATGACATTAAGAAAATGGGAAAAGAGGATAAACTCTTTCTACATAACTATTCTAAAGGTTGGGTGCTTGGCCATTTCCCCCCCCCCCCCCCCACATAACCATTAACAGTTGTGATGGAAAGAGCTCCAGAACGCAAGGCTGGCATTTGAATGACAAGCTAAAAGAGTCTGGTAAGCGAGCTTTCACTGTGTGCTCCGTCCAAAATATTTCATTCAGGAAAACTAAGACAAGCAAATCAATTAACTTTACAAAAGGAAAGGGGGGGAGTCCATTTTTCTCTACATTTACCACTGTGAGAACTGAAAAGACTCCACTTCCAAGAAAACTATTAATTTTTGGTGTCAGCGTGCTTATTTTCAGACTGCATTTTTATGATACCGTCCTCAGTGTTGGAAACATTTTATACTCAACAGGAAAGTCTAAGCTATTGCAAAGTGGAGGAACAGTATCACATTTAAACCATCTGATCTATTTTTAAAAACACTGTATTTAAGCCTACAGAACAGCATCTTTTAAAGTCTTTTAAACAGTCTTTTGGAAGACGTTTCATAAGCATTGTAATCTTGCTCTGTCATTCGTCTTACCTCCCGCCATACTCTGCCTGTTCCAGGACTATGTGCTGTCCCTGAAGTCAGATTGCTGGGTGTCACACGCACAGCCCACATATCAACAGAGATTCCTCATGCCCCAGCATGGACTAATCTGCTGCCTCCTCTTTCGGCAAGAGACGGTCAGTGTGATTCAAGGGATGAGAAAGAGTCACTGCAAGAAGAGGTGAAAGGAACTGAAGGGGTTTACCTACAGAAGAGAAAGAGTGACTTGAGTACAGCAATTCAGTCCATTGAAATTTCTTTTATAAACACAATAAATAAGTAAATAAATGAGTACGCTCCGTGTCCTCAGAGAACCAACAAAAGGAAGTATGTTCAATTTATATCCAGAGAGCTTGCCATTGGATAAAACCAGGGCTTTTCAAGGTTTGAGCGATAAAACATTGAGAGGATCTCCTCTGGGAGGTTATGGAGCCTCTCTCCCCTTCGGAGATTTCATCACAGAAGAGTGATCCCTTTGTCTTGGATGGTTCAAGCGAAGAACATCTGTGGCCAAATTGTAGAAATGGGATCTTGTGGCCCAATAACACCAGCATGAATCCACCCTGTTATAAAGGCCTGTGGGAAGGTATTCCCAGAACTCGCCTTGGTAATCAAGTCTAGTAGTAAGCAAACTTCCCTGTTAGGGAGTTCCTCTGCATTGGCTCAAAATCCATAAGCTAAGTTCAGATCTTTCTCCATGGGGGTGAAGACACACAACACAGCCTTGAGTGGTCCTTGATTTCCTTGCTGACAAAGGGCCAGCTTGCACCATGGTATCATGGTATTCTCTCTAATGTGCCCATCATAGAGCCATGAACAGAAGAACTCTTCCCAGAGCACCTACGTAATTCTTCTGACAGTGGAGAGGCACGTGTTTCCCTTGGTGATCTCAGAAGGCATCTGCAGCAAATTCAATTGAACTCATTAAGTACATTTTCAAGGGCTCTCTTTGCCCAACTCTAAGCTAAGTGCTAGGTAGGAACACAATAAGAGTATGTCATGGTATCTGCCTCAAGTCACTAGAATATTTTAGGTAAAAAAATGAGGCATATTCCTATGAAAGAAAAAGTACAAGGGACACCTAGTTGGCTCAGTCATTTAAGTATCTGCCTTCAGCTGGGTCATGATTCCAGGGTCCTGGGATCTTTGCTCAGCAGGGAGTCTGCTTCTCCCTCCACCTGCCACTCCCCCTACTTGTGCTCTTTCTCCCTATCTCTGACAAATAAATAAAATCTTAAGAAAGAACGAAAGAAAGAAAGAAAGAAAGAAAGAAAGAAAGAAAGAAAGAAAGAATAAGAGAGAGAATGGGACAGCTTTTGTTAAATGATAAGGTGACAGAGTGAATAAGTGGTAAAGAAACCAGAAATGACAGGAGCATCTGCAGGCTACAGTAGCTGGGAAAGCCTTCATGCTGGAGATGTGACAAAGGTTGGAAATCTGAGCACATCTCTTAGCTGATTTTCCATGTAAGTACTTCTCAGACTGACTTACACCATTTTCTCTCTGTGAAGCACACTAACCGACACCCACAAACAGCTGATCACTCTTGGTTTGTAGGTGACTTGTCTTGTTTCTAAATGTGAGCATCTTATACCAGCCGATTTTGTTTTTATGTAGTATTTTAGTGTTTCGGTTTTCGTGTTTTTACATGGACATCCAAATGGAAAGCATGGCTTATATAAAGAAGGCCACATGACCTCTTTTTTTTTTTTAAGATTTTATTTTTATTTATTCGACAGAGACAGAGACAGCCAGCGAGAGAGGGAACACAAGCAGGGGGAGTGGGAGAGGAAGAAGCAGGCTCCCAGCGGAGGAGCCTGATGTGGGGCTCGATCCCAGAACGCCGGGATCACGCCCTGAGCCGAAGGCAGACGCTTAACCGCTGTGCCACCCAGGCGCCCCGGCCACATGACCTCTAATCCCTGGACTCATACTCAGAAAAAATAAATTAGCATAGCCATACTTTTTTTTAAGTCATTCAAAATACGTTCACTTATATATTTTTAAGATAAAATGTTAATGCTAAAATATATGTACTATCATTTTTACTGATTCTCTACTTTAAATGACTTCATTTTCAGTCAACTATTTATCCCATAGCACTGGACATTAGGGCTTTTCCTGCCAAAACTGGTATAAGAATCACTGGAACAGAAGGAAAAAAAAAATGGATTCTAGCTTTTCCTCTCCTTTGGAACTTAGTCAAGACCATTCCTTCCATGGACTCAGTTTCCAATTCCATGAAAGAACTGAGTAGAGTAGGTCTCTCAACGGCCCCTTCCAGCCTTGGCATTCTATGAAGCAATGACCCCAGCTTTCATGAGCTCTGTGTGCATTGTAAGCCCATAATAAATATTTGTTAACTAATAATCATTTGTACTTTTTACTGTCCCCGCATAGCACATCTTTAAATGTTTCAGGGCTCCAGGACCCCGGAGCTCATCCTCTTTCTGCATGTGACTGTTTTTTCTCAGGAGGAAATGTGGTATCTTAATTTGATCTGCATTGGGTTTGAAACAGAATGAAGAGCAAGGTGTGTAAGAAAAAGACACTTCCTACAAATGGAAAAATATGAGAAAGACATATTAGGGAGCCTTAACTTTTGGGCAAGAACAAATCCTCAATGCTTTTGGCATATGCCTCCAGAGGAGACACGAGAAATACAGTAAATTCTCATGACACAGAGATAGGATGTGTCTTTCCCAACAAAGAAGCACTATGACATCCTCACTTGGGGGGGAAAAAAGGACCTGAAAAGGAAAATAAACTGAGACAGATACTAAATGCTATTTGATATCCTGGATTGGAGCCTGAAAATAAATAGGGCACTAGTGGAAAAACTGGTGAAATCTGAATAAACTCTATAATCTACTTAATAGTAATGTATCCAGGTTAATTTCTGAGTTTTGATAAGTGTATGACAGCTACATAAGGGGAAACTGAGTGTAGGACATACATGCGTTCTCTGTACTATCTGTGCAATCTTCCTGTAAATCTAAAATTATTCCAAAATTAAAAAGTTTGTACAAAAAAAGATAAAGAAATGAGAAGCACGAAAGACGACAGAGACCTACAGAGAAAGAGAGTTTCGTGGAGAGAAACAGACAAAGAGGTAAGAGAAAGGAGGACCTAAAGAGAGAAAGAACAGAAAGAGACAGGGAAGTGATGAATTCGTTACAAAGAGGTGTAGCTCAATCCTAGTTTTTATTTACCTCCTTTGTCGTCTTGTTATCCTGTGCCTTTAGTGTCCTGTAGCGTTAGTTTACAGGGAGGAACATATGAGAGTTGGACAGTTTTCTGCTAAAATCCTCCCCTGCCCATTTACTGCTGACTCAAATATTGCCAGGATGGGAAGAAAATTCTGCAATTTATACTTTGTTTGCACAAAAACAGGATTTAGTAATCAAGGATAACCCGTGATGTGGATTACCCAAACTCTCAACAAGGGAAATTATTTTTCCAGCAAAACTGGAAATCTCCCTGGGTCACTCCCACTCCCCAGTTCTAATACTGAGTTTCTCTGAAAAGTAGCATTTTTTGCTTTAAGCCTGTTGCCTTTGTATTTGGAGACTACGACCCTGCAGCCCAGGGGGGAGAATGTCCAGCGCATTCTCCTACAGAAAGGACAAGAACCTGTAACTGTAACTTTTGGCCATCCTTTTACTGGAATGCCTCCCTTCCAGGATGACAGTTAGGCCCAAAGGACATTCCTGGGAGTCATCAAAGCCAAATTTGGGGCATAAAGTATTTGCCAAAGCTTGTACGTGGCATGGCCATCAGCCCAGGAACGCAGTGACCAAATAATTCACATGTAGGAAAATTATAGGATACATGTTCTCCACCGAAGAGGAAAGAGATAGTCACAGCTAAAGTTTCGAAGGGCTCGTCAGTTACCTTCTCCCTTTACGTCCTGGTCTCTGCTTCCATCAAGGACCAGTAGAGCCAAAGTGGTAGGAGTACGAAAGAGAGGCAAAGCCTGTCCCGGAAAATATAATCTTAAGGACTCCAGAGGAGGCGTGGATTCTTTAGGAATTATTGTTCATCTTTATGTTCCGGAGTTTTATATATATATTCACATCCTATATTCTGTACTATGGGCTTAATTGAATCAAACTGAATCAGATAAAGATAGAATTTTAGTGCTAGAGTTTATCTTCTCATCCAACACGTTCATTATTTGACCCCTTCACCATAAAAATACAATGAGAAGGATGAGTGGGTTCTAGTCACCGCGGTCGGCAGGGGCAGAACACTCCTCTCACGGCCATTACCATGTACAAATGAATAGTGCCCACGGACTGCAGAGCCTAGGAAAATGAGCAGAGGACTGGACAGACAGACTGCTGCATGGTGAGGGCCCCAAGCAGCTGTGAGAGTGATGATCTGGGGGAAGGCAGCCGTGGGCAGGAAAGAAAGACACTACCACCCTCTATGAAAACTTTGAGGGAGCCACAGCCAACAGTACGGTTTTGTATTCTAAAAGACTAATTTCATGTCACTCAGCTCTCAGAACCTTCACTTCAAAGGAACAGCAAAATCCTATGCAGTTCAAATTCCAAATTGAAATATGAATACAGACTTTTACAACTCTGCCCATGGCACGTGAGCCGCAAAACTAAGGGTCTATGGCTGCCCTCTCTGTCTCTTTGATAGAATAGTTTCTTCACTGGAAATGAAAAAGGGATTAATGGCTTGGAATGATCATATGTTACCAGGCCCCAGAGAGTCATGAGAGTCACAAGAGGAAAAGGAACGAAAGAGAAGGAGAAAAAAAGCAAAACCTCCCTTTTCCCAGCACTCTCAGAACTATGCTGTTCCCTAGGGGAAGCTGCCCCTGACTGGAAAGGGAGCTGCTGATGCCTCAGCATCCAGAGGTGTCCGCACCTGCCTCAGGAAGCTCACCGGACACAACCTAACGAGTTACGGACCTTCTAAAAGCATCGGGAGGCCCAGCTCCTTGCTGGAATTGAGGGGGCAATTGGCAGGGTTAATCCCATCCCTGAGGGCAAAATAAAAATAAGAGGTGATCACTCAGCTGCAGAGAGTAGAGGAAAGTACTCTGTTGCCAGGGTGGGTAGAATCCAAGCATTATGGGCTGGGAGCAGATCTGGAAACACAATATAATCTATTCTTTGTTCTACCCGAAGACGTTTGAAGGAAAAAATAACGTGTGTTCCTCAGGTTTCGCACCTCTGAGAAAATCGCCCTCTGTGGGAGGAACGTCATTGTTCCAGAAGCACCCTTGAGATCCACGCCCGAGAAGCAACGCCACCTGAAAATGAGGTATTGTTGGCCCTTCGGTTCCTGACCTTTCTTGAAAGGTGTCCAAGAACAGCCTGTCTCTGACTGGATCCCATTCAATATTAAGGCCATAGCGTGAGGTGGTGACGTGGGTTTAAAAGTCAGAGGGAAAAGCAGCCAGCCTAGAACATTTTATCATTTTCATCACATATAACGAGGAAGCAGCTTCTCTGACCTCTTCAGCATATGCAGCTACATCAATCAATATATTCATCTAGAAAGGCTGATGCCATTAGTGGCCCGAGCTCAGAATCTGGAGAGAGAACAGTTCCTTCTCATCTCAAATATTATAAAGTTGAGTATAATTCAGGGGCCAGCAATCTATGACCCAGGATCCTGCCCACTACCTATTTTTAAAGTAAAGTTTTACTGGGCAACAGGAATGCCCATTTATTGATTGCATTCACGATACAATGGCAAAACTGAGTAGTGATCACAGAAGCCATAGAGTCCACAAAGCCAAAAATACATAGTATCTGGTCCTTTCCAGAGAAAATTTGCAGACCCTTGGGTGAGCTGTAGCTTGTTCTTCTAAACAAGATGACCTTGATTCTGGAACAGAAAAAGATATCCCTTAACAGACACAACAAGCTCTGAATGGTCATGGGTGGAAATATATTTCCAGAAGTCCATGCGTTACTCTGCCTACTAGAATCAATTCTGAATATACACTACCGCTCTGGTAGAAGCCTATCATATTGCCATATTAGGAGTGAGGACAAAGTCATGAAGACGCTCAGTGTTGCATACTGGAAATAAAATTTAGCTCTACAATGGCTTTTGTTCAAAGAATATTTGAAAACACTGTGGCTTGCTTTCATGGGTTTCTGTTCTTCTTCAGAAATAAGTAAAAATCTCATGAAATGATTTTCATTTACTTAGGAATCATCTGAAGAATGTGGGAAGGCCATCGCGGTGTTCAATGATTTTTTTTTTTTTAATTTCAAGCAGTCCCTTTTGACTTCCTTTTCATTTCCAAAAGGGAACCTAAAAAGAATTATACTCTAGCACTCGCAACATAATTCCCTGAAGGCTAAATCATCAAGTTGACTCCCTTTTTGACTCAAGAACTTTTTATGTGTCTCTCTATATTATCTGTTCAGCTAAAAGACACTGATGAAAAATGAATAAAATTCATGCTGTTCCAGTTCAATAGTTTCTTTTCAGTTGTTTTTATTTTGCCTAACCGAGTCACTTGGCCTCAGTTACCCCAGTCATGGGAGCTCTGCTCGTACTGGATACCCTTTACTCTAATCCCCAAAGCCTCATATCCTGTTTTTCACTTTCTCTTGATTTTAGCAGATGTTGCCTATTAATGTGTCTGAGAGCTTGGGATGTTCCAGTTATTGACTGAAGAAACAGGCCCTTTTCACTCTGTGTGCTTCCCCACACTTACTATCCATGTGTCACTTGCAAGAGTGGGACCATCAAGATAAATCAATCACAAATTAGAATATGTGGCATGGGGACCAGGCCATGAAGATTCAGATTCTGGGATCTGAAAAGCATAAACGCTACAGTTGTCCCAGGCATTTTCCTATCACAACAATTTATAAACTCCCACTTGTCTAAACTGATCCAGGCAAAGCTTCCTTGTTTTTAAAAAAAATCTGCCATCCATCTGACCCTCCCTGTCTGGGTGTCAAAACACAGTTATCAATCAAGAGCTAAGCTCTGAATGTGTACTGAGTGTAGTCTGGTTGGCCGAATGTTAGTTCGCTGGGAAAGTTGGTGGAAGGTGAAGCTAGAAAAGTGGAGTGGATCCTCTTCACCTCGTAAAGACATTTGGTGGTTAGTCTCAAGATCGCACAGAGCCAGTAAAAATGTGCAACTATTCAGAACAACTGGGTTCTAGAGCTCCATTCGTTTCTCATTGGCTGGTTGACTGGGGACAGTTGACCAGTTGTCCTCAAATTTTACCAGCAGTAAAGAAGGAAAGTAAAAATTACTTTGTGTAGCTCACAATATGGTTCAGAGGAAGACATGAGATATGCTTGCAAAATGTATACAATGATAAGGTTTTGCAGTTATCGTCATAGTCCTCATAATGGCCCAAGTTATCCATGAATTTCAATGCACTGAAGCCAGTATAGCAGAGTAGACTCAAAATGCCTGGGTTTGAATCCTGATCCACTCGTTACTATGTGTTCTGCCTAAGCCTCAACTTTCTCTTTCAAAGAAACAGACATAATAATAACGGTACCTAGTTCACAACCTTCTAAACAACAAATACTGAGTGTGGGAATTAAATAAGATAATTCATGTAAAACACTAAGGACAAGGATTGACACATGGTAAGAGAGAAGGGTTAGCTTTACCATCACCTTCATTAATAGCTCACAGTGGGAACGCTCGGTGGGTGTGAAGGACAGCGTCGCTTTACCCCACTAAGGAGTGTGTGCAGAGTCACTGCAAGGGAGAAATTTGGCCCAGTTCATAGATGCCTTTCTGAGATTGGTGAGCAGTGCGTTTAGCAGCTGCTCAACGCACGTTAGCTCCTTCATCCGGTAAGCGTTCAACAAACGTGTCGAGGACCTGATTTATGGCACGCAATGTGGAATATAACTGAGCAAGACAATCTCGAGTTTGGATTTTACAGGCCAAACTACACACTGTGATAAGTTCAGGGTGCTGAAAGAATTCGCTGCAGAGCCACTAATCCAGTCCAGGAAGACTGGAAAGGGCTTCTTGAAGGAAATAATGTCTAAGGCAAGACTTGGAGCAGGAAAAGGAATTGGCCACAAAAAGCAGCATGGGGCAGGAAGAGTATTTCATCAGAGGCAACAAGACGTGGGAAGTTCCAGAGGTTAAGAGGGATTGTGGCGATCCACTGATTAAAAGAAAATTAACGTGGCTGGAGAGTATCATGGGGAAATGTGGCAGAGATAGGAGGGTGTCTCATGGCAGAGGACACTGAATGCAGGTTATGCGTTTGGACATCATCCAAAGGCACCAGAAAACAGAGGGTTTCAAGCAAGGGAGTGTGATATAAGCATCTTCGCATGTGAAAAAGAAATTGAAACAAGTGAGTGAGAATGCAGAGCGAGAGAGACGACCTCTCCTTTCAAACCTTAACCATCAGTCATTCAAGGCCAGCAGCAGGTAGGTTTGAGATATCCAAGGAAACGGGGAAATGGGGGCTGGTGAGGGATTGACTAGTGAGCCACAGTTCCTAAGAGTGGAGGAGGTCCTCGTTCTTATCTCTGCGTTTCAGTTGTGCTCCCCGATCAAGAGCCATAGTGTTCTGGTTTATAACTACTGCATGCAACGGGGATAAAAAAAAATGATATAAACTTACATGCTTGCCATCCTTCCCGTGTCCCCCACCCTCACCAGCCTTTGAAGAAAAATAGATTCTTGCTTTTGTGCTCAGCTTTTATAATCTTCTTTGCTACAATAAAAAAGCTCCCACATAAAAATGGAAGGACATCGAGAGACCAAGCCGATTTACCTAATAAATCATTGATTCGGAAGGAGGCAAGAGTCATAACTATGTTTGTTAAAGTTTGGGAAAGCTTGACACGGTTGCAGAGAGATATTTCAGGGTGCAGTGAGGGTTAGGAGACATTAGGAATGAGATACAGGGGGAAAAACACATTCACAAGTTTTCCTTTCTTACACATGACGTAATCACGTAGAAGTGCGGTAAGATGTCAATCGTTTTGCAGTGATCTTGAATGCACGGCAGGCATTTCTTGGAGGACAAGGCTATGCGAATGTGGCACCACATGACTCCTCAGCTAGGGAACGCTTACCTATAGAATGAGGGGGCTTCCCCAAAACTTAGAGAGCATTGCCATAAAAGGTCTGTTTAGAATTCTCACTAAGGGGGAAAGATCAAAAGGAAAAACTAGCCGATTCCCCCACATCCAAGTGCATAGGATATAAAGAATTTCGGCAGACTGTTTTCCCTTACAGTTTATGCTCACTTAATAGTGTCTAATAAGAGAGGTCTTGGGAAAGATGAATGAAAAAGAAGCTCCCAGGAAAAAAAAAAAATGCCACCTAGAATACTCTGAGCCACTGCACAGGGGAGGGAAGAGGGTTGATGGTTTAATCATTATCGGCTTGGAACAGAGCAGAGTAGGGACTTGTGTGCTTTTCGCTGCTTAAAATATTTCACATGAACGAAATCAACCAATGAGTGGAAGCTGAATCAAACAATTTAACAGACGAGCATATGATATCTAAGACCACAGAAATGAGAGAAAAATACTGCTTTCATTGACAGAAATTTAACTGTGATGTTTAAGGAATCCCAATGTATTTTCACCTTTTGTGACCAGAAAGCCAGGATCCCAAGCAAACAACTGCTTAATCTGTTTGAGGGCCAGGAGTGTTCGGGAGCCTAAAAAAGAGAGCAGCCCGAGGCATTTAAAGGCAGAGGGCAAGAACAGGACTTTTCTTTGCAAAATTATGCCTTTGAATCTGAAGTTTCAATTTACACTGTTTACATAGAAGGATGAGGGCTTGGGATGTTTTGTTATTTTCATTCTAAAAACAATAATGAGCTTGTCTCTGAACAAACATTTTATCTAGTCTGTTGTACAGGAAATAGAAAATTGGGTGTAATTGAGAACGTTGCATACAGCCTTCACACAGCCACCAAATGGCTGAAAGCCTGCATTTTCATTCTAGCCCCAGAAAGGGGGAAATTTATGGGAAAAGGGAAATTGCGTGTGTATATTTGGATACTGGATCTTCATTCACCATTCACATTTATGGAAAAGCTGAGATAGTCTATTTTTAAACCTTGACATTCAGCTATAGAGGAAAATCCATTTTGAACATGCATCATTGGAATAGAGTTTCCTCAATTTGTTCCATACGCTAGGAACTAATTACCAGCTCCATGCTGTTTGGCGGCCCCTATCAGAATACCACAGCAAGACGCATACACTAGTCTACAAACATCCAAACAATAGAACGTGTGGTCTTACCTAATCAGCAGGATATGCCGATACGTGAACACACAGGGAACTCTTTCCTCCCCACAGTCCCCAGAGAAGGATGGAGCAATTAGGATCTAATCCCTGCATGATCACAACCCTGGAAACGAAGTGAGCTGTCAGAATGAAGAATGCTGGGGCTCTTAGCAATGACTTAATCCAGGCATCACCAAAAGGAGGTACAGATGGTTATTCATCTGTATGCTCTAAAGACACACAATGCCTTCTCTCTGATCCCCTGCTTCCCACAAAAGAGAATCAGAATCAACAATAGGGTCATATAGAGTTGTCATTTCAGTCCACTTTTATTTCCAAATGATTATCTCAACTTGGTAAAGCAAAGATGGCAAATAAATTATCGTGTGTGTGTGTGTGTGTGTGTGTGTGTATAAACTGAGTAAGGTAAGCTGCCCTTCCACAAATTTCCCGGACTATTAATGAGCGCGCAAAAGCAGAAATCCAAATTCCCAGTCCAGTGCTTATCCCATTAGACTGTAGTGCTCCCTATGGCCACGCCTCCAAAGAGGACTAGAGCAGTATTACACTATTATAAACCCCAATTATAGAGTTCTAATCTGCACTACTACAGTTGAGCAGTGAGTTAAATCATTGCTTTGGTGGTCATTCAGCAATACAGAGGATCCCTTTCACACAAACACAGGTGTGACTTTTAAGCCCAAGAGCAACCATACACTGATCGTCTGCTTGTCTGTTAGAAGCTGTGAAAACATGCATCATCTCATAATCAATCACTTGGCATTACTTTTTCACTTGGCATTTCATAGACATTCTCAGAATGCTGATATTCATCCTGTCACACCATGTTAAGTGTGGATGAAGCAGGACCTGGGAGTATTTTGAGGAACTATTAAGTTCTGGGGACCTCTAGATTCATTAAGGTGCCACCCAGGAAAAGTTGGATTATTCTGAAGCCAGAGCGTACTTATAATTACCCACCAAAGCCAAATGTAAATTCTAAGTCGGTAAGCCTAAACAGCTTCTGTAGTTCATAAATCCTTTAATAATTATCTTCCTGGACCTGGACCCATCACGCAGTTGGAAAGGGCTTTCCATCGTAGATAAATTATTCTAAACAGAGAACTGTATGCTCCATAACTTAAGTCTGAATTTTACAGTCTTTGCAAAATTGGGCCAGACTTCCTCATCAAAGATCACTAACACAGGACTATCACTGCCCTAGCCTTCCCTTGGATCATATTTACATGAAGATATTAGGTGAAGCCTCTTGTGGTGCTCCTCTCTCATTCTGGGCCTTTTTTTAAAAAAGACATCTTCATTATGGACAGAAGAATGTAAGAAATACCACTTAAAGTCGGGGGCCAAGATTGTTCCCGGAATACCACCAGCACAGGACATACAGTGGGGAGACCGCCATTGTTTCTTCAAGCAATAGGATTGTGTGAGAATTGTACGTAGGCCAATTGACTCTTTTAAGAATTACTCAAAACCGTGAAGTCTTGACTTCAAATGGAGTCATTCGCTCAGAACTTGAAGTTCTGTTCTTCCTGGAACACTAATTCCAAGGTGAGAAATTCTCTGGGCTTGAAAATCAGGGCAGAGGAACATTTTTCAGAGGAGTCCTGGGATAAGTTGTCTTTATTCATATAATGCTTTTAAGTATAAGATCTTCCTCTGAATGACTGCTCGGTGGAAATTCGTCTCCATTCCTGGAAAAATGATACTAGGTGACAGCACAGAATCACACTGGAAAAAAGTATTTCCCTTACGGATATAGATAGACACAGTCCTCGGTGATCATCAGTAAGAAAGTTTCCATCTATCTTTCTTAAATAGATCAGAGCTATGACCACAGAACTAAACAAATGGCCAGAAATGTATAAGTATTACCACCGTCTCTACCACAACGAGCTCAGTATTGGAGTTAAACACTGGGATTAAACAATATCAAAAGATAATTCCAAAGAATGGCTGATTCCAAACCTAAAATAATAAAATGTTCTAGAAATTATTGGCTTATAGAAAAGATCACACTGTAGGTCTATTACAATGAAACATCTGGGCCCGAGGGAAAAGAAAAGATAAAATGTATTTGTAACGTAGGAAATGTAATGTTTCTGTGACATAGTAAAATCGTTTCAACCTATCCTCAAACAGATGTCACTTTGCTAATAAACATGTCGTAACCAGATTGGCGAAGATAGGATGAGAAATCGCCTGGTCTTGCCTGGTTTTATACATTAAATTGTTCTCCTTCGTAGAGAAGAACAGTGGCTACAAAACCCTGGGAATTCAGTTGGTGTTGGACATTTGCCCCGAGCACATTTTGCAAAGAAAAGCCGCTTGTGTATGGAAAAACAATAATCCAGTCAGGAGCAAACCCCTGTGTGTTTTGCAATCAAAGGGGTAGTTGCGGAGCTCTAACTTGCTTGCCAATGTGACAGGGAGTCTTTGAAAAGTTAAAACAGCAGAGATTATAAAGTCCATATGTTGGCTGACCCGTTTGTTCCTTGTCCTTCTTGGAAGAGCGATGGGAGTTAAAGGTAGGCAGAAGGGCGGGTAATAGTAGGTGGGTCACGGGGCGCCTGGGTGGCACAGCGGTTAAGCGTCTGCCTTCGGCTCAGGGCGTGATCCCGGTGATCTGGGATCGAGCTCCACATCAGGCTCCTCCACTATGAGCCTGCTTCTTCCTCTCCCACTCCCCCTGCTTGTGTTTCCTCTCTCACTGGCTGTCTCTCTCTCTGTCGAATAAATAAATAAAAAATAAAATCTTTAAAAAAAAAATAGTAGGTGGGTCACGGGTACTGGATTTGCAGTTGGTTGTTTTTCATACTTCCATTAAATGAGAACTGATGGAATCCCTGGGATAATACTGGAACCATCTTTCTGGCCCCTCTGAATAGGAGTCATTTGACTAAGAACTGTCCCATGACACATGCGTGGAAATAGCAGTAAGATCCAGGCACCCAAACATGAGTATAGTAAAACTTTGAATGTAAAGATTAATTAGAATGGATTATAATAGAAACATGGACAGCATCCCGAGCAATATTTTGGGTCCCTTCTTCTTCAGAGGGAAGAGAAGAAATCATTCATCCTCACAACAAAATATCTGAAGAATCATATATTAGGTGAGACAGAACAATGAGACACCTGTTCTCCAAAGACTGGCCTCGTAAGACATAGGTTATCTCTGAAGAGACACTGTGTCAGTTATTTGCTGCTACATAACAGACCAAGCCCAGACTCAGTGGAGTAAAAAACCATTTATTATTTCTCATGATTCTGTGGGTGGATGGGGCTGAGCTGGGCAGTGCTACCCTGCCTGCTAGATCTGAGGTCGCTCATGTGGCTTCGACATCTGGACCATCAGCTGTGGCTGGAATGTCCGAACGGCCTCTCATGTTGCACAGCCTCTCACCACATGGTCTCTCATTCAGTCGCCCAGCCCGAGCTTCTTTCCAGCATGGTGATTAGCGTCCGGGAGGAAGACTTGCAGGATGACCCCCCCACTGTGCAAGCACTTTACCAGTCTGAGCGTGCGCTGGGTTTGCTAACTTCCCATAGGTCAAAGGGATTCACATGGCTAAGCCCACATTCATTGTGCGAAGAGGTTACACAAAGGCATGAAGACTGCGAGACAAGGTTCATTGGGACCATATATAAGAGTCTATAATAGACTCATAGGGAATTTGCACCCTATTACGTTGTACCACAATACTCGTGTTATATCAGTATCACATTACATCTGTGGTCTGGCATTGACTGAGAAATTCAAAATCAAAAGGTGACTGCATTAGGCTATATTAACAGGTTGGAAAAATCCTTATGACTACTAGGGATTTTTGGTTTATCAAATATCAACTTAACCTCATTCCCTCCCACCCCCACTAAGGTAATCTCCTCTTTTCACATCCCTGAAGAATGCATTTTGAAGAAAGGATACCAAGCAATGGAGGAGGTAAGATATCCAAATCATTTTATCATGTTTATATTTTATTACTGTGAATTAATTACTAGAAAATGTACACTTGCTTCAGGTTCCTAACACATTTATAAAGCCAAAACGCATTCGGGTCCTCTTGGCTGTTTTACAAACCAAGGCAATCCCCATCCTGAGTTAGGTCCCTACCTGAGACCAGGCCAAATGCTATTGCCTTAGTCAATTTTGGCACCAAAACATTATGTGCCAAAGTCAGATACTTAAGACTAATCATTTCCAACCAGCCTCTCACTCCTTCCATCAATGAGAAACAACATTCCTTCCGGCTCACCTCTACTCCTTATCTTCTCAATCTCCTCATCCCTCACCCACAGTGGGCTTCCTCACTACTTGCTCCCCCCACTACTGGTTTACCACTGACATCACCCTCCACTCTCTGTCTCGTAAATATAGCTCCAAGAATCTCTTCACTGAATTCTACACCTACCTACCTCTCCAGTGGAGCATATTATGTGCCAAAAGGTTCAGATTTCCCTGCCTTCTCATTTCTGTTTTAGAATAATTACTCTTCTACTCTCATGCAAAAGTTCACCTTTCTATGAGATGAGGACCATTCAGCAAAATCGCTCTTAAGCACTGCTATGGACATCTACAACTTGAATTAGCACTGGTTGTAATCGATATATGGACATCATCTCCAGCGCCTCTTTCTCTAGCCAAGTCCTCCCAGGGTCCAGGACTTCAGACTTACAGCTATAAGTCTGCTGCTAGAAATCACCACCTGTTTATACCAAAGACATCTTAACCTCAATGGTTTGAAACCAGACCCACCACCTTCCCTTAAATTGCTCCTTACTTCATTATCATCTGTATTGGCATCACCCATAATGAGGGGAGTTAAGAAACTTGGAAGTCGTCCTTGATGCTTTCTTCTTCTATACCCTCCATGTCCATCAGTCATTGAGTCCTGTTGATTTCCAGTGGGAATATTCTTTTGAATCCCGCCCTTTCCATCCATGACAACTTATTTCAGCCCTCAGCATATCTTACCCACACTACCATGTCCTAACCAGCTCACCTGCTTCCAATTTTGTTGTCCTTAAGCCCTTCCTCTGCACAGCCACCAGCAAGACATATTGACAAATCCAACAATGTCACTGCCTAACTCAAAAAACATCAATGGATCCCTATTCATTTCTTTTGCAAAGTGTTGAGCATTTTCTGTATGCCAGGCATTGTTCAAGTGCTGAGGGTACAAGAGTGAACCAAACAGACCAAGTTTTAGTCTTCTTAGAACTATATTCTGCTGGAAAATACAATAGCAAAATAATTTTTTAAATAGACGTGTAATCTGATGTCAGGAAATGATAAGTGCTCTAAAAAAGGGGGGGTAAAGGAATAGAAGTTTTCAAGAAGTACCATTGTAGATAGGTTGTTCAGGGATGGAGTTTGAGGGAGAGCAGAACAAGAAAGGGAACATTCAGGGGAAGATATCCCCACCAAATTCAGGATAAAGTGTAAGCTTGTAACACCATAGATAAGACAGTCTGCACTGGCTTCTGCAAACTTTTCCCTCTATTTACTCTATTTACGATCTCTCACTTTCCACCAGCAACTATCTTCAGGTCTGCATAGTCACCATCTATTTCTTACTTTTATTACTTTTCTCACATTATGCGCTCTGCCTGAGATGTCCTCCCCACTGGTCCCTCCACCCCAAACTCTACCAGCTCTAGACAGTTTTCCCTGATTATCTCATACACACACACACACACACACACATCCCCCAAACACCTGGAATTTACTTCTGGCATTGCCCTCATCGTACTGTTTTATGTGGTAATAACATTAGACAATAATTTGAAGCATGCAAGTTTAAAAGTATTGTAATTGAAAATATTAGTAGTTTTATTTCATGCATCCAATTTGAAATAACGCGCATCATCACATATTTTTAGGTCACTAAGAGTTGTTTCATGTTAGAGGCACAGCACTGTGTATTTCTGCCATTAACAAATGGTAGTGCCACTTTACCTAGTAAAGGGAATGGGCTGCCATCTTTGGCCAGTTGTATGAGGAATTTTGTCTTGAATTTTTTTGTTTTTTGGATTGTTTTGTGTTGTTTTGTTTTGTTTTGTTTTGTTTTGTTTTGTTTTGTTTTTGGTGCCCTATCAGATATGTATAGTGTATTTTTAGTTCCTCCAAGTCCAAGCACAATTTACCAAGTAGGGGTCATTTTTGCCAGTATTGCCTGGAAACACTGGAAAAATGCTATTTTATGAGGATATTAGAGGAACAGAGCTAGGAAGGCAACTGAAAGGTCCAAGAGATATAATTGACCTACAACTAACTACAGGTTTTTATAATATAAAATTTGGTAAATTTTCATAAATGTATAATCCATCAAACCATCACCACAATCAAGCTAATGAATGTATTTGTCACCCCCAAACGTTCCTCATGCCCCTTCCCTACCCTCCGCCACCTCATCTCTAGGAAACCACTCACCTGCTTTCTGTTAAGATAGATTCGTTTGTCTTTTCTAAAATTATATACAAATGAAATAATATAGTATATACTTTTTTGGAGGAGGGAGAAAAGGTGGTTTCTTCCACTGAACATAATTAGTTTCAGATTCCTCCGTGTTTTTGTGTGAACATAATTTGTTCCTTTTTATTGCTGAACACCATTTTGCCGTAAGGCTAGGCCACTGTTTGTGGATCCATTCACCCATTTTTTAACCACTTGAGTTGTCCTAGTTGTGGGCTACTACTTTCGTTGCTGTTGTTACTGGGGTTTTTTGTTTTGTTTTGTTTTGTTGTTTTTGTTTTTTTGTTACTGTTTTTAAAATGTACTCATCTGAGGGGCGCCTGGGTGGCTCAGTTGTTAAGCGTCTGCCTTCGGCTCAGGGCATGATCCTGGCATTATGGATTCGAGCCCCGCATCAGGCTCCTCCATTGGGAGCCTGCTTCTTCCTCTCCCACTCCCCCTGCTGTGTTTCTTCTCTTTCTGTCAAATAAATAAATAAAATCTTTAAAAAAATAAAATAAGATAAAATGTACTCATTTGAAGCGAAATCCCAATAAGATCAATACAGAACTCTATAATTACTATTGCATTTCTTAGCTGGAATACATCTGTAAAGAGAAACTTTCCCTCATCAGCATTTTGGTTACACTAAAGTATACTTTGTACTGTAGGGAAAGCACTTATGCTTGACTGCGCTGAGCTTGAGATGAGAATATCTTCTCTCCCACATGATCCAATGGGTGATTTGGATTATGGCTCTTTCTTGACCATTAGGACTCTAGAGCTGAGCTTTAACTCAGCTGAGCACCAGAGGCAAGAGGAGAAGGTTCCAGGACATCTCTTACTGGCTGTGTACTGGGCTTCCTCGAATGTCCATGTCTTGAATTATGAAAGTTCATCTGGAAGACATCCCTCACAATTTTAGTTTATACACCTATTTCCCCCACTAGCCTGTGAGATCTTTGAGGACAGAGAATGAGTCCCACAAAGCTGTGTATCTACAACATCTAGCCTCGTGCCAGACGCAGAGTAAGCTCCCAATAAGTGTTTCTTGAAGGAACAGAAATACTGAATTAAATTCTATTGCAAGACTGTCAAGTCTGGCGTTAAAAGAGCTGAAGCCCTGATTTCTCAATAACATTAACAACTAGGAAGAAGAGACTGAACTCATCTGGAAAAGGAGAAAAATTTTGCGTCCATTCTGCCTCTGGCCCTATTCTTCATTTTACTTCCAAGTCCATCTGTTGGTGGGTTGCTGTTTTGTTTTTAAGCTTGTTAAGAATTTTTTTTCAGTTAGCTATACTTTCCACTTAGGGATGGACAGTTGGAGATCTATTGTGATATTGCTACTTGATGGCAGGATAGATAGATAGATAGATAGATAGATAGATAGATAGATAGATGATAGATAGATGATAGATAGATAGAATCATAGACAAATTGCTGGAACACATGTCTTCTTCCTTCTTGTCTTCTTGATAAATAGCCTACCCTCACACAGTGACTCGTGGTTGACAGGGTGTCCCAAAGGATTATTGTACAAGGTCACTTAATGCAGAAAATTCATTGTGTCTAGAGTAATTTTCTAACCACTATTTTCAGAATAATTTAAATAACAACAACGACAAAGCCAACATGGACATGGGAGGCAAGCAAAGCAGGATATGACTTAGGATATCAGTTCCACCCACTGGATGTGCTTTTGAGTACAACTTAACCTCTCTATCCTTCAGTTTCTTTACCTATCAAATAATAATACTAGAACTTATGTTCAGAATTTTTGTGGGGATGATACATGAAGTATGTAAAATACATAGGGTAGTGTTCAGTAAATGACAGCGACTACCATGATAAAGCATGAAGAGCATGATTCTGTATAGGACAGGGTTTGGAAAGTGAAATCCTGTCCTAGGGAAAGTCTAAGTTTTAAATTGGGATTCTAATTTGGATTATTTTTTATCTCTTTGCCACCTTCAGTAACTTAACCTCACTGAACGTTGGGTTCTTCCTCTGTGAGGTGGTAATAATATCCCTTATAGATTAGCTGAGAGAAGCAAATGAAATAATGTTTGCATAGTACTTGGCATACAGCAAGGAAGTCATAAATTTTAGTTCTCCCTTCTTCCCATTTTTGGCAATGATATTTATTTTATACTTTTCACCTATATTCTATATATACAGAAAACCTCTTAACTTTATAAACATGTGTAATTGTTATTTGCTAGAAGTAAAGCTTGTGCAATGAGTCCATTCGGGATTATCATTGGAGAAGTGAGTCACAGCTACCCATGTATTCAATTCTTACATCCATCCAGGGAGCGCTGCTCTCGTTCCTGGGGCCAAACCATACTTTCTTTAAGTAATGATCTCATTCAGAGCTTCCCTCTCACTTCTCTCCGACTTCCCTCCTGCAGAGCTCATCTATTTCTATTATCCTGAATGCCTCGGCATCTGTGGAGCCAGCCCTATGTCAGTCATCTTCAGACCTGGAATTTTCTCTTCCCCCAAAATATTTATTTTGTTAAAGCCAACCAAAGGATTCACAAGTTCACCCAAACAGCAGGTGTGTGTTTTTGCCAAGAATGCTCCTTTCATTTTAAGGACACTGTTTCAGGCACCAGGAATATAAATGATGGAAGAGCTGAGTGCAGGTCTGTGTGGTTCCATTGGGTCTATGTAGCCACTGGACGCCGAGCAAAGAGCAAGGAACTGGGTGATTTATTAACCCTCCCCACTCTTACAGTGGCTGCAAGGAAGACTTCAGCTCAAGAAGACTGGAAGTTTAGAGCTGTACTCCTGACTCTGTGTGACTGCTGCGGGACTTTTGCATGAAAAATTTAGGATTCAAGCTGCAATTCCATAGTTAAAAAAACAAAGAGGGAAGGGGCACCTGGGTAGCTCAGTTGGTTGAGCTTCTGACTCTTGATTCCAGCTCAGGTTATGATCTCAGGGTTATGAGATCAAGCCTGCCCCCACGTAGAACTCCCAGCTCAGCTGAGAGTCTGCTTGTCCCTCTCCATCTTCTTCTCCCTCTCCCTTTCCCTTCACTCACAGTCACTCTCTCTCCCTCTCTCTAAAGTGAATAAAATAAATCTTTAAAAAAATTAATAAAGGGGGAAAAATCAAGAAGTGATTTTTCAAACAGAGTTGAAATAACGGACACAAAAATTTGCTGTTTATCCAAACTGTAAAGTTCTACGGAGAAACAGAACCAGAAACCCAAGATGACATAGACTAAATTGTGAATAGAGCCTAATGGTTGCTTAGACTTCTGAATTGAGATGCAAGATTGAGGTGATATAATTTTTTAAATGCACAGAAATCTTGGGGAAAAAATATTTTCTGAAGTTTTCTTTATACAACTCTGTTCATGGAACAATCTTTGAATATTTGGTGACCATCTCTTGCTCCCAATTACTTCCTGTGTCCTGGCCTCCTAATTAGAAAGCAGTGAGACCTAAAGAACGTCACCTCAGTTCTTCTTTCATCCTCTACAATACCTACCATGATGATCCAGTAGCATGTTGCGGAGAGGGTGAATAAATGAATGAGCAATTGATAACATAATGTTATATTAATATCCTGAAACACAACATGTGTTTGTGTTATAATAATGAAGTGATAACTTCTACTGTTTAGATGATATTTTGAAATGTTAGCACAATTCCCCAACAAAATGAGAGCTGAATTACCAATCAGGATGGTGTAAACGTTACAAGAAAACGATAGAACCAGGCAGCCAATTTTTATCTCCTTTACCTTGTTCCAAAGAGAATGGTAGGCAACTTCCATATTCTCAATCTTATAAAATTATCAGCTAGTACCACATTGCATTTGTAAGAATTTCACAGTTTAAGAAGTCTTTTCCTATCTCTTATCTCATTTATATGTTTGAGCAACTCTAGGAGGAAGGTATTATCATGTTTATTTTACTGATTTAAAAAAAAATAGATTCAGAGAAGCAACTGCCCTTCACAAGTTGATAGTATAGGTGAGTTTTGGAGCCAAGACTCACATCCGGTTTCCTTACCCCAGATTCTCAGTTTCCCATGATGTTCAGAAGAGACTAACTCCAGACTTTGGGAGAGGTCAAATAGATAGTATGGTCCAGGCAGAGAGAGATGTCTCTTTGTGACACATGACAAACAGTAGCCTGGGCTGGAAGTGACTAAGAAAACACAGTAAGGGCTTGAGAATTTAGACAAATACCCAAGATTTTCAAGAATCCCCAAATTCAAGAATAGCCTATAATTTACCTCGTAAAAAATTCCCATGGCAAGGAGCAAAGAACAGTCGAGTCCATTGAGAGGCTGATGCTGGGCAGTGAGCTGAGCTCCCTCACCAGCCATGTGGCTAACAGCAGAGAGACCAGCATTCCTGCTTCACCAAAACCCCGTGCCATGGGTCTTCTAGAGCTCATAACTTCAGACTATGAGGTCAAAATGTCTCTCTGTTTCATGAACTAACTGAATGAGTTTTTTAGAAAGCTCTGACAATTTCGTGGATCTGTACCTATTTATACTTTGGGGAAACTTCAGCCGAAAGTGAAGGTGGATTTGCCGGCATGCGTGTAGTATCTTAGATGGTAATGCAAACTGTTGCTAAAAATAGTCCTTCCCAGCTACGCCAGATCTCTCATCTGGCGGAGCACAGGAGAACATGTTAGTCAGTACCATCTAAGATCAACCATGATGTTCTGAACGTTGCCAGCTTGGATCTATTCGAGCTGAGAGTTGTATCTCCAACCACATAGCTAAGTGAAGTCAGCTGTCAGAACTGATACAGAAGTCATCTCTCTGAAAATAGGGAGAGACCAATGCTGAGTTCTGGGAAGAATAGGAAAAGACAAAAAAAATCTAGTTGATGGAATGAGAGCTCAGTAGGAAGGTGGGTGGGCTGGGGTGAGAGTCTGAGATCAGGTCAGCACAGCAGCCCGGGTTCAAAACTGATATTGGGGCTGAGAAGAGGGACAGAGGAGCAGACACCAGAGCAAGCATCAGGTCAGCTGGAAGAGAAACCCATGGACAGGTGTCCTACACCAGTTGTAAAGGCTCAGCTCTCTACAAGCATAGAGTCCGACACTGAGGAGGGACTCTCCTTGAGGACAGGAACCAACCTTATTCTATGAATATGAGGGCTCTAGAAATACCAATTGTTCCTGATGAATTCCAAAAGCTGAAGAATCGACTGCCTGGAGATGCTACCAATGTGACTGAGAAATACTTTATTTCAGAGACAAAAGAATATCTTTATTGTTTAGAATTTCTCCCTTCAATGGAGACCGCCCCTAAAGTGGGGTCTTCCTAGTGAGATGATGGTGGAAGGTAAAGATGGGAGAAGCTAAGAGAAGATTCCATGGCTTTACATGGGGAAGGGGTCATGGACATTCCGGGAGGCAAGGAAGGGTGGATTGGGTGAGGCTCTCTAGGCTGTAGGCTGGGGACAACTATGAGTGAAATGAAGCAGCTGATGACTGAGGAGGTGATGGAGGTGGCAAGTGATTTGACTGAGATTTTTACTAAGTTTTGCTGTATAGTGTTAACATCTCATCTCTCACCTGTAACATTTTCAGTAAAATCTACATTATTCTCTAATGCTCCATAGAACTGGATTGACTTTAGGAGATTTGACAAAGTGATAAGTCTTGCTGGAAAGAGAGAGAAAGGGGCAATGATATGAGCCAATCCTGGGGGCATTTGGAATATACAATAAAGCTCTTTTATTCTTTTTTTAAATATTTTTAAAATTTTTTATGTATGAGAGAAGGAGAGAACAAGCAGGGGGAGTGGCAGAGGGACAGGGAGAAACAGGCTCCCCATTGAGCAGGGAGCCCAATGTGGGGCTTGACCCCAGGACCCTGAGATCATGACCTGAACCACCCAGGTGCCCCAAGCTCTTTTATTCGTTAGTCACAATTTTAGCGGATGCTGTTCCCAGAGAGTTCCAAACATTGTGTAGTCTGACCGTAAATGATCTGGGAAAGACTGAAATCACTACCGCACAGGTAGCCTCAAAATTGCAGAGGACCAACATAAAAAGGATGATCTCACCTTCAAATCTCACTAGTTTGATATTAAATGATATAGTCCAAATTTAAAACAAGTATTGGAACACTTAGTTTTAATAATACTCCAAAGATTGTCAACATACCTATCTCTGTTTTTAAGCAGCAATTTGATCTTAAGCCAACCATGTGTCAACTCAGGTCCCAAGTGTATCCAGATGAAAGGGGAAAGGTGAGGGGTAGGGAGCACACAGTCCCCTCTTTCAGCTCTCATGGCCAAGATGGCAGGAGTCCAAGCCCATCTCACTTGGACTCCGTGACATCAGTCTCTCAGGTTTTTAAGTCAGATTCAAGGCATCGGTCTCACCCACCAGAAACATGAGCAACAGTAATAAGTCAGATTGTAGGTTCTTGGGGATGTTTAACTAGTTTATTGACCAGGCTCATCTCAGCGGGAGTGTCAATTCATCGTTGTTTTTCCTTCATCTCCAATTACCATGTTCAACTCTGCTCCGTTGAAGTTCTCTTCCAGTCCCCAAACAAGGTCTTCAGAAGTTTTCACAATTTTCCTATGATTTAATTTTCAGGATCCAGCTGAATTTCAAACTCAAAGCTTCTCTTCCATCATAGCATGTGGTGGAGAAGGCCTGTTCTGCTTTTTTATTTCTCCCCCACTGGTTCTTAGAGTGGAGGTAAGTGCTTTCTGGGTTTGGCATCCCTCTTCTCTCTTCCTAAGGTTTTGCTCCATTGGTGTTGAGGGTTAGAAAGATCAATGGGTAAGAAACACCTGCCTCTAATTTAATAGCAATGTCCTCTCTGTTGCAATCTTTCCTCTGTTGGGTTCTGCCACATATATGCCTGTCACTGATCAGCATCGATGCCCTCTGAGTGACCACTCATTCAATATTGACTGTTTCATGGAACACACATGGAAGTTCTTTGGAGCATCTAAAGACCGTCCATATTGCACAGTTCTCTGAAGTGGGATTTTTGGTCCTGGCTGAACATCGCACAGCCTCTCGATGTTAGACTCCCTCACCCTGTGATCCACCCCCTTGAATGGGGAGCTGGTAAGTGACTTCGGAACAACAACTTTCTCAGAGTCCACTTGGTCCCAAAAGATCCCACATCTTTTCTTCCCCTTGCTCCTTTGACATTCCAATCAGTGTGAGTATAGACCACTCAGGGTCCTTTCCTCTTCTTGCCCTGCCATCACTCTTGCGTAACTGCCTCTTACATGCTTAGTTAGACACAACCGTACTTCAGTAAGTGTCACTTAAGCCGTTGACCGATCAGGGACATCCTCCCCTTCTTTAAGTTACCTTCTCTCTCTACCAGTGAATTCTTAGAGCCATCATTCACTTGGCTTTGAAAAGGGGAGGAAAGCCACTGCACTTCCAAATACACCATGACTCTTGCAGTAAGTGCTGATTCTCACATATTTCCGTGTATTCCTCTATATTTCTCAGACTCTCTGTACTTACGCGAACCATGTGGCTCATTGTGGCCCATAGAATATGAGTGGAACGGACATATGTCCCCAGGACAGCCTTGGAAACACAAGACGGTAGAGGCATAAGATGGAAGTAACACCATCTAGAAGTCCTAAAAGAGGTTTCTGTCCCCAGTTTTTGGTTTTCCTTGTTGGAATGTGAAATGCTTAATGTCTGTTTGTCCCCAGCTGTGAACCCTATTCTCAGGCAGGAGGAAAAGTCATCCAGCTGCAAATGGTGTTACCTTTGCCTCCTCATAAGGTGATCTGAACAGAAGGCCAATGACAGCAAGTCCAAAGCAACCACAAAGAAAAAGCCCTATAAGGATTTGCATATGTACATTTCCTACCACGATAGCTCTCTTCAAACTCTCTGCTCTCTCTCTCTTTAGAGGTTTGGGTCATTGTAACAGCTCCAGCCTAGACTGTATCTCACAATCAGATACAAAGTTTAGCGTTTAAGGTCTTACTAACTGAAATACACAAAGCAAGAAACATTTGACAATGACTGCTGTGTATAAGGGTTCCTTGAGTGGTAAACTCCCTTCCTGTTTCATCGGTTCAACTCTACATCTGCCTGATCGAAATAAATAAATTATTTTTTCATAGAACTTAACAAAGAAGTACATGACCTTAAAATTCATTTTTATCAAAATGAGATCCCATGGTGTTTTCAGTTATGTTGACCTCACTTTCTGTTTCCTCTTTGCTTTGCTTCTTATGATTTCAGAAAGTAACACTGTAAGAGCCTACAGTCTGGGTGCTTTGAGGAAGGGACATTTGCCGGAGCTCCTTGGAGTGTTTTTCTTTAACTGAGGTTTTCTAGCACAAAACCATATAAAGTACAAATGCCAACTTATAACAATTTCACCCACAAACTATATTTAAGCACGGCATAGTTAGCAAATAAAATAAGACTACAGAAACAGTTTTACTGCTTAGGGACAAAAAAAAAGTATGTTTTTAGAACAGTTAACCCACAATAGCACAGCTGACAACTTCAAATAAAGGCCACAATCCTGTGAGCTTGTAACTCAATTGTACATGGGCTCGGTGTAGTGTTTCACGTCATGGATAGAGTTTCCTTACTGCTTTTAATGGTGGACGTTAGAAGCCTTCTTCCTGCAATTAGTATAATGGAGGATATAAGAGTGGAAATAGAAGACTTTTCCCCTGTTCACCTAGGCAATGAAAAAGTTTCAAATCATAAATAGTCCCAAGGTTAAAAAGAGGGCACATAGATTATCCCCCTGACTCCGTAACTCTGCTCATGTTTTGAGAGAATTTCCTGCTTAAAAATTATTCCGGTGAAGTCGCATCTTAAAAAGATAGACCCCGTCCCTTGTCTACCAAGAAAGTACTTGGCCCCGGAGGAAATTCTTAGCTGTGCAGGCTGTACTTGGCATGGCCTGTGTAGGCCTCCCGTCCCTGTGCGAGGCAGTGCACTTTCTGAAGACAGAGGCAAGATGTGCAGGCCCCTTGCTAGCCTTCCTTTCAGTCGTGCCCACTTTGCCTCCAGGTTATCAGTGCAGTTGTGAGTTCTCACTGCAATATCTAACCCTAGACTCTGAGCTCGCCACACAAGAACTAGGCTCCAAACCTTTTTCTTTTTTTTAAGGTTTATTGCTTTAAGAGAGCACATGAGAGCAGAGGGAGGGGCAGAGGGAGAGAGAGCATCTCAAGCAGACTCCCCACTGAGTGCAGAACCCAACGTGGGACTCGATCTCACAACCCTGAGATCATGACCTGAGCCAAAACCAAGAGTCTGATGCTCGACTGAGCCACCCAGGTGTCCCTCCTTATGGGCTTTCTTGATAAGTAACTAGTGTGATACATTATTTAATCTTAAAGTTCTGATGATTTCATAGATGTTTCATGCATTAGCTACCACCAGTGAACTTAATTTCAAGAAAATTGATAAGATCCTAGTACCCTGATAAAAAAAAGATTTCCATGTGTCGTCAAGGCTTGGCATTCCCATTCCACATTTTTATTTCTTTGAGGATAGATTTGTTATCTGGTAATAATTAAATGTTCTCAGGAAGGTTAGCATATCAAGTTATTATCACTTACAAAAGCGTGAATAAAGAACCTTGAAGAAAGTAGATTTGGTAGAAACATGGTTTGGAAACGGGACTACTGAAAAGACATGCTCAATGAAAAGTGGAGAAGAGGCAAAGAATTGAAAGTTTAAGGGCACAAAGGAACTTCACCCATTGTCTTTAATGAGTAGTATTTCTGCCCCAGCAATTCTAGAAAGCCTCAATTTTCATCAAAAATTAAGTTCATTTTTTAACAGCTCTTTGGAAACACACTTGGAAGAAGAGGGCTTTCTAGAGCATATCGTAAAAAATAAAAATAGCCTGCTATTGAGTACCTACCATGTCCTAGAGACTCCACATATGTATTCTCACTTAACTCCCAAACAACGCGATGTCAAGAGCTCCTATTATACAAAGAGTCAAAGGCCCAGGGAGATTAAACAACAATTGGAAAAAACAGAAATTGCAATCACATCCCATACTGGACCACCTCGTCCAACGCCACCAGCATCACCCTCACCCCCAACAAGCAGGTCCTCCCAAGTGTAACACTACCCACGTGATTGAAAATCTGATTCTGTGCGGTTCTGATCCAATCAAGCGCTTTGCCTTACTGCTGCCGGTCCTGACTCAGCAACACCACGAGACTACATACCGCATCGCCCTGGGACAGATCGTTTTCAGAAGAGACCCAAAGAGAAAGTGGCGTTCATATAATAGAAACAGATATTTTCCAAAACTTAGAAAGCCAGATCGAAGGGGTGGCCAAAGGCTTGCACTAAATGTGAGCTGTGGGGCATAGCACAGTCATGCTTCATGACCTAAGCAATTCACAGCCTCTGCTCCCCGTTGGTGCAGCCCGGTCCCAGCAGCCTCGATCAAGCCGGTGGTGAGTATCCAGTCATCAGAGCTGGAAATGGACTCAGCACCTAGTAGGAGCCAGATTATGACTTCATGCGAGGACTTTTTTTTTTTTTTTTTTTTTGGTTTGTTTGTTTCTGTAGCTGCAATGATGAAATAAGGAGGAAAAAATTAATGTCAACTTTCAGTTCAAAAACCATCTCTGAGCACCTCGGATTGCAATGGCCTCTTTGCAAAGCCGCACTGAAGGCACAAATAGATTTCAACATGTGCCCTCAAGGAATTTATCTGTTCCTTGGCACAAATAGGTAAGGGATAATGGGCCATACTGGCCTTCCAGAATGAGCCTGTGCAGTATTCCACCTCTTGAATGGAAGAGAAAACGCTTCTCCAGATTGAAATAAGGTCTTGGTCTTCTCCTGAAGCATCAGACACTTTCCTTTATTTGACACAGTGACTCCTCCTCCACTCACACCTGCGGGGTAGGGAGCCCCTACCCAGAGCAGAGAGGTTTCTGTCACTCACTGGCTGAGACCGTCACTGCTACATCTCTCCTCACACGCTGCCCCTCAACGTCTTCACACCCTTCGTTTGAACGTAATGTAAGCACATGTGTCATCTGAAGATGAATGTAATATCTAATCAAATATCATTCAACACCCCTGCCTTACCAGGGCGCCTCTCAGTCATTACATCCATCCACTTACCCCACTCAGAGCGCAGCCCTGCCCGTCACCGAGACGGATTCATGGGATACAAACTGACATTTTCCTCTTCATCCTAGTGGGCAACCTGGTTCTCACTAGGGTCCCCGGAATTAAAACATCCCAAAAAAGTGTATTTAGATTTTACTCTGAGAACAAAGGAGCAAATGCAAGTATAGTCTGTCAGTTGACCACACAAAATTTTGTTGGGTTTACTTAATGAATACATTGCTGTTAATTCATAAGTAAGCCATTAGCAAAACAAAAACTGCCAAACAAAACATGATCTCCTCATCTGCTCCTCTCTCTCAGACCACGGAATAAAAGGTGGATGCTTCGGGTCTGTTGGTCCATCCACCACAGAGACAGAAGCAAAACACTGAGGACCTATAACCAGGTTATTCAGAATCTAGATGAAAAAGAAAAAGCACTTTTGCCTCCATTACTTTAAAATCTTGCACTAAAATCCCACTTTGAAGTTGACATTTTTGGTTTACTGTTTCACCTCTCACTTGTTATTTTATGAACACACATAACCTTAGTGCTTAGAGGCCATTTAGTCCAATTCCCTCATTTTAGAGAAATGAAGAACAGGGGCCCAAAGGAGGTTACGGGAGGCCCCGGGGGTAGGGCTACGCTGAGAACCAGGTGTCCTTACTTCAGCTCCTTCCAAGACCTGAGTATCTTCTCTGCACTAACAAAAAAAAGGGGGGAGGTGAGAAGAACCCCCTGTTACACAGCGGAGGGGGCAGTGCTTCTATTAGGACTGCCGTGGAAGGTGCCGAGAAAGCATTATTTCCCCAGAGCGTGATGCCATCAGGGTGGGTCAGGGGTCTTCCAAAAAGAGTTCTATGGTGCAGTCACATTTGACCACATCACAGAAGACCAAGATGGGCGTGGTGTGGGGAGGTGGGGATGTGGCTGGAGAAGAGGAGGAGACCCTAGGCCAGGCCAGCTGCAAAATGACTGACATCCAGAATGGGGCTATGTGACATCAAGATTCCTCTCTGGAGTCCCTTGAATGTTTATCTTTCTCTAAAGCTCTTCAGCTGCACCCATTTGGTTCTCCAGCGCCCTTTGTTTTCGGGCTGATGATCCTTCTCTTTTTCCTTCCCTACATTTAGGAAAGAAAAGGAAAGAAAAGGGTGGGAGCGGGTAACTGCCCCCCCACCCCAAGCCGGCTCACCGCGCAGCCAGTCTTAGAGCTCCCCCTGCTGGTCCCAGCGTGGAGCTTTGTCTTCACAACCCTCCTAGATCTTACACCCCAACTTCTTTAAGAGCTTCCACTCTATGCTGAGCTCAGCTGACAAACAGGTTACAGCAGCGTCTCTGCAGACACTGTGCTTCTGTACGCTCAATAGGAAAAGCTTGGAAAAGGGCAAAATTGAGTTTATAAAAATTGTTTCCTGCAGGAGTGCCTCCTAATTCAAGCAGAATGTCGCTCACCAGTGGGCTTAAATAAACCCTTAATCTTAAACATCCACTTTATCATGAAAATGGCACTGTTTATTCCACTGGTAATATCTTGTGTCGAAATCTGAACAGTATTTCTTCTCTAATGGGAGTGAGACAGAAAGCCCTGCCAATCAAACAGGAAAGAGAAACCTGCATCAGACAGCAGGCCTCTGTTTTCGGGGATAAAAACCCATATTCATTCGCGCAGGACCGCGGCAACTTTAAAAAACAATATCAAAAGGAAAAGAAGTTAGAGTGGCAGAGGAATGTTCTCTGGGTGCTTCTATTTTTCATCTCTTTTCTTTCCCCCTTTCTCCCAGTAAGGAAAAAAAATTAAAGTTGGTATGATTTCTTGTTTGCTTAAAGGCTAATGTGTATTTACAGAATGGATGCTTCTGTAAATATCCAAGGCATGGATGGCTTTGAATTTAGTAGTCCCTCGATATACAATAGGGCTACTGTGTTTCAAAGGATTTGGCCACCCATCATGACCCGCACTATTCAGTCTGTCATCCATTAATCTAAACATAGGCTCTCTCAGATATACCCAGATGCCTGAAAATCTTTTACGTTTTTTTGATACTACCTTCCTGTTAATGTATCTAAGAGGGGAATTGTTGCTGAGAGATATTCCAATGTGTGCCCCTCCGAGGGTTTTTAAGCAAGTTCCCATCCACTTGTCATAAGCACAGAAGAATAGGTTTTCTTCTCCCTTGCCAAGTATCCATTTTCATATCAGGTAGACACCAATTATTGCTAAAAGCCGAGACAGTAATGATGGAACACCCCACAGTGGGGAGAGTCTTTCCATCACAGGGACATCTGATAAGGATTTGGCGTGACTATGTCACTCTTTTTTAGAGCAGTTTGTAATTAGCAGAAATAAAGCTCCTGCTTAATATTGCAATAAATAAACATTATCAATAGAATTTTAGAAGAACGACAATGTTATTAAAAAGAAAGAAAAAGAGAGCTCCCAAATGTCTATGCCAAGTAGTCAGTTTCCAACTACGTTATCAATTCCTTTGCCCTGCCTTACTAACAACTACGCTTATCAGCCAGCTTTCCAAAAAAATTGCCCTCTTTCTCCCGTTGGATCAGGTGATTCATGGAATCCACCCAAGGGGTTACAGTAAAAATTTCATTCTACCATAAAGCAATGTGGCACCTGATTTCACATGGAAACTTCTTCCTGCTCGATTTCACTTGTGAAATCCTCTGGGTCTAACACAGTGCAGGAAGAAAACCACTTATTCTTCCTGAAATTCACTTATTTGTCTGTAATGTAGGATCATTGCCTCCTCTACTATATTCATAATTTTATTTAGGCTGCCAAAAAAAGAAAAACAGGAGCATTTGTGTTCCCTAAGATTTCTTCTCATTTTATGGAGTAAAAGAAGTTTCGAGGTAAGACCCAATTACTCTCCAAACATCCAAGTATCCAAATCTAAAGTATCTAAGTTATCCAAAATATCTAAAAACCTCAGATGGTTGAAAGCCTACCTTGTTTGGAAGATATCCACAAGAGTAGGAGAGAGAGACCTTGTATCCTTACTTTAACTCTTTGCTAAGCCTACATCTCCCCTACGACCAGAGCCTAAGCTGCCTTCCTCCTGAAGCCGCTCAGTACTGGTTATCAGAGCAGAATTAGACATGATGAGTAGCCCAGTGATGATTGTTTCCATTTATCACTGCCATGGCTAATTTGCAAAATTTAATTTCTAATCAACCTCTCCTTTACATCCAGATAACGTCAGAGAACAATTGTATCCATTTATTCACTGAAAGTCTTTCATTACAGCCAGGTGCTCTCCAGAAATTCTGTTCTAACTTCATCATCCACAACTTTTACCCAACTACTCAACCTTTTAACCACCTCCAGGGACATGGAAAAGTTAATGCCCCCCAAATACCACGAGGATCCATAACTATGTGTCTCTACATGTGCTGGTGTTCTCACTGCCTGTTGAGCTTCTATCCATCCTTCAAAACCCATAGTCCATACCACAACCTCTACTGTGAAGCCTCTCCTAACTCTACTTCTAAACAAAGGCTTATCCTACCTCATTAATGTTACTTCTGCTTCCAGCACGACAGTGTTCCTTCAAGTATGGGTCATGAACACCCTGCATCAGAATTACCCAGGATACGTGCTAAAATTGCAGAATCCCAAGCTCCATCCAGACCTGCTAAATCCGAAACTCCGGGGTGCATACCCAGGAATCTGCATTTACTAAGCTCTTTCTCCCTTCCCCTGGTTAGTCTGCTGCAAATACAAACATGGATTCTATTGCCCACATGATTCTGAGTAGTGGTTAATATTTATTGAACTCTTCTGCTAGGCCAGGCACTGTCCTAAGCACTTTAGACACATATTAACTCATTTAATGATCACAATAACTGTATAAGAAGAGACCATTTTTATCTCCATTTACATGTTAATTAACTTCTTGGAGATAAAGTGAAATTAGAAACTCTCCCAAGAGTGCAAAGCTAATAAATGGCAGAGAAAAGATTCGGATACAGGCAGTCTTACTCCGGGGTGCCTGTCCCTGTATCATTGGGTTTTATAGTCTCAAAAATAATTGTCTGTCTTCTTTACTAGGCTATGAATTCTTCCAGAGCAGGAATTATATCTTTCCATCTTGGTAACTTCTCATAGTGCATGATGTACTCAGTAAATGTTTATTGAATTGTTTAAAATGTAGGATAAACCAAGATACCTTTTTTTTTCTTGGTCTATGGATAATAGTATCAGTGGGGTTAAAAAAGAAAAAACCCTCGTGGACCACAAAAAAATAAATAAGTCAATACAGCCATGCTTTGGTGAAACACCAGTGAAATTATGCCTAGTCTTCATTAAAAATTATAAGTAATGTGATAAATGTAAATAAATTCATTCATACCCGAAACCAAAACCTCCACAGTGTCACAGAAAACCGGCCTGGGGACAGTGAGGGGTCCCCAGGGAATTACTAGTCACTTTCCAAACCATATTTTCCCATCTCTTCAGCCAGATGTAACTTCAAACAATAAAAAAAAAAATCCATCAGGTGACACAGCTGTTCCATTTTGAGGAATGGTCTATAACTGCATTTCTTCCTTATCAAACCCCTAGAAACTTCCGCCAAACAGCTTGAATAAGCAAATGTTTCAAAATCTTTGAAGCTCTACAGGGGCGGTAGCACCTTTCAAGTCTGGCTCTGTCATCTGCATTCATTCCTTTCATTCATTCCTTCCCCCCCCAACCCCCCACATGGGATATTGACAGGTGGGGCCAAGTGCACGAGAAATGCCACAGATGTTACCAGCCACTTCCGAAGAAGAAAGGCCTGGACTCTGACGCATTAAGCACGGGCATGTTATTTATACAAGTGATATCAGAACTTACGGGCTATGTCTACACTTCGCCTAAAAACCCAGTGAAAACTGAGAAACGCATAAACCATTCAGCCAGAGATTTGCCATCGTATAGCATGACATAGGTGGATAACAAGCAAGAGGGGTTTTTGCTATTTCTTTTTATCCAGATGTTTTGATGCTGTGTCTACGTACAGATGCACATGCGTGGTTACGGTCCCCACATTTCTCACCTGTTGCTCAGCCTGGCGTGTCTCCCAAGTTGTGGCTATCAGCCGGGGGCACGGGTACCTGCGTGCAGGTGCACACGCCCCCGCACAGTGTGGATTCCAGAGGGAGTTTGGGACGCATTTAAATGGGTCTCACCTCTGAGTCAATGCGAAACCCCATCCAAAGAAACTTCTGCTCCCCAGAAATAAACTCCCTCCTCGCTTCCAGATTTGCTGTGAAAACATTTTTCTCTCTTTTAAGAAAATGTATACATAAGACCCTGCCAGAGCACATGTCATCTAAACTATTCAAGTGGAAGGGACAGCTTGCTGGTGGTGACTTAGGCATTCAGAATAAACACTCAGAACAAATAGAATAGTTAAAGACATGTGTGTGGCAGCTTGCATTAAATGCTTCCACCTCCAGGATGACCCAGCATTTCGGTCACGTGGGGCGCCCTGAATTTCAGACAAGGTAAGACGTGGCCTTGCTTGGACAGAGCAGCAGGTCAGCATCCTTGTGACCTTTAGGGATGGAACATTTCGGTCGCTTTCGTTTCCAAGAGTTACAAAAATCATAGGGAAGGGTGTAGCTATTGTCAGCTTCTCCAGGACCTACAACAAAAAGCAGAGATCTCACCACCAAAAGGAAGATTTTATAGGATTTCTGTTTCCTTCTGTGAGTTGCCTACAGATTTTCCTGCCAAGGAATGCAACAGCTTTATAAACAGTGACATGAGGACGTGGCTGGACTTCCCAATCTAAGCCAGAGACGGTTTGGCTTGGACTCGCCAAGGGGAAGCATTCTGTGTTCAGCCTGATTGGTTCTCTCAACTCTCCTTCTAAGGAAGTCTTGTCCCCCAACTGTCAGAACCACAAAGTATGAAACCATTCATCTCTCTCTTTCGAACCTTGCCTGAGCCACTCAACACCCCTGATGGAGGCATGCGTCTCTCCAATCAGGGACGCTTGTTTCTCGGAGCCAAGGACATTTCTATAAATGCTTCACGTGGGAAGGAACAAAACCAGTTAAGTCAGAAAGCTGACTCAGGAAGGAGCGGAAGTGTCTCCTTTCCTCCCCCAGCAGATGGGTTGTTCTGTGGTGATTCTCCAGTGTGACCACGACACAAGGCTTGGCGTCCCGTCAGGACAGGACAAAGTATTTGGCTACCAACATTGCGACTTTTACATGTGGGGCAATAGCTCGGAAGGAATACACATGTGCCAGGGAACGGAACTAAAGTGTACAAATTATGCTCCACAGCAATAAGGTCAAAGGGACAAATGTTCCAGATGTTTCGGAACCTGTGGCCGGGTCTCATTTATATTTCCCAACCGTGGAAGCCAACTCTAAGGGCCAAAGCTTTAGAAGCCTGGGATCTACCACCCATTAGAGTCCGGATAATAGCCAATGGAACTCGGGGCTGTTGGGCCCTGGATATTGTGCAAATCAAACGATAAATACTTATTGATCACTTATGCCTGGACCAAAAGGCACCACATTTTTCACTTGAAAGAGCCATCACTAATAACCAGGTTTGCATTTATTAAATCCTGCAGCATAAAAACACTTTCAAATACATTGTTCTCTGAGTCCGGAGGACAGCCTCATTAGTGATTAGCCTCACTCTGTCTTTATTGACAGATAAGAAAACCATCTCAGGGGAGGTAGACGCTGTGCCCGGAATCCCAAAGCCCGGAAGTTCAGAACCACACTTGGGCCTGGTCCCTTTCCACTACCCCTCAACTGTGAACAGTAACCAGAAACTCAGTCCTAGTACCCTCCTCGGCAGAGTCCTAAAGCCCCAAGGGTGTCACAAAGTTCCTTGGGAAATCACACAGCCAGGGGGTTACAGGAGGGAGCTGAGCGCACAGGTAATGCTCGTCCAAAGGCAGCCTGGCTTCTCTGCTACAGCTCCTTCATAATCTGCCACCAGGAAGATCCTTCTTGGTTCTTTCTTGCCTAGCTCTCCTCATCAAGATGATGGGAAGGTGAGTAAAGACTTGTGTTCACTGCAGAGTGCTTAGTACAAAATCTCCGGAGTCAGAGACCAGCCAGGAGGGCGGGGGTGGGGGGATTGGGGGGATGGGGGGAGATGCCTGGGTAGCTCAGTCGGTGATGCGTCTGCCTTCGGCTCAGGTCATGACTCCAGGGTCCTGGGATCGAGCCCTACATGGGGCTCCCTGCTCAGCGGGGAGTCTGTTTCTCCCTCTCCCCCTGCCCTTCCCCCTGCTCATGCTCTCTCTTTGTCAAGTAAATAAATAAAATCTTAAAAAAGGAAAAAAAAGAAACCAGAAGTACCTACTTCAAAGGGTCATTATAAGAATTAAATAATACTGAAAACGAAGCCTTATATTGCCCGCATATAGTAAGCACTCAATGACTATTCATATTGTTATCATCCTTAATTTCATATTTATGAAACACTTGTAGACTCATTTTGTTGCAAAGTGCATCTACTCCTTTCCTGTAGGAAGACAGTCTGATAAGCTTTAGTGCAGTGCCTGGCACCAGGCTTGGCCCCAGGGACAGGAGGAGGCGTTGGATACAGTCTCCTCCGGAGAGACAGCAATTCCACTCCAGGAGGAGCTTGACTTATGGAAAGAGTAAGTAGGTGCTAATTAGAACTAAGAATTTTTTAATTCTTCAAAATTTGGAAAAGGGAGTTTTATGCGGGTCCATGCATGCGCGCACTGCCCACACCCAGTACCTCCGACCCTCACGGTTCTTGATCTTTCACCTTTTTTCCCCAAAATAATGCCTTGCTTCTATCCCATTCTCTTGGGCTTTTGAGAAGTAGCTATTTAGTTTGGAAGGGGGGAAAAAAATCACAGTGAAGTATTAGTGATTTAAGATTACTATTCCTGGAAAATAAATTCGAATTGGATTGGAATACTGGAATCTCTCCCCATGAGGGGCTTCAAATAATACTGTTCTAAGGAGTGGATATCTGGGGTTCAGCAGATGGAAATTCATTCATTCGCTTACGCAGCCAGCCAGCCATTTCTTCAACAAATGTGCTGGGTTATAGGTATCGAACAACACAACCTGACCTCACTGGACTTCTTCTAATCCAGCATGAGTCACAAACAGAACACAAGTGAACTAAAAAAGAAATAATTACAAATCGCGGTAAGAGCTAAAGAATAAAAGGTAAAATGATAAAGGAGGGGGCAGACGGTATGTATACCTAGACAGGAGAGACTTATTTAAATGAAGTCTATGGATGGATATTTGATTTGAGGCATTAAAGAGCCAACCCCATTATTTTGCCATATATACAAATACTGAATCATTATATTGTACACCTGAAGTTAACATAATGTTATGTGCCGCTTACACCTCAATTCTATAAACTTTTTTTTTTTTAAATAAGAGCCAAGAAGGACAGGCTGGGGGTAGGGAAAATGGCAGCACAAAGCCCAGGACAGAAAATGACCCGGGGTCTAGGAGTCAGACAAGAATAGGACTGAAAGCTTGGGATGGAGAGCCAGGGGAGAGATCATGCATCGCCTTGTAGATCCTGGAAGGAGTTTGGATTTTACTGGAGGGCTCAACCGGAAAAGCCTTCCAGATCCCTATGTGTGTTTGATTCTGTAATATATATTCTTTTATTTCAAGGAAACGTAAATTCATTTTTAATTTAGGACAAAATCTTAGTTCTCCTAATTCTCAGCCAGCACCTTCTCATTCATCTGTAATTTCAGACTCTTGCCCCCACCCAGTGCGTGGTGCTGGGAGGCGCACAGGTCCTCTTCGCTCTGGGGCTGGCACTGCTGGGAGTGTGACCTTGAACCAACCAGCCGTCACTGCAAGCCTGACCCCTTCACCTATAGAGGAGGTGGGACCAGATGATCTCAGAGATCCCTTTGGTTCTAAATGAATTTGATCAAAACTGGGGGGGGAAATGTCCTTAGCGCTTACCCTTCCTGCTGTAGACAGTTTGCTGTGGGGGTTAAAGGCCTGAACTTTGGGGTTACAAATCTAGATTCTAAAGACGACCCTACATGTAATGCCTCCACCTTGAGCAGGAGACTTGATCTCTCTAAGCCTCTTTGCTCATCCTTAAAATATGGAGAATAGCCATGTCTACTTCACGGAGTTCTTAGGAAGGAGCAGGGGTGTAATTATTACTCTGCCATCACTATGCATAGATCTTCCCATTAGAGGATGGCAGGACTATGGGCTGGAGAGAAATAACAGGTTTAAGAATTGAGGCAGGTCTTTGGAACCTACTCTCATGAATCAGCATCTATTACGCCAATCTTAAGGGTGAACCAACATGAAGTAGGCTGGATCCTTGTGGAGTCCAGAGGTAAAGTCTGGTCTGGAAACTTGAGGCCGTTGAAAGGTTTTCAGCTGAAAAGGTATTTGCTCACTTGATGTGAAACACATGGTCCGGGGTTGGGAGGCGGGGGGAGCCTCAGAAAAACACCAGCCGTCCCCAGTCCCCATCTCACATGTGTGAGGAATGAGAGGGCGCGCTTGGACAAAGCTCTATTCTCCTAGATACAGTCACTGCCAGCAAAAAAGACGAAGAAGAAAAAAACAATTAAACCTCTAACATGAGCTAACTCAAATAAGCCCACCAACCTCTTAGTAAAATATACAGGCTTGGAGCCAGGCTGTCCTGACGCGTGTTTAAAGAATACCCAACGTTCAGAGGAATTGAATAAATAGACTTGAAGTCGTGCAGTGCTCGGGAAATTTTCAAAAGAGTAAATGCCATTTGAGGGCCTCGTCTTCCTCCTTCTGTTCATAAAAGTCACAGAGTCACAGGGTTGGAAGAGAGATCAGAGGTCATCTTGCCCCAACGTGATTTCAAACACATTTGTTTCAAAAGAGGCAAACCGGATCTGAGCAACATGATCCCTAAGTTCAAATCACAGTTTGAACCGAACCGCTTAAACCAGATAAGAAGTGATCCGAAGTGGAAATGGGGACAGGGAGCGAGAAAGCAGTCCCAATTTGAGTGACTTTTTATTTCTCTGCGTGCCCAAAAACTCACGGGTCAGCTTCACTGTGTAGAATTCTGAGAATGTTCTGCCTCTTTAAGCGCTTCCCAAACACGTCTTTTGAGATTGGCATGTAGGCTTCCTGAACTTGGCTCCTTCCAGTTATTCACCATTTGGAAAGCCAGGAGGGAAGGAGGATGGGAGGGAAGGGTGGAGGGCAGGCAGATTGCCAGACCCGGTTCCACTGTTGAAGAGACGGTGCGGGAGCGCGATGATAAATGGGCATTGTTAAAAAAATTAGTGAATGGGAGATGGGGCCCCACTCTCTTAATGAGGATTACTTGGTTCAAATGTTCTAAACAAAACATCTATGATAAGTTGGTTATCAATCTGTATGTAGACTATGCTCTATAAAGAAGGAGAGACAGAAGGGGGAAGAGGGAAGGAAGAGGAGGAGAAAGGGGTGGAGGCAAAGAGGTAAAGCTGCAGAAACACAGGAAAATGTGGATTAAATGGTATGACCATTTACTGAAACCTAAGCCCTGTGTTTTAAGCTTTAAATATACTATTGTATTAGTCCTCAAAAATGGGTAGGTCATTATTCCCTTTTCCCAAAAAAACAAAACAAAAAAAAAAAAAAACCTTGATGGTTTGTTAATTACTTCAGAAGGTTTGAGTAACTTTTTTTCTCTTCTCTTTTTGTAACGTACAAAGATTGCTTTGAAAATGACAAGAGGCGCCCGGGTGGCGTGGTGGGTTAAGCGTCCAACTCGTGATTTCAGCTCAGGTCATGATTTCAGGGCGATGAGGTCAAGCCCTTGTCAGGCTCCATGCTCAGCAGGAAATCTGCTTGAGACTCTCTCTCCATCTCCTTCCTGCTCATACTCTCTCTCCTTCTCTCTCCCAAGTAAATAAAATCTCTCTCAAATAAATAAAATCTGAAATCCCTCTATTTACCCTGACCCCCTCTCTGCAAAGGGCATCGCATCTCCCGCCTCTCTGAAAAGGGTAGTTAAGTTCCCCCAAGAGAATTTCTCTCCCTCTTCACCTAGTCCTATGGGGACTGTTAACTGAGTCAGTGCCTCTCCACTGAGCACCTCCTTGAGAGCATTCATGTATAATAGAAAGAGCATTTCAACATTCACAGGTTTCCCTTTCCAAAGAAAAAAAATTATATATATATATAGAGAGAGAGAGAGAGAGAGAGTCTTATATTTTGGAATGCAGCGGTGGAGGTATTTAAGAGAACAAGCTTGTAACAACAGAGTAAGCAACAGAACAATCTTCTCTAATTGGGAGGGAAGTTCCTCATTTTTCCATAACGGCATCTGCATTACATGTCCAGATGCTCTGCCAGATTGTTAACTCTACACCCCAAAGCATCTGATTTTGGCAAGCTTAGATCAGGACACACAACTGAAGCCAGAACTGCCGAAGAGCCATGTGAATAAAGACCCAAGTCTCAATTAGCAGGTCAAGAAACAAGCTGATCAATTAGCAGCCTGGCTTTCTCCACCTCACCAAATTAAGATGCCTTTAAAAGCACAACTGATCTTTGTAAATGAACTTTCCTCTCCGCTCCCTCCTCTGGGAGGTTAGACATTATAAGAAAATAATTGTATGAATCATTTATATTTCTGGAAAATACTGAGCACCTCCAGGTGTGACACAGATGGTGCACAAGAAAGGAGGGAGGGAACCATTTTTCATGAATCAGGCACACACATCCATGCACACGCATAAACAGCAAATCCTACCTACTTCCCCGCAGGAATCCCCACCTCTCCACCAAGGTCATCAGCAATACCAACGTCCCCATGCCCCACGCTCAATAAAAGTCTCCAAAGGGAGCGAGAAATCTAACACACACAAAAAGTACCCAAAAAGGACTCTGGAGTCAAACTGCCCGGATTCAAATTCCAGTGCCACCAGTTATGGGTTGTGTGATATTTGGGTAAGCAACGAAGCCTCTCGAAGCCGCAGCTTCCTCATCCATAAAATGGGGATTATATCAGTACCTAGCTCTTGGAATTGTTGTGAAGACACAGTTACTGCCTGCTGTGTAACTAGCATGGCACCTGGTACTAAGCTTTACGCTTGGGACATAATTGTTAACCTGCACTATTTCTACCAAAAAAGAAAGAGAGAGAGGAAGGAGGAAGGGGAGGAAGAGGGAAGAGCAGAAGGAGAAAGACAAAGGGAGAGAGGAAGAGAGAGACACAGGGAGAGGGGGAGGGAGGGGAAGGGAGGGGAGGAGAGAACTCTTCCTTTTTCTGTGATGATGGAAGAAACTCACGCTGCCCGTCCCATCTTCAGGAGCGTCCCAGTCAGGAAGAGTGAGACGTGCTTTCCAAGAGGGAAGAGGGAAGACATGCTCCCTGAATAGTGACGATGGACCAATTGTCGCATGGGGCATCTCATTTCCAAGGAAGCATGCACTCCCACTCACGAGCTCCAGCGACCTGCCACGTGTCACTCTGTCAGCTGAGCAGTGGAACGGAGAGGCACCCTCAGGTCCACTCCCGTCTACAGTCCACCTCCTTTCCGTGCCACCACGCTAAACCATTCACCCGCAGCTGGGGTGGCAAGCTGGATCTGGAAATCATGTGCACTTTCCTGTCCTGAGCCTGCTCTCCTGCCCAGCAATGCCGCCAAAGAAAGAGCTGAGCTTGCAATGTTAGTACCAACTAGTGCGATCCCTACTTTTAAACTCAAGCTCTGACTGACGTATGAAGGAGTTAGAGATTTGGGTGGTGGTGATGGTGGTTGTAACGCCAGACTCTGAGCGAAAGGAGGAACTGGGCTTCTTAGGAAACATTCTGATTAAAATTCAGTTTAGAAGAAGAGCTGTCTTTCCAAATACCTCAAACTCCACAGGTTTCAAATTAGTCTAGGCATTCAATGGCCTGCAGGCAGAAGTCTGAAATCATGGGCCCAGTTTTGTGGACCTGATGAAGGATGGGAGAAAGACTGCTGGAGAGGTGTTTGCTTCATGAGGCTTATGGGTGGGTCTCTTCTCCAGCCGTCTTGCCCACATTATGGAGAAAGCCTGCAAACTGGTCTCCCAGCCTCTACTCTGCCCATCTCTAATCTGGCCCCTGCATAGCACTGAAAGCGATTTTAACGTGCATCAGATCACGTCACACCCTTGCTCAAAATTCTTCCGTGTCATCACACTGCCCTTAGAATAAAGTTCAGAATGTTGCTTATGGCCTGCAGGCAGAGTGTGATCCAGCCCCAACACCATCTTAGGCACACTGGTTTTCCAGCTCTTCCAACCCATGACCAAGGGTGTTCATGGCCAACCCTCATCAAATCTTTTCTGCCTCATAACCTTCGAATATCGTGCTCATTCTAACCAGAATGATCTTCCCATCACTGCCAACACACACAGCACCATTCCCTCTGCCACCTCCTTCTCATAATTTAGGTCCTCAGAAAAGTCTTTCCCAAGCCACTGCCTGAAGCACCCCCAGGCCATCCAAGCTCCCATCCAAGCTCCCATCCAAGCCCCCATCCAAGCTCCCATCCAAGCCCCCATCCAAGCCCCCATCCAAGCTCCCATCCAAGCCCCCATCCAAGCCCCCATCCAAGCCCCCATCCAAGCCCCCATCCAAGCCCCTGCTTCTTCTTCATCTCTGCCCTTGGTTTTCTTCAGGGTGCTCATCACGTGTCAGTCTCGAATGACTCCTCCGTGTCCGGCACAGTCCCTGACACCTGGAGGGTCCTCCATGCAATGTTGTGGGACAAATGAGCTAAGAAATGAAGGTGTATGTGGCATGTCGTCTTCATTTTGCTTTTCCTTAAGTCTCTTACCACTCCCTAAAATGACATTATTGGTTTCTTTGCTTACATTGTTATTGTCTGACTCTCCCACTAGGAAATAAACCCCGTGAGAACAGGTATTTTCCATGTTCACTATTTTATGCCTGCTATCTAAAACAGCCCCTAGGATGTACTAGGCACACAGTACTTGTTGAATAAATGAATGCATGCATGAATGGATGAGTACTCGTATCCCTAGGATCAAGGGCAATGCCTAGGTCAGAATAAATACTAAACAAATGGAAATGTACTCTCATTCCTTCTTATAATTTAGTAACAATTTTTTGGCCCATATAGTGACTACAATTAATTTTTCAACAGTCAAAGACTTTTACAGATAGTCCGCTTTCAGGAACAGGAAATATTTTTTGCATCACCAAATCCTTATAATGGTCATCTGCTACAGGTTCTGAACTGAACACCCCTCTCCTGGTAGGGGTCACTTTTGGCTTAATGGCTCTCCACCACCTTCTCTGAAGGCCAATGGAAATCAATCTTGAGAGAGAAGAGCAATGTGCCCTTCAAACAGCTGTTTTCATTACCAAATCCCACTTCAACTCTTTCAAGTATTGCCTATAACACTCACAAAAGAAAACAAATCTGTCTTGACACAACATTTTGACCAAGTTCAATGCGGTTATTCATGTTATTCCAACTTTTTTTGGTAGAAAAGATAAACATGGTTTCTGAAAAAAAAAAAAAAAACACATAATCAAAAAAGCACCACCCAGGCCCTTCCAAGGCCCAGCCCTGGTTTCCAGATGCTCTCCGTTTTCAGCTTGGTTTAATTAAAGCTCCATATGTCAGCAACCCATCAGCTTCAGGTGTGATTCAGATTGCCCCAAAGCATCAGAAAGCCTGCCAAACTACCCAAGCATGAGAGCAAAGTTGAGAAATGTACTCCCTAGAACAAAGCCCATCATTACAAGGGGAAGACTTGTTGGGAGGAGGAGTAAAGTGATTATCTCCCTCCCTGCTTTGGATTTTGAAACAAAACAAAGAGAACTTGGTTCATATTCAGCCCATGTCTTAGATCAGTGACAATGCTCTTGAGGGAGGCACGGGACATCTGAAGTCTAACTCCTGGTTAGACTTGGCTGCCTCTCAAACTATGGTCATGGTATGCAAAAGATGCTAAGAACTCGAGTGCATCTGTACCCTTCCACAGTAGAACGCTCACAGCACGCTTGTTTATTCTTCTTCTTTTTCCCCTTGGTATGTCAGATCTGAGCTTTTTATAGTGCCTCTGGGTCTGTAGGGAGACAAAAAAAAAAAAAAAAAAGATGCAATTAGCTAACAGAGTTTTCTGGCTGCGGTAGCCAGAAATTGAAAGATAACTCCCAACATGATCCAGTCATAGATGAAAACCAAACTCCTGGGGGTTGGGGGAGGGATCTTTTTGAATAAACAGGGCCCTTGCTCAAGACCTGAAGCCCAGAGAGCACAAGGCCGGCAAAGACAGCAAAAGAAAGTATGAAAAAGCTCCCCCAGATCCATGATATGGAACACGGAGCCCCAGGTTACATGAATGCAAAGCTTAGCCACACTCTTAAGAATTTTACTTCAAGTGGCTAAAACAAACATAAAACAAAAATGGCGCCTGTGCAAAACCAGATAGACGAGTCCATCTCTATAATTCTAGAAATCACCAAATCTCTTTTCTCCAACACATTTCTGAGAGCTGTACCCAGAAGGGTCAGGTGCTGTGTGAACACGGAGTAGCTCATTAACATTATTTGATCTATAAACTTCCAGAACAATAGATTTGAGTGGCTCATGCTTTGGACTGAGTGAATTGTCTCCTGACAACTGAAAGAGAAAAGCTGTACATTTGGCAGCCCCCAGTGACTCATGTAGGTCAACAGGGGTCTCCTTGCCCCAGTTTTTATGGGATCAGTTGCATCTTGAAACATGTTGAGAAGAATCTAAAAAACGAACAAAAAACCTGATGTTCCTAGAGTGGCCTTGAGGCAAAGAATATGGAGCAATGTGCAGCCAGATGGGAGATGGCCAATCATGGGGATGTGGGATGCAGCTCCTCAGAAAACCCACAAAAGCTACCACACTAATGGGTGTTGGAGTGTTGGCCCTTCATTGCTCTGCAGCCCCCTCTCCTCTGCACCCAACAGACCATGCTCCCCACCTCTCTCTTAGCTGCAGCATGTTCTTGCCCCTTCCTTAAACTTCACGTCCCTCTGAGTGAACCACTGAGATCCTCCAAAAGCTTCCTTGTCTTCCCCAGCACAGTTTCATAATCCTTCCCTGTCCCACTGGCACAGGTTATCTTAGCAAGACCCCCACCTTTACTAATCTCCAGGAGAAATGTAGGCACCTCTCAGTCCATGACCCAAATCAAGTACACCTGAGCCTCAAGTTCAGCTCCTCTCCCAGGGCTGTTCCAGGGTGGGCTCATGCCTCTCCAGGAGAGCAGCCAAGAAACAAAACACCAGTCTTTCCCTTGTCCAACTCCAACCCCAATGAATGCTCGTCCACCAATGGGAAAAGAAAGAAAATAATATCTCATCATAAGCAATTCCTTCACATTTCCTCTCTCTCCTCCCCTCCACATGTTTTGTACGAGAGGGAGAAAGAAAAGCAGCCATGATGGGCAGGGAATGCAGGGTTGGTTCATAGGTTCTGTAGTCAGGTTGGTTATTGGGTCAAAGTATAAAGAATGTCAATCTGGAGTGTGAAGGGTTTAATTGCTGCTGTTTTTAGGTCTGGAACATTAGCATCAGAGTACCAGAAAATATCTCACACAACATCTTGTACAGATCTGTTCCCCATTTCTATGAAATCAAGGGTAACACAATGTTGGTATTAGATCTATATAACTCTATCTTAATGTAGATCTTAGATTTAGTCATCCTTTGTAGAAAGTACCAAAATTAACACATGAACAAACTTCTGGTGATTAATTGTCACTCTTAAAAATTATCACTCTTAAAAATATATCTACATGTGTATTAATAAGCATATGTATTAAATATTTTTGTGTAAAAAAAAAACACTGCACAAGATACTTCTTATTTGACAGATCCTTTCCAGGTAATTATATATTTAGGTTTAATGTATTCTCCACAAACCTAATAACCTGAAAACTAAACCCAAAAGAAAAACAAAAAATCCATATATGTATGGTTTGTGTGTGTGTGTGTGTGTATTTACATAAAATGGTTAAATTATAAAATCTTGGCTAACCCAACCAGAAGTGACATTTGACTGTGGCAACAGTAACAGGTAAGATAAAGTTGGTAACTTCTACATATTTGGAAAAGCATTTCAGACCCTGCACTACTGGCATTATTCCTTCCACCCCCAAATCCAAAAAGTCTGTGATTACTTCCATGGTTGCTATACAGGAAAGAAAATCACATTCAGGAAGGGGGAAAAAAAAAGACATTTCTGCATACAGGCAGCAGACAATTTGGCAGAATGAGTATTGTAAAAGTGAACTTTCTTAGATTAAATAAATGCATGAAATGGACCTACTTCTTAACAACTTAGGAACCATTAAGACTAAAGGTTTGGAGAGTTGTATTAGAAACAATTCTTCATAGATCTCTTGCATTTCTTCATATTTTGCAAGCAAGGCTACCCTTCATTCTATCTTTTCAAAGGCTTGTATAGTAAATATTCTTGGAATGTAGAGATAATATCTTCCCCCGGAGCAAAGGGCAGATTTGCATACAGTCCTAGACTATAAAGACAGTGTTTCCCTCTGAAGCAACAGGCAGTCACACTTACTGTCTAGTATAATAAAGTTAATGTCTTCCTTTAGAACAAAGAGCAGCATGCTTACTACCCAATAGAAAAGACTCACATTCCCTGAACTCCAATTTCTCTCTTGCAACCCAACCCATTGAGTGGACAAGTATCATCTCGCCCCCTGGGCATTACCCTCTGGGAACTGGAGTTTAAGGAACTGAGGCCAAAATGCTGATGCTCTAGACAGCTAGTGATATGAATATAATAGTTGTTTTGTTGTTGTTGTTGTTGTTGTTGTTGTTGTTGTTGTTGTTGTTTTTAGATTCCACAAAAAATCATACAGTATGTGTCTTTGGTTGTCTGACCTATTTCACTTCGCATATCCATGTTGCTGCAAATGGCAGTCTCATTCTTTTTTATGCCTGATAATATTCCAACATGTGTATGTGTGTGTGTATGTACGTTCACACACACACTCACACACACACACACACATCACATCACATCTTCTTTATCCATTCCCCTATTGGCGGACATGGAGGTTGCTTTCATTTCTAGATTGTTGCAAATAATGGTGCAATAAACACAGGGTACGTATATCTTTTTTAATGGTTTTGTTCTTTGGGTAAATACCCAAAAGTGGGATTACTAAGTCATATGGTGTTTCTATTTTCAATTTTTGAGGAACCTCCATACTGTTTTCCACAGTGGCTGTGCCAATTTATATCACCACCAATAGTGCACAAAAGAATCCCTATTCTCTACGCCCTTGCCAGCACTTTCTATTTTTTGTCTCTTTGATACTAGCCATTCTAACTAGTGTGAGGTAATATCTCATTGTGTTTTTTACTTGCATATCCTTGATAATGAGTGATGTTGAGCATCTTATCATGTGTCTGTTGGCCATCTGTATGTCTTCTTTGGAAAAATGTCTACCAGGTCCTCTGCCCGTTTTTAATTGGATTTTTTTTTTCGTGTTGAGTTGTAGGAGTTCTTTGCAAACCAGCCAGATCTCCCTCAAGCTCATTTCTTTCTTTGAAAAACTATCTAAGTCAGTAACACTCTTGTAACATTCTATTTTCCAACCTAGAGCTATACACTTTGTCTTCACTGTGTCTGCTTTCCAAGCTCTCCTAGGATAATGGCTTTCCCAAATGCTTCACCACTGAATAGCACGGGTCTTTATCTTCCCAGATTTGAATGTCAATTTTCCCACCACTCATTGCCAGGAAACGAATGCTAAGTCAGTGTCACATACTTCGATTTTGATAACATCACATCACTTGTGGTTCTGATTGCTATGTTAATTAAGGTAACAGTAGCTTCTGTGACAGATAAACCCCTACACCTCAGTGTCTTCACAAATTTCTCTGGGCTTCAACAGCCTACTAGCCAACAATGGAAGAGAAAGAATATTCTCTGTGGAGAAAGATATTTTGTGGACAAAACCTGGATATTGTACACATCATTACTACCCAAATTCTCTCATTCAAAATTCTGTTGTGTGGCCATCCATAGCCACAAGGGATACTGGGATATGCAGTTTTGGCTGTGTTTCTAGAAAGAATAAGAAGTTTTGATAAAGTTGTCACTGTTTATAAATATTTTGATGTTGTGGTCAATTTTGCTTCTCAACCTCATAATTGCTTAGAATCAGGTGATAAATATTCAGAATATAAGGGCCTCCTCTAACTCTTAGAAAATAAATAATGGTCTAGTAATCAGTTACAAACTAAGCTGTGCGGGAGGTGAACGTTTTTCTTTTTCATATTGTCAGCAAATAATTATTGAGTCTTTATATTGTTCCCGGAATCGTGAGCCAACTACCGTATCTGCCTTCATTCATAGGGTAATACAAGAGACAGACCTGTCCATCCTGCTTGTCTTTTCCTCTCCCATTTATTCTCATGCTTTTTCTATTCACCAAAGTTAGAGAAAAGATATTTAAGGTTTACAACTTTATTCGCACTGTGGTGTCAATCACTGAAATGACTTAACCTGTAAATTATCCAGCCAGTGTTTACATTTCAGGCAGTACAGGAATGGTTTCATGTTTCCAGAGTTTCAGGAGACCACAGTTTTGGTGTCTGAGAGAGCTATGCTGATCCTGAAATCATATTTTGCAAGCTAATCCGGCTTCTTTAAGTATGAATTACATTTCAAGGTTTCAAAGGACAAAAGTAACAGTGAACTGATGTCCCTGAAAACCCTGCCCAGCTATCTGGCATACTAGAATTCTACTCAGCTGTCATGTTGGAGTCAGAACAGTTTAGGTAGGAAAAAAATAACCTTAAAAACTCTATTCCTAAGCTGCATAGTTTTCAATACCTACTTACCTGACATGGCAAGCCAACACTTTAGCAACACAAGGAAAGCCAGTAGCCAGGAGAGAAGGCAAAGAGACCCACGCATTAAATGAAGTAATACTATTCTACCCAACAAAGGACAGCACATAGAAATCCAGTGGTATACATTCTGGGAATGCTACGCATTCTGAACACAGATGGCCTACAAGCACTTTTCAGCACCCATTAAGTGGCAGACCTTAAAGTAGATGATAGTACGTATGTTAACTCATTTCGTCTTTTGCAGTGTATAATACCAGTCTAATTTTTGTAGATACAAACAGAAGTTGAATGAGTTCCTAACATCACAGGTAAGTAAGGAAAGCACCATTTTAACTAAGCGAGGGCAGCATCATTTCAACCCTGGCCAGTTTAACTCTAGCATTTTTTCCCCCTCTACCATACCTTCCATTATCCAGCTTTCTAATAAACTTGGTGAGCTCATAAACAGCACCTGATTGCCCCCACTGTTACCTATCCTTAGTATGGAACTACTGGGGACATAAAAGTCAAAGACCAGAGCTTTCCCAGAGGATCTTTTGCTTCTGGTCAAATTAAGGTTGAAAATTCAACATCTGGGGGCACCTGGATGGCACAGCGGTTAAGTGTCTGCCTTCGGCTCAGGGCGTGATCCCAGCGTTATGGGATCGAGCCCCACATCAGGCTCTTCTGCTAGGAGCCTGCTTCTTCCTCTCCCACTCCCCCTGCTTGTGTTCCCTCTCTCGCTGGCTGTCTCTATCTCTGTCGAATAAATAAATAAAATCTTTAAAAAAAAAGAAAAGAAAAAAAAAGAAAATTCAACATCTGATTTTCCCATCATGACAAAAAGGACAAAGCAAAACCATATGCAGTGAGAAAGGGCAGGAAAAGTGTGCTAGGAAATATCAAAAGGACATCTCTTTTGAATTCTTCTTTCTACACACTTAAATGAAGAAGAGGTTGCCTCGATATTTTCAGAGACTGACTCTTACTTGACAGGTGGGAAGAAAAGAGAATAGCAATGATGGAGAACAGTTCAACACCTGATTGTGTAGCTTATGACTTTCCCTATATAATCCAATTTGTATGTGTGAAGAATCATCTCCCTCTCTGTTGTAGAACACACAATTCAACCATGTGAGCTAAGGGCAGTAATACTTCCCCTATTTTACTAAAAGCATTACAACCACGATATTCCAAATGGGTCCATTTCTTGCAGTATGAATCCAGTGAAAGATAAATGAGGAGCCATTTAAATCACTGGAAATGTACGCCTGATGCCCCTTGCTCTTTAAAAATCCAACATCAAGTTTCAATTATGCAAGACGAATAAGTTCTAGAGACCCGCTCCACGTCATCATGTCTGCAGTTAACAATACTGCATCGTACGCTTCGATTTGCTAAGAGGGCTGATCTTATGCTAAACATTAACACAATTTTGTAAAAATCTAACACTAGATGACATCAAGAAGAGAAGTTGTCAAAAGCTGGTCAGGACATTTCTTGCCTGGAAATTTGAGAGGCCTTAAGATTGTTCTTTTAAGGGACCAATAATGGCAGCCTGCCTAACTGGAAATCTTCCTCTCTATGTGATGATGAAAGGTTATTTTTAAAGAAGCTGGAATTAGATACTCAAGGAATCTTTTAACATCTTTTGTCAAAGCAGAAGAGTTTCTAAGAGGTGAATGCCAATCAATGTCTTTTCATGTCTGTAAAGATAAAATGGAGGGAATAGGCTTAAATTACAATGTGAAAGCTTTCATATCAATCTAGAAAAGGGACTTCTTGAAGATGATAAAGCTGTTTAGAACACTGAGAAATGTAGTGAAGCCTCCATGCTCAGACATCTTCAAGAAGATAAAATATCTGCCCTAGATAAATATCCCTTGCTAAAGTCAGGGAAAAAAACAAAATGTTTTTACCAGCTCTAACTCCCTAAAATGAGTATTTCCCAAAGATCTATGAAAGTAGCTGATTTTGAATATTTTCATGTGAATTCAGTGTTGAAATTTAAGCTAAAACAAAGCAATTCCAAAGCTTATTTTGATTACCTTGGAAGTGACAAAATGAACGTCATTACTTTCAAGATAAACTTTAAAATATAAATATGCCCATCTTGCCACTGAAGCAAAGTTCACTCATACTTCCCCACCATGGTGTGCTGAAGACAGCTCATATTGGGTCAGAAAAGCCAATGATGCACATCTCTTTCCAACTCCACATTTCATGACTTCACAAATGGTAGCTTGAAATTGGCTATAGTGTAAGTGTTTATACCATAAAAATTAGCAAACACTGCAAATCAGGGATTTTTTCGTTTGTTTTATTGCTTTCAGAAATCTAATTGTTCAACATTCACCAGTTCATCATTGTGTCCCACTGTTTAGAAAGAGAAGCATCAACTTTCTGCCCAACAGAAATTTTAGGTATGTGATATTTGACAAATTAATCACTCTGTATCTCCCTGCTTACTTATCTTTGAAATGAAAAAGATAATTCCTGCTCCATAGGATTGTTGTGTTAATTAGGATAATTTGTGTGAAGTACCAAGCACAGTGCCTACAATAGGAAGCAGTTGGTGTGGCCACGACCGGGGTGTGCTAGTAATAGGCATTGTTGAGACATTAGCAGTAGCGATCTTGATAGAGCCTGGATTTTTAAAAATTTCTTTGGGGGTTGAGTTTTAAAACTGTTATTGTAAATTTGGAGACCAACTCTAAGTTTCTGAGATTCAAAATAAAGTAGGTAGCACCAAATTAAATAAAAATTCTTTGCTTTTCAAACTAACTGAAATTTTCATACTTCTTAAATAATTGTACCTATTTGTATGGTTTGAGTGTTTTTGTAATTGTCAAATCGTGAGGACCACCTGAAGAATTTCCAGGAGAGGGGTGTAAGAAATTTTCTTTGCATCCCACTCCTTTTAAATCTGAGTGGTTTTCAAATTTTCATGAGCATCACAATTATTTGGAGAGCTTATAAAAAGACAGATTTGGGGGCCTTACCTGCAGTTTGTGATTCAGTGAGTCCAAGAATTTGTACTTCTAATTAGTACAAGGGTGATGTTGATGCTGTCAGTTCTGGAACCATGCTTTGAGAACTGCTCCTGTATCTGTCCTCTGAAATGAGTCATTATCCCTGAACCAAACTAGTGCATGGTAGTGCCCCTTACCTTTGGGATACTTGCTTTCCCACCTCAGTTTCTGTATCAGTTATATAATGCTGCATAACACACCATCCCAAAATTTAGTAGCTTAAAAAATAAAAACTCAGGGCGCCTGGGTGGCACAGCGGTTAAGCGTCTGCCTTCGGCTCAGGGCGTGGTCCCGGCGTTCTGGGATCGAGTCCCACATCAGGCTCCTCCGCTATGAGCCTGCTTCTTCCTCTCCCACTCCCCCTGCCTGTGTTCCCTCTCTCGCTGGCTGTCTCTATCTCTGTCGAATAAATAAATAAAATCTTTAAAAAAATAAAAATAAAAACTCATTCTTGTTAATGAGTCTATTGTTCAGCTAGTTGGTTTTGCTGATTTGGGCTGACTTAGATAATCTCCAGCTGGGCTTAATCATAAAACTGGGGTCAATGGACTGGAGGTTGGCTGGTGTAGGATTGTCTCACAAGTCTGGTACTTTGACATCCACTGTGGTGACAAGGATGACTAGGCCCTATGTCACTCACCATCCAGGAGCATAGCCCAGGCTGGTTCAAATGGTGGGGTCAAGCGTCCAAGGCAGAACAGAGGTACTCACAGTCTCTTGATATCTAGACTTAAAACGGACATAATTTCATTTCTTCTACATTCTATTGCCCAAAACAAGTCATAAGAACAGCACAGATGCCAAGGGTGGGGAACCTGATTCTATCCCTTGACGGAAGGAGCGGCAAACTCACGTTGCAAAGGGTGTGGCTGGAGGAGACACAGAAAATAAGGGACATTTTTGTCATCAATCTCTCATAATCCCTTCTTCAAAGGAAACACTCGGTAGCACATTTGGTATTCTAAGAAATGCCCAGACACATCTAAACACTAAGGGAAAAACAGCTTGGGTTCTCTAGCTGACACTCCTACTACATAGATAACGGCTCTTCGAGTATGCCTTACCTCTTCTTATATCCGAGGATGAAGAAAACACCCCCCAAAACGCGGTTACCCATAATCACGTATTACAGGGCCAAACTTCTGTTTCCCAGGTGTAGCTGGATCCTACCCACTCCCACAAGTGCACATCAACCACTTACCAATTGTTTGGTCTTGGAAGAGGGATGTTACATAATAGGTTTACCACATAATTAAGAAATATTTTTCTTGGATCCCTATATCTCCCTCCTCCACTCTGTCCTTAAATGCATTTTATATTTTAATAACATTTGCCCAAGACACTGCACTCAAAGAAATTCAGAGAAGTGTTTTTAAAAAACGCTTTGATCTAACTTCCCAGATGAAATCTTTTCAAAACCATTTAACTCTAATTTAGTATTAAAATGCCATGTATTGTTTCTTTAATAGAAATCATGCCAACAGTACCTCAGGAAAAGGTCAAAGAGATGAGAAGACTCAGTGAGCCATGTCATATTTATATCGCATATGGATATTTTTTCTTCTTTATTCTTCCACTATTGATATTAGCCTTTGAAAATACTAGAAGTGATTTAAAATTATAGCTCTTTATTGGGATTTATTAGAATATGTATGGAAGCCAAAACTCATTTCTAATACTTTGTGCTCTTCTAGGAAAAGCATCCCTAAGTTTGGACTGCCAATGCTAATACTGTGGAGTGCGGGGGGAGAATACATAAATAAATGAATTACAAATGGAGCAACCCTGAAAATTTGCTGATGAACATTCCTACAGGGTCTAAGCCCTGGAGTGAATAAATCTATAGGGTCTCTTCTCTTTCTCCCCTCCACTTCTTTTTCTCTGAATCCCTGTTCCTTCTCATACAAGTGAATATCAAGGTACATCTATGAAGAAAGAAAGAAAAAAAACACACAAGAGAGCAGCATATCACCTAACACAGGAATCTGAAGACGGGGAGGACCAGTCTCTCCCGTTTTGCTTTGGTGACTTGCAAAGGAATATATGAGCTCATTGTATGTATAGTGGGTAGAAGTTTCCTTGGCTGCAACAATATCACAAAAGTAAAGCTCTATTTTCTATTACTGATCTCAAATCTGGATCCTCCATTTCAGCTCAGCAACAGAAAATCTAATTTACTCCAATATGATCTAACTCAAAACTCAATTTAAACTCAGTTATTTTCTTAAAGGAGTTTTTCCACTGCTTCTGTACTCTCTCACTCTCTACTGAAAGCATGGAGAATTTAGGCAGTCAGGTACTAATAATAAAAGTCTGGGAGGGAGGGGCGGGGTGAGGGGTATGTTCCCAGTCTTGGTCTGGTTTTGTTCTCATCTTCTCAGATACGTGGGCATTTGGGTCTGTGTGAATGGTAAGGATTTGAGCAGACTGAGGCAGGATTTTAGATGGTCGAGAGTCACTCGATTGGATCCCTGGGCAGCTCCCTGGCCTATTCAGGGGATCATTCGATCCCATAGAGGCAGCCCCTACCTCCAGTGAGCAGTCTTCTCTAGAGACTTCATCCATGGAGTGCGCTCAGCTTGCCAAATAATCCCTTGGATCATGTTCACAGCTAATATTCTCTATATTCTGGGCACAGAGGAACTCATGGGTCTTTGCCAACCATGTAAGGACCTCAGGTTATCCATCGGTCCTGTCTCTGACCCACTTATACCACCATCTTTGTCAAGCTCCCCAACTTTATGAGGATCTGTATTAAGTCTCATCCCAGCCCTCCATGGGACAACTGGTTTGTGTGTGAGGACAAGTGTAAGTTTTAACTAATTTTTTGAAACCACATTTGTATGTGTAAACTGTCTAAGAGAAGTGAAATTTAGAGGAAAAATTATTGCATATTTATTTACCCAAGCACTAAAGAAATCCAAATCTATTAATATATGGGAAAACCTTGAAAAATGAGAATTCACTTTATATATTAGCTATGAAAAATGACCAAAAATTGACCAAACCAATGCTCATGACTGAACAAAATGTTCTGATTTCACTTTAGCAGACTCACAAATGATTATAAATTATAATGCCGGAGAATTCCTTGACTATTAGAATTCATTGCAGTAGGCAGTTGAGAGTTCAGTAAAAAGGTCATCTCACCAATAAAGCTTGAAATGTGTGACTATATTTGCTAATTAAATTGAAAGATTTTGCTTTGCTATGAATTCCAAACCGTAAGGTTTATAAGTTGATTTTTACTCTGTTTAGTGAGTATTCATGATTCTCTCTAGCAAGACTAGAAGCTCCAGTGGGACAGTACAACGTCTTACTCTTCATATGCCCCAGCAACACATATAAAACTGTATTTTAAATGTATTAATAAATACTGCTAATAACTCGATTAATTAAAAACTTCCAATTCAGAACATTCCTAAAGAAAAAAAAAAGATGTCTTTTGTCAGAATAGTCTTCTATCTGGGTCATAGTCTCCTTCTTTGGTCAATACTTCATCTCTAAGTTTGGGGAAAAAAAATCTTCCCACATTTGTGGAATTGGATTAAGATAAGAGAAAATAGTTGATAAGTGCAACATTTTAAGAGAAAATACAGTAACCATACAGATGTGGAAATCCCTATTCATGACTACAGGCTGACTAGACCCTATCAATTCGCTACTTGGCAGGAAATAATAAGTAATAAAAATAATAAAGGCTCTTTCAACGAGACAGAGAACTGCAAATATACAGTGATGCATAGTTTATTTCCATCATGTGTCAGAAGCTCATGAAATAAAATAAGTTTTGTACATGGAGAGGGTTGCAAAGGAGAAAACAAAACTCTTCATTGAAATCACTATGAAATATGAAGTTTTAGCAAATCCTGGGACAGTATTTCCCAATGAGTCTCATTTACAATAGTCCTATGCAAAAAAAAAAAAAAATTGCTATTCCATGGTCAAATGAATTAGAAAACATTGCATTAAATAAAAGTAAACAGGTTTCTTAACTACGGGACTTGCCAAAGCCTTAAATATGCTAATGACATGACGAACCTAAGAAGGAATTATAGTGTGTACGTCTCCAAAACTTACTTTACTAAGAAACACTTCTCCTCATAGAAGAAACGACTGTATTTGTGAAGAAAAAATCTAATCTGTGAAACCTACACATTAAAAATAATGTTTCAAACATACACCGTTTGTTTTAATGCTTCTAAGTATGTATTTAACCCACCCAAACAGTTTGAATATATCTGCCAAGTAGCTGGGTCTACATTATTCTAAACATTTAATCTTTCCAAATATCTGGATGTTTGCCATTACTAAAATAAAAAAGTTTAGATGGTAAACTGAAATTTTCACTTCAGTTGGAGACACGATCTATATAATATGCACATTTTTTTAAAAAAGAGGGAAAGAAAGGTAAGGTAGGGGATCTATTGAAGGCTTCATTTTCTCATCTAACATTTATGATTATAAGAGTTTCTACCACATCAATTTTATTCATTCATTCATTCAGCAATCATTTAGGGCCAACTATGTACCAGGCATTGTTCTAGGGCTGAGGCAAGAGGGATGAGCAGGAAAGAGTGAGACAATGTGGAAGGAAACAAGGCAATTTCAGATAATGATACGAACCATGAAGACAATAAAACAGCTAGAGAGAGGGACTGGATGGATACTCTAGTTTGCATGATCAGGGAAGACCTCACTGAGGTCATAAGCAGCATGAAAACTGAATGATTACAAAGCACCAAACAGCAATAATCAGAGGAAGAATGTCCCAGGCAGTTGAGACAGATGCCAAAGCCCTAAGATAGTAACACGCTTGACTTTTTCAAGGATGGAATAACCAGGCCTGCGTGGCTGAAGCATAGTAGGGAGAAGCAGATGGAAGGTCCTAATTCAGTGAGCTCCGTGTAAAAGCCTTAGACTACTACCTGACCCATAGCAAATGTTCAGCATGTGAAGGTTAAAGTGATGATGATGATGATGGCAATGATGTTTAAGAATAGAAATCAAATAGAATGAACTCCCAAATGTCAGAGTCAAGAAATATGTTTTAGAGGAAACATAGGTTAAAATATCAACCAGTGGCCCTTGACCTTCCTGTCACAACGCAGACGACGGAAGTATTAGTCGAGGTAAGTAATGCTAATAACAAGTGAAGCTGAAATCTCCGTGGTTTACCAATACAACAGTTCTCTCAATCACAATCTGCTTTCAGTGCTCAGCTCTGCCCCAACGGGTGCCTCGGTGATTCAAGCTCTTTCCAGCTGGCTGCTCCACCATCTTGGAATCCTTCAAGTCTTGTGCCAAGCAGATAGAAAGAGGAGGAGAGAGGAAGGAAGCTACATTTCGTACTTCGCCTTTACCCAGAAGCAACGACCATGACTCCAGCTCATATTTCATTGGCCTGGATCAGTCCCATGATCCAAAAGGGAAGAAAAACAGGGCCTTCCCACGTGCTCAGGAGGGGAATGGAACAGTTCAGTGAGCATGATTGCACTGTCTCTGCACAAAATGCTTAATCTCATGAGTGTAGTCAGATTCCGGGGGCGGGGGGGGGGGAACTCTCCTTGAGTTGGCAGAGAAGTAAAATACTGCAGCAAACTCTGAGATTCAAAAACCACTCACTTCAGGCAATGGAAGAACTAAGCAGATTCTGGGTTATCCTACCTTTTGTCCCTTTTTCCTTTCATTCAAGAAAGTACATCGTATTGTCAGTAGTGGCTTTCAATGAAGCTATAAAGGTCATTTTTTAATAAGCCATTAGAAAACTTCACATAACAACAAATTATTGACCAAGCCTCGTGACAGACTGCTCCACAGTGCTGCATCTGAACATTACGGTTAGGAACTGCTAAATGTACCGCGTCATAGTACCATACACACAACAAACATAAGAGACTGCGCTGGTCATTGTTCGGTTCATTTGGCCTTTCCCTCAGTGATTATTTACTGAGCACCCATTATGTGCCTCCAGCGGCCACATCAGAACCTTCATACTTCAAGAACTTTTTTTTATCATCCGCATTCTGAAGGGCCAGCTGGAGTCCATCCCTTCCCTATGACTTTCCCTGATGACATTCCGACTGAAGCGTAGAGAATTATGGGAGGAGTGGGAGATGAGGAGACAGAAGGCTCTTCAGACTCTCGGGTCTGAGGTGACTGTGGAGCAATGAAGGGGTCTGGGCACCTTTGCATGAGAAAGGAGGTAACAGAGAACAGGCTTTAGGAGCACAACAGTTTTTCAGACAGTGAGACGTTGCACAAGTGACTTTATCTCCTTCGGCCTCAGGTTCTTTACCCATAAAACAGATGACAGGGTTATGGTAAGGATTCGATGAGAAAATGTGTACGGAACACTTAGCTCAGTGCCTAGTTTATAATAAGCGGTAAATGTCAGGACACAGTATGGTAGATGGAGGATAGATGTACGTACCCATGAAACGTGATCCGTGGGATTAGCTGAGGTAACCGATGAACTTTATCCAAGAACAAACTAAGGGAAGGATGACTAACATGATAAAGGGAACAGACTGTAAAGAAACCACAGGGAGATAACTCAGTGAATGTTCTGCCTCGGATGAGGGCAGACAGGGAGGGAAGGGAGAAGCATGCGCAAGGCTGTCCTGCAGGAGAGCTCAGGGTGTGACCTGTGTGTCTCCATCCCAACCACGCTGCTGAAAGGAACCTTCTCTGAGCTCAGGCCACCCACTCCCTAATTTGGCCCCATCCCACCAGTATTCCTGATACAACACAGCAGCTACACCACCCACAGCCTGTGGTTAGAGCAGCCCTGAAAGAGAAGGGACAGACCTAGCAAAGAAAGAAGGGAGGCCACAGATGAAAACAGGGTGCAGGCAAAAACGACGTGTACTGACGTTAGCCATATTATTAGGTGCTCGTGCTTGGAAGGGATAGGAAGCTGAAGTCTAGACAGTCTGCAATTAAACTAAATGTAATTAGCGTAATTAGATATATGCGAATATACAAATATAATTGATATATGGCATATTAATTCAATTACAGTACCATGAGAAGCCTGTGGTGATCACCTGACCTGATGGGCCATGATTCACAACTCCAATGACCGACAGGAATTAAACCCTAACAAGCAAGTCAGATGGTCTCTAAAAATTAAGCAGGTTTTCTTCCAATACTCGGAATCTCATATTGCCACATTTATTTCAAAATCCAGTCACTAAATTTTGACATTCTAAATCTGAAAAAACCTATAAAAACCTATCAAAATGTGTCCGTTGCTCAGGAGACATGAGCCACAAAGAAGCCCAGCATTCTATCTTCCAGGATTTCCTCATCGAGTTCCTGAAATGCTGCTTGCTTGCGTCACTCTTTCACTGTGGAGCCCTGTTATCCAGGCACGTATGTCCTAGGGAGAGGTAACATACTAAACTGTTGCCAGTTGTTAAAAACTAAACAGAAACTATTACATCAAATAACTCGAAACCACCTTAGAAAACAGAGGCTAGAGTCCTGAGAGAATGAGCAGAAAGAACGGTTACAGAGACTGAACCTTAGTAGCCCAGAATCCACAGGAGGGCACGAGAGAGAAAAGCATAAAAGATATGGAGAAGGCCCAAAGGCAAACTTCTCTGTAACTGTGCGAGAGCCAAGCCAGTACAAGAGAGATGAATGTGTCTATGAAAGCCGTGAACGCTGAGTTCAGATCCCATCACAAGAACAGGATTATACAAACGGGAGAGATATGACCCCACACACAGGTCTAAGAATGCTCTATTCCATTGGGAAGGTCGATATTTTTTATTCAATTATATGAGAAAGTTTTGGGTCCTAGTTTATAAATATGTAGAATTCTCTTGAGTGTTATAAACCTTTGTTATCTTTATCGGAATGTTTCCAAGCTGGTGGACATTTTGGTGAGTCCAGATCCTTCTAAAATCTTTCTGCAAGTCTGATTAAATCCATCTGGCTCTGATTAATTTACAATTAACCTGCCAAGTACTGTCTCAGAAGAACGGCAGGGTCCAAGCCTCTCTGAACCCTCATTTTGCTAAAACTAGATCTTAGAAGAGCGTGTGAGGCCAACAAGAGTTCAAAGGAGGGTGATGTCACTGGGGGTTGGAGGTATCAAGAGGTTCCATGGAGAAAAGGCAATGAGGGCCAGGCTGGAAGGAAGCAAGAATTTTATTCCTTTGTAGCCACCCCAGTGTTTAACAGTGTCTTACAAATGATAGATATGTAATAACTATGTGTTGACTAAAAAGGAGGCCAATAAGAACTAATATACTTTTCAATAAATCACCAACAGAGCACCTCCAAGATTTCAGTTAAACATCATCCCAAGGTTTTAGGACCCTATGTGACCCCAATGAAAAAAAATGTGACTTTCTAAGCATCTAGCACCCTGCTGGGGAGGCCCATGGGTGCACGGACATTCCCAGTCACATCTGAGACTTTTGTCCAAATCAATTAGCCTACACTTTGAAAGTTAAAAATCCTCTCTTTATCGGTGATGGAACAAGGAGAAGACAACATAAGAATTGGTTGTTTGATTAGATTCATTAGGTATATTGGCTGGTTCTTGTTTTCTCTTCTCCTGATTGCAGTCTAATCTATTGTTTCTCCAGGAGCTTTAGTCTCAGTGTCTATGCCCAAAGTGTTAGGGGAAAAGAGGGAAAGTGTGGGGAAAACTCTTGTTTGTCAGGGATAAACATGAGTCCAGCAGATCTCTGATGTTGTTTACTGATAATGTCTACTTGCTCCCTTTTTAACAAGCTCTTTTGCTACTTCATAGACCCACCTTCGGTTTTGTAAAGACACAGGTGTTTCCTGAAGACTCAACACTCCTGTGATTCTCTTTTTTTCTACTGAATGTTGACAAATATGTCTACTTTCATGTCCTCAGTGGCTCTGACTGAAGACTATTTTCTTCCCCAGGACTTTCAAGATGGCTCCTTGTCGTTGGCCCTTTCCTTCTGCCCTGGCACTTCCCAAGCTCCTGCCTTCAATCCTCTTCTTCTCTTACCCTACATAATCTTCGTTATCATATATATTCCACTCCTACATTTTAGCCATAACTTGTGGACTGATGACTCCCAAATTATAGCTTCATGTAAATCTTACTCCTGAACTCTGAATGCTTATGGATATATCCAACTAAAAGTCCCATAGGCCCATGTCCAACTTGAAGTACTAATATCCCTCCTTTACCTACCCTTTTCCCTGTGTTTCCTGTTTTAGAGAATATGAATCGTCTATCCTTCCCACAAACCAGAGACTTATGAGGACAACCTTTCTCCCTCTTGCTCCCCATTCCCAAGGTATCCCCAAGACCTGCTGACTAACAGGGGACTACCTCTCAGAGACACCCACTTCTCGCTTTGATGCCACCACCCTCATTCTGCCTCTAAGCCGCACCCTGACTATTGCAATAGGCTTGACTGACCTTCCACATTTCCACCCCCATTCATCTCCAAGCCATTCACATTGCAGCCAATGTGATCTTCATAAATTTACAAAATTCAAATGCGATTAGATCACACACACATACACACATATCCCACTTTGCTTAAAATTGTTCTATTGGTTCCTCTTACTCTGAGGATAAATACCAGAATCCTCTGTACAGCCTTCAAGACCCTGCATGACTGACTCCTACCTTCTCTCCAATCTTACCTCACACCACTTTCTACCTCTATTTTATATTCTAGCTACACTGGTCTTTCCCTATACCTCCCACACTCATGTTTCCCACAGCCACAAGCCCTTTGTGCAATGCTGACTCAGCCTGTGTAAGACTCTCTTCTCCACAGCTTCCCCTCCAGCATCTGGTTGATTTCTGTTTACCCTTCAGACCCCAATTCAAAGCTGTCTTCCTCGGGGCAGCCTTCTCTGAACCACAGACTAGGTTAGGCTACAGTACACACACAATCCATACCACCCTGCTCCTGTGTTTCAGACCACTTATGATTTTATATTTGTGATTAATATATTTGATTAATATACTTATGATTTTATATTTGTGATCAATAAATAAGTCCCCTACCAAAACATTGTACCCATGAGCAGGGACTGGATCTGCTTTACTCACCAGTATTTCCCCAGATTCCAGTACAATGCCTGATACACTGTAAGCAGTCAATAAATGTCATGAATGATTCAATGAACAAATGAATGGATTCTCTATATTCCTCCAAACAGTATGTAACCAATATTTTTTTTCAATTCTACCTCTTTAACATCTCTCATCTTCATCTCTGCCTTTCTATCCCCAATGCTATTCCTTCAGAGCTCAATAACCTCTCACCTCATTTATTACAGAAGTCCCCTAAACGTCTCGATGCTTTCAGTGTTATAGCATTCCAATACAACCTACATACTTTGAAGACATCCTAAAATACAAATTTCAGTATGGTTCTGCCTTGTTCAAAATCCTTTGGATGTTTTTAAAAATGGTGCCAGGGGCGCCTGGGTGGCACAGCGGTTAAGCGTCTGCCTTCGGCTCAGGGCGTGATCCCGGTGTTCTGGGATCGAGCCCCACATCGGGCTCCTCCGCTATGAGCCTGCTTCTTCCTCTCCCACTCCCCCTGCTTGTGTTCCCTCTCTCGCTGGCTGTCTCTATCTCTGTCGAATAAATAAATAAAATCTTTAAAAAAAAAAATAAATAAAAATAAAATAAAAAATAAAAAATAAAAAAATAAATAAAAATGGTGCCAATTTCCATCTCAGTCTATTTGCCCTGGCACCTCCCTCTGCTTCTTCCCTCTTCCCATGTGTCTGCTTAGCAGTGATCCTCAACATTTTTCATGCCATGGCACACATTTTAAAATGGCAATATTTATACAACATGCTGCAGTCTATAGAGGAGTTTCCAAGAGCCCAAAAGCTAAGGAACTTGATGACCTAACACACCTATAATCCCCGTGGCCTGTCACCCAGAATGGGAAGCTCTGGTTTGGGAAACACCAGTTCAACAGTCAAGTCTTGCTGAAGAGTGGCTTTCTCTACCACTTTTTCTGTCACTTTTGTGACTCTGCCACGCCTGGCAGACTTTTTAATAGTACTCTGAATATTTATTCTGTTTACATTCCTGTCCTTTCTCTGAGACTTTCTCTGTTCCCCTTTGGAACATACCTCACCCATCTATGAATTCTCAAAATACAATGGTTGGGCCATTGTATGAATGGATAATGATTCATCTGAATTCATCAGATGAATGAATAATGAACAGAAAAAGGGACTAGAAAGATCCAAGTGTCCAAGAATCCTGGATGGTCATTAGGTTAATTTCCTTCTATCATCACTTTAATATATATATATACATAAAGAGAGAGATTATTCTAGAAATTAAAGTGATTTCTTTCCCTTCCCCCAAGCTCTTTTTTTTCTAGGGGCAAGCTTCCAAGCTACAACTCTGACTAAATTGAGTGCTGGCATTTTGAATTATAAATATCCCAAAAAGCAAAATACAGCTACTCTGAGAAATTGAGTCCTCAGTACCCAATAGGTCATTGTGCTTTTTGCTGCCAGAATATTTTCTATCAATTGATGCTTCTAAAATCAGATGTTTCTCATCAGCAGGAAGAATGACATTTCAGAAGGTGAAGATTTTATAAACGTATTGAAAAAATGTCAACATTTTTGGTTCAAGTTATGATTTAAATAAGTATAACCTCATATTTTAAAATGCTAGGAATGCTCTCAATGTGGTGAAAAGGCAAAGGTAGAGCTGAGGTCCCCAGAACAATGTTTTCATTCCTCAGATGGACCTGACAACATAATGAACATGGCCAGAAGCCCCCTTCACCTGAAGAGCCCACAGGTGCTTACTGGAAAGTCAGCGGACAGCATAAAGCTCATCAGTTCCATCCAAGAAAGGATGGCTCCAACCAATACACCCAACTCATCAATTTCCTTCAGACTTTCCTTGAGACACTCAATTTATTGCTATTGACCTAAAAGCCAAGGAATCATTTCTTTGCGGTAATAAACGTCCCTGCTTCTTTCTCACCCTCAGGTTCCCGGTGAATAAATAATCCAGTACCCTCAACTGCAGAATGCGGAGGATATAAGCGGGGCTGCATTTCTCAGAACTTCCTTCCCTGCATGGTGCCAGGTTAGGATCGGCGGGAGAGATTTCTGTAAGGCTTGTAAGGCAGCGGTGAAGCAGCGGCCTGTATGCTCTGAAGGGAAATAGGGTGAGACACGGTTGCAGCTTGTGGATGTGTCACTGATCTGCCAGCTCGCCTTGTTGACATGGGGCTCTCCAGGCCCAGAGCAACTCCAGATCTCGCCACAGAGCTTCCTTCATCTTCCTCAAGTCCCAGGCGGTTTGTCCTTGAGTCCAGTTGAATCTCATAGGTTCCAGTTGACTTTTATTTTCTCCCATTTCATGTGCAGAGTCCTCACATCTGTCCTACAGACACAGCAACTCCATGCCCACATCAGATACGTCGGAGCAAACAGCCTTCTATAGAATTCTTTGTCAGATCCCACAGTTGTGGAAAGTCTAATCCCTATCACAAATCCCTTCATTCGTATCACTCATTGTTGTTCTCCTTCTCAAGTTAAACCTGATAGAGGAGAACTCCTTCCCATCTTACTTTTCCCTTGAACTATCTTTGGAAAACGAACGGAAGCTTCCTAAAGAAGTAGACTCTCCTCTGTTATAGGCGAGCGAGTGAGCTTTGTAGTCACGTGACTCAGGAATGCACAGTCACCAATGACTCATCCCTCACCCCCAACAACCAGGGATCAGATCAAACATCTATGTTCTTGTAGAAGAAACACCTTAAGAGAAATGCATGGTCTTCCATCTGAAGCATCCAATGGACTGAGATCCAGAGGAAGCCATTCTTGATTCCTCTAACAGCAGATGAAACCAGGGAGGGGGATCCTACTGCGCCTCCAAATTTCTTGAGTTCTTAAACTACCACAACTCGACATGACCAGAGTAAAAGGAGTTTTTCTGCTTTAAAATATTCATCTTAAGGGACAGCATAGGGAATAGAGTCAATGGGATTGTGATTGCCCTGTATGGTGACAGAGAGTAGCTATGCTTGTGGTGAGCACAGCATAATGCATGGACTTGTCGAATCACTGTGTGGTAGACCTGAAACTAATGTAACATTGTGTGTCAACTACACTTCAGTTAAAAAAGGGGAGGCACCTGGATGGCACAGTTGGAAAAGCAGTCAGCTCTTGGTTTCAGCTCAGGTTGTGATCTCAGGGTCATGAGATCGAGCCCCACATCAGGCTCCACACTCAACATGGAGTCTACTTAAGACTCTCTCTCTCTCTCTCTCAAATCAATTGATAAATTCTAAAAAAAACAAAACAAATAGACAAACTAAACCCCACCTCACCTTCACATCCTGGCCTACATCCTCAATCTCAGAAGCAGAAGATAAAACACATATCCTCTGCATACCATGGAGTTGGTGTGTTTGCCAAGTTGCCAGGCAACCAGAACTACTGACTCCAATACTTCTGTCAAAAGTTTCAGAAAATACATTTTTAACTGCAGAAGACAACTTCTACGATTCAGCCTTGCTTCAGAATATCACAGCCAAAGAGCCGTTGTGTGACCTCATGAAAGTCTGGGTGTGCTGGGAAAACAGGGTGCACTATCAGTGTAAGCACTTCATTACGGACAGGGCCTTGTGCAGCTAGAGCACCTGCCAGGACTCAGGAGGCTCATCATACCTCATCTCATCTGAATGTCACAGTCATCTTATTGAACCAAGTGAGTGATTACGACACTTGAGTGGCTTTTTACAGAGGAAAAGAATGGCCACTCAGTTTTGACACAACCTTCCACAGTCACATAGCAACTGAGTGGTAGAGTCTGAGCAAGAGCCCAGGTATTCCAAGTCTTTGCTCTGAGGTTATCTACTTTGTCACACTAACTTAAGAAAGTTGTTCTTGCACAGAAATATCATTTTACAAATAGACCAGGAGCTTTCTACCTTCCCAGGTGAAGTTTACCACATCTGTTGGAAGCACAGGCCAATTATCAGGATGAGACCCAGGCCCAAAGAGAAGAACAAAATGGCCTCCACTGATGCGATATGTCAAAAATGTTCATTTTTAGCAACAGCTCCTCTGTTTCCCAACCTTCAAAAAATGTCAGGCTGCTAAGCAGGAAGAAGTAACCAGACAGAACTTCTCCAGAGAAAGAAGAACAGGAGGTGTGCTATCTCCCTCACTTTACCTGCATACCCTATAAGAGGAGACAGAGAACCCTTTTAACAGGCTCCACCCCCAGCCTGTCTTGGGAAAATCCCTTTCAGAAGCTTCAGCTCTCTTGTGTATAAAATGAGGAGTTTAGAGGAGATACCCCCAAACATCCCTTCCAGATATTATGTTCAATGTTTGGTGGACAGTGCCTGAGGGAAACAACGTGTCATGGGAGAGCACTGGAAAAGGAGTCAGAGAGTAGATACAGTTAAGGTTGTCAGGTTAAGCTCATCTGTGCCTCTTGCTGGCTACGTGACATCACGCCACTCAGCCTCTCAGAATTGAAATTGCCCATCTCATAGATAGTTTATGAAGAGCAAATGTACATGTGACAATGGCTATTAGTAACTATTACAAAAGAGTTACCCTGCCAACCCCAAATGGAGATTCAGGGTCCAGCTCAGTCAGGGGAACCTGTGAGCCAGTGGGGCTCCAAGACCTATTGCCTGAGGTAATTTGAATGAAGGGAAGGAGATCCGAAGGCAAGGAATTTTACTCATGGTATCTTGGAGAAAGACAGAAGAGATGGCTATTGGAGAGGACAAGCACGGTGTGTGTGTGTCTCCTCCCAGGCTTAGGGGGCCACACCTACCTTTACCTCCAGGAAGCTGCAGATAGAACCCAAATTCATTTACCTGAGGAACTTATGTCTCAGGATCAATCAAGTTTCCTTTTAGGATCCAAGAGACCAGATTCATCTAGTTGAAGAATAGGGACGTTTTTGCAGAGGAACATAGCATTGCTCTAGGCACCAAGGAGGACCCAGAAAGAGCAACATTTGGCACTTAAGGGCTCCCACCAGGGCAGCACTCAGCCTCGAAGCAGCACTGTCTCCCAGAACACCTGCAACAGTGGCTACCCACGTATTTCCTTCTAGTAGTCTGTGTGGGGGCAGGGAGGATAATGGCAGAGGGTAGGATAAGAATAAAACCACACGTGAGCACACAGAAGATACTTCAGGGACTCCCACACTTCCACATTTGCTGGGGTGGGGGAGGGGAAGTATATTAATTTTAATATGACTCCATGGGTGCCCCTGAATAGAAAGGTGGGGGCTATTTGTGTTCTAGTCCATAGACTAGCGTGGTGTAGATGAGAAAAATACTTATCCCGAAGGCCATTCAATAAACAAACTACCAGGTAAAAATTCAAACTAAACCTTCCTTATTTGATATTTATACTTATCAGATATTTCTCCCCAAATGATATTTTCCTTTGCCACTTGACAATACAAATTGACTCCCAATCCATTGTTCAAAGAATAGCGTCAATTAACAAGGAAGCTGGTCCCTGTTTTCCAAGCCAGACGATTTAACCTTGTTAACGCCACCTTGCTCAGAGTTTCTTCCAGAAGTAATGAATTTCAAGCCATCCTGTTTATAAGAGTAAAAACCACACACGGAAAATATTCTTGAATGTCAATTGTGTTACTATGAGTCATATCATATAAGACTTTCACAGGGGGTGGCAGCATCCCACCGTATAACATTTGGACAGCGTAACATAGAAATGCATGAAATTTTAAGCTTTCTTATTCACCTGTACAACTGAGCGCACTACTCAGATGTTCTTAAAGGGCTTGTCTAGCTTCAAAATTGCATCTCAGCATTTCCAGCATGGTGGGACCTACAAACTCCATCCATGGGCATAAATCTCCTCAAAACCCTTTAGAACATTTTTATTTAAATACTGAATACTGCATGATACATTTTTTAAAAAGACTTGTTTTTGATTAGAATAGTATTGATTGCATTACAAAGTCCCATTATCAATAATAATCACGATACCTGACTCCTTTTAAGTTCCATTAAATTTTGTAATATAAAACAATCTACCAAAAAAAGGGTTTTTTTAAAGATTTTATTTATTCATTCAAGAGAGAGACAGAGAGACATAGAGAGAGAAAGAGAGAGCAAGCACGAGCTTGGGGAGGGGCCGAGGGAGAGGGAGAAGCAGGCTCCTTGTTGAGCAGGGAGACTGACGTGGGGCTCAGTTCCAGGACCCTGGGATCATGACCTGAGCTGAAGGCAGACAACCGACTGAGCCACCCAAGCACCCGTTTGGCTGATTTCTAGTTACCAACATGCCATTGGAGAAGAAACTGGGAAGAGGTGGTGCTCATTAACACGATACTTTACATATGTGATCGATGTGTGTAACAGAATAGGCGGTTGTGAAATGTACTAAAATAAGTGGGAATTTTGAGTTTTTATTGCCTTTGTTTTTCAGTGTAATTCATTTAAGTTTTTATATAGTTGAATTTTTAATATGTTTAACACTGGCTCACAAAATCCCTGACACTTTACCAAGTGACTCTGTGAACCTGTGGACCAGAGGAATCACATCACTGCTTATGTCACCCATCAGAGACAGAGTTGAAAGATATTGATTGAAAATGCCACCCCAACCTATGCCACTTTGGCATAAGGATTATTTTGAGCTGAAGGCCATTATTGAGAAAAAGCAGACATGGGAAGAGCTCTCTGCTCTTCCCCCATCTGCCTAAAAGCAGGGCATACATTTATCTTTGGAATTTATTCCCATTTTCCTATATCAGGAAGAGGAGAATAAACTTTATCGTTGGAGACAGAGATGGCATTGAGTTGAGTCTTCAAAAACAGAGCTCACTAAATAACTCTTATCTACAATGAGTTTCCTCTGTATATTTCCCCAGTTACCTTTCCACAATTTATTGCCTCTAGAAACCCAAACCTCTTTCCTTTGTGTAGTCATATGTCATAATTTATCACCCTTTGTTAAAATAGTATATAAAAACCGAGTCTAACTGCTTTCTTTTATCTCCAGCTACATTTTTTTCTGTGAAGCCACTCTGCATGTAAAATTAAAAATGTTAACACAATTTGTATGTTTTTGAACTTTGTTCATCTGTCTTTTGTCAGTTTAATTTCTAAGCCCCAGTTATAGAAGCTACGAGGCTAGAGAAAAAATGTTTCCTCCCCTACAGTTCACTGGGCTAATTGTAGTCCATAATGAGATTTCAACTTTCCAAGGCTAAATTCTGAAGGATAAAGAAGACTGTATTTTCCAGTGTCGGGGTTTGTTCACTCTCGTGGAGGTTTGTGTTAGGTGTATGTAATTTCTTATCCTCCAATCCCACCCCCAACTCACACTTTACATTTTTTGTTCTCTGTGAATATTTTTTCTTTCTGAAATAAGGAGCTATACACAAGCACATAGCTTTATAATGGCCACTTCGGGGGCAGAAGATTATGGTAGTGTCAGAGAAGAGAACTCTTCCTGAGAACAAAAGCCTTCTTGTCCTTAAAATCCCTGTTTGGAGCTAAAATGGCCTTTTGGATCTTGTATAATTGAACCTCTTAGAAGTGCGGCAACGTGTTTCTCCAGTTTCCTTAATGCAGTGGGGTGTTGCTTCTGACAGCCTGCAGCACCAAGGCCGTGGCAGCCCATTCCACGAGTGGCCTCTAATTGACTTTTCCAAGACTCTCCTGTCATGACTGTTTGTCAGAGTGGGTACAGACTGCTGAGCGGGACCACAGTCATCTGCCATACCGATGGCTTGAAGTTACTTTCTGAGAGAAGGAGACAGCTATTATCAGTGGCCCTTAGCTTTTGCTGCCTTCTTAAAGGGCTAGACTCCCCCATGCACACTCAGTTGCAAGACAACCTGCTTCTCCTATGGCTAGTGATGACATCTGTGAGGGACATGATGGAGGTCAATGTGAAGCGTGCTTCACATTTGTGAGATGTTTTCATTCCATCAGCAAAATTTGCTGGGCTGACCCCACGGTCATAGGCAAAAAGGTCAACAAGAGTATATCGGAAGTAATAAAAAATAGGAGTGACATGAAGAGGATTTGTAAAAAATGTTTTCTGAAAAAAGAAAACAAGCACCATCAACATTTTTCCTTTATGCGGCATTGAATTTATGACAATTCAGTGAAGGTGTTTTACTGTTTTTAAAATATCAATGACAAAACAGCCTCAAGAAATTTCCTTGATTCTTTTTTGATCTTAAAAAGAAATGCAATTTCGAAATGAAAAAATAGACCTAATTAAGAGAATGTATTCTATTTTCTCTTTCATTCGAATGGAAAACGTCAGCTGTGTCTAGAAAAGCAGTTTGATGAATTTTCTCTTGCCTGCCTTCCATGGATATTGTCCCATTGTCTTAGAATTTACCACCTTTCGCCTGAAAACTTTGAGGTCTTGTTTCAGAGCTGTCATCTCAGAGGTGAACAGTAATACTGAAAAGGAGCTAACAATTGCTTTTTGTTTTGAGTGCTGAGTCAGGGCAGGTAAGGTCAACAGGAAGCTTGAGAGCGGAGTCCCAGGTCAAGCCACATAGGTAATTCAGAACCAGGAAGGATGAAGAAATTGGCAAAGAATTTGCAAAAACAACCCACAAGAAGCAGAGTCAGAGATTTATTAACAAGAAAGGGTCTTTCCTAGGAGACAAAGCCTGCCTTTGATAAAAAACCAGGTGGTTTTAGATGTTCCAATGGTGTGCCTGTTTCCCAATGGGGCCAGTCCCAGGCCTGCAGTGGGGAGAGGGTGTCTCTGTCTTCCCAAGTTCTGGTGATCTTGACAAACAGAACTCAGTTGCAGCAGGACCTTTTAGAAAAGGATTCAATATTATGACATTTCCTAACTCAAGGCTGTTAGCTTTGGGGTTTGCAAAGTATTTTGTGGATTACATAACTAAAGACAGGAATGCCATCTGTTTTTTAATCAGTAAATAGAAGTCATTAATTTTTTCCCCTTCAAAACAAATCAGTGTGAAAGACTCTTAGGACCTAGTGAACATGTGAGCTTGTTGGGAGGCCGCTCAAGATTCTGTCACCCAGCTCATTTATTTCTCAGCTGAACACTCTCTTCCCTGTGGTCCAATGAAAAATGGCTTTCACCCTATCCATGTTTCTTAAAATGTGTACCCACAAAAGCATTGTTGGATAAATACAGGGTCATAACACTGATGCTGAAATAGGGGTATAATTCTATAAATTAATCTCAGGACCCTCTTCACTATATTTGTTTCATTTATCTGATGAAAACTATTACACAACTCATTGAGATGTTCTAGTACTGTAAAGAACTATTTACAGAGAAACTGTACTTAAGAATAAAGACTATATATCACAATATATGTAGAGAGGGTTTACAAATAAAAATCTAAAATCTTCCTTCTGAATTTGGAGCCAAAATGATGAAAAAGTCTAATTTGTTGCCAATATTTGGTTAAATTTTAGTGCACATTTTAATATGTATGTAATTTTTATATCTATATACCTACTTACATGTGTAAAATTATGTATATCCTATGGTCTCTAAATATGACAGACCATAAATAAATAAAATCTTAAACAAACAAACAAAAAAAACCAACTAGAAATCGGCCATGGTGGGAGTATTTACACCATGGAAATCAGCAAAAACTAAACATCTGGGTTTGATTTATTGTGTTATTGTCTAGTCTTAAGAAAGATGGAGAAAACATTAGTAATGTAGCTTAAACTTTAAAAACAAGTGTGACCTCTCTATAGCCATGTATTCTCAGCTATGCAAAACACTGAGGAAATATTCTTCCAGTTCTTGAAAAGTATCTGATTCAGCAAAGAGTCACTCATGTCATCAATAAATGAGTAAAGTTCTGACATACGTAGTACTGAAGCTGAAAGAAATTTCTGTTTAATGAATGTGATTTGGGCAAGAATGAGAAGCAGCTTAATCAAAGGTCATATAACATGTGTGATGACAATAAATTTTACTGGGAAAAGAATTAGCAGATTGAGATGGAACTCCATTTGTCAGGTCATGGTTGACCTGCAGTCATAGGCTGGCTACAGACAAGAGTTCAGCAAAAATTAACAAAAGCATTCTCTGTTCATCCATTCACTGTATGGAATTTACAATAAGGAGTATGGTACATGTTACTATTATTTGTAAACTGTGGGCTATACATCTGTATATCTGTAATATTTATAACAAAGTACATATATAGATATATGTACCTAATGCACACATTTTTTTTTTTTTTGGCCAGTGATTAAACATTTACCAGAACATCATCAGACATTAGATGCAAAGATGGTTATGGGAAACCATGGGAGCTGACCTCCATTTATTAGCTTTGAATGCGATGAGCCCTGAACATTCCTGTGTTCTTTTTAAATTTTTTAGATAGATCTTTTATCTATGAATTTAACTAAAACTGACTTGAATGTGCTCATATTTTTGGCCTATATGATCTCAGGGGATAATGAGTTCCATATTTCTTATTCATGCTTCATAAGATTTTAGGAGAAAAAAATTCTCTTTAATCAAGCAATGTTCAGGCTTGTTTTAAAATTAATTGCCCAGCATACATAAGATGCTCTCAATGGTCAGTTCTGGAAAGTGAGATTGGAGAGTCAGGAAAGGTGAAGGGGTATTTTTATTTTCATTCTATATCAGTACAAATTGGTTTCCTGAAAAAGAGGAAATATAAGAGGAGGGTCAGAAATGTGCTATGTGGCAGAGAAAGGAGATTTTTATTTATTTAGATCCCATCATATTCAAGAAATATTTAAATGGCTTATAGAAATTCATATAATGCAATAGGATAAAAATAATGACAATAAAACCAAGGTGATGGTATAATCATGGTAGCGTAGAAGTGAAAGCCACAGATAAAGTGAGCAGACTAAAATGCATGCCCTAAGGTCTTGCATTACTGTTATGGGTAAACAGGGTTCACCTCTACACAGGGGAAATTTAGAGATCAAAATAGAAAGCTATATAAACCAGCTTTTTCAAACTTGTTCACAAAGACTTCTGGGCACTAAATAACCCTTGCTCAGTGTTGAGCATTATTGGAGAAGGCAAAGAGCCATACACAGAGCAACCTGAGGCATAAGAGCTAACAGGACCCTGGTCCGATTTAGCTACCAGTCCTTCCCTCTGGTGATCTTCTTGCTCCTATCAGCTGAACAGATTAGCATTCCAGTGCTTCAGGATTCCACATTGAAGTGGTCTCTGTGGAAACCAGAGGGCTAAATTAAAGGAGCCTCTAAGCTCTCTTGACCTTCTGTTTCGTTCAATGAGTACTTCACAGGGCACTCCAGAATGTTCCCTTCACTCCAGACTGGGCTTTCATGGAAGGGTCATTCAAATAGTTCGCTAGGCAATTCTTTAAAGCCTAGAAATCTATCTTCACCCCCATCAAATTTTACCGAGCAGTGAAAGCCCAGCTGAAGTCCCAGGTGCTCCATTTTTGAGTATGCAATAATTGATTGAAAAGTTTATCCACTTTCCATGAATAAAGCTAAATATTTTCCTGGCCACTTCCCAACCAGAATTATTTGAGAGGGGAGGCTTATTGGCAATAGGCACTCCTGGGTAAATGACTAAAATTACATCGTTTCCTTATATACATAGAAAGGAAGTCTGAGAGCCAAGGCAGAATGGGGGGGAATAATCAACAAGGCAGTTTTTTAAAGCACTGGTATATTGCATCAACATCACACTCAAGGCACTGGGAAAATTACACAGAATACATTTCCATTCAGGTCTATTTTCTTTAAAATCTATACTACAGCTGGAAAAAAAAATACTCCATTCTTTTGGAGAAATAACTGTATCAAAAAACAGACTTCCATTTCCAGGACGATGGGAGTAGATGTATTTTCCTATTCCTTCCACTAAGTCCAGCTACACTTCTGTTGGGATGGTGTCAGAAAAAGCCAACCGTGGAACCAGGATTCACAGCCCCACAACTAGTAGTAAGGTCCTCTCTCCATGGCCTCAGTAGGAATTATATGGGGAGCTGGAACTCCCACCGCAACCCACCAGTAACAAGGAACTTCCCTCACTTGAATGTCAACAATGAACAAATAAATTTGATGAAATTGACTAATTCCTCAAAAGATACATGCCACTATAACTCATCCCATATAAACAGATAATAGCTCTCAAAGAAAGAAGGAAATCGAATTTATAATTTAAAAATTCCCCAAAATGAAATCTCCATCCCCAGGTGGTCTCACTGAAGAATTCTACCAAATGTTTAAAGAAGAATTAGGGGCGCCTGGGTGGCACAGCGGTTAAGCGCCTGCCTTCGGCTCAGGGCGTGATCCCGGCGTTATGGGATCGAGCCCCACATCAGGCTCTTCCGCTATGAGCCTGCTTCTTCCTCTCCCACTCCCCCTGCTTGTGTTCCCTCTCTCGCTGGCTGTCTCTCTGTCAAATAAATAAATAAAATCTTTAAAGAAGAATTAACACCAATCCTATACAACTCCTTCCAAAACATAAAATAAAAGGCAACTGTTGGAGGCAACTTGTTTTATGAAACTAGTGTTACCCTGATACCAATATCAGACAAAGACAATATTAAAAAAAAGAAGAAAGAAAGAGAAAAGGAGGGAGGGAGGGAAAGATGAAGAAACACATTTATAGACCCACTAGTTCCTCACTAAATAACTATTTGTTAGGGAATATAAATCAATAGCAGGACTCTTCACCTAAGAGAGTCAGGTTGGCATTATACACTCAGCAAACTTCTTTACACTTATGTGGTATTACAGAACCAAAATGATAAAGCAGAAATCATACAGAATCTGGATTAAGAGGATCTCATGCAAGTTCTCCCTTTTCGGAGCCTTTAGCATGCTTCAGGATCCTTGGAGCAATTATTAAAACACACACTTCTGGACCTCACTCAAAGAGTGTCTGATTCCATATACCTGGAGTGGAGCCTGAGAATTCACCTGTCTAATGAGTTCCAGGGGACACTGATGCTCTTGGTCCAGGAACTACTCTTTGAGAACCACTGCTTCACTACTGTGCAGCTCCAGGACTATAAGGACACCACCTATATAGGTTTCATTGTCCTCCTTTGTAAAATTCATAGAGCAATAATATCTACCCAAATTATCTAAAAAAGAGTCAGCTATGAAAATCAAAAGAAGAAAATGTGAAAAATAAAAGAAGAAAATGTGAAAAATTGTATATTTTATTAATTACAAAGAATTACATGAATTCCTTCATTCAAAAAATATCTTTTATAATACATATGTGCAATCATTGGAGTTTATAGTCTAGTGTGGAAGACAACCATTAAACAGATACTTAATTTTGAGTGTAAATGTTATTTGTCATTAATAAAAATATTTGAACAAAGTTTTAAAATTTTGAAATAGGAAGCAATAAAAATAAGTGACTAGAAAAATAAACCAAATTAATGCCAAAGACTGAGACCATAGGAAGTTTCAAGATAAAGCCCTGTCAACCCATACCCTATACTTGAGTGTACTGGATTCCTTCTCTAGAAAAATTAATTAAGGAAATAATCTCCAGCCCTCCTAAATTACTATCAAGTAAGTTGAGAAAGTTTTGTGGTATTTGGAGTATAAAAGATACAGCAATCAGACCCAGTAAAAAAGAGGCAATCGAAGAAGGAAGATATATCCAATGTCCAGACCCAGAACCTTCAGGAAGCAGTGCTGACCACTCAGTTCAGCTTTTAAAAGCATTTTGTGTCTTGCAAGTTACTACTTCGAGCCACAGCATGCTGCCTCTTATTAAATCTGACTGGAAATAAACTGGATGTTTTCCTTAATCAAGCCCACACTGCAGCTTGAGTCACCTTTAGGCCAAAACGTATTCTCCTGTGCTCCGCAGAAGACTCTAGAGGAGGGCTTTATCTTGGGGAAAGGATTTCCTAGCTTTTTCAAGCGGGCAGTGAACAGGGACTCTTGTCTGCCCTCCCAGGATAGCCAGCAGACTGGAAGAGCTCGATGTTCCCATCTGCATTTCGTGGCAAACTGGTGATTTGCCCACAGACTTGAAAAGTCAGCCACATAAAAGCAGGGTTGGATTGGAGGTCCCTTTTTTTGCTCTGTTTTGTGTCCTCTTAAAACTAAAAATTGTACTTTTTTTTCCTGGGCAATACTTTAAAAAGGCAAAATATAGGATTTCCTTCAAGGGCTTTCTGTAAACTATGGAAGAAAAAGTCTTGTTTTCCAGAACTCACTTTCCAGGAAGAGACCAAATTTCTAATTTTAAAATGTAAAACTGACACTTGCTTCTCCTGTGTCTTATTCACAGCAGAGGACAAGTCTACAAATCTCCGTCGGACGGGCATTCGTAGGTGGTGGGACAGCGTGCCATCAACTTAATATCTTGAATCCACCTTGGGATAGTTTATCCTTGAAAAATATCTCCAAATGGTCCATTCAACCACCATCTCTAATTTCCTTTATCTTTGTCCTTGTTATTCCTCTTTCTTCTCTCCACACTGATCAAAGAATACAATTGTGTATCTTGATTTGAGAGACCCGAAGAGACCCAACTGGCCCAGTTCACTACAAGCCTAGAATCACCACCATCCCTCATCCCTCATCCCAGTACCACCCTCTCCTTTGTGTTAAAGCTGCTTTCAGAGGGAAAATTCCCAGGTCTATTTGCATATGAAGAAGCAAGGGAAAACCGAGACCTATGGGGGGAGGGGAGCAAAGTGAAGACTGTCTGTTACAGGCTGGACTCTCCTGAAATCAGAGTCTGACTCGGATTTGTGTACAAGAAGCTAACTATTCACAACATTGAAGATGAACACCTGTTGGGGAGAGAAGGATGCAGGTTGGGTAGAGGAGAAGTTGGGTTATTATAGCAAAGGCCTCAACCAATCTCATGGAGAGCTCTAGAGTTGGCATGGCCCTGCACAGTCTTTTTACCCTACGTTGTACTTGACTAGCCACTGGATGCAGGATGCCCCCCAGGAAAGGAATACGATTTTGATTGGTCCTCTACTGAGGAGAGCCGCCTCAATCACCAGAAGGGAACTGAGCCACTAACACTTCTGGCAGCTGGAGGAATGAGTATATAAGTCTTAAAAGAGGAGATCTGGACAACACACCAAGCTTCTATGACAAAGACTAACCGCTATCCCACCCTTTTTATAATTTTGCCTTAATCTACCTAACTCTAGGAGCTAAGGCTCATTGTTGACAAGAGGAATAGGGAGGATTAGTCAGGAGGATCCCAACAGGAAACAGATGACACACTCATGATAGGACAGTGTAAAGAAGGCTTAATTACAATGCAGCTATTTGCAAAGATATAGGTCAGGTACAAGGGAATAACAAGGTAGCCACGTAGACATTGCTACCCCTAGGCCAGAGGAACAAGAAAAAGGAAAGAATATTTGAACACACAAGGCAAATACCATGTAAGGGTAGCCATGTTGAAAGAAGCAGAGACCTTCAGTTAAGGTAACAGCCAGCTCAAAGTCCTCACAGAAAGGAGCCAGGGGACTGACTACACCAACCTTACTTTCTTACTCGGGCTCGCAACTGGCCCAACCCAACCAAGCAAGGGAGCCTATTGGTGCCACCCACTTAGGTGAGCCTCCTGGGACAGAGAGCTAGAAGACAAGAGTGGAGAATGGATCCAGAGGCACACAGAAACTATGACGGTGATTTAAAGGGATATTTATTTGCTCAAAACACACAGCTTCATGCTAACTCCCATTTCCAACAATGAATAGATAAGGTAATGTCAATCAGTCTCCACAACTGAGACCACACCTTAGAGAACAAATTCATGATGCAAAATCCAGTAGCAGTGGGAGTTCATGAATGTTGAGAGATAAGGAAGGTCTGTATTTCAAAAAAATTTTTGAGCCTTTGGAATGTGCGGATAATGAAAGTCAGGGATACGATGTGTTCAGAGTCGGCGTTAAGAAACAGGAAAAGAACGAAGCAATAATGAGAAGGTTAACACCTGGGAATATACCAGTGACCTAAGAGACTAAAAACAAACAAAAAAGTTGAGCTTTCTGGACACGGAGTCAGAATCAGTGCAACCCTGATGTTTGTATCTAAAAATTCTGCAAGTGATCCCGACACACAATTGTGGTTAAGAGCCACTGTCATGTCCCTGAATGGATAAGCTCCTGGTAGAAATACTAGGGACTCCTGCAAAACATGGAAGAAAGAAAGAAAGCAGGACATTTTGGCCTTTGACTGATTTAAAGAACATGAAGGCATAAAGGATTTGGAGAGTATTTTCTGAAGGCTAATGCCAAGCAATTTGAACGTAAAAGCAACTTGCTCTTTCTCATTGGATTAATGTTTATTATTCATATCAGGCTCTTTACAGCTATATACTCTTTGTAAATATGATCTCCGAAGCATATAGAGAAGAGGATATTACTGAGCATTTTCTCAGAATATAACCCTACTGTATCATAAAGTCAATGAAGCCCCATATATGTCAAAACTGTAAAAACAGGTGGCAGAGTCTTTGAGAAGATGTTAGGAAAATGGCGGTCTCAACTCACCTAATAATCCCTCCACTCCTGACTCCACTCTGTATATTCTTGAGCCAAACTGCTGCTATGTTCCATAGTCACCTAGGTATAGGTAAGACCCTGACCTCTGCATAAAAGCAAGTAGAGAGAAATGACACTAGCATTTCTTTCTGGGGAGCTGGCCTAATGGAAGCTAGGAAAGAACTAGCGGGGTGGATTGAGTCCTCCCTACCCCCCAAGCTGGAAAAATGCAAGGAGACAAGGAAGAAGGGACAGTATTGCGGCCCCCTCTCTACTGGCAGAAAAGCAACCATCTGTAGCTCAACACACTCACGAGCAGACCTGCACATCCATGAGCACAGCACAGAATAATATCTATGGGTGTTCGGCATGCAGAGGAGGGAAGAAGTACAGAAGTTTTTATAATCAATAAAAAAGGATTCAAATTCCTTCACTTAAAAAAGACTGACAAATTAAGCTGAACAACAAAAATAAAGCTATATTCTATTTATAAGAAACACACTATAAAAAAAAAAGGTGAAGAATGGTTACATAGAGCAAAGGGCAAAAAAATACCAGGTAAATATCAAGAAAAACAACAGTAGCAAGAAAAATATCAGATAAGTGGAATTTAAAGACAAAAACATGAACCAGAATGAAGAACATTCTATTAATAAAAGGCACAACTTACAAAGATAAAATAGTGATAAACCTAAATGCATCACATGACAGTTAAGTATATAAAACACATAAACATAAAAATTGAGCTAAAATACAATTCTAAGAAGTGATTTTAATATATTTCTTACATAACTGAACATACCTAATATGTAAGTAATAAGTAAGTCAAGGGTATATCAAGTAACACTTGATTTCAGAAGGAGGAAAATACAATCCTTGAATATTTATTCCATATATTTATGAAATATTTACAAAAGCAAGTTGTGTATTTGACCACAAAAGTTTAAGAAATTTCATGTCACAAATTCTATAGGTCATGTTTTCTGATAATAAAATTACAAATGATAAAAGATGATGCCAAAAATATCAAATACTTAGAAGCACATTTACAAATATCTAGATAAACCTTGGTTCAAAAAGTCAAGCTAATTCACAAACTGTCTGAAAGAGGTATACTTCATATCAAATCCTATGAGACTTAGCAAAAGCTATAATGTATAGCTTTCAATGCCTTCATATTTTAAAAACAGATAAAGTGTGAACTTAGTCCTTTGTTTTAATAAATTAAAAGTGAACCATTAAAATAAATGAAAAGTACATTGGAAGGAGAGCCTGGGTGGCTCGGTGAGTTGAGCTTCCGACTCTTGGTTTCAGCTCAGGTCATGATCTCAGGGCCATGAGATCGAGCCCCACATGGGGCACCACGCTCGTCTGACAGTGCTTGAGATTCTCTCCCTCTCTTTCTCCTCTCTCTCTCTCTCATAAACAAATCTTTTTAGAAATACATAGGAAGAGGGAATTAATAAATCTAAAATGTGGTATTGTTGAAGTAGAAAATAAAATTGATAGATATGATAAATAAACCCAAGAGTTTACTTTTGGAAAAAAATAAATCCCATTCTGTACCTGATTACAGTACAAATAGATCTAACTAGAAATGAGGAAAGGGATAAAATCAGATTCAGGAAAGATCAAACAAAGTGTAAGAGAATATTTCATACTAATCTGTGACAAATTTTAAACCTATAAGAAATGATTTGCTATGATTATAAAAATAATTTTTCTTACAAGATGTGGATAGACCAACACCCACAGAAGGAAATGGGAGAGGTGATTTAAATCTACTGTGTACAGGACACAGGATAGGAGGGTCAATGGCTAAGCTCTATCCAATCTTTAAAGAACACATCATTTCTGTTATTGAAAATATTCTGGCCATGGGAGAGCCTGAGTGGCTCAGTTGGTTGAGGGTCCAATTCTTGATTTTGGCTCAGGTTATGGTCTGAGCATCGCGAGAGCAAGCCCCACGTTGAGATCTGTGCTCAGCGTGGAGTCTGCTTGAGGTTCTCTCTGTTCCTCTCCCTCTGCCCTTGCCCCTGCTTGCTCACTCGCCCTAAGTAAAATCTTTAAAAAATATATTCTGGCCATAGAAATTACAGTTCCCAATTCATTTTATGAAATCAGTGTATCTCGAAGGCCAGAATATAACAATTAAATAAAAACAATCTCACCCTTAAATATAAAAGAAAAATATCTAAATAAAATAGAACTCTAGCAATCAAATGAATAATACACTATGACTGAGGAAGGCTCATTCCAGAAATGCAAAGGTAACTCACCATTGACAATAACTAGAACCTCTCCATGAATTCCTTATCATACCTTCCACTCTCTTACTACTATCTCGATCTTTCTGCTCATTCTCTTTGGTACCAAACTCCTACAATTATTTCCCCCCCACAGGATCTCCAATCCATTGATCATACAACTGTATGACTGACCCCACCCCTCCCCTAGCTTTACTCCATAACCAGTCATTATAATCAGGTCCTTACCTAGGCCTTGGACAGTCCTGCTGTCTCTGGCTTTACACCTTTTGGGAAACAACAACCCTGCTACAATTAGCACCCCAACCCTCATGCCCTCACCTGAGTGTACGATCATGACTAAGGAAAACACATAACTACCCTGAATGGTCACTGAAGTTTGTTATTGAACCTCAAGTGGCCCCTTAACTGCTCAGTAATCATATTGGATTCCCTAGTGTCGTCACTTTCCCACATTACATCTCCTCCCTCCTTAAGCCTACAATCTTCAGCTGATGATTATTTCCTATTTCAGTGAGAAAGTTCATCAGCAGACAATTTCAACAGATTCACACTATCATGTACCAATATCTGTTGACATCTATGCCTATACACTCTGCTTTCCTGCCTTTTACTAAAATGCGCTCACATTCCAAGCCAATCCCTTGTGCATTAGATCCAAAAAACCACATACACCTGTCTTCAATTCCTCTTCTTTTATATTCAGTGTCTCTCTTTTCAACTTTTATTGAGAAAAAATGTTAAGCATACTTAAAAGTTACAATAGCAGAATGAAGATCCATATACACTCCCCCTAAATTCAATAATTACTAATATTTTATCACATTTTCTTAATAGATGTATACATAAAAAATGTATGCATGTGTTTATTACACACGCATGTGTATTCTTTTGGCTGAAGCATTTAAGAGTTCGTCTTTATCGTTCTTAAATACATTAGCATGTATATCCTAAAAATATTTCCCTGTAGCACTGCAATACAATAACACCTGGAAAATCTACCACTGCTACAATATTATTACTTAATAGCCCATATTCAATTTCCCCATTCCTCCCCATAATATCCTTTACAGAATTTTTGGTTATTGATGGTGGTGGTAACAGCCGTGGTGACAGTAGTATTTTAATCTAAGATTCCATCAAGGATCATGCATTGCTTTAAATTATTATTCTTGAATTCTGTATTAACTGCATTCCAATCAGGCTTTCACCCCAACACTGCACTCCACTGGTGGTTTCTTGTCAAGGTCAATAATGTCTTCCATGTTACCATATCCAATATCCTCTTACTTGGTCTATAAGTAGCATCTTGACCTGGCTGATCACACCCTCCTCCTTGAAAAATGTTCTTCCCTTAGTTGCAAGACACCATACTCTCCTGGTTTTCTTCTCTCTAATCATGTCCCTCTTTATCAATCCCCAGTATCTTAATGTTAGTTCTCTTGTTCTCTTCATCTGTGCTCACTAGCAATCTCAAACAATCTTTTGGCTTAAATATTCTATACAAGGACTCCCAATTTCATATCTCTAGCACAGACCTCTCCCTTAAATTCCAAACTCATATATCCAACTGTCTTCTGAACAGAATTTCAGAAAGATACTCTGAAAGAAAAGGGAAAGGAGGGGGAGAAGTCTCTTATTTTCAACAAATATTTAAGTCTTTTAATTTGTATTTGTCCTTAAACTGGTTCCTAGATGAGAAAATCTATCATTATGAAAAATGCAATTACCCAAAATCAAAACATATAATGCAATTCCAATTAGAATCTCAACAGGTGGGGTTATTCTGGAATTGGATAACCACCAAAGTTTATATAGATTAATAAATGACTAAAAAGAACCAAAAAGAATATGAAAAAGGAGACACAAGATACAGGGCACATGAAAGCCCCTGTAATCAGATCAACGCAGTAATGGTAAGAATAGACTTTTCAATCATAGAACAGAATGAAATACAGAAATAGATCACAGTGTATATGGGAGTTAAAAATAAAACAAAGGTGGAAGACAGATAATTATTATTTAATGATGCCGCCATAGCTGACTATGCATCCAGAAAAATAAAACTGTTCCCCTATTTTATACAACATGTAAAACTGAATGTTAAGTAATCAACGGGTTCAACATACCATGAATAACAAAATCTTGCAAAAAAAATGCAGTCTACATCAAAGTAACCCTGGAGGATACCATTTTAATAAGAATGACAACGCAGAAAGATAGACTATGTGTTTACAACACAGAGCACATCCCAAAATGAATGTGCAGAACGTGCAAGAAGGAGTTTGTAAAATCTTATTCTTTCTGAAGATTTTTGGGAACTCCTTTTAAAGTGATTTGTTACATCCTCATAGTTTTATGAGCTGTCATTTGGTAAGGATACAAGGAATGGTTTCCGAGGGGTCCAAGGTAGTTGTTAGTCTTTGGGCTGGGACAACAGATATACCCCCTTGCCAGTTTACCCCATGGCTAAGGGTTACTGCTAAGATGTAGTCTTCTCTGCTCTACCAGTCCACAACCCCTCCCCCCACCAAGAAAACACCACATAAAAGAAATACGAACTCCAAGGTCTCCCCAGGTGAAGATCATGATTTTTTAAAAGTCCCTTCAGAGTAAATTCCAAACTAATAGAAAATGTCCAAGGGATCTATAGATAATCCAGAGAAGGACAATTCCAAATAGCCATCAAATATGTGAAAAGAGGCACAAACTCTTGGTGTAATCACTATGGAAAACATCATAGAGTTTCCTCAAAAAGTTAAAAATAAAACTACCGTAGGATCCAGCAATCCCCTCTGGGTATTTATCCAAAGGAAATGAAAACACTAACTCGAGACTATATCTGCACCTATATGTTCATTGCAGCATTATTTACAAAAGCCAAGACATGGAAACAACCTAAGTGCCCATCGGTCGATGAATGAATAAAGAAAATGTGTATACACACACACACACAAATATTATTCATTAAAAAAATAAGGAAATCCTGCTATTTGTGACAACATGAATAGTCCTTGAGGGCACTGTGCTAAGTGAGATAAGTCAGGCAGAGAAAGCCAAATACCATATGATCTCACTTACATGCGGAATCTAAAAAACAAAAACCTTATAGATACAGAGAAGAGACCGATGGTTTCCAGAAGAAGCAGTTGGGTAAGTGGGTAAAACGGATGAAGGTGTTCAAACAGTATAAACTTCCAGTTATAAAATAAAAGTCCTGGGGATGTCACAGATAGCATGGTGACTACAGTTAATACTGTATTGTATATTTGACAGCGACTAAATCTCAAAAGTTCTCATCCCAACTATGTGAGGTAATGGGTGTTAACTAGACTTGTTGTGGTGATCATTTCACAATATTTACAAGTATCAAATCATTACGGTGTACACCTGAAACTAACAATAAATGTCAGTTATATCTCAACTTTTTAAAAAGGTACGAACTCATTTGTAAGGACATGAAAACAGCACTTGAGATCTAGCAGACAAAAACTAAAAATAACAATAATACCTATTACTGGCAGGGATGAGGAGGAAATGGTAGAAATGGGAAATGTTGCAACCTTAAGCTATGCATGGACAGAGGGGTTACTGTAAAAATATTTCTTAGTAAAATTCTTGAATTAACATTTTTTTTAAAGCTGCATCAAACCAGTAGCCCCAAATGGAAGTGGGTATCTTCCAAGTAGCTCTGTTTACCCAGAGAAATGCCCAAGATCCTGGGAGAGGAGACAGAACGAAGAGCTAGAGAAGGAGAAGGAGAGGTCAAAGTGGCCAGAAGCTCTCTCTATTCTACCCTGAGATTGCCTCTCAGCCATTTAGCCAGAACACTAGCAATTTCCTGAAGGATTGAAAACAAAAACAAAAACACATCTCACCTGTTTTCCAGGTGTAGTGAGTACTGTTTTCCAACACAATTAAAATCCTTTTAACCAGCGCTGAAAGCTACCAGCACACAAATAAGTTATATTACAGTTATCTGTAGTTTGGAGTTTATTTGCCCATAAAAAGTCTTGATAAATCTCCCAAAGCAGCTCAAACTTAAATCACTTTAACTGACAAGAAGAGAAAATGTAAAATCTTGTTACTAAAGTTCATTATTTCAGCACCGTTCTGTGTCTGCCTTGAAACCTAAACTGCATTTGTAGTATTGTTTCAATGGTCTTGGTCATCTCTTAAGCAGGGTATGTACTCCTGATCCACCCCCCCCACACACACACTTTCAACATCTACTACTTAACCCTGGTCAAGTTCAGGATACGTTTTGCATGCATCATTTATTTTAATCCTCATACAACCCATGATATAGATAGTATTATCCCCATCTTCCTTAAACAAGGCAACAGATTCCAAAATACCTGTCTTCAGCCGTGTAACCAATAGGTGGCTGAGGGAGACATAGCTGACTCTGAAGCCATGCTCTTACCTGCTACACCACCAAAGTTCCAGTGTTCTGCCTCCAGAACCCCAGGTCACACACCACTGGCCCTGGGCTCCTAGACTATGTGCCAAACCAAATTCTAGAAACACCAGGCTCCCGGACCTTTACCACCACACCATGCTTTGTTCACAACCACTGACCCAGAAGAGAATATGTGGGCATCCAAGTAACACATCTCTGTTCCTGAGAACATTCTTTGGGACAAAATGGATCTTCCACTCCAATGTACGGAATAAATTCTAGATCCATTGGCGAGCTCCTGTCTGGTGTTTGGTTGCATCTGTGGAGGCTGTAGAGACAAGGATTATGTTTCAATTTCTGCCGAAATTTAACCAGGGTCCAACTGGCTGTAGACACCCCACATTCGGGAACACTTTGATTCATGAATGTCTATGATCTTGCACGCTAGCCCCACGTGAATCCAGCACACGAGGTTCTTGTTTAATAGGTGACCTTCTCAAAATAGCCTCAGATATTAGCTCTCCCTGCAAGGTCTCTCTGGGGAAGCTTAAGAGACAGATTTGCCTCTCAGCTTTCCAAACCCTTTGTTTGGGGTTTCAGAAAACAACCCACAATCCAGCACTCCCTGGACCTATCATCGCTTTACTCTTTAGAAAGTTGAATCACTTGGAGCTTTGTACTATATTCATTTTCACTGATCTCATTTTTTCCCCTTTCTTCATTTTTTCCACTGAAGGGGCCATTTTCCCACATTTTGCCTAAGGCTCTGTCTCATGAGAGGTGATAACAACTGAGTTAAGTGCTGAAAACTTCCAAGATGTTTCTTGTGGATCATTTTGGGCTGTTGCTTTCCTTCTTCCTAACACAAAAGATGAAAGGGATGGTAGGACAGGATGTTGTCGAGATTCTCTTAACAGGTATACAGCTGAACCAAGATGAGCTCATTTCCTATTTTGGGAGAAATGGAATTTTTAAGAACTGAATTTCTCAAGTGATATCATCATCCTGTGAGGGGAAAGTCTAGGAGACAAAGGACTCCCAGGGAGCAGAACGCTCTTCAAACAAAGAGTTCTGTGAGCACTGAGGCAGACCAACCCATGTGGAAAGGCAAAGCGAGCCAGAGGTCAAGTTGGCCACACCTGAACTCTGAAGGCTTCTAAGAGGAAGAATTGGGCAACAGCATTAAGTCAATGAGAAAACACATTCATTCATTCATTCATTCATTCATTCATTCATCTACACTAGTCATTGAAGATCTACTACACTACGCTAGGCACTAGGATAGCAAGATAATTAAGACTCAGTTCTTACCACCAAAGAACCATCACCACCCCCTGCCCCACTCAAGGGCAGTGGCTTCTAGCATTTTCTGTCATGTTGCTTCTATTTTAATATCAAAAACTTTGGTGAGGGTAAGGATAGTAAATCCATTCTTAAAATCCATTGTTTGGGAAAATACTTATGCCTATGGACTTAGAGATTCCTTATAGTAAATTGGGGCAGTACCTGGGTGCAGAGAAGCACTGGGTCCTGAGATGAACAATAAAAACAACACAATGAAAGATGAACCTCCTGAGACAGGACTTGCTTTCTGAATTAAAAACTATTGACTTCTGGGCCCACTGCACTCGCACAAACATCTACTGATTCTGTGTCTGATGCCCTGAATTCCTTATTAGCCATAGCTCTGTGACATAAAAAGTACAATCAGAATCATCATCTTGCACTTTCCAGTGTCCCCGTGAGATAAGGATTATTGACAGCAACTAGGAATCAGACCGCTGAGGTGGCTTGCACAAGATCCCTGAGCTAGACTGGCAGAGCCATTCCTCCACCTCACCCATGATTTTTACAATTCCGACGTGCTTTTTACGACATCAGGCTGGTCCTGCTAATAAAGGCCAAGCACAATCCCCCCAAATATACGAGGTATGTCCCATATTGCAAATGGGAGGAAGGAAGAAAGGGGGAGAGAAGAAGGAAGGGAGAAAGAAGAGACAGATACTTAGCTAAGTCCTCTTTATAATTTCATCGTCCCCCTCATCTGCCTACTTACATAATTATTTTACAGACAGTTTTATATATGAGGAAACGAAAACTCAGATTGAATCGCTTGCCCAATGTCACACAGCCTGTAAGAAATGAAGCCAGAACTAAATCCCAAGCCCACACTCCTAGCTCCTTACCTCCCTGCCTAGTATGGTTCATGTGGGCAACTTTTGAGGAACTCACATAACATCTGAGGATCATTTTTCTCATCCCTCAAATGGGACATTAGCAGAAACTACCATTTTTTAAAAGATTTATTTATTTGAGAGCAAGAGAAAACACAAGTGCAGGGGAGGGCGGGGGAGGCAAAGGGAGAGGGAGAGAGAATCTTTCAAGCAGACTCCTTGCTGAGTGTGGGGCCACCTTGGGGCTCGACCCCAGGACCCTGAGATCATGACCCAAGCTGAAGGCAGACACTCAACCAACTGAGCCCCCAGCGCACTGAAACGATCATTTCTTAAGCATACTTTGCCTACTTTTTCAGAGCTCACAAATGTGCTGCACGTTATGTATTTTAGCCCCATTTTACTGGAAAAAATTAGATCTCAAAACAGCAAATCAAAGGCAGAGTCTGGATTTGAACCCAAGACTCTCTCCTACCACAACTCAAGCGCTTCCCACTATCTTGTGCCATCTCTCCAGAGAGCACACAGGCACATGGCGGAGAACAAATGAGACCATGAACTTGAAAACCCTTCATAAAGCATCCACCAGTACGTGAATGTCATATATTATTGGTATTAGTAATAGTTATACTTCCGTTATTCAGCTGGGATATTAGAGGTTAGAGATGGAATAAGTTGCCCAAGATTATGTTGCAAAGAACTGAGAGTTGGGTTTGTATTCCAAGTTTTAAGCCCTAGCCCAGTGTCCTGTTCACTTCCTGCTGTGACTCAATGTCCTTGTGCTCAACCTGCTCAGCGTTAGAAGGCGGGCAATGCTAACCGGCTGTGGGACTCCTACCGCACGCTCCTGAAAAGGACTTTTCTCCCTTCTCCCCAGCACTGGGATCACAGAGCTGCACCCTGGTTTTGTGTTCATAATGACCTGCCACATTTTTACAACCACAACAATAAAACCGCATTTTGAAAGGTCATCTCCATGCTCAATGGCTACTTATGGAAACACTGACTCCAATAAGATCTGTGAAAAGTCACCTCGGTTGTGCAAGCCACTTGCGGTGGTGCTGTGGTCATCGTAGATTTGGGGCAAATGGTGGTTTTTCATGTCATCATCCTTTCAACAAATGTCCCAACCACTCCTTCCACAGGGAAGGACTCTAATGACCTAAGGAACTTCAGCACTACTGACACCATCTTCATAATCAATTCATGCTGTCAAGATGCTTCCAGGAATTGTACAATTCAGCAACTGAGGTTTTCAAAACAAATAAAAAGACCAAGTTCTCAAGGGTTGGATTTTCCCATGGGAGCATCCAATTCAGCAGGATGTTTAGTGCCAGATTTATCAGGATACTTCCAACTCTGCATCTGATAGGAAGTGTCTGGAGAATAAAATCATCTCTTTCTCCCCCTGGACTTGAACAACTGGGACCTCGCCACTCCCAGACGCCACGGAATTAGCATTAGCCTCTGCTACTTGCAAGGAGATCACCCAGATAAGCCTGTGCAGGGTTTCCACGTATATTTGAAAATGAAATTCCTCCAGCAACTGTAGTCCCACCAAACTTTTTCTCTAGGTGACTCCTTCACAGGCATTAAGCTTCCTCGAACGTGCTCATTGATTTTCTAGTGATTTTTGTGAGAAATTATGGGTGCCCACAACAGACTCTCCTCACAGTGACACTGTTCACGCAGTTCATTTGGGGTGAGGCAACCCCATGAAGCAGGTAGGGCACATTCCACTGATTCTTAACTCATAGGCGGTTTTCAGGAATGGCATGTATTTCTGGTCAACCTTTGTCCTAGAAAAGCCACAGCACGTATATTCTCATGCCATGTGAGAAATCAACTGTTCTCTCTCTGCGCTCCCACAGCACTTTGTCCTTGATTTGTAGAAGCTTGTGGTTTATCTGTGTGCGTGTCTGTCTCCTTCATAGCCTGGGAGTTCCCTCAAGAGCAGACCAAAGCCACAGCTAATTGATTTCTTATATTTACATCAACAAGCACAATGCCAGGAGTCCAAAAAATGTCAAATGAACGAACTGTTAACTAACTAATATGAGCCCAAGAATATACACTGTTGTTGGTTTTCAATGGACAGGGTTCAGCAACGTGACCTTCTGGATAGACTATGTAGGTTAGGCCAGTTTGTGTAACTTGTGTTCCTTTGATCTGTCATTAACCAAATGGCTGGGTCTCGTAAGTGATGGACAGAGCCATGGTTCTGAAAGAATACTTGTCAGCAATGCAAACCACTCCAATCCTCTGGAGTCGGTTCCCCAACCTCAGCTCTAAGACGAGCTCTCAGACAAAACCCACTAAAACTCTAGAGTGAAGTCCCCTGTGTTTCTCTTTTCGCCTAGAATAGAACACTTTAGTCAATGGCTCATTGCCAATCTTTCTCTTCATCAAAACCCCACGGAACATCGCCTGTCTCTCAGCATTGACACATCCCTTTGCTTGACAAACTCCCCTTCTTCCAACAGCTGTGACTCATTCCCCACTAGTGTCACATGAAGATGACCAATTGTCCTAGGCTCTGTGGGTTATGAAAAAGCAGCTTGGCACGGAGACGGCCTGCTCTCCCAATCCCCAGTCACAAGCCTATTTGGCTGTCTATCCTCGGTTCTGCCTTTTAATTGCTCACCACCCACTGTCCTTCGCTCTTCTCTGTGACGCTGCGCAGACATTCAGAGTCAGAACCAAGGGAGATGGGTAAGAGTCCACCCAAGCATTTTACAATTACTCGGAGGCTGACAACGTTGACCTCTCACCATGTTCCATAGTGAAATCTTGTCATTTGAAGAAGGATGAGGATGTTGAAGGAAGTTTTAAGTAAAAATGAAAATTAAGATGAAAAAACACAGCAATCATCATTCTAATAGGTCAATTTGACAGAAACACACAGAAATTTTTTAGAAAGACACCCCCAAAAAAAAAAAAAAGATTCAACTGCATGGAGTCAACAGAATGAAGGGTGCTTTGGATTAGAAAACATTTCATGACGCTTCCACTGGTTCTGAAACACTTGTGAATCCATGTGAAAGAAACTTTTATTTTAAGATTTTATTTATTTGAGAGAGAGAGAGAAGAGAGCACAAGCCAGAGGGAGGGGAGGCACAGGGGGAGAAGCAGACTCCCGGCTGAGCAAGGAGTCCAACGCAGGCTTTGATCCCAGGACCCTGAGATCATGACCTGAGCCAAAGGCAAATGCTTAACTGACTGAGCCACCCAGGCACCCCTAAAAGAAAATTTTAAAAGTAACAGAAACAGGATGCTGTAACTCGAATATAATTTTCTATTCCACAAACTGAAAGAACAGATGGCTGGGGATACTAAAAGAACAGTTTTAAAAACCAAACAAAAACCCCTCGTGTTTTCCGTGCCCAAGTTATGAATCAATTAAGAGGCACATTTTAGAGATTTAAAAATCATCTTTTTCATCAATCTCTTTTCGGAAAATGTGGCTTACAGGCACAAGTAATGAGCCCTTTGTTACTGAAGACTAGAAGCAGGCGAAGACTAGAAGCAGGCTGGAAAAACACAGGCTTTCTAGTTAGGAGCTTGTCCCTGTAAAACTTTCAGTGTGAAGAAGCAGGTCAGAGCGTGTTTACAGGCTGCCAAATCTCCTCTCTACCCCCATCACTCCTCCACTGCCCCCCAGACACACACGGCAAACAGAGACTGACCTACTTCCTCGTCTTCTTCCTCATCCCCAACTTCCTGATCCCAAATGTATTCTCCCTAAGACACTCCCTCCCAAGGAAGATGTGTGTGAGGCCAGGGTGTTCTGCTAATAGAAATTCCTCAACACGGAAGCAAACACCAATACTGAAGAATGGTTCTTAACCATATAGGTGTTACAATCATTCACCCCAAAAGAATCTGCTGATTGCCTCAATGGCAACAAACTTTGCCCTGGGCATTAAGGGGAACAGTAAAGGAAGAGGAGGAGGCTACCGTTTGTTGAGCAGAGGCAAATGCCAAGCACCATGTGAAGGGCCCTTGGGCGTCTACCATTTCATTTAATCCCTGCAGTTCTGAGCTAAGTGTTACCATCGCCTTTTTTCTTTTTACAGATGAGGAAACAAAGGCTTGGAAAGATTGTAGAGAAGACGTAACTTTACAGCGAGTTCACAATGCAAAGTAAACAGGAACGAAATGATTACAAGGCCAACGGCAAAACCAATCATCTGTACTGAATACAAAGTGAACGAAAAGTAAACACTATGGTGTTTAGAAGAAGATCATAATATATGGAACAACGACCTGCAAAGCCAGAGAACAGAGGGTGAAATGGGATCATGAACGGACCGTAGCTGGGCTGGAGATGGGCGTGGGTAATGGAGAGCGGAGAGAGGCTCCCAGGTAAGGGAGGAAGTCGGACATCTTTGACCTGGTGGCCTGGAGCGCAGCTGTGACGGGAAGCAGGCGTTCCCAGTGAAGTGTGCTCCTGCATTTAGACCCTTATCAGCTCTTACACTCCAGAGAGGTGGAAGGAGGAAAGTCAGTCTGAGGAGGGGACTGGGTGGGGGAAGAGACAAATGAGTGTGGAAAGCTTTCCTGGTTTCCGTTGCCTCGTAAACCATATGAATTGATATTTTACTATCGTCCATCGCACTGGGTGACGATCGTACACTGTTGTCATGAGCCAGTGTTAATGCTAAACAGTTATTCATTTCAGACTCAAAGGACATTCTCTGCAACCATTCAAAAAGGGAAGGACTTTGTCAACTTAGTATTTGGCTATTGTAGAAGACCAAATAGCTTTAAAAAAATAAATAAAGGACACACTTGTTCATCCTAGGAAAAAGTAAGCTGGTCCTTAAAACTTGGCCACATAGATCTAATAACAATACTACCACCTTCTAAAGGAATTTGGGTAATGAGAGCAGATCCCAGTTGCAGAGTTCTGCAAAGCTGCCTCATGTGTAAAAAATCATTTTTATTCTAATTTTATAGGTAATGAAACCAAAGCTTAGAGAATCGAATCCATTTGTTGTCATGTGTCTTGAAGACAGTAGGTTGAGATTGCAGTCCAGGATTCTCAGACTTCAAAAAATACTCCAAATATTCCACCATGTGATCCAAAAAAATATGACACAAAGATACCTAGAAAATTCTTAACGGACTCTGAAGATCTTTGATCAAATGCCTCTCGTTTTGTGAGTGAAATTGAGCAACCATTCAAATTACCAAAAGTTTTGGTAGTTTTTTTTTTTTTAAGCCACTTGTGGACCCATAAAAGAAATCTATTTTATATTTTCTTCTATTAATAGGGAAAAAAAGCACTAGGACAAAATTGTGCTAATAAATGTTAAACACTCAGGTCTTTCAGGGCCTTTCACAACTTGATGGTTTCTGTGATGCGAATACTCCCACTGCAATTTCCAGCTACTACTATGAGGTCATTGAATGAAGACCTGGGTAGAGATACGCATCATCAGCTCCTGCGAGCCACACAGGGGGTCCAGCACACCACTGCCTACAACCGTCAAACTGAATTAATCAATAATCCTTGGATTTCTTCACAGGCTCCGTCATTACATCACTGACAGAGCACCACATACAAATAAGCTCCAGGGGTGACATTTATCAGACTAAGGATTGGAAATGGAATTGGTCTGACTTGCAAATGAACATATGAGCCCGGATAAAGGAATCTCAGCTTTCCGAATCACATCAGAACTGCCGACTGGAGGTTCTTAGCTTGGGAAAGCAAGTCCCCACGTGGGAAGAGGTGAAGGAGCTGCAGCCTTGATCTGACGCTTGGCTTTGCCCCTTTCCCTGCAAGGAAGAGGCGTGAATCCCAGGGCTACCATTTCAGTGGCCCCTGTGGTGAGCTGCCTTCCTTTCAACACTGTCCCCCCTTAGCATAGTTCAAATTTTCCAAATCCTTTCATTTAACAGAGAAAGCAAGGAACACAAAGAAGATGGGTTTTGGTCTTGCTTTGGTTTGCTTGGGCCCAGGACTCAGCAGACCCTGTCCTACTTTGTCTGAGACACCCAACCCTCAAGCCCAAAGGGCTATACAATGGAACAGCCTCCTCCCTGCTCACTTCTAACTTTAAGCCTATTTTCACAAAGAAGCTACCATGTTAGACCCCACCACCTTGCAGCTCCCTTCGAAAGGTCTCAAATCTTCACCCATGCTTAAGACCAAACGTGAGATTAACTGAATTAATTCCCACCTGAAATCATTTCATGCTCTCTTCTTGTACCATTTTCTGACCTGAGCCATAACTCTTCCTCATATCAGAAAAGCCATCACCCCCTCTGAAGATACAACCCCACCTCCTACAGACTCATAACATTTTCTTTAAAATACACAACAGCCATACATACTAATAATGAAAAACGCCCAAGTTCCACAATGGAGGTATTGTTCCCTCCCTCCGGCTGACCCGTGGCCTAAGCCGTCTCCCCCCTACTTCACCATCTCCATGCTTTAGGAAACCAGAATGCTGGAGGTTCTCCAGGTTGGAAAGGGAGATGGTCCTCCCTCTGATGTTCAAAATAAAAAAATTTAAAATTAAAAAAAAAAACGCCTTCCTTCCTTGAGGATCAGGTCAAGCTCTGTAGTTTATTGACCCCAAATCAGTACTCTCCTCAAAGTAGCCCCAAGACAGCGGCATACATACTCCCTAAAGTCCCGCCGATACGAAACATCACTTGGAGAATTGGAACTTCACCTTGAGAATCGCCTTCAAAGTGATGGCTCACCCAAGACTGTCAATTAGATTTAATTTTTCTCACCCGTCCTATACGCTGTACTTAGATCTTGAAAAAGGCCAAAGTGTTGTCATTGCTCAGCATATTCAGAATGCTTGCCAGGCAACAGTATCTCCGCCACACACCACACCCCCCGAACCCCCCCCCCCGTCTCACACAGCCCCCAAGATAACTTCGAAGGACACCTGAGCTTATTTTTACAACTGCAGCTTCTATCATTGTTCACGCTCTCCCAGTTGTTCCGTAACGAAATGGCTAGAGAATGGAGCGAAACACATGATGTGATCAAAGCACAGGCTGGTACTCCCCTCCAAGGGGCCCAAAAGCCAGGATACTGGAGACTGAGAGTGACCCAAAGAAGACATCTCACCCATCTTCTGACCTCAAGTCAGTTTCTTCCCACATTAGGGCTCTCATAGATGGAGCTGGACCAGGCCAGCTCACAATATCATAGTGTAGCCACTTGCTGCTCCACGCACATGCCAGGCAAGGTTCCCCTTTACACCATTCACACCAGCCAAAATAGCTCTTATACAGAGCTAACTCTCTCCGCTAAGTTTCTGCTTCAATATCAGTCTGTATGCCGCAATCCTTATTTAAAATTGTCATCATTCTCCACTTCTCTCTGGATTCCTGCCAACAGCGCTCTATTCCTTTTCTTCATATAACTGTCACCTTCTACTATATAATGGATTTATTTATTACACGTGTTATTTATTCTCTGCCCTACCTACTCCCCTATTAGAAGATAAACTTTTAGAAGGCAGGGATTTTTGTCCCTGCTGTTGACTGACTATCCAAAGTGGTCGGCCTAGAAGCCAGCACATAGTTGGCGCTCAGAAATAGGTGTTGAGTACATGAATGCTAGCAGAGACCCTCTTACCCTAACTGCAGCCCCCCACATATGCTCAACGGATGGTCATCATGTTTTTCCTTGACCACTTATCTCCTGTCAGGTCTCCATTGCCCTGGAGATGGTAGACACTAAAGCCAAGTGTTCCCGTGAACACGTGCACAGGAGTTTTCTCATCTTGCCTTTTCTGCCAGAACCACACACACAGTTAATACCTACTGTCCGCAGCATCATCAACACACACACTGAGCTGGGAAGGATGGGGGAGAGGGGGTGGGATAGGGAATGTGGAATACACGTGCGGGTCAGAGATTCTGCAGGTAACACAAGACAGTGCCTATGTACGAGTGGGAGGGGAGGAGGTGCGGGAGGCCAGGTTCCACCATCCCCGGGCCTGCACCCCCTGGGAGAGGAGGGATTCCACCCATCGTTTACCACGCCTCCCCCAGCCAGCAAAAATAAACGCTCCGAAAGCTCAGTCTCCACGTGAGTTTTCACCATGTGGTTTAGCTCCCTCTACAAGCTTCTCCCCAAAGGAAAAAAAGAAAGGAAGGAAGGAAGGAAGGAAGGAAGGAAGGAAGGAAGGAAGGAAGGAAAGAAAGAGAAAGAGAGAAAGAAAGAAAGAAAGATAGAAAGAAAGAAAGAAAGAAAGAAAGAGAAAAGAAAACTTTCACTTTTGTCTTAAATCTTTAGGACTGCAAAGAAAGGCTAAAGATGAGAAAATACTATGGTTGGGGGTTTTCCCCCTATTCTCTTTTATAAAAGAGCCTAAAGTTTGAAACTATCAGTGAATTGAAAACCATGATTTGAAACGCAGGCTAGCACCATCGCCCCTATAGGCTTTTCCTGTCGTTTGTAGAGTTATTCCAGGTGCACATGAAGTAGGACTATAAAATGGAATCTACACTCCAGCACCACCCTGGGCTGGAGGTAGCGAGAGGGAAATCATCCACTATTGGGCAGGGAAACAAAAGGCACAGGATCCATGTGTCTGCCAAGGACACTTCTGTTCCACTCATCACCTTCCAGTACCTTCAGGACCATCATCAGAAGGAAACTGAAAGCCCTCGCCTTTCTCCGTAAGCAGCTTTAATGGGGTTCCCATATCCATGTACCAAAAATGCTACTTTTAAAGTTGTATTAATCTTGATGTCTTGTTAGTATTAAAGGGGGTTCTAACAGCATGATTGTCTATGTAAAAAATAAAAAATCTAGTGGCATCTATAAAAATCTACTAAATATAGTGAGTTTACTAAGGTCTCAGGCTATAAGAGCAATGTACAAAAATCAACTATATGTCTATATGCTAGCAACAAAAAATTGGAAATTAAAATTTAAAAAATACTACTTATAATAGCAGTAAAAATATGGAAACTTATAAATATCACAAAATAGGTGCAAGACTTGAAATCTACAAAACACTGCAGAGAAATTAAATCAAATTTAAGTAAATGGTGAGATATAATATGTTCACGGTTTGAAAGACTTATTAAAATGTCAGTTCTCCCCCAATTGATCTATAGACTCCAATACAATTCCAATCAAAATCCCAGCAGTTTTTTTTTTGTAGACATTGGCAACCTGATTTTAAAATTTATCCAAAAATGAAAATGACCTATAATACCCAAAACAATTTTGAAGGAAAAAAAGAAAAGAAAAAAGTTGGAGGACTAATACTGTCTGATTTCAAGCCTTATTATAAAGTTACAGTAATCAAGACATTGTGATATCAGACTCAGCAAAGACAAACAGGTCAGTGGAACAGACATAAGTTCCGTATAGGTCTTAGATATAATGACAACTGATTTTTTACAAATGACCAAAAAAACCCAACTCAGTTGACAAAGAATACTATTTTCAACAAATGATGTTGGAACAATTGGATATTCACATGTAGAGAGATAATATTTAATTTATACCTAACACCATATACAAAAATTAACTCCAATTATAGACCCAAATGCAAACCTTAAACTATAAAACAGAAAAAAAAGCATAGACTGTGACTGTGGATCAGGCAAAGATTTCTTAGATACAACACCAAAAGCATGATCCATAAAAGAAGAAATGATAATTTGGACCTTACCAAAACTTAAAACTTTCTGAAAGACTGTTTAGAAAATGGAAACACGTCACAGAGTTGGAGAAAATATTTTCAGATCGTATGTCTGATAAAGGACTTGTATCCAAAATAGGTAAAGAACTCTCAAAATTAAGTAACAAATGTTTTTCTTTTTTAAATGGGCAAAGGATTTGAACAGATACGTCACCAAAGAAGATAAATAGATGGCAAATAAGCACAAGAATATGTTCAAAGCCATTAGTTATTAGATAAATATCAATTAAAACCACAATAAAATATTAATACATGCATTTTTAAATGGCTGAATTGAAAAAGACTAACTATACCAAGTGTTGGTGAGGATATGGAAGAACTGGTAAAACTATAAAATGGTTCAACCATTCTGGAAAACACTTTGGCGTTTCTTTAAAAGCATTCAGTTCCTCAGAAAGTTAAGCACTTGCTATGATCCAGCCTCTCCACTCCTAGGTTCTAGCCCAAGAGAAGTAAAACCATATGTCCATGAATAGGAATGTTCCTAACACCTAGTTTGTTCATAGCAGAATCCAATGACCAAAAGCTGGAAACAACCCAAACACCTATCAACAGGTGAACGGATAAACACATTGTGGCATATTGCTACAATAAAAATGAATGAAGTATTGATACAAGCATAACATGAATGAATCTCAAAATAATCATTCTGAGTGAAAGAAGCCAGACCCCCCCCAAAAAATGTATTGTATTCATACAAAATTCTAGAACATGCGAACTAATCTATAGTGACAGAAAGCAGATCAGCGGTTGCATAACGATGGGGGGATTCAGAGAGGGGTGGGAGGGAGAGATTACAAAGGGCCATGAGGAAATTTAGCGGGATGATGAATAGGCTCATTATTTTTATTGTGCTGATAGTTTCACAAGCATATAGATATGTCAAGACTTATCAAATTGTACACTTCAAATATGTAATTTACTGTATATAAATTATATTTCCATGAATCTGGGGTTTTTTAAATTTCAAACAAACTTTTTTTAAAAAGAATGTTCTACAGAGATGCTAATATCCCAAAGCCTTAACATGTGATCTCTCTTATCAGCTAATACTTTACTGGGGAAAGAGAATGAATGATTACTAAGGACAAAACTCCTAACTTTTCCAAGAACTTACCCTAATGTCACACTTGCTAGGAAACCCAAAACTGACTCAAGTTTTGACGATGGTGTGTAATACCGAATCCACTCAGAGAAATGTCTGTTTACTCAAAGTTTCCACACAAGCCCGTATAAAATTAAAGGGTGGGTACTACCTAGCCTGGAGCAGTTTTTCTATTTATGCCCCTTATCCTTCTATTTCTCCCCTCTCTCTACTCAGGTCCCCAAAGTAAGTATCAATCAATTCAAAACAACAACAATAGGATAATTTTCTGGATCCCAATTAGCCATCTTAACCTCTTGATGCTCCCCCAAGGCCCAGAGGGGTAAGTTTCTTACATAGTCAGGACCTGGGCATGCTGTGTGGACGTGGTCTCATCTTTAGACCACCCCCAGCTTACTGAACCACAAAGAGGACATCTGGTCTTCACTGAAATTCTTGGGCTTGAGAAAGTTCAGCTCTACCGTTCATGTCAATTAGAGCAAGTACCACTGATCATAAATGAAGAGTGCTCTAGAGACTGGGGAAATAGAAATGTGTCACGTCCTATCATTTTCCAGATAGCCTCTAAAGATTCCCCATCCCATGAGCTGAGCATATGAAGCTCAGCACTGCTCAGGTGCCCAGTCCTGGCAGCCGACCAACTCAACTGGGAGCGTTCCAAACACCAAGCTGAGCGAGGAGAGGGAAGGGAAGGACACCGAACCTCTCTGTGCTCTTTTCATTAACAAGGTGAAGCGTTTCTGGCAGAGTCAGATTTCTGGAGAGGAATCATCAATTAGCCAGCAGAGACCATTTCAAATCCTGCTTCCTGTCAGATAGCATCCTAACTCATGACGAAATGCGAGGCAAGCTCCAAAGCTACAGTGAGAGTCGGCAACTTGGCCTCCGGCAGAGTGTGGGCAGCCCGCAGCAACTTTGACCTCCTTGCACTGAAATGAGAGGAAACTGTGATGCAGGGCTGACATTCCCGCAGAGCATCGCCCAGCTCTCCCAAGAGGGGACCACAACTCACTGATAATGGGGCTTTGAAGTGTCTGGCCCAGGGCCAGGAAACATTGGAAGTGTCCTTTGGAGAGTATCTGTTTTAGATTACTCCCAGTTTATAGGAAGCCACACATGCTAACTTGAGCATTTCTCCTGCCTTCAGAATGCAGGGGCTTTCGAAGATTGATCGCGAGGCTGCTCTTTTGGCTCGGACTTGAATGGCAGGCCTACTGGGTTTGGGTGGTTTGGTTTGGATTTTTTCCCCTTCTGTGCTGCATTCTAACCCTACATATATCTCCCCTCCAACGGTCTTAATTCTCACATCACGTGGGACATTCTATTTCTCCTTTTTCTCTATTTCAAAAGGTGTTTCCACAGCAGAAACCTAAATCTACCTGACAATTAAATGCTAGCCGGAAGTGCCTCCTTTTCATACCACTGGGGGGGTGATGGCTCACATGATGTGCCCCAAAACAGCAGAAGCAGCGCCCTCATTAGAACTTAAAAAGCCCAATCCACTTTATAACGGGATTCTGCCACTCAGGTCAAAACAATCAGAAATTGGTTCTGCTAAAACGCGTAGCTGTTAATTCTTCCAACACACCCAAACTGATCTGGCCTTGATTGCTTCTCTCTGTAGCAATTGCTTCTGATAAATAAATACAAATTGTCATCGAAACCCTCTCCCCCGCAACGTGTGGTTTGTGAGCTGGCCGTGTCACCATCGCCCTGGGAGCTATGATAAACTCCTGCAGCTCTATTCCACCTGAGAAATTAGATTTTCTTCTAGTCTAATCTTTGGGTCTTAAACGAATAACTCATATCTGCCCATTAAGAAAACAGCTTTCCCATCAAGTTAACGGTCCAAAACCCAGCCCAGCCCCTTCCCAGCTTCCTTTCCAGCTGTATTGCCCAGGCCACTGAAATCCCAGTAAACTCTGGGTCAAGCCTCTTTGTTATAAGGGAGGTCGCCAGTGTCTATGTGCCTGCCCGTCCGTTGGCTCCCTCAACTCCTGGTGTATTACACACAAATACAATATGGGGCATGGAAAAGAGGACATAAATGTAACAGACCAAGGGCCAAATGTCCTGGAGTCTGGATGCTGGACCCTGTTAGATCACTGTGCCCTAATGTAGAGGGCAATGAGCAACAGATCACCCGCATTTGTTCATTCATAAATTCAACAAATATTTACTTAAAATAAGATTACCAAATACTTATATGTGCTTTTGTAGGCCAGGTACCTCAATTACCCGAGTGAATCCTCACAGTGGCACTGCAAGGTAGGTATTCGTACCCCCACTACCCACTAAAACACAGCTCCAGGGGCTGAGCTCTTTACTATTATCTTACTCTACCAAATGCCACTGTGTGCTGAGCAGTGATCCTTGCCATGTGGACCACACTATCTGGGAGAGGAAATAGACATTAAAGATAATGCCTGGTCAATCAAGAGTGAAAGCCCTGCGAAGGAGAAGTATAAGATGGAGTAAGAACTTACAACAGGGACGATTACCTATTCTGGGGGCTAGGGAATGCTTCCTTGAGAAAATGACTTTTAAACTTTTCTACAGACCTGGAAATTATAGATTCTACCCTGAGGGACACAGAAATCTGAAAGGAACAAACCTCCTTGACAGTATAAAATATTTATCCTGCCTTATCCCCATTGCACAAGGGTACTACGTAGAGAATCCTGTTCAGTATCTACTATGTTTACTTGGCTCAGAGCTACAAAGAACAGTCCTGTTGTCTGGCCTCAAGATTGCGCAGCATAGTTGATGAAATAAGGTTCGCATTCATTGATATTTATCACACAGATTGAAAGTCTGACTCTGGAGACACAAGACAGAGCAGAATTCCCAAAATAATAGCAGGTAACATTGAGTGCTTACTAGAAGCTCAGTGCTCTGTGTACATTTGGTCATTAAAAGTTCACAAAACCATTTAGGGCATATTCTACTTAGACACTTTTTGGAGATGAATCAACTCAAGTTCAAAGAGGTCAAGAAACTTGCCCAAGTAACACGATCCACAACAAATGGGAATGTTGGAATTAAAACCTAGGTCAACTCCAAAGCCTCTACTTTCACCGCCTCAGGGTTTCTAAACTCCAGTGCCTCCAGCCAACCTGATATGGATATAAATCAGGGAAGCAAACCTGAGAGCACCTGCCTTGCTCCGAGTGACAGCAGCTATGGAGGAAGGAGGTCCCTGTGATGCCGACCTTCTGATTGTTAAAGAAAAGCCACAAGTTTGATTTCCACTTGCAATCCCTTTCCCAAGTTGGCAACTAATTGCTTAAAGCTTTAAATGCCATGAAAGGCATATCAAATACCTTTGTAGAACCATACCTGGCCTGCGGGCCACAAGTTCACCGTCTCTGCACTTCCCCGTCTCGCTCCCAATGCCTGAGGAAGCCACAGACTCGTGAGAACGCAGGGGCATTAATAGAGGCCAATTAGACTTCCCCATAGGATGAGTGGAGTAACAGGTAAGTACTGCATCTGAGAGGAACATAAAAGAAGGATAGGTTAAATATATTCGAGGCAGAAAGAGGCACAGAGAAAGCTCCACAAACAGAAGCATTTGAGTTGATGTGCTCAGGACTGCTGAGCAGCAAAGCAGCAGGGAGGACAGCACGTATGAAACCTCAAGAAAACACCACCTTCTCAAGAAATTATAGCAGCTTGAGGCCCGCAGCATTAAAGGGAGCCCGGGAGAGAGTATTAAAAGGCCAGGTGGATGTGGTAAGCAGAAGCAAGAGCTCAGGTGATTGTGTGCTCTGCTGAAATGCTTGCTCTTTAACCAATGTTTTCACGCACATGAACCAACAGTGCATTACCTAAATGTATCAGATAGGCACTTTCCAGAGATGCCTCTAGCAAGAAGAGCGTGACCACAGCAGGAAGATCAGTAAGAACTCATTGCAATAGTGAAGAGGAATGGCAAAGACCTGAACTGGCGAAAGAGGAAGGGAGACATAGAGATGATAAGAAATTAGAGTCAAGAGAGCCAGATGACTAATTACACATGGCGGCACGACGGGGAAGAGACGGACTGGCTCTCAGGTGTCTGGCCTAAGAATCTGGCCTCTGGCTAAATGGAAGGTTAAATGCAATACCAGGCAGCACCTGGCAAGTGAAACCCCAGGTAAAATTCAACAGCAGTAAAGAAATTTATTAACTCTAAAGAGCTGACGATGGGACTTTATTAGCGACTTACTTATAATAGAAACTCCAAGGCACTCTAAAATAAGTGGAGGAGTTGGAAGAATATTGCAATAAAAATTCCAAACAGATGCAGCAAGTGTTACAAACAAAAATCAGAAAGATGAGAAACAATCTAAAATAAAGAGAGCGGTAATTCCACAAGAACTGTAAAGACAATGATTACTACCCACGAACATTTAATGAGGCTACGGCATATTGGCGGCTGAGGCAGGAGAGGGAAAGCCAGAACGTTCTGTCACAGACAGCTGGCGGCTCTGACCTGGAGAAAGCACACGCTTTGGAGTGTGAGGGACCCGGGTTTGAATCCCAAGGTAATTACATACTGTAGGACCCAAGATTCATAGTTCATGTATTCTGAGCCTCACTTCCCTCTTATGAAAAATGAAGAAAATCATCTCGGGGTGCCTGAGTGGCACCGTCAGCTAAGCATCCGACTCTTGGTTTCAACTCAGGTCATGATCTCAAGGTCGTGAGATAGAGCCCCGAGCTGGGGCTTAAGCTTCTCTCTCCCTCCGCTCCTCCCCACCCCCTGTCTAAAATAAGTAAATAAATTGGAAAGAAAGGAAAGAAAGAAAAGAAAGTCATTGCTGTGCGGAAGGTGTATAAAGCATCTTGCTCTTCACAGGTCCTCCAGAGAGGACCCTTACTATTTTTCCTCAGAAGCCCTTTCCCTGACATTAAATTCTCAGGGGAACTGAAGCTTGCTCAGCACACAGACAGGAAGACAGATGAACACTCTGACAAGCATTGGGTCACCCAAGCAAACGACAGAATCGACTGTGCCTGAGCAAGTCCAGAACAGGAGGCTCCCTAAATCTGGAAAATCTTTCTTCTTTCAGGGAGGTCTCAGTTGGGTGGAACTAAAAGTTTGCGAACTTCTTGTTAAAGAGAGGGTGGAGAAGAGGCAGAAACGTATCCTCCAGGCCGAGAGGGCACTTTAAGACTGAAAACAAAGCAAGCCACCCCGTACCGTCCAGTTTCATTCAAGGTAACATGAGGGGAAGCAAACAAAGACCCAAACAGCACAGCTATCCTCCTGAGATCCGGGCCCTAATCCCCAGCTTTTATAGACCAAGGGGCGTTGCGGCGAGGTCAAAGGTTAAGTTATCTACAGTGGCACCTTCTGTGTGTCAGCCATCTTTACTAATCATCTAAAGTGGGACCTTCTTTGTCCATCCGCTCTACTAGTTAGTTAAGTAGTGACTTCTGTGCACACTTTAGGGAACATTAAAACACATTTGGTCAGGGAACACACTATGCTCCAAGGGACCTAAAACACGTAGCCTGGAGGGAGGTCATTGGGCGGGCATGAATAAGACGGAGGACTAAAGATGGAGTCAGTATTGTCAGCACTCCTACACCTCCCTACAGATGAACCCTGGATTTTTCTCAGTTTAGGGTCCTGTGGGTAATTCATATCAATGAAGTGCTGGGAAAATGTCTCGCAGATGAATGGCTCCATCCCAGAAGTCTTCTGGGGGATTCACTGATGCCTACAGTCTACATGCCAACCCCAGGGCAGGACCAGGAAAGATGAAAATTTCTCACTTGAGCCTCTTCCTAAGTAATGAAATCCTCTCCCCCAGTAGAATTTTGGTCCACGAGAGTTTTCAGGAAGACATACAAATACTGGTCTTGAAGCCATCCTCCCTCCTCACCAAACTTTACTGCTTCTCTTGTTACCCAATTACCTTATAAAGCCATAGACACATGTCTCTGATAGAGACAGACTTATGTGTCTCTAAATGAAGGAGGGCCATGTTCCATCTCTCTCTTCAGAAAGGAAGGTGTGGGGAGAAAAGGTAGCCATGGTTTTAGAGGAAGTTGGAGACCTAGGGAAGTGAGAAAATAAAATATGGCCTTTGAGCCAAAAGTTGAACCAAGCCACACCCTGTCTCCATAACTGGATCTCCAATATAATCATTATCACCATGGAGTAGGAGGCCCAAACAAAACCTAAGTCTGTTGGGAATTTAAAAAAATAATAAAAATAAAAAAAATAAAAAGATGGAGGGGTGAGAAGGAGAGAGGGAGGGAAGAGATGCAGAGTGAAAAAAGAGAGAACAATAATTAAAATTTGTGTTCAGAATGAGTATGCAAACAAGAATTCCAGAACAGATGGGAGAAATGCACTGCTGAGAGATACAGAAAGCAAAATCAATAATTTGAACATGAATTAAGTCCAATTGTTATTAATTTTGTGGAATAGTCTGAAAAAATTATGTTTGAGGGTTTAAGAGATCAAAAAAGGCATAGTATCCATTTTTCTTAAATAAGAAAATTTTCGCAAGAGACCAAAAAAATGAAATAAATAGCAGTGAATAAGAACCTGAGAAAATTTTTGGAAATAAAAAATCTAGTCATTAAAATAAAAAAAAAATTCAAATGATATGAATGACATAAGTTCAAGTATTAATATGCAAAGATAACCAGATAGCAGTTAGATTAGAAATAAAAATTCAAAGGTAGAAAAATATATTGGAGAAACTTTGTAATATATTCCTAAATAACTCATGAAAAATCACAATGAAAGTTACAAAATCTTTAGAAATGCAACAAGACAAAGGTATTATATATGTGAAAAAAACCTTGTGGAATATAACTAAAATCATATTTGCAGGGAAATTTGTGGCTCAAAATGCATTTAAAATAAAAAGGAATAAAATAATGCATTAAGCATCCAACTCACAAAGCTAGAAAAAAAAAGAGAATAAATCTAAAAACCAAAACCACAGAAGAAAAAAAATCTCTGAAATCATAAATAATGAAGTAGAACATAAAGAAATAATAAATAAGTAGAATAATAAGTAAAAACTTAAAACCAATAAATAAAACAAAGAAAAGAACAGCAAAACTAAAGCTTATGCTTCCAAAAAGACAATAAAGGAGACAAGATTTAGCACAATGGATCAAAAACAGTAGAGAAAAGTTATAATTAAGCAATATTTAGAGGAAAGGACATATCCATAGATAGAGCAGAGGTTTAAAAACCAAGAGGATTTATACATAAAGCTTTACGCCAGTACATTTTTTAAATTTAGCTTACATGTAATTTATATATATGATATAAATATTATATATAATATATAATAAAAATACATATAAGTAACATATTACACATAATAAATAATATCTATTATCTCCAAAATTTGCTTAATAGAAAATGTGAATAAACAAAAAATACATGAAAGAAATGAAATTGGTCATCTAAATACTTCCCTTCAGCGGACACCAGGTTCAAGGGTTTTTATGGGATAAACCCAATGAAACTACAAGAAAGGGAAGGTTTTATAGGTTAGGTTTTATAAAATAAATGGAGATATAAAATATCACCTTTGTTTCTGATGAAGCCCATTAGTGGCTTTGATCTGCTCCTACAATGTTTCCATGAAGCCAACCTCCCACATTTAAACTCACCCACTAATTACAGGCACAGCTCAACAACTTCAGAGAGTCGAAAATGTGTTCAGTTAGCGAGAGAGAGCTGTTTGAGGGAGCTGATAGGTGTCATGACTGATAAGAAGATTAATTTGGCGACCACGTACAGCACGAGTTGGAAATCGTAAATACCAATGGCAAGGAAAACCCTTTAAGAAGAGATAAGGGCATGAGTTAAGTAAGAGCAGTAAAAACACAAGGGATGAAAGCAAGAGTTGCATGGATAGAAGCAACAGGATTGAGCAATGGATACAGTATTTTTAAAAAGAGGATGCCGAGAAAAAGAATTTCACCATAAGGCAATGGTTCTCAACTGGGAGTGATTTTGTCCCCTTAGGGAATATTTTTCAATGTCTGGAATTAGTTTTGGTTGTCACGACCGGAATGCTGGAGGTACTGCCGGCGTCTAGTGGGCAAAGGCCCAGGCCACGGCTCGACATCCCACAGTGTGCAGGACAGCCCCCCACCGCAAAGAAGTACCCAGCCCCCAATGCCAACGGTGTGAGCCTGGAAAACCCGCCTTCGAGGGATGGGAGGAAAAGTAGTACGTTTAAACCAAATCATGGAAGTTAAAAGGAGATAAAGACTTTAGAAAAGAATTGGACAAGTCCTGTATTACAATTGCATTCCAGGAATTCATACTACGTCCAGGCTGGAATGTTCAACAACCAGTAATGCAACAATTATGCAAACATAAACTTATCAACTTGGTTGGCTACAGCACCGTATTGGCAAGACTTTGGATTTTGAAACTTTACCTGAACACAAAGCGCAGCTCAAAACTTGGCTCCCCTGGTGGAGGTATTTTCAGAAAACCTTGTACATTCTCTGATCCGTGGCTTCCTCGGCACATTACAATTATTGTCAGATCGTTCTACTGAGGAGTAAATGAAAAATACATGGAGACTCCAACACAGTGTCCAGCACAAACTTGTGGTCCAACAGACGTTATTTTTCTTTACTCTTTTTGAAATTAATGGTACATATTTATTCCATATATCTATTGAGTGCCTCGTATGTGCCAGAATAATCCAGAAGTGGGGAGTGTCCTGAAATGGGTATAATAACACCCAGTAGTCCTTATATTTACAACTGCTGTTATCAAGAGAAAATGAATAGTTAGGGTATCCCTTATTAGAAGAAGAATTGCTCAGCGCCCCTGGGTGGCTTAGTCAGCTGAACACCTGACTCCTGATTTCTGCTCAGGTCATAATCTCGGGGTCCTGGGATAGAGCCCCGCATGGGGCTCTGCACTCAGCAAGGAGTCTGTTCTAGGATTCTCTACCTCTTCTTCTCCTTCTGCCCCTTTCCCCACTCATGCTCTCTCTCTCAAAACAAATAAGTCTTTAAAAAAAATAAAAGAAAGAAAAAAAACAGAAAATGTATCACAAAATTTAGGGGAACAAGAAAGGTAATTACGATTACCTGTGTATTTCTCAGTCTCAGGGCTTGCTTTATGGCCTTCCCTGGCAATGGTTAATCCTTGGGCATTAGGCAGCCATAGATAGGGCCCTGGCAATAAAACTGGGAGGCGAGGCCCCTACCATTGAGAAGCTGAGCACAGATTCAGGGAGACAGGACGTGGAAATCAAACGACAAACAAAAGCCATGTTGGTTGTATCAAGTGCTTTGTGCCAAGTCTGCTCTTCTCCTCCCACCCCCCGACCCCACACCCCCACCAGCTTTCTCTGCATCACCCCCATCTTCAGCCTTTTCCATGGTCCTGGGGCCTCTGCACTGCAAGCCTCCCTGTTCATTGAACCCACCAAATGCTGAGTTCTCCCTATGCAAAATGGTTGAGTAAGAAAGGCTAGAGACCATCTCTGTGCACAGTGAGTTTTCAATGTTGGGAATAAAATAGACGAGCACCCGCAGAGTGACACGTCATGATCGTGACTTGGCTGAGCTAATGAGTTAGTACATGGCGCAGAATAAAAGTCCCTGCGCCTTTTCCACACTCTGCCTAATTGACTCTTCCCTCGACTCTTCCCCCGGTGATTAAGGAGCTTCTTTGACATCGTGTTGGATTCACAGGAAAACAGCTCAAAATCATTGAGTAAGAACAGTAGCAAACACAGCAGCTTCCAAGACACATAAACAAGGCTCTTTCTAGCCTATGTATATATATATATATATATACACATAGGCCAGAATATATACATATATATGTATAAATTCTGGCCTATATAGACATATCCTCTGATTCTATGTATTTCGTCCCACGAACTAACAACACAAGCATGTCTTCTGCCTACTGGTTCTCTTAGGAAGAGTCTTCTTGGAAGATTTGGCCTCCTCTCCGAGGAAGGCTCCGCGTGTTGGCCAGTCTCATCTTTAATGAAGAGTGCGACCGCCCTGGCATGCACCCCCTCGAGGCTCCCTCACCAAGACACTGTTTGGCTTGGCTGCTCTCCACCAGTGGCTTAGCAACCGCAAATCCCCCACTGTTCGTGTCGGTACTGGGCTAGGCTAACTGTTTTACAGGCTGAGTCATTCGGGGCAGCCAATTGGTTGTCATCTCTCCTACCTGCCACGGGCATCTACCAGGCAGCTCGCCCCCATCTGGTTCTTATTCCCGGCTGACGCCGAGTGCGCTGGGTGATTTTCGCCAACCTAGAACCTCCCTGAACTTCTGCATTATCACCAGCTAAAGGTAATAACAGTTCCCTTTTCCGAATGTCAGGGTCTAGCATTTCCTTGCTGATAAAGATTACAATGTGACTAAGGACCTCAGGAGTGGTGACAGAGGTCTCTAGGACAAGGTAATCTGCCAACCGCAGTATGAACTGTACCCTGAACCAGGCCAGCCCAGCTGTCTGTTCTCACACGTGTTACCCACCTGAACCAGTGGCTTCGGGGTTCCTATCCGTGAGAAGTTTCCTGTGCCTTTCAAGCACCAACCCTAAATCATGGACATGACCTAGGTGTTGGGCTCCTGTGTTCCAGTTCTCTGTAGGTTTGTTGCTAACAGTTTGTTCCTTTTGCCTGTTTCTTTGTATGCGTCATAGTTCAAAATGCCTTTTAGTTCTTGTTTATACTATGCAGGAGGGTTAGAGATAGGTCAGGTCAGTATTTCATTGTTTCGGGTCAAGTGACTAAAAAAGGATCAGAACAAGGCCTAGCAAGAAAGCAATCATCAGAGAAGATCAGAGAGTTAAGACAGAAAGAACCACTTTTGTGCACGTTTCTGAATTTGAAATCGAGCTCATCTTTATGTGAGCTTAACATTGGGATTTACAGTGTAAAAACAGAGATAGTAGCAGTCATACATCTCTCTCTTTGTCCAGTCTTTTCTGGAATGGTTCCTTCCATTAATTCCCAAGAACCTCGCTATGTGTTTTTACAACAGAAGAGCACGTATTCCAATGAAGAAGAGTCCAATGGCTTCTGCTTCCCAACAATACAGTGGGAAGTGGACAGCCAGAGCTTGGTTGGAGACGATTCATTTGGGGGTCCAGTAAGCCCTCCAGATGACAGCAATTGTCTGTCTGGCCTGCCTCATCTCCCTTGCCCGCACATCCTTTCTGTTCCAGCCACACTGCACTCCTTCCAGTTCCACTAATCTGCTGTTCTTTCATATCCCAGGACCATCATATCAGAACCACTGTCCAAAATGCCTTCCGCAGAGTCCCCTTCTCTGCCTGGTTAAGCTGTCCTTTTCTTTCATCTGTAATAATGGAGATAATATTCACACATATTTCAGAGATTTGTGAGAATCAAAAGAGATCATCCATGCTACATTCTCAGAATGGTGGCTGGACAATTTTAGGTACTCAGTACCCTTTAGCTGTTATCATTACCCTTCTTTCTAGACTCAATTCAAGCATCACCGCTTACAGGAAAACCTCCATGAATCCTTTCCTGCCTGTTAGATATGCATCCTACATGCACTCCTTGCACACTGAACATGTCTCTATCACAATGAAACAATAACAAGAATAAGAATAAGGAGTGCTATGTGCAGACACTGCCCAAAGTTCTAATAGTATTAATTCTCACAATAACACTATGAGGTAGTCGTACATTATTCTCATTTTAGAAAAGAGCAAAGGCGTTAACCTATTTTCCAACGACTAACAGCTAGAAAATGAATCAAAACCTTGATTCTCATGGTGCCTGGGTGGCTCAGTCCATTGAGCGTCCGACTCTTGATTTCAACTCAGGTCATGATCTCAGGGTTATGAGATCAAACCCCACACCAGGCTCCACACTCAGTGGACAGCCTGCTTGAGATTCTCTCTCTCCCTTAAAACCCCTTCCCCATTCTCTCTCTCTCTCTCTCTCTCTAAAAATAAATAAATATTTTTAAAAGATTTTATTAGAGAGAGAGAACGAGAGAGCCAAGCAAGTGGAGAGGCAGAGGGAAAGACAGAGGAAGAAGCAGGCTTCCCACTGAGCAGGGAGGCTGACATAGGGCTCGATCCCAGAACTCTGGGATCATGACCTGACTTGAAGGCAAACGTTTAACAGACTGAGCCACCCAGGTGCCCCGACAAGCAAATCTTAAAAAAAAAGAAAGAAACGGAATTCTCTGGTTTGACAGTCAATGCCTTATGCTTTATCCCACAGAATTTTGCTATTTTTTGTTGTGCTATTTCTCCCAGATTGCGAGTTCTTCAAAGAGGGAGATGTGTTTATTGTTACTATCATTGTTTTTATCAGACCCTGGCTTTTCTGCCTGGTGCAGAGCACTTGCTCAACAAATGTTTGATAAATTAATATATATCCAAATTCCCACCACACAAAGAGGAAATGAAGACTAGAGAGTCTTATCAAAAGAAGTCAATCCAGGAGAGCCAGAAGCTTGTGCTTCCCATTTCCTGCCTCCATTTTATGGCGAAGTCCAGGCTCTGGACCCTGAGGATCTGCCTGATGACAATTCGGCCACATGCACAGCCTTATACTTCCATAAACAAAGGCACGGGTGGTCCGGGGCTGCATAAATCCTACAGGGGAAGGTGGTTGGACGGGAGATGGCTCTTCCCTGTGAAAAAGCTATTTAGCGAGGAAACCAGCCAGAGCATGACGCATGCCTCGACGGCCTTAGCTCCCTCCTGCCAATCCGTGCACACCGCGCCCCTGAACTCCAAGCGGCCCTCAGGTGGCCCCCGCCTCCCCGCATCCACATGAGAACACAGCACGTGCTGTCTCCGTGTTCCCGCGATGCTCGGAGAGACTATTTAAACCACCTTTGCGCGTCCTTTTCATATGTTAGTTGTACTTGTCCTTTCTGTTGCGTGGTTATGGTTTGTCTCCTGGGTTAGATTGAAAACACCAAAAACTCAGTTGTCTCGCCTGGCACATGAGAGACCCCCAGCAAATACTGGATGACTGGGTGAGTGGACGACTGGATGAGAACCAAAGAGTAGAACTAATTCAGTGAAACTCCCACCTTCTGTTTCCATCCTACCCAAGACGCTGGCCCATCAGAAGCCTGCTGACAAATCCTGGCACGTACGTCCATGCTAGCACTTAGCACTCTCCCCTATAAATATTCAATATCTAATAATGGATATATGATTGTGCCTTAGCCTTCTTTTTGTCCACCACAGCTACAAAGAGCTGGGTACGTGACCGATTCTGAATGAAGGGTAAGTGAAATCATTCATTCATTCGACAAATATTTATTGTTTGAAGCTTTGCACTAGTATATTGCAAGACGATGGTATTTTTGACATCTCTCAACCTCCCAGGGTCCCCAAAGTCTTAGCTAGGAGTTCTTGTCTCTCCAAATATGCCCCCCAACGGCAGGGAAGGCCTCCACCTTCTAGGTCCTCTATGAGCCAGGCCAGCTGCATTCCACCCATCCCTTGACCTAACGGCTTTCTCCTCTCTGCTAGCCCATGAAGTATTCAAGTGAGCCAACTGCATCCTCCTCGGGGAAACAAGGGTCACCTCACCTGCTTGTCTCTACAAAGCCTGCCTTCCATAGCCCCTGCCGGTTCCCCGTTCCCCATGCAGCCCCCCTGTGGCCCTGCATGGCATGCAGTGTCCTGTGCCCCCGGAGTGTGAATATATATATGTAACTAATGAACTGCTGTCTGTCTTCCTGTCCAGGGTCGGGGGTTGAGTGTACGCCTAGCTCCTACTATTTACGGCAAGCAGTCACTTCTTTATTAATTGAAGTGAATGGGATGTGATTAGAATAATTTCAGCCATGATCAAAATAGTCCCCTCCTCACTGAAAATGGGATTCTTATTCTAACCAGATGTCAAATGTACTATCTCCCTCTTCCGAGATGAGCCCTGACTTCCGAAGAGGGAAGCTATCCGTATGACAGAGGAAGGTATTTGGAGAAACAGGGTTCTGGGGCGTGGGCAAGGCCTGCTGGGGGGAGCTCTAGCCCGGATGGGAGTTAGCCAGGCAGAGTTCTAGGCACTGAGGATGGAGTTCCTGCTCTCAAGTTGACCATGTCCTAACGGGAAAAAACAAAGCACAAAAACAAATGAACAAATAAGACAGTTTTCAGCACTGTGACGATGAAGGAGGGAATAAACTAGAGGTGCAGTTAGCCTTGGGGCCAAGGCCTGTTGGAGTGCAGGCCACAAACGAACCTTTTATTTATTTATTTATTTTAGAACTTGGATATTTACTTTATTTTTTTTTAATGATTTTTTATTATATTATGTTAGTCATCATACAGTACATCCCCGGTTTCCAATGTAAAGTTTGATGATTCATTAGTTGCATATAACACCCAGTGCACCATGCAATAATTGGGAAAATCAAAAGAAGATTAATATTTCATAACATGTAAAAATTGTACAAAATTCAAATGTCAATGTCCATAAATAAAGTTTTATTGGAACAGAGCCGTGCACATTCACATATGAATTGTCTGCGGCTGCTTGCACTCTACAGCTGTAGCAGGGGGTGGACAGACACAGGGATTACAAAGCTGTCAGTGGTCACTATCTGACACTGTGCAGAAAAGGTCTGCCCACCTCCCTATTAGAGTCAGGGGGGTGGGGACAGGGAGCGGAAGGCTGGCAGGGACAGGCTGCTCTGAGGCCGTGGGTTGAATTAAAACCTGAAGGACGATAAAGGGCAGCCGAATGGAGGTCTGGAGGAAAAGCATTCCAAACAGAAGGGAAGCAAACACAGAGATCTTGACACGGGAACCGGGCTGGTAAGCTCATCCATTCGACAAAGCATTTCTGAGGCCAGCTCTGTGCCCAGCACGGTTCTGTTGGGGATGGAGCAGAGACTAGATAACAAATAATCCTTGCCCTTGTAGCTTAAATTCTAAAGGAACAAACCATAAATAACTATATATTAGAAACAAATGAATGTATAATTCATTTCAGGTAGTGACGAGCTCATAAGAAAAACAAGACAACAGGTTACAGAGTGAAGAACAAGGTGGTTACTACATATCTGTTTATTGGCAAAGGCCTGTTTAAAGCAGCGTCTCTTGGGATGAGGTAGAAGTGAGGGGGAAAGACGAGTCATGGGCCACCCAAGTGTTCCAGGCAGTCGAAACAACAGAGCGCAGGGGTCCAGAGACAGGGGAGGGATCGTCATGCTTGAGGAACGACGAGATCGGCAGGACCCCGAGGACAACAGCAGTGGGCAGGGGGTGCCCGAAAGAAATCAGAGAGAGGCAAAAGCCAGACCTGGATGGTTTTGCACATCACTGCCATGTCATCTGATTTACACATTCGAAAGAACTCTGGAAACTGATAAGTGAGTCATGGGCGGGCAAGAGTGGCAGCAGGGAGATGAGAGAGAAGGCTGGTAAGCAGGAAGAAATGACGCCATGAAGTGGGTAGGACCGTGGTGGCGGTGCCGAGCAGTGGCTGGATCCTACTGGTTTCAGTGTAGAACCAACAGGACGTGACGGGAGATGGAGTGTTCGTCGTCTATTGCTGCATAACGAATGGCCGCACACCCAGCAGCTTCAAAGCAACATAGCTATTTCGTACCTCCCAGTTTCTATAGGTCAGCAGTTCAAGCACAGCGTGGTGGGGTCCTGGGCTCAGGCCCTGCAGTCAAAGTACCAATCTCCTGTATTCCTTTCTGGAGTTCAGTGTCCTCTTCTAATATCATGTGGTTGTTGGCAGAATGTGATGCCTTCCAAGTTATAAGCTTGAGGTCCCTATTTTCTTGCTGGCTGTCCACCAGGTACCACTCTAAACTCATAGAGGTTTCTGCAGTTCCATCACATGGCCCTCTCACGATACCACAGTTGACTTTTTCAAGGCCAGCAGGAGAATCTCTTGCTCCAGTCTGCTAAGTCAGAGACACACACAATGTAATGAGATCACAGGCATGACCATCACCTTTGGTACATTTCATTGGCTAGAAGCAAATCGTAGGTTCCACCAGCACTCGAGGGAGAGGGGATTGCATAAGGAGGTGCTCCACTGGGACTCATCGTAGAATTCCTCCTACCAAGACAGAAGAGAAAGAGACCTATAGTGTGACTACTAGGTCTCGTGCACTGGAGGATTTGGGTAGAAAGTGAGTTCATTTATTTCAGTGGAACAGGCTTGAGTATGAAGAACAGATCCAGTGAGGATAGAGAAGGGCAGGGTAAATAGGTAGTTCAGTCGGGACACACTAAGTTTGAGGTGCTTACTGGACACCCAATAATTATGTCAGCTAGGCTATTGGATCTATAATCCTGGAGTTCAGAGAAAAGGTCAGGCTGGATATTTAAATTTGAGGGTGATAAGCAAATGTAGATGGCATTCAAGGCTATACCCATACACATAGATTGGATCATCTTGTGGTTGGGGGGGGGCTAAGGGGCGGGGAATGGGTAAATAAAGAAGAGAAGCAGAGCAAGGAAGATCCTAGAGGGGCTTCAATGTTTAAAGGTCAGAAAGAAGAAGAGAGTTTTAAGGGCACCCAGGATTTATTTTAGTCAAGTATGATAAGACATATAGACATGGAAATGACTGTCATGAAGAAAGAAGTTTGTTACATTCACAGGTCCCTAAAAACGAGAGGTGTGGGCCACTGTGCAGGGCCACCTGGGGAAGTACCGGAGAAGTACCGGAGTCAATCAGGAGGCAGAGGAAGTTAGAAGGAAAATGTAGGCAAGAGCTTTTCCTACGGTTTCCATGCAAAAGAATGGGCAAGGCAGGGTAAGCCAGTTTAGGACTGGCTAGTTTGAATAAGCCCAGTAGGCTCTGGGGTGTAGGCACGTCCCTAGTTCTCTGTACGGGGCCCTGAGTGATTACGTCGGGGGAATATTGCCCTGGAGTGTAAGGGCCACGTGAGACCCCAGGAAAGAAGCTGATTGGGAGCTATGGGATTTGGATGGGCTGGTTTGCATTTGAAAGGCACACTCAGGGCTGCGTTATTTATTAACAAATCCTGGGAGGAAGAGTCCCTTCATTCTCAGCAAGACCCTGAATGTCAAAGCATCAATATAAAAAGACCTGGTTAGCACAAGCGACCGTACAAGGAGAGGAGAAGAAGTCACCAACAATGAGGGAGGAAGAGGGGAAGCGTGGGGCATCCTAGAAGACTAGAGAATGTCAACAACCACCCTAATAAGCTAGTGATAAGCAAAGTAAGGTCAAAACAGAAAACCAACTACTCGATTTAGCGGAATGGAGTCATTTGTGACTTTGCCCAGGATCATGCACGGTGGGAGATTAGAGTCTGCTTAGAATGGGTAGAAGGGAGAATAGACAGATGGTAAGTACAGACAATGGTTTCAAGAGGGACTCTTGAGAGTAGCAGACATGAGGCAGTAGTAAGAGGAGAGTGCTGGGACGTGAGAGGGCTTCTAAAAGATGGATCTTATTTAGATGAGCTTATGTGCTGTTTGGAATGACACAGAAGAAAGGGACAACAGGTGGTAGAGACAAGGAAGAGGTAATCGAGGAGCCAAGCCCTTTAGAAAGCAAGAGGCAATGGGATCCAGGAGGGAAATAGAGGGAATATTACCCATATAGTAAGAGACCCACTGTTACACGATGACCGGCATCCCTGTGTAGATACAGACGCCGGCACGCGGGCAGGATTGATAATTCTCACCTGGCTCCCTCTGTACTGTCTGCGAAGTGTGCAATGGGATAACCGCGAGATGAGAATGGGAAAGTGAACTCACCAGATGTCTGGCAGGACGATCAAGCAGAGAGAGGGCCCCTTGGAGATTTGTCATCATCACAGATACATGATTCTCTCCAATAACATTCAGGGGCTCAGATGCAGGGGCGGTACCATTAGATAGTTGTGACTCCAAGCTCTAGGTCCCACGCTACAAGGCTGAAAGCCAAAAGAAGCAAAAAAGCTCATCCCTACCTTTGTGGAGCTTCGAAAGAGCTTGAGAAAGCAAAATTAACCAACACCTGGAAACAAACACAGCAATGTATAAAATAGTCGGGGTCATTCAGGTCCCTTCACTCATGATTGCCTTTCTTAGTCACCTAGTATGAAAATGGTAGTGCAGACAAACGACAAAAAGGACAGAATCAACACAATTATATTTGACTTTGTACTCTATACTTTTATTCTTTTCGCAATAATGTTTGTTATTGAAATGAGATTGATATCCAACCAAATGCTAGGGAAGAGGCAGGCTAGAAGTATGATGGGTAGAAAATTAAAAAGGAGTCTTGACTTTAAGTTTTAGAGCAAATAATCCTAAAAATGAGCAGACAACATTTTCTATCTTCTGAATTAGGGGTCCACACAATTTTCTTTTTTTTTTTTTTTTAAGATTTTATCCATTTATTTGAGAGAGCACAAGCAGGGGAAGCAGCAGAGGGAGCGGGAGAAGCAGCCTCCCCACTGAGCAGGGAGCCAGACATGGGGCTTGATCCCAGGACCCCAGGATCATGACCTGAGCCAAAGGCAGATGCTCAACTGACTGAGCCACCCAGGTGCCCCTCCATGAACTTTTTCTGTAAAGGGCCAGATGATGTGAATATTTTAGGCTTTGCAGGTCATACAGTCTCTGTTGCAAGTGCTCATCTCTGCCATTGTGAGGTGAAAGCAGGCTTGGGTGGTGCACAAGTGAATGAGCATGACACTATCCTGATAAAACTTTCTGTGTGCACACTGAAATTTCAATTTCATATAATTTTCACATGTCATGAAATGTTAGTCTTCTTTTGATTTTTATTCAACAATTCAGAAAATGTAAAAAAAACATTCTCAGCCTGCAGGCCATAGAAAAGCTGGTGGAAGCTGGATTTGGTCCATGGTCCATAATTTGCCAACCCCTGTTTTAGGCCATAATTAGGTACTCCAAGCTGGAGGGGAACCATATAGCCAAATGAAAGCAAGCATGTTCAGTTCACATGAGCTCAGCAATTATTGAGCACCTGGTATGTACACAGGCAGTGTGCCCAAGGATTCTAAGTTATTTGGAGATCATGTGAATTTACTGAATAAAAGCTGAAAAGACAACCCGACCGGATTCCCATGTGACTTATAAAATGATCTCACATTTGCATCAGTTAAGTATACGCTATTAAATTCTTCCACCCATGAAAGTTACCGGCCCCACAATATAGAGCATGTTTCAAAGGCAAAGGAAAATAACACACAGTGTCTGCTCAGTGCAGTATTTTTAAACATCCATAACTTTGTTATTTCAAAACCAAATTTCTTCAAACAAGGCAAAGCACACATTCCTTACTCAGGGGTATGTACCAGAGATGCCAAGTTTGAAATTTCCAAACAAAGCTGCTTTTGAGTAATCCAAAGACAAAAAAAGTATTTGAAAAATCTCTGAACTGCTGAAAAAATAGCATTTTTTTTCACCTTTAGATAACTCTGAAATGGGTAAATGGACTTTCATTTACTTTCCAAAGTAAATCCATTTGGGAATGAAACTGAGAAAGAGAAGCCAGAGAAATCTTCCATGATTCCAATAATTGCTATTGATGCCCGGGGCTTTAGGGGGGTGGGAAAAAAACAAAACAAAACACTGGGAATCAGAAGATTTGGATTTCTAACTCTCAGTTGTCTGCAATCCTTTCTCAATATCACACATTCCCTATAAAGAAGGGTCCCAAAAGATTCCTGGTAGGATATAGGAATATCACCACGCAAACTTTGTTAATAACGCACTATCCCCATTAACTCAGGATGGGAGGTCAGAGCCTGAGCAATGAGGAAGTTGGCTTGGCATGGTGTTGGAGGCCAAGCAGAGTGGGGAGAGTACCCACATGGGAAGCGGGTGGGACAGGACTCACGAACCAAGTAAATTTATGAGGATGAGAGCCAGTGTTCTCAATGCAAGAGAAAAGATTTATAAATACAGACAGACGGGAGGGAGGGGGGGGAGGGAGGGAGGGAGGGAGGGAGAAAGAAAAGCAGAATCTACTCTGTGGTGTTAAATTGGAATTGGAGGTATCAAAGTAAACTCATGGTGTTCAATATACATAGTATAGATGTTGAGTGTGCGAACCCACATGTATGTGTGTGTCTGTGTATGTGTACGTGCATACGTGTATCCTGTTGCTCTCTCCACTGAGAGGGCCTAGGAGCAGCAAACCGCCAAAGCAAACAGCACACCACACATTCTAATCTTCTAAATGCTATTCTCCACTAAAAACAATCAGGGCTCCTTGGAGAAGTGACTGATTCCATAGCTAGAGTAGGAGCAAGCCAAGTGTAAGATGAGTCGGCAGCCAGAGGCAAGGAAGTACTCAAAGAATGCAGCAACATGCTAACCAGACACAGAAGCCGGATCGAAGGGGTTCCCACTGGCCAAATCGGAGATGATCTGAGTGTGAAAATAAATTATTATAGTAATGCATGATAACCCATTGAATAAAGAGAAAACCATGGGTCCCTTCAGATCTTAATTAATCAATTGAAAGTTGAATGAAGAATGGGATGTTTACATAGTTTCAAAGTAACTCCCTACAACATATTTATTAATTACAAAGGAGAAAAAGTTTACAGTGGAGAAGTCTGGCAGATGCCAACTTCATCAAGTTATCAAAACGACTGCCATCAGTAAAGGACAAAATGAAATTGTGTCCCACCTATAGGATGCAGTAAAAAGAAGACATAGCCTTCTTCCTCCCTTCCCAGCACATAGTATGATTTCTTGAAGTTCGGCATGACCCTATGACTTGGCCAATGAAATGGGAGCAGATGTGACACAAATCATTTCCAGACAGAAGATTTAAGAGCCAGATTCATTATTTCTCTCTTTCTCTTTTTCTTTTTTTTAACTCTGTCTTGGTGGGTAGACGCTTATGTCAAGATGGAACCTCTGTTGGCCTCAGTCCACAGATTACAATGAGAAGAGCTCCATGCTTCCCCCAATCGACCCCACCCTGCTGGCTTTGGACATGTAACATGACAAAAAATAAATCTTTGCTGTATTAAAACACTATTATGGGTTGTTAGAGCAGCATAACTTACTGACTAGTACACATTGGTTGATGAAGTGGTTTTATTTGCATGTTTGTCTCCTCAATAAAGTATAAATTTCATCAAGGGCAGGAATGATACGATTTAATTTTTCCTCCAGAAAAGATCTGTTCTTTCTTGTGTCTTATCCCCCCCAAAATTAATGCCAACAATATCCACCCAATTATTGAAGTCAGAAAACTGACCACACATGTCTGTGTCCTTCTAGATCTTTCACCTGCCCACCTGATCCTGTCCATTATACCATCCTTAATACCTCTGGAATCTCTCCATTTATTTCCGACCTACCACACTATCTAAAGGCAGAATAACACCTTCTTTCTTGCACCGCTCTCTTTAGTCTCCTGGCTTCTAGACTGCCCTGCCCCAACCATTCGCCACACTGCTCTCAGAGCTGCGATTTCTAAAATGCAAATCCAGCTATTGTCACTCCCCAGCTTTGACCACTTCAAAGGCTCCCCATTGTCTTTCCACTAAAGTCCAAACCCTTTATTATGACAAATGAGGCATATTATGACCAGGTCCGCTCTACAGTATATGCTCCCTGGGGGCATAGGCTTTTCTATCTGTCTTGTTCACTGCTATATCCCTGGAATAGCACAGAGCCTGGTCCGTGAAGGCTTTGCATGAATGGTTGTTAAGCAAATGGTCTTCGCTTTTCTCCAGCCTCACTCGAACTCTTCTCCCTCTTCCTCTCTACCTCCTGGGCCCCAGTCACACAGTCCTCTAAATTTAAGGTGCACTTCCTGTTCCCTCTGGCTGGAAGGTACTTCCTCCAGCAACACCCAGGACTGACCTCGCAAGCTTCAAGTCTCAGCTCAAACGTCCCTTCTTACAGAGGTAGGAAGTCATCTATTCCTTATCCATCTTATCTGAAGTAGCCCCACCCCACCTAGTTCCTCACTTATCATGCCTTCCTTTTCTGTCCTTCTTAGCCCATTTCACAGTGCATTATTACCTATTTACTTGTTTATTTTTATGTACTGTTTATCTTCCCCTCCCCCCTAGAAGGTAAGCTCCTGAGGACAGTCCGTCTTGCTTTTGCCTGACCTGTAAGAGGCACTCGATGGATAAATGAATGAAGGTCTATTTGGCCTCCATACCCTCTTTTTTCCTATCTAATTTGGGGTTTGCCCTTCCTTTTCTACTCAGTGATCCACGTGCAACTTCAGATTTTAAGATTATTATCGGCTTTTCTCATCTTACTACCAATTACCAAGCAAAATAGGTGTGGAAGGGATTTCATTTTTTTTTAAAAGATTTTTTTTATTTATTTGACAGAGATAGAGACAGCCAGAGAGAGAGGGAACACAAGCTGGGGGAGTGGGAGAGGAAGAAGCAGGCTCCCATTGGAAGAGCCTGATGTAGGGCTCGATCCCAGAAGGCTGGGATCACGCCCTGAGCCGAAGGCAGACGCTTAACGACTGAGCCACCCAGGCGCCCCAAAGGGATTTCATTTTTAATATCACTTTTAGTTACCTTGAATTTTCTACTGACCCTGACTTTGCCCCTTTACCAAGCCCTTCTCCCAACACACAAAACAAAGTTTTTACTGTAAACACCACATACCATAATGGAATTCAAATGTCCCCAACATAAAAAAGAAGCAATAGTTTAATGAACCATAAAATTTTCTGACAAAACTTTGAACTGGTTAGTCATTGACAAATCCAAAAATCAACTTGGAAGTGTGCTGGGAAGCTCTCTCTGCCCACGCCTACTGCTTGAGGCAGTCAGATGCCCCCATTATTCCCTGGGGGCTCACCCCACCCTGCCATGTTTGTGTTTGACTCTTTTGATCACAAGGAACAGAGATCTACTCTAGTTGCCTCGGGACATGAAAGTTTATTGTAAGAATGTACACAGTAATAAGGCAAAAGGGAATGTCAGCCAGGAAGCCAGCCCTTCAGCACAATTCAGGAAAAGATGAACCACCAGGCCCCTTGAGAAAAATGGGAGTAGAAATATAAACTGAAGGATTGTTCTAGATCCAAAGCAATTCTACAGATCTCGGCAGAAAGATTTCTGGATTTTCGCTCTAAGGCTCTGCCCTCAACCCCACTCAGCCCCTTGGCTTTTTCTGTTTCTCTGTGTATTAGTCTGCTCCTCTTCCCATGACAAGTGACAGTAATTATTAACTCTCTTCTCTCAGCAGCTCTGCCTATTCTTTGACTCAGCTTCCTCAGACCCTCACCCTGCTCCGGGTATCTCATGAATACATCCGGGGTCTGCTTTTTGCATTTCTTCATCTTCGGTTCCCGGCCATATCTGAAATGGGTCCTGCTTCCCAACTGCACATTCCTGAGAATGACCTGCTGCCTGACACAGCTTTTGGTCAGAGCATCTCGGTTGTTCGAGAGGAAACGGCAGCCTCCAGGTCAGTGCTTCCCTGTCTTCAGTCAGCTGTGCCTGGGAGGACCAAGACATGTGGTTCAAAGCATGGCTGGCTAGAACGCCCCGCCCCCACCTCCAAGCAGCAGCTGGGATTGGCACGGGGTCCCTGAGGAGGAGCTGTGAGCAGACAGGGACCATGGGTACATGTGCAATACTTAGCCGTTAGCATGGATCTATTTGTTTACTATTTTGAAAACTGTATTGTATTATAACTGGCTTCCTCTGTAATCTTGACAACTGTATTGTATTATAACTGGCTTCCTCTGTAATCTCGCGTGCTCATTTTATTTTTTTTTAAAGATTTTATTTATTTATTTGACAGAGATAGAGACAGCCAGCGAGAGAGGGAACACAAGCAGGGGGAGTGGGAGAGGAAGAGCAGGCTCCCAGCAGAAGAGCCTGATGTGGGGCTCGATCCCATAACGCCGGGATCACGCCCTGAGCCGAAGGCAGGCGCTTAACCGCTGTGCCACCCAGGCGCCCCACGCGTGCTCATTTTAGACACTGAAAGTGTTACTCTGAGAAGGCTTCCATAGACTTCACAAGACTGCCAAGGGAGTCCATGGCACAAAGGTTAAGATCCCGGGCCCTAAACGGAGATCACCTTGAGAGCAGTGTCTCATTCTCTGCTGTGCCCTTAGGGTCCATGGACTAGGCCTTAAAACATGTGTGGAAATAATGAATACTTGCATCCCCAGTATTCCCAGTATCCCAGACTGTGCCTGGCCCATGGAAGGTACTCGAAGGAAGTTTTTAAATGAATAACTCAATATCTGACGCCCCGACTTGCTAGCCCTTGGCCTCCCAGCACAGGCTCCGGCAGCTGACTCTGCATTCCGGCACGCTGAAGCAAGGAATCGTTTATCACGTAGGCTGGTACACGATCAACAATCAATTTTCACAGCAATGCAAAATCCTCAGTCACTCATAAATTACTTCAAGATAAACACCAGGCCTTGAAGTGAAGTGCTGCCAGATTCATGAACAATCCCAGAATCTAATGAGGGGTTTCTAACGTCTGGAAGGACTCCTCCAGGGAGAATTCTCCAGGACTAAGGATAGGCCTGCTATTTAGCCATCCGTGTTCCAGGCCCCGCAGAGCGCAGTGTTTCAAGCCAGCTGGTGAGAGTCAGTAAGGCAATCTGAGGACTTGGACAGATTTCTTTGTCTTCAGAGTTAATTGGCTCATATGGTGACTGAACCTGTGACCTTGATTTCCTTAGCCCCCTAGCCTAGCCCACTGAGCTCATCATCTTGACCACCTGAATGGCTTCAGAGCCTCGCAGAGAAGGAGCATAGCACAGAAGAGATACACAAGAAGCCAGAGTGAAGCAGAATTAAGCAGAGAGAATTCTTGAATAACATCCTTGATACTTCACTTCCTGCTTACAGTAACAGCAAAGGGCTTCAAAGCAACCACCTCCTTTCTACACCACCCAAACTCTGACCCTTGAGTGCGTGACAGCAAAGAGCAGTGAAGGTCATGTCTTCAAGTATCTTGCAAGATTGCTGACAGTGATACCACGAAGAAATAATCCAGTTTTTTTGCTACGATATATTTTGAGTTTTCTTTTGCCAACTATTTATGAGCTTTCCTTTTGATCCACCCAGAAAAATATAGGAAGACCAGAGTTCACATCCTTCCCTTCCTCCCCGGGAAAGCCCTTCCTGACTGCAGGCAGGGACTGCCCAAGGCTATGATGTGCTTCAAGGGATGGAACTTACCAATGGCTTTGGATGCACCAGAAATAGTACTGAGCGTTTTACAGCTGTTATTGAATTTAATTCACAGGGATGGATGCTTAAAAACTATTTTTAACACCATCCTTCTAATGTGCCTTCAGAATCAGTCCTTAAAAGTTAAAGAATATATGAGCTGGATACATTTGGTAAGTGAGGAGAATGAATAAGTTAATAGAATAATGCATCTGCCATGTAATTCTTACTAGGGATTGATTTATCAGGCTACCATTGTCATTCCTGCCATCCAGGAAAAACTGTCAATGGGATACTGAGATTTTAGGGTTTTCTTTATGGAGATATTTCTGCCAGGAATGTAGTTAATATTATTAGAAGCATAATAAATTTTGAAGTTGACAGGAGTAGATGAGAGTTCTGGGAACCATGCCACCAATGGGATGTCATCACATGTGGTGACGGGAAGGCACACGATGGGATGACTATATATCCCAGAACAGCCCTGGTTTGTGCTGGCTATCCAAGCTGATTTTCCTACCATCCCCTTTCACTCTCAAATGTGTCCTAGCTTGTATGATCCTGGGCCAGAAGGCTCAATATTGTTAAGATGTCAATTCCCCTGAAATTGATATATGAGATCAACAAAATTTCAATCAAAAACCTCAGCAGGATTTTTTGTAGAAACTGTCAGACTGACTGTACAACGCATATAGCCATACAGAGGACCTAGAAGAGCCAAAATGACTTCAAAAATGAAGAACGAAATTGGAAAACTAACAGTACCTTAGTTCAAGGCTTATTACAAACCTAGAGCACTGTGCAGTATTGATGTAAATACAAACAACGAAACAACAAAAACAAAAACAAAAAAAAAAAATGAAAACAGAAAGTCGAGGAGACCCATACACGTGGACAATTGATTTTTTACAAAAGTGCAAGAGCAATCTAGTGGAGAAAAAAATCGTCTTTTCAACAAACAGGTGCAAGAACAGTCGGCTATTTATATGCTAAAGAACCAAACTTCGATCCACACCTCACACAGCATCATATTCAAAAATTCACTCAAAATGGATCATGGGGTTAAAGACAAACCCAAAACTGTAGAACTTCTAGAAGAAAAAATAAGAGAAAAGCTGCCTTTGGATTAGGGATAAAAAAGCAAATTGATAAATCAGATTTCATCAAAATTAAAAACTTTGGCTCCAGGAAAAACACTGCCGAAGAATGAAGAGGCGAGCCACAGAAATGGAGAAAATATTTACAATTTTGTATCTAACAAGGGAGTTGTTATCTAGCACATGTAAAGAACTCTCAAAACATAAGAAAACAAACCAATTTCTTTTTACTGGGCAAAGATTTTAATAGATGCTTCATCTACGGAGATACGTGATGGCCACCATGTACACGGAAAGATGCTTATCATCATTTGTCATGAGGAAAAAAATTAATCAAAACCACAATGAGGGGCGCCTGGGTGGCACAGCGGTTAAGCGTCTGCCTTCAGCTCAGGGCGTGATTCCGGCGTTATGGGATCGAGCCCCACATCAGGCTCCTCTGCTATGAGACTGCTTCTTCCTCTCCCACTCCCTCTGCTTGTGTTCCCTCTTTCGCTGGCTGTCTCTCTCTCTGTCAAATAAATAAATAAAAATCTTAAAAAAAAAAAAAACACACACAATGAGATACTACTACCCACCATTTAAAATAATGATCATACCAAAATAAAATAAATAAAATAAAATACCAAGCCTTGAAGGGGATGGGGAGGAGCTAAAACTCTCGTACTGTATGCTAATAGTGCGAATGGAAAATTTACTTTAGAATTTAGAATGCAAAAATACTTCGGAAAATAATTTAGCAGTTTCTTAAAGTGTTAATCTATATACCTATCGTATGAGCCTACCATTCTACTCCCAGCTATTTACCCAAGAGAGAAGAAAGCATATATCCTTACAAAGAATTATCCACAAATGTTCACAGAGCTTTATTTGTAATATCCAAAAAAAGTCCCAGTCAACCTAAATATCTGACAACAGGTGAACGAATTAACAGCAAGCTGCAGTTTATCCATGCAGTGGAATCCTAGTTAGCAAAAGCAAGGAATGCATTAGTGATAACGACACAGAATTAATTTCAAAATAAGGATGCAGGGTGAAAGAATCAAGCCAAAAAGGGCATCTACTGCATGATGTCATTGATGTAAATCTCTAGAAAATGCAAACTCATCTGTAGCGACAGAGACACCAGTGGTTGCTTGTGGAGTGGAGAGTGGGGTGAGATGAGGAGACTATTTTAGGAAAGGGACAAGCAGAAACTTGGGGGGGGTATAGGTACATTATCTCAACTGTAGTCATAGTTTCATGGCTTCATAGGCATATTCATATATCAAAACTTAAAAATTATCTTGCTAAATAGGTACAGTTTATTATATGCATTTGTACTATGGGTTCACCGTTAAGAAAACTGGTGAGTAACTTGGCCCAGATCTCATGTTAGTAAGTGGTAGAGTTGGGATTTGAACCCAAGTTTCTGGCTTCAGAGTCCATGCTTTTAAGTCTCAGCCGCTAAATATACAGGAAAGTGTGGCTGCTATTATTATCATCATCATTATTTACCCAATCCTAGGTCTGTCCTTCATAGATACTGACACGGGCCCCAGACAAGCAAAAAGACTTGTCAGGGGCGCCTGGGTGGCACAGCGGTTAAGCGTCTGCCTTCGGCTCAGGGCGTGATCCCGGCATTCTGGGATCGAGCCCCACATCAGGCTCCTCTGCTATGAGCCTGCTTCTTCCTCTCCCACTCCCCCTGCTTGTGTTCCCACTCTCACTGGCTATCTCTATCCTGTCAAATAAATAAATAAAATCTTTAAAAAAAAAAAAAAGACTTGCCAAATTTCCCGTAGGAGTGAGCAGCAAACCCAAGACGTGCCTGCACATCCTGACTCGCACTCCAGAGCCCACGGCCTTCTTCTCTGCCATGAAGTCCCTGGCCGGTCAATATAGGACAGCAGGTGGGGATTAAGGAAGCACCACCACCCCCCACTTATATCCTGGCACCACCACCGGCTAAGTGAGAATGGATTGTTTTTGTGACACCTTAGTTTTCTCATTGCTCTACAAGGACATATGAACAAAAAGTGCCCTGATGTGGCTGACAAATTATAAGGTCACTTTAGCATTATTTGATCCTGGGACACAGGAGATCACCAAAAAGGAGTAGAGGACATGAAAAGTAGAGGTGAAGAATCAAAGACCAGTGTCACCCTTCAGGACTTCGTCCAGCCTGGACTCTGAGAACAGTGTTGCAGGGAGGAGGGGCCACAGCAGCTTGGCAGCCTGCCCAAAGACACTTCTGGAATCCCCACCAAGAGGTTCTGAGAAACAGAGAACTCCAACCACCCCAGCTTTCGTGCTTACGGGCCGGGAGGTGCCCACCTTAGAAAGTCTTAGAGAATGTTTCTCACCAGGACTTCAGGGAGCCAGTACAGTACTAACAGGATCCAGGCTGTATGTCTTTAACAACCCAGTTATAGCAGAGTCTTTCTGGCATCTTAGGTATTCTCCTGCCCCTCCCTTGTATTCCTTTCACTTCCTTCACTCCAACTACCTAAACAGTCCCTCAGGTGGAGGCAGTGAGGACAGTGGAGACAGTCCCAGATCTACATGAGGTTCTCTCTCCCTCTCCCTCTCTCCCTCTCTCTCTCTCTCTCACACACACACACACAGAGAGAGAGTGCAAACTATTTAGGCAACTTTTTATTTTAGTTTGGAGCTCCTCCTTAGGAAGATCCTAAAACACAAAATCAAGTGTAAATAGTTTATTTGCGAGGAAATCCTGAGAAACACCGTCAGGGGAGTGAGGAAGTGAGGTGCGGAAGGGAAGACCGCTGATAATAGGTTTGGTATCAAGCGAGTCATCATTGTGGACACTCAGAGCTTCGTCCTGCTGCTATCTCTGGGAGCGGGTGTAGAAAATCCACCTCGGGGTCCTGCCGTCTGAGCAGCGAGGGAGCTGAGCCATTCCTACACTAATTCCCCTCAGTCACTGATCAGGTCGATGCCGCCTCTAACGAGCTGAACCCAGTGAGGGAGACAACAAATTAAACAGTATAAGCTGCTCGATGGCTGCTCTATGTCTTATTCAGCCTTCATCTCAGCCTGACGAAGGCTGGTTTCCTGGGACTGGGAGCCTCCCATGCCGAAGGCAAAGCAGGAGGCCAAAGCAAGCTCCGGCTGCCCGAGACAGACTTCCGGCAAAGAAATGCAGCTGCTGGCATTGGGCAGGTGGCCGGCATGCACTGAAGGGGTCAGAGTGAGGGTGGGACGTCAACCCTTGCTTTCCGAGGACATTACAGCATCCTTTCGCAAGCCTGACTAACATATTTAGTGTAGCATGCTCACCGGCTACTCATGGGCTCACCCACATTTCCCAGCCATGTCACCAAAAGACTGTGAGCAGAAGGGACATGCATCATTTCCAGGCGAAAGCATTTATGAGTCAGCATGCAACCCTCCCACCCTCCCCTCTCTATAGGAGAAACCCAAAAGCTATTGTTCCATCCTGGATCCTGGCGTTACCACCGGGAAAGGAGTTCATCCAGAAGGCTGCAGGATTCACAGCTAGCTTTGCAGAAAAGAGAACCAAACCTCTATGTCCAGCCCCTGAAATTTCCAGATTTCCTTGGTATTGCCACATAGCTTAACCGAACCTGTCTAGTATGTTAAGGTCTTTTGTCCTGCTTTCAATTTCACGTATCCATTCAACAAATAATTACAAATAAGTCAACATGTAATTACGATGTCCCAGACAATATTTTTGGTGCTGGCAAAACAGCAGTGAACACAAGGACAAAAACAGGTCTGCCTTTATGGGCCATTGTACATACTAGTGGGAAGTCACCCTTGCCATGAAGGGAGGAAGTTTGTTTCTCCTCACAGTCATTGTAAGAGGTGCAATAGGAAATATGCATCGGAGGGAAAGATGTTCTGGTATTGTGATGGGAGGGAGTCTATTGGTTGACCTGTGTAAGGCAAGGACGTTAGAGAACAAGAAAGGAAAATAGCAAGGAGAACTGCTCTTTGCACATCGTTTCAACATATGGACCAGGCTCCGTGCTAGACAGCAGAGATCAGAAGGTAACTGAGAATAATGCCAAGCTTCACAAGCTGAGTCTCGTGAAGGGAGAGAAATATACACCAAGTATAAACGCCTTGATGGCTGCTCTGTGTCTTATTAAACTTTGAATCTCAGCCTGACACCCAGTAGATGCCCAACCAATGTTTATGAAATCTACTAAGAATTACATAATACTGTTTCACTTGATCTGAAAAGAAAAATCGAATTAAAAGAACAAATCAACCCATATCTCTGCCTCTCCTTGCCCTCAGCATTTGCACACCAGTGCTGAAGGAGACCAGGGCTAGGGCTTCCTACGTCACTCCTGGAGTGCGTGGCACGTGGCTCTGGAACAAGGAGTCAACTGAAAGATTGGGCTCTGGGGATATGAGCATCAAAGACCCAACAGCTGTTCCGAGCTCAACTTGAACTTGAAAGCTGGAGAGAGTAATCCGTACGATGGAATGTGAGCCCTCAGGACTAAAACTCAGTCAGCAACCTTCCATTTGAGGCATGTCCCGTCTACACACCTCAGTGCGAATGGCAGCAGTCCGTTGCAAGGACTTGCGAACATTTCAAGAAGCTAATACCTCCAGCATTGCCCCAGGTTTAGAGAGCAGTAAAGATACCATGTGCGTCTAGGAAAGAAGTCAAATTGGTGCCTCTGTTATGTCTTGGGATCCCTGTTGCCATATTCTCACCGCCAGGGATATTCTCTTCCACCCACCTGCCTCTGTCCTGCTGGGACTCTCTCGGTGTCTGTTATAGGTAAGCAGATCCTGAGGAAAGTCTTTGGAAGATTCTGTTTTGGGAGAACTGACAAACTCACGCGCTACCACATCTTTCATGAAGTATCACAATCGGAATAAATCAAAGTTGTAAAAACACGGACGCATTTACCATCCAGCAACACAACTGACCGCAGGGTTACTCTTCCCCTGAACACACAGCACCCTCAGCCTCTTCTCTTCTCCAGGAAATGGTAAAGGTTCAGGACATCTCTGACCTAGGGGTCACCACACATCCGGGGCCCTGTGGAGAAGAGAGAACACTAACTCCCCGTCTCGGACCCCGTCCCATTACCCAAATGGTCTGCCGGGTGTCGCCTCGGCACATCCTTGTGCTCACTGGCCCCCGTTTCTTGATGACTGTTCGACTACGGGTAGATTGGCACGATTTAAAATACAGAATATCTGCAGTGACCACCACAAGTTACCAGCCCCTTTTATCCTCAGGTAAATTCCTCTTACTTAGCGAACAACTTTGGACAGTAAAAAGCTCCGTGAAATCTAATCCAATGCACTGTGAAGTCTTGCAATCTCTTTCTGTTAGCTATACAGCCTACCCCGTACCTTGCCCCAACAGTTGGAAAGAACATTAACTGACCCCCTCATAAGCGTCAGAAACCAGTCGCTTCTCAATACCAATCATCTATTTTTGGAAATAACTACAAAGCAAGCACAGGGTCAGTCGTAGCTCTGACTCTTAAAAGCAACGCCCGTTGATCTTTCCTCTGCCCCCCCCCCATTACTTGGCTCTCTTTCCTATCCACCCACCCCCTCCCAAGACTTTAGCCCTAAGGACTGTTTTCCCTCCCTTTGCTCCCTCCCCACCCCCAATCCTTACCCTTGTACCACAGCAAACCACATCTTACCTATGTGGAATGCAGAAGAAATGTTTTCCTTTTGATATTAAAAAGTCCTCCCACCAATTAAGTAAACATTGGCCACACCGCAGAGCTGGTATGTTATTGCAAAGCCCGGGAGAGCACAAAGCCGGAGTTTTCGCAGAGCCGTGTCAAAAGGCACCTCAGGCTTTGGCCTCACCTCCGGGAAAGAGATGAAAACACGCCGTGCACATGTCAGAATGCCAAGTGCAACCGTGTGCGTGCTTCACGACGTGGTCAGAGGACGTGACTGAGCACCAGGATCTTCTTACCTGCTTGCTCGTGGGATGCCCTCTCCTCCTCCCAGACGGGATGCAGGCAGAGCTCAAACGCGGTGCTCTTGGAGGTTCGTCTCCGGCGACAGCAGGCCGACCCTGGAGCCCTGTGGTCGACGGGGCACCTTCACAATCCAGGGCTTCAGACACGGCAGAAGAGAAGGCCGAGAGCCAGACTGTGCCATGGGCATCCGCCACAGGCACATCTTTCCCGAATGTCTTAGGGTCGTGACGTTCTTAACCACAACTGTAAAACAGGAAGGTGAGGGGCCGCCTGGGTGGCTCAGTCGTTAAGCTTCTGCTTTCGGCTCAGGGCGTGATCCCGGCGTTCTGGGATCGAGCCCCACATCAGGCTCCTCCACTATGAGCCTGCTTCTCCCTCTCCCACTCCCCCTGCTTGTGTTCCCTCTCTCGCTGGCTGTCTCTCTCTCTCTGTCAAATAAATAAATAAAATTTAAAAAAAAAAAAAAAACAGGAAGGTGGGACTGGGGAAACTTAAATGATTCTTTTCAGCGCGCCTGCGTGTCAGCATAGACAACTGGCAGTTGTCTGAGATGCGGTTTCAATATTCGGTCATGCGTCACTGAGCCAAGGCCGTCCGCTCTCAGGCTTCAGGCAGGGACTGCGGCACGCTGCTCCCGCTCTGTGTCTGATGAGCCTAACGGTACCAGGAGGGCCGCTTCAGCTCCCCTTCTCCATCTTCCCATCCCTTAGAAGAGACAATTCCGATTCCTCAATAGAGCCTCGAAGAGGACCAAGAAATAATAAGGTTCCCATGTGAAAAGTCCCTCATTGTGTCCATAGGGATCCCGTCAGTTATTAATAAAAACCCCCCACTGAAGGTTTCCATTTTTCCCTGGGTTCTGAGTATGTGGTTACTTTTGTCCATGGCATCCAAGGGCGAGTTAATTTTATTAAGAACATTCTGAGACAGCTAGCATGTCAGAAGTTGACACTACTCTCTCTCCAGTCCTCTATTCTTGGTAACATGGTTACATATCGGCTGGCCCCAAAAGCCAGTTGCGCCTTTTTTCAATCTAACAGCCATTCTGTGAATAGCGTTTGTTTTCCACTGCTGCCAAGGAGACAATCTGGCTCTCATTTCCTTTGAAGAAGAGCCCGTTCTGATGAGTCAGGTCTACATTGGGAATAATTAGGTCAAATAAATGAGCCCTTCCAGCTGCCTGTGGCATCACTCAACACCCCCATGGTGCAGATAAAGGAGACGACGCAGGAGCAAAAGCAGGTTATCTGTTGTGAGTTATACCTACCTCTTGCCCAAGGGACATTATCAAAACGTACGCAAGGTAATTACGGCTCCTCTCTTTGCATCTGGAAAAGTGAAAACGTATCCATAAAATCGTGTGGTGGTCCCACTGCCTTTCCAGCCTACAAGAGAGGGCTCTTATCCCATGAGGAAATGCAAGCCAGCTGGAAGGTCTCAAGACAGGCATCTGCCTGTGTCCCGTTTGCCGTCATGGACTCCCAGTCACCTTCTCCTGGGCTGTCATGTCCCCTGGCAGGAGAGAGAGAGGAAATTCAGGGAGGCTGGAGTCATCCGCCAGCTCTCGTCACTGCTCTGCTCAACTGATAGGGACAGCCCACCATTCAGGCAAGAGTCTCGTGGAGTCTACCAGTTCGCTAAACAACCCACACACGTGGCAGAAGATGGACCGGGGCTCAGTTTAGAAATGCCAACCTGTTACCTAGATTTGGGAGCTGCCCCACCCCGATCTGGGCAGCAGGAAGTGGGGAATGGAGAGAAAACCCTTTATAAGGTAGTCCTTCATCCAAGAGGCTCATTACTCCGGGCAGGCGGGGAGGAATCTTTGTTTCTCCCTCAGCTCTCTCTTTTTTTTAACTTTATTAAACCATTTGGAAATTACTATAATGTAGGAGCTCTAAGAGTCACCAGAAAATCCCACCAACCTGGGATTCCGTACCTAATGAGGAGGGTCACGGACCTCAGCGAGGGTTAATTGGTGCATCGCAGGCACCCTGCAGCAGCCGGACCGGACCAGGTGCTCTTTCCAAGCAGCATTTTCTCGTAAAGATCCCACCACTTACTTTTTAAATCAAAACCACCATCCGAAGCCTCTCATGCAAGTTGAGTTGTGGTTGCTTTGTTTCCCCACGGGTACCATTATTTTGGATTATGCCAGCTCTACAAAAAAATGAGAAACTTTCTCTCTTAAAAAATAAAAAGTTAGAGAAATTCAGCTGACATTGAAGTAATAGGTAGGAACGAAAACACCGCTTCCCGGTCCTTCCCGCCTACAGGGCTAGACGCATCTCACGCCTACCAGATGGTATGGGATGCCGCATAGAAGCCCAGGAAGGACAGCACAGCTGTGAGCTGTGAAAATGAGCCCATTTTCAACTGTTCTGGGGCGATTGACTGTCAAAGAATCAGTGTATCATAAGATATCTTTCATTCAGTCCCTCAATAATGAATCACTGAGTGACTGCGGGTACAAGGCACTTTTCCTTCCCTGCTCTCCAGCCCCAGGTGTGAACAGCAGCCCTGCTGTCCTGCCATTGTCCAGCAGACCCTAAATCCAGGAGGCCTCCCAGACACCAGGGTGACTTGCAGTTATGAGAGGTGGGGAGGGTTGGCCCAGGACACTCAGTTGAAAGGCAGCAGTGCTGACTCACAGCCCAGCTCCTACCCGGACTCCCCCCCCTCCCCGCCCCATCCCCGTCTCCTCTGACATGAAATCTCCAGGTCGAGGCTGGGAGCCCTAACCCCACACTGCCTGCGGATTCACCCAGGAAACAGGATCTCATAACCCTAAATGAAAAAGGAATTACTTTTTTTTTTTTTTTAATTTCCTTCTAGCCTTTAAACAATCTCATTCACTTGTCTTACCCTAATCTGACTTCCTCTCCTGGGATGTGTCTGCAAGGCTCATTACTAAGAAATGCTGGCATCAGTCACATCACAGGCTTAAGACTCCAGCACCTTTGCTTCCATGAGCAAAGCTCAGCTGTTGCAAAGTGGAGCCACAGTTCACCTCCCCCAAGAGGCCAGATCTAAGCCATAGCACAAACTCCAGAAGGATGGGCAGAAGCCGGGTTAAAAAGGGAGACTCCCTCGCTGGGGCCGGGGAGCAACCGCAGGTCCTCTGTTACCCCAGGGAGCCCCCGGCTCCCTTTGTTCTGCCATCCCAGGCCAGAGGTGCAGCATGGCTCCTGCGTGCACCAAGTTCAGTATGTGCTTTGGGTCAAGGGCAGGAGTGGTGTGCACACACGTGCAGCCACTGAAGCCTGGGACGGCGCTCAGTGAGGCGAGGAGAGGGAGTCGAAGTCGAGCAGGGCCCATTAATTCATCTGAGCGTCGTCTTAGCTGGTTGGACTGGAAATGAATTCCCAGCAGGGCGGCCTCATGGCACTGCTGCTATAATCTGGGTGGGGACCACAAAGACTTTTAATTGCTGGTAATACAGATGGAACAAAATTTTAAATGCAATTTCCTCCTGGTATTTTCCCCCACCCTGTGTCATCTTTAATCTGCGTTCGGGAGGATATTAAGATTTGGGGTGTATTAAGAGTACAGAGGAGAAGGAAAATCCTGTGATATGAAATATTCTTCAGCAAGAAAAGCAATCGGAGAAGTGACTATAAATTCACTTCCACTGTTTGCTCTCTTCTCTCTCTCTCTCTCTCGGATTCTCCCCAGTAAATAGTAAAAAAGATGATGGCTTTGGAGTACACATTTTTACTGGAATTGGAAGGAGTTTTATCAAAAGAAGCCCAGAACAATCCCTTTTCACCTGAAATAGACAACGCACCCCCCCATTGCAGTGCCGGGGGCGGGGGGGGGGGGCGGCGGTGGGCAGCACTGCTGATAACGTCTTAGCAATTCCCCTATTTACAGAGGCTGAAATGCCTTTGCTTGAAAACTGATGAATAAGTTTTCTTTTGTGGCATAAGAATAGGTGACCTTTTCCCCCTGAATTCCCATCCTGGGGGCCAGGGAAGAGAGCCCAGGATCCCTTCTCTTGGCCTTCACACCGTGGGAAAGAGTATCTAGAGTTTAAAAGCCTGATAAATGCCCTGGAACAGCTTTGAAAACCACTCAGCGTGAGCCCTTGCCCCCTGAACAAACATCCACGTTGTATCGCGACAGGCGTGCCTTGAGGTCTTTGACCCCGTCACAGACACAGAGCGGACTCCCTTTGTCAGTAGATTCATGGCACTTGTCTCACTCCTGAAAACAGTTCCTAAAGAATTCTCCAGTGAAGTCAGTTTCCTAGGAGAATCCATCACATCTCCCCAGCAGATATTTCCACCCTTGCAAACCATTAGATAAACTTAAAGAACAAATTAGTCCTCACGGTCGGCCTCCCCAGCCCTCCCCAGTTCACCTCTTAAATCACGCTACTTTCTCAGTGGATTTGAAGCAAGCTTTCCAATCAGAGCCCTCCGACCAAGAGCCCAAGTACATAACTCATAAGAACAATCTCCCAACAACTGTTTCTTCAATTTCTCACATCTGGTATCTGCTCCCTTGTGAATGAATGGGACAGCCACCAGCAGGAAAGGCTAGGGTGGGGTGACTTAAGTCTCAAAAAGAAAGAGGTGATGGAAAAGCAGTGAGATCAGAACTGTCCCAGGAGGCAAGTGCCGGTCAAAGACTCTGAAACCCTTCACATAGCTCTTTCTACTCTGTCTTGATTTTGTCCACGTCTCCAGTTTTAGGTACTGGCCACCCTAGAAACTATGAGCTCTGCCTAGCCAGTTACAAGCAACTGCTAGTTACTTGAGAAAAGAGTCTGTTCCTCGGCAGAATGAGAGCAAAACCTACTTTGATTCCGTCGGTATCCCTAAGCTGAATGAAGCATCATAACGGCATGGTATGATTTTAAAGAAAAAAAAAAAAAAAAAAAAAGCACAGACTTCAACATTAGGGAAGCCAGAATTGCGTATTTTGCCTCCGCTGCTTGTCAGGCAGTGTGGTTGTAACCAAGGCAGTTTACTGTAACCAAGACAGGTTACTTACGGAGTCTCTGCTTTCTGCTCTATAAAACTGAAATGATGACACCACTTACCTTGTATGAGTCAAATAAGAATAAAATGAGAAAGAAATGAAATGACAGTAGGTATTCAACACACTTGATACAGTGTCATAATAAACAGCATCTAGTTCCCTCTATCTTTGATGTACATACAACCATAACTGGGACCCCAACATTAAAGACATTTTGACTTGTCTTGGTTTCCTTTACAAGAGTTAATGAACAATGCCAAGAGCCAGCCCTGTTACCCATAATCGTTGTAATACTAATACATCAAAAAAATAACATGGTAAATTATAAAGGCAAGTCATTTCACACAAAAGGGGGAAAGGAAAGGCTGGAAAGAGATGAGAAGTAAATTCACAACTTTAGCTGCCCATTCTCTCAAAGAATGAAGTTTTCCTGTATTTTAATACGTCACTTTAACATAGAGTATAATATTATAGAAGAACATTTTATTAAATTATAGAATTCCAGGGTTATTAAAGCCCAAATCCTTCACTGATACCTGAATACCATGTGAAATACTTGTTACTTTTAATTTACTCTTTAGAATATTTTTTTAAGGCTATTTGAGGATTCCCTGAGGTAAGCAAGATGGTCACAACCCAGAAATAAGAGGTTAGAAGTCATGAGGCAGGTCACTTGAGAGAACCCTCTTGGTTCATACGTACTAAGCTGTAACCAGATCTATGCCCTATAATTTCTCTTTGAAAGAGATGGGCTAGAAGACACTTACAAATCTAAATGTGCTCCGTCGTGGGCACAGCCACTGCAGACTGCGGACTGACCATGTAGTGAAGGGTGAAGTTCAACTAGTTCTTTGGCCCAGAGGCCACTGTATCTAAGTCGCCTGGGGAAGACGGATTGGTGCTGGTGGATATTGAAAATGGGGCCCCAGCCTGAACTCCTGAATAGAATCTTTGAAGATGGTTCTGAAATTAGCATTTTGCACAAAAATTTGCATTTTTCATAAATTCTAAATCTGAAACCCTATTTGTAATGTGAAAAAAAGTGATGAGGCAAAGCGTTATACTCATCACTGAAAAGAGGCAAAGGAGCTTATGTACTAATGGAGAGAAAGAGGAAAAACAGAAAGCCAGTCATCTTCTTAATGTGCAGATGTGTCATAATGTGTCATTTAAAAAGCACCCATGTAACTCATTCCCAACTCAACTGCCTCTGGGAGAATCCAATTAGAAGTATTACCCTATGCTTCTAAAATGAGTCTCAAAGTTTAGTCACATTTAAAATAAAAGGGTAGAAGCAGAAAATATTCATTTGCCTCAATATATTACTCAAACACTCAATACTACCTTTTTTTTTTTAAGAGTCCAAACATGATGTTCTTTAGCGAAAGAAAAGCCTACTGGGAAAATAATATTGTTTTGTTGGGTCTGAATGCATCTTTCTAGAAAACCAACTATGCTGCATTCAGTCACAGAAGGATAAATTCCTCAGAAAGAATCTCAGGAGATAATAGTAGCGAGTTGTTTAACTTCAAATTGCAAGCAGAAAAATTTTTTAATTTCCAGGAAGAAGAATCAGCACCCTCTTCTGGTTCATTGAGAGATGTAGAAAGTGTGTGTCATATTTACCAAAGGGTAGAATGCTTCCTACTCATTCTAACAAGAGCTCCTGAGAACCTAGCTTTCAACTTTATCACAAGTTAAAAAAAAAAAAAAAAAGAATAAAAACATATAGAAATCCAAATTCACGCCACCCATGAAATGAAGTTTGTAATTCCACCTTGGCCATTAGACCACAGAACCTTTTCCTTATCAAGAGTCTCTTCCACCTTCCTCATTCCTATGTCTTCATCACACCCTTCACAACATGCCATCCACCTAAAACCAGACTGAGGAGATTACTGTCCTAAGATAATGAGATAAAAGTGAAGATAGAGTACTACGGAATCCTTAGAAATTATAGGTAATATCTACCTTGGGGCGATCAAAAAAGAGTTCATAAAAATAATATTTTTTAAAAGTCCTGATAAGAAGCATGAGGCTCAACAGAGATGACCAAGAAAGGACATCACAGAAAGAGAGACTATGAGTCAAAACTCATAGGCTCATGAAGGTCAAAGATGAGGGACACAATTTAGGAAGGAAATGGTTCTCTGGCCACTTTCCCTCCACATATTTTATCAACCCTCATATCTTCTATTAGACTCTTTCAATGTCTCTCCAATCTTTGCTTGACATTCAATTCTGTTTATCATTGTTCTAATTTATACCCTCAGTACCTTTCTCCACCTAGACTATTGTGACAATCTTCCAACCATTTCTTCATCTTTGGGCTAATCTATTTACTCCTCAGTTTAACAAAGATTAAAAGCAGGATTGGGTCCCCCCCGATGCCTACTGTATAAACCCCGACACCCTTACTCTAGCATTTGATGACCCACTCTGTCATTCTAGTTTTTGGTCTCAAAGTTTCCCTTAACACAGGTACACAGAGGTCAGGGAACAAGTGAAGAAGTAGGGTAACAAGAGGACTGAACCTCAATTAACATCCATGGATGACCTTTGAGAGCCCAGTCTCGACAAAGTGGTCGGAGTGAGCCACAGTGGATATGGAGAGGAAAAAAAATGAGGCATAAAGGTGAGCCGAAGAGGTGAAAATAGCTAGTACAGATAATTCTTTGGGGAAGTTAAACAATAAAAGTAATATGAATAATAGGATGCTATGCTAGGGGAGTTAGGAGTGCCAAGGAATGACTTCCTGGTGGTGGTGGAAGTGGTAGGTCAAAGGAAGAAATAGATGGAGGGGGTGGTGTTACTGTTCGTGGTGGCTGGGATCAGGAGAGAAGAGACTGAGTCGCCAGATTTCCTATCCAAAATCACAGTAAAAACGAGAGGTGCGCACCCACAACCAGAAAAGTGAGGGACAAGTCAAAAGTCCTTACCAAGCCAACAATCTACAGGGAAATCCTAAAAACATTTATAAGAACCACAGCTTTGAGTAGAAAAATTATTTCGGCATATTTTGGGAGAGGAGGAGGCAATATAAATTAAATATAAACCTATTTACGCATTTGTTTATTCCGCAGACTTGTTCCAGAAAGAATCTAAGGCAGTCACAAAGTGCTAGGTGCTGGATAGAAGCCACCACATCCTGGAATATGAGCTAAACTCCCTTGGCCACCAACGCTATAAGATCCAAGCAAATAGATCGTAAACAAAGAGCTCAAAGCACCAAGCTCTTAAACAGAAGGAATAAAACTGAAGGACCATGATGAGAAGGGGCAGGTCCCCCAGGTGTACCTGAGTGCTGAACTGGTTCCCACCACATCAAAAGCCATGGCACAGCCCCTAATTCCAATTGCTGAAACATTTTAACAGCTGGGAATTAAAATAAGCTGTCAGCCGGCTCAAAAAGATTTTTTAATTCAAAATAAATCAGCCTAACAACCTGCAGATGTTTGGAAAGAAAATGTTTGGGTGACTCATTTTCAAAACCCAATTCCCTAACTTTGCCATTTCAGGGTTTCTGAATGACTGCTACCTGCCCTTCGTGTCTAATCATGAGACACACTGTTATGCTGGCATTGTCAGACTTAACATGGGTCTAGCGTGTTGACAGTCATGGATTCCATCTGGTAAACCAAGCTGAAATCGGAACTCAAAGGCACAGAGTTGGTCAGATTACTGAACGTGTTACTAAGTCTCTGGATATCCAGAAATCCTTCCATCTCTAACAATAGATCGAGATACTCAAAAGTTCTGCCCAAAAGTCTTTGTGCTTAGGTTTGCATTAACTTTTGTGCCACATTTCTTAGAAAAAATTGGGATCACCTCGGGATGAGTCGAACACCAGAACAGAAACAAGGAGAAAATAAGAGAGAAGAAGAGGCTACAGAAACAATGAATAATATCACAGACTGAAGATAAATGGCCGAAGAGAAAGCAGCCCCTCAGAGCCCCATCTGAGGACAACATGGACGATGCACACACCCGTGGAGGAAGAAGAGGAAAGCTTCAGCTTCTGCTTCTCCACCAGAGAACCATCTGGGTCCATTCCATTCCGCCTTTTCCAACTGGTGAATATACAACAAACCATAATAATACGGTACTAAGTCTGGTTCTAAATTCTGGGAGCTGTTGGCTGTCAAAACAATGGGGTGGAGGTAGGAGATCGCTGCCAGTGGGGCAGGAAACTCTTCACCCATGCTTATTCAGCAGGGGATTTTGTCCCTTCCGGAAGGCCTTCCCTTCTCCCTTACCTTCCCAGCAGTTCAGGCTGCTATAATGTAGTGTCACAGATTGGGTGGCTTATAAACAACAGAAATTGATTTCTCATAGTTCTGGGGGTGGTGACATCCAAGATCAGGGTGCTAGCATGGTCAACTTCTGGTGAGGACCCCCTCTGGGTTGTAGACTGCTGGCTTCCCATGTATTCTCATGTGGGGGAAGGGGTAAGAGAGCCCTGTGGGGTCTCTTCTCTAAGGGCACTAATCCCATTCATGAGGGCCCTGCCCATATTGGAACCTAGTCACATTACCAAAGCTCCCACTTCCTGATTCCATTACATTAGACAGGATTTCAACATATGAACTCTGGGGACAAATTCAGTCTACAGCACTCTCCCGGCCCTAAGTTACCAATGATGGGAAGCTCTCTGTGGCCTCTGTTTCCAACTTTCCTGTATATCCACAGGTGTTCGCATGCTCCCCCACTGAGGGTCTCACACCAGCAAGTACAACAATATATGCCTCCAAGTCTATCTCCCACGTCATCCTTGAAAGCAAGAGCTGTGTTTTGTCATCTTTGTATCCCTCGCACCCAACACAGAATCCAACATTTAGTAACCCATCAATAACTATTTGCTGAATTATCCAGTCAAGTTCATTAAAGAGAAGATCATTATTTTTTAAAGAGAGTGAGCTGGAAAGTCTCAAAAACTGTTCTTTAGATATGTACATTTTCCCAAATGCTTGATAACCTATCCTCAATTGAAATGACTTCCAAGACCAGAAGCCAAAAAACTAATAGAGTATCTTTAACTAGAGGTTGTTTGATTAAGAATGGGAAGGAATATTTCTTAGAAACATAATACACTTATTTCTACCTTTGAAGCCTCCTCATGTCTCACAGCTAGAGTGAATAGCAGTCTCCCTGAATCCCTTTCAGCCAGAATTCAACACGAACGAAAGGTAAAAGGGCATAGATACTTAGCTCTAAGGGAAGCAAAGGTGAACAGCAATGAACGTGTTCCCTATTTCATCCTATTTGCTTTTCTCATCACACCGATCTCATCGAGAAAGGGGTCAAGAGTCCCTACTCCGCCACCTTATGTACAGCTCAAGACCGTCTCACCGAAGGGTCAGCATCCTTGATGAATGAAAACCAAATGACTATCAAGAGTGTACGCCTTTCCAGCAAGGGTCTATGGCCAAAAAGACATATACTGAGCTTGCTTCCTCGTTACAGAAAATAGACTTTCTCTAGCCATGATTATTTCCAATCTAAACTGCCAAAATCAAACCTTTGTACTTGACTCCACTACTTACTAGCTATACCACCCTGGACAACTCATTTCTTTAGTTACTTAGCAAATATCACTTAAACTTCTGCTGCGTGCCAGGCACCATGCCAGCGGCTAGAGATATAATGGGTAGATGGACAGAAAGTTCTTTGACCTCATGGAGGTCCCCATCTTAGCACCCCCTAGTGGTAAACTTGGGTTCCTGATACAAAGGTTTCTAATTAGGAATAAATAAGGTAACAATGTCAGGTGCCAAATGCAGTACCTGGTAAATAATATGGGCTCATTAAATGCGAGAAACTATGATTAGGATTAGCGAATAAGTTGATATCAAAGTTTTATAAACTGCAAAATATAATACAATTATTCCCGTTATCATTTCTATGATAGGGAGTTTTTAGAACAAATTGTTAAAATAAAGCCAGTATTATATTTCCAACGATTAAAGATGCAGCATTTTATATACATTTAAGCTTCACATGTGGCTGTTCTGACAACCTAGGCGCCTCCTCGAGACCTAAGAAATGTTTTCAGGTAGCCCCATCTCTTACCACTCTCCGTAAGGCCCCTACGCACCAGCTACACCAAACGCGTTACTAGTCCCTGCGAGAAGGCACGGCCACGCTGTACCCCAAGGGGACCCCGTGCAGACTCCAGGTTTGTGACCCCATTACAGTCTGCATCCTCACCCAGAGCTCAGGTCCTTGAGGACAGGAATCGTGCTCTACCTTCGCTTCCTATCCCTCACGGCTGCTTGTTCAGTTCCTGGTATGTAGTAAGGATTTGGTCCATAAATGCCCATTATTTTAAAAGTAATGATTAAATCACAGGTGCCCGTGTGGTTCAGTCAGCTAAGCGTCTTGCCTTTGGTTCAGGTCATGATCCCGGGGTCCTGGGATCGAGCCCCACATCGGGCTCCCTGCTGAGCAGGGAGTCTGCTGCTCCCCCTGCCTGTGCTCTCTCTCCCTCTCTCAACTAAATAAACAAATAACATCTTTCAAAGTAATGATTAAATGAATCAACAAGAGGGAAAAAATAGAATATGTTTATCCCTTAATCACCTTCTTATCTGTAAAATAAATCACATTAAAAGAGTTTATTTTCTATTCAGTGAGAATTCAAAAGCATTTAATAAACACAATGAACTATTGTGTGCGCAACCAGGTGGGAAACTTAGGAGTGACGTAAAAATGACGTAAACGCCGCACACACAGTACAGGAAGTTTCCGACCTCAGAGGCTACGAGAAACTTTGGAAGTCATATAGTATTCGCAGCTCTCATGATGTGGGTCATGAAACTGAAGTTCATGGCGTCGGACTTGTCCAAGATTAAAAAAAAAAAACCATGACAACTAACATATCTTGTACCCCTCCCAGGTGCCAAACGCTTCCCAGGTATTATTTCCTTTAATTCTCAAAACCGCACTATGAACAAGGACTATTATTATCCCCATTTCACTGATGAGGAAACTTCGTATTAAGGAGATTAAGTGACTTGCCCAAGACCAAGCCAAGTCTAAGAAGGAGGCTGTGTGACCCCCTGTCCATTTCTCACCACCTCCCCACATGGACTGAATAAACCGAAATGATCCGAAAGCCATACACGGGCGGAATTCCCAGCAGGAGCGCCGGGCAGCGGGCACCTCAGCACCGTGGGGAGAGGTGTCAGCAGTGACAGCGACCGCTGGCTCCCGCAGCTCCTCCACGCAGGCTTGGGACTTCTCGGCTGTCTCATTATTTATTAAATGAGATTCTGGTTACTTTCATCAAAGGAAAAAGAGAAGGTATTCTTTCTCTCTCCCTGCCCCCACTTCCTTCCCTCCTTCTCACTCCTTTTCTCTCTCTCTCCTCCCCCCTTCCTTCCTTCCCCTTCTCTCTCTCTTCCTCTCTCTCTCTTTCTCTCTCCCTCTCTCTTCCGCCCTCCCTCTTTCTTTCTCTCCCTCTCTCCCCACTTCCCTTCCCCATCTCTTTCTCTGTCTCTCTCTTTCTCTGGCACAAAAATTGAGGCAGAAAGAACGTGTGTGGGGCCACAGACTTCAAATCAGACCATCCCCCCAAGCCACACATTCACTCCGTCCCCCAGAGCAGGACCTGCCAGGGTCCACTGTGAAACACTGCCTCACTTCCTCCCCTCCCCCCCCCCCCCAGAGGCCATCAGAGTTCTTGGTTAGGGAATTAAACTCCTCTACGAGCCACTTCTGCCACCTAGTGTGAAGAGATGGAGAAAAAATAATCTGGGTCGATGGCAGAAGAAACACAATATAACGTCTAAATTGCAAAACATTTTCAAATAAATGCCATCGACTTACCCCAGGCTATTTTAGAAACTACAAAACAAATGAGCATTTCTAGGTCACATGCAGTAGATTGAGGCCATGATTTTAAACCAGCTGAAAGCTCTGTGACAACAGATTGCAAAAGAATGTACCATGAGCCTAAGTTCCAAGATATGCCACAGACACTTTGGGACCAAAATCACGTGTACAAACGACGGACCATTTCAAATCAGCAGGGACCAATCCAATGAGATTGTATTTATATCTACTACGAAATGTTTCACACAACTTTCCCGGTGTCATCTGTTGGCATAGGCTGGAGACAACCTCAGGGTGAAATTCAACACAAACACCTATTGCAAGGGGTCAAAACGAGTCTCAAACGCACAGCTTTCTGGTAGTTTGGTTTTACTCAGAGGTAAGGTGAGGTGTGGAAAGCCTGATTCTCTCTTTCAGAACATCTTCAATAAAAACTTTCTTGGGGCGCCTGGGTGGCTCAGTCGTTTAAGTGTCCCACTCTTGATTCTGGCTCAGGTCATCATCTCAGGGTCATGAGATTGAGCCCCACAACCAGCTCTGCAGTGAGCATGTTGGAGCCTGTTTGGGATTCTCTCTGCCTTCCCCCCCCCCCCATCCTCCCCCGCCCTCCCCTGCCACTCTAGCTCTCTCTAAAAAATTTGAAAAAAAAAACAAAACAAAAACCCCAAGAAACTATTTCTCACAACTGGCCATGGAAAAAGACTGGACAGAGAGAATTCAGGTTTTTACAACTTCTGGAAAAACGCTGGAGTGCAGACAGTCTGTGATGCTGATTAATGAAATACTGATTTCCTTCAATAATCAACCAGGAAAAGCATAGGGCTACTGTTCTTAACGGAAATTAAAGGGCCAAATAAGCCCTATGTCATTGTGGAGAAACAGCCCCTTCCAAAAAAAACGGGGCGGGGGGGTGGTTAGTACAGTCACTTGAAATCAGAGCGAAACTGGGCAGCTGAAATTCACAGCACTTGAACCCATCTCTGCACCTGCCCCCTCAAATGCACAAGCACCCACCACGTACAAACGGAATGTACTGTAATCTCCATCTCTCAGAGCATCTAGTGCAGAAAATACAGACCCGGGGAGAATTGCTGGAGACCAGAGGGGCAGTCGGATCGGGTTCACGGGCTGGCAAAGCACCGGTGACTAGTGTGGGCACAAGGGAGTATGAGAAACTGCGTCTTCAGGCCTCGCGCCGGGGATCCAGTTACATCACAGAGGGTGAAACCACTTCAAAGCCCAGAGATTGGCAGCCTGAAGCCCACGAAGGATTGAAATGAAATACTACCTATTTCACCAGGCCTGGAGCGATGAATCAAACAGCTCAATTCCTCCACCGAGCCTTGGTTAATGATCAAGAGGCTTGTCTCCCCCTGGCCCGCTCGGCATATTGCGTGTAGTTTGTCTTTATGTACGTGTTTCATTTTTTGGAAAGCCAGACGAGAAAGGCATAAATTAAAGAGGTATTTTATGGGAGGCAAAAGGCATTTATTTATTTTATTTTGTATTTTGTGTTTATTTATTTATTTTTTTAGTCCTGCCACCTGCGAAGTCCTTTCAGAGACACAACCGATAGAAGCCGAAATGGCAGAAGGGAAAGAAGCACGAAGGGAGAGTTAAAATAGGAAAGGCCCTAGGAACGTGGCTCTAGACCCAGCAATCCAAACTGGTTATCTCAGACCATAATTCTTTAAAAATATTTTCCAAGAACAGAGGCTCGTCTCCGCAGACTGAGATTGTGCCGGGGAGCTCCTAAACTCCACTCCAGCATCTTGCCTTAGAAGGGTCTAGAAAGATCAAGGAAAGATGAGTTCGAAAACACACGGAAGTCCTACTAGCTAGCTGCCCAGCATTCCTTTGACTTCTTCTTTACTCGCTGCAGTCCCTTGGGGCTGATTCCACCACCACCCCCTCCCCGCACCCCCCACCCCTTCCCCACACCCCCCACTCCCGCACTCCCGTGTCCAGAGTGCTCGTCCTCTTTTCTGACAAATGCTGAAAGCCCAATTTCGCATTCAACACTCACGAGAAAGTTTCACTGCCAATCACATAGATTTGTAAAGCTCTTTCCTAAAGCCTTACCGGGATTATAAGCCACCTACTTTGTACCTTAGTTTCCTCGTTGTTCATGTGTTTGTTCTATTTCCAAAACGATGATTCATTCTTGAAAAGTCTTATGGTTGGTTATGCTTCCGGAATCCCCAAGCACCTTTTTAGCCCAACAACAGAGTAGCTATTCAGTAAACAGTTGAGGGCTGACTTTAAGCTCTCGATGAACCATGAAATTTAGCGTGAATTGGACCTCACAGCTTTAAGGCCTTGGGATGTGACAAGGCTGAGATGTGCACAGGAAAATGATTGTTTCATCTGACACAGAAATGAGGGTGCATGCTTGTTACCATACACCATGACCTAAGCGAGAGATTCTTCTTGTCTTGTGCTCAAAGACTACAAATGACATCTTATACCTTTAGGAGGAAAAGAACAGCTGCTTAAGGAAGGGCACAAGAAATTGTAATAAAGGACTTCCCACCCCGTTTTCATCAAGTCCTCAAAACTGGAGCCCCCAGCCCAGCTCAGCACAAACAGCATGTGTATGAGAAGGCCTGGCAGAATTGGGATGGTTTTAAGAAATCAGTGCCTGAGAAAAGAGAGAAGGCTTTTCAAGGCACGAGCCTGTGTCCCAGCGAGCCTTGGGATCGAAGATGACACCGCCTCTCTCTATGGGACAGAGAAGCTTGCAGCAGAGAAGTAGCTCGGCAGAAAAACTGACATGACCCAGAAACCAGACCCAAACTGAGTCAGAGCCAGTGGGAGGCATGATCCGCAAACAGGTGAAGTTGGCGGGGGGCGGTCTTGTGATCCCCCTTTCTGCACCTGTCTTTCCTCTTCCCTTCAACCATCCTCCAGGTAGGTCCTCGGGCAAACTGCTGGATTCCAGGACTCTCGACCCTGGGACCTCAGCCAGCACCGCTTTTCAAATGATCACTCATGCTCCAGGATTCTCAAGTACCCGATTTGGAAAGCAATCTGATCAACTCCTTGAACTGCAAAATTTCTAAGCAAAAAACCTACTTAGCAATTACTTCATCAAACCCCCTTACACCAAATAGCAGCCACAGAGCTGAAGTGATTAACCCTGTCCCCCACAGCTAACTAGCAGCAGAACCGGGACCACCCGAAAGCTTCCAGATTGACAGTCCTCTTTCCTCCTGCCATACCATTCAGTAACTCATCGAATAAATATTCACTGAACACCAACCATGTTCCAAACCCTGTGTTAAACTGCCAAACTGAGATCACCAAAATGTTATAGACTAAAGCTTAGTACTGATAGGTACTCAACATCGATACATACACCTATCTATACATACCACTATATGTCACTAGGTAAATGGATAAACATACACACAATGGAATATTATCCAGTCATAAAAAAGAATGGAACACTGCCACTTGTGACAACATGAATGAAACTTGAAGGCATTATCCTAAGTGAAATAAGTCAGGCGGAGAAAGAGAAATACAATATGATCTCATTCTCTGTGGAATCTCGAGGGGTAAAGCTAATAGAGAGAACAGATTGGTGGTTGCCAGAGGTGAGGGTGTGGGGGATGGTCAAAATGGGTGAAGGGGGTCAAAAGTTACAAACTTCCAGTTATAAATGTCATGGGAATGTAATGCAGGGCACAGTGACTATAATTAATAACACCACGTTGCATATTTGAAAGTTACCAAGAAAATAGGTCTTAAAAGTTCTCATCATCAGAAAAGAATCCTACAACTATGTATGGTGACGAACGTTAACTAGACTTGTGGTGATCATTCTGTAATATATACAAATATCCAACCATTATGTTATAACACCTGAAACCAATGCAATGTTGTATGTCAATTACACCTCAATTTTTAAAAATGACTTTAAAATAGTAATAATACGAATTTACTGAATATACACAATGTGACAGCTTCCGCTTACATGTTGACACCAAGAATATCTGAAGCTTAACTGTGAGGGCTGTGCACGGTATCAACTTAGCTAGTGGGGAACTAAGTGTCCCAGAATTCCCCCCTCTCTGTGGTGCAGCTTAGGGTTGACTTTTCAAGAGCAATTTGCCTAGCGGGCAGAAGTAAATGAGTGGCCAGGACGTCCTGAAGGTTGGGGTAGCACCAGGCGCTGCTCTCAGAGCTGCCGGCTCATCTTGCAGGCCTGGGGCAACGGGCCGTCTGCGGCTCTCCCAGCTTCCGTGTGTCCTGTGTGCAGCTCTGGGGTGAAGAGTCCAGCTCCTTCCATAGGTCACCCTCATTTGTCCAAATTTGGAAGTGGTAGGAGACAGCTGTGGGGTCTAGACTTTCCTTGCAAGCTGCATTCGCCCTTTCCTCCTGTGCTATTTCATGCCCGGCTGCCTTCCCCAACTTGCACTCTGCAGAACTACACCCTGGCCATCAGACCAGGCACAGAGACAACAGCCTTCCGTAGACTTCTTCACCGGCTCCCACAGGTGAAAGTCAAGTCCCCAGGAAAAAAAACTCCTTATTCCATCTTGCTCGTGGTGGTTCTCCTTCCCTACCTGAACCCTGATACAGAAAAGCATTCTTAAATCTGTAATCCAGTATTTCTGAAACACGAGTAATGTATAAACTCTTAAAAACAAACTTGCAGTTTCTGATTGTGGACAAATTCTCTTTTTTTTTTAAGATTTTATTTTTATTTATTCGACAGAGATAGAGACAGCCAGCGAGAGAGGGAACACAAGCAGGGGGAGTGGGAGAGGAAGAAGCAGGCTCCTAGTGGAGGAGCCTGATGTGGGGCTCAATCCCAGAACGCTGGGATCACGCCCTGAGCCAAAGGCAGAGGCTTAACGACTGCGCCACCCAGGCACCCCGTGGACAAATTCTTTTTATTATGACCTAACTATATACAAATATTGATCAAATATGTACAAACACCGATATAGAACAAGAAATTAAAGAAACTTTAAGTGTTACATTTAAGTAAAACTAAAAACCAATGAAATTGAAATCGGTTACATGAATGTAACGTGCCCAGCAGGGTCATTCTGCCGAAACGGAGTCATGAATGAACCTGCAGTACTGGTTCTTTTTGTATCTCAGGACTGTACCACGGGCTGCGGTGCAATGATGTAATACTTGTGACCCCTTTTTCTATTCACATGATTACAAAACCTTCTTTTATGCAGTTTTCTGAGATGTCATACGCCTGTCATTGGGCTCAAACACATCACCCAGTGATAAATTTAAACTCAAGACTCAGGAGTAAATAACAAGTTAACTTTGCCACCGTCCCTCCGCCATCCCCTGTCTCCCTCCTCTTCTTCCCTAGGGACGCCATCCTGTCTGGGCTTAACCGGATTCCTCATTCTGGCAGCTAAATCAGTCTCCCCCAAGAGAACAAGGTTCTCAGCCTCCTCCGGACAAGACTTCTGGCCAAGGGAGAGCTGGTTCTTTCTTGAAGATGAGAGCAACGTTCCCAACTCCGCCATATGTTAGAAAAGTCTAGTGAAAGGGGCAAGGATGTTTTCTCTGCTTCTCCGAATAATCCAGAATAACTCGTGTTCTTGCCACTGCTTACCCAGCTTTCATCTGGAGATGTCATCCTGGAAGGCCTAACCCTGGCATAGTCCACAACCACACTAAGAAGCCATCACGGGCATGAAAACTTCAGCTCCTGTCCCACATCCCCGCACCTGCCTGGGAAGCCAGGACACACCTAAGGGCGTATCAGCCACATAGAGGAGCATGAGACTAGAACTTTGAAGTTGTATTTAACCTCCAGGCGCCACTGGATTCATATAAATCTAGCAGAAACTCTTGCAAAGACTCAGACACACAACACATTTGTGTTAACAGTTATTGCTAAAGGCCAGCGTGTTGGTTGCGTTTCTGTCTGTGAAGTGGGATGAAAATCTGTCCTTAAACCTGAAAATCATTGTTTCCTTTGTCTCCTGTGGTCCGATTAATCATAGGAGGACCAATGAAACGGCTTTTGGGACTCTGCCACCTTCCAAGACAAAATTTTAAGTAAGAGCTCATCTGCTCAGATAGCATAATGGATGGCAGACTCCTCAGGAATTTTTTAACAAAAATTAGAATGTGAGGGGGACGGCACCCCCCCTGGGTGGCAACCAGGCCACTCCTCACCCCCACTGCTGCTCTTCTAGTCTCACTCTGAGACCCAGGAAGGCACAGGGCTAGGACTCCCAGAGCTGCATTGTTAGGTGCTCGGAGCAAACACGCATCCCTGGAAAGTCCGCCACCGTTCCAGGGATGTCCAGGCACCTATTCCAAGACTTGTCCTCACCGTGGGAGGTTACTGGACCTGAACAAGATGAAATGAAACACACACGAGAAAGGAGAACGATTACAATCATCATGACAGCCGCCATTCCCTGGGCCTTCTCCTGGGCCAGATATGGACCCCACCATCTCCTATCTAATATGCACAGAAACCCTTTGTTTTTCAAAGAGGAAGCGAGAGCTTTGGAAGGCGAAGTGTGTTGCCTGCCCTCCTACACAGGTAAACGAAGAAGCTGGCCCCACCCGACCCCAGAGCCCAGCCCTTGATCACCACTGTACCATCCTGCCCTTAGCAAGACTTCACTTAGCACCATTCCTCTCTTCTCTGGCCCCTTTCTGGATTTCACTGTAACGTTGAAACCTCTTTCTCCTGCCCCTTCCCCATTACATGACTAACAAACCTCCTTGCCTATATTCTCTATATTTCTTAAATGCCGTCTTCATGTTTCCAGCCAGGAATTGCGGGGCTCCCAGCAGGTGCCAGAGGAGGCCCATCTTTCCTAGTCCTTTAGCGTCGTGCTGACATCTGCCCAGTTTGGTGGGTGTGATGGTCAATCGTGTGGTGTCAGGAAGCCCCTTTCATTGCTAGAATTTTACCCAAAACCTTATTTAATTTGTAAATCCATGTCAGCAGGGACCACATGCTGCCTAATGCCTAGCCTGTTGCTGCTCAGCTCAATAAACTCATAAATGAATGAGGAAAGGCAGGGAGGGAAGAAGAGAAAGACCGTGCGATGCTTAAAATCCCTCCGTTCCTCTCCCCGGTGGAGAGATACATGCCAGCTGCCCGGAAAGGCTTCTAGTCAAAGGAGGAAAATGGAAACAAATAATCAGAACGTGATCTGAGAAAGACTATCAGAAAGACAGACACGAAGTAGTATGAGAACAGCATCGGGGAATCTGGAAGGTTTCTCAGAGGAGTGATATCTGGCATTGAAGAACGAGTGGCATCGGGCATCGAGGACCAGCTGCTGAGGAAGGCTGGAAGGAAGCCTGGGCAGGTGCCTTTCTGTGCTCTTGGATTTAAGTCCACAGTAAACTTTAGGCAATACCAGGCCCATTTTTACAGAGAAAACCAAGACCCTCAGGAGGGTTAACTGATTTGCCAAAGACCACAGCTTGTAAATCATGAGCCCCAAAGCCCTCTGCTTTACTGCGGATGGTCAAGCTAGCAAGCTGGCCACTTAATGCATAACACTCCTCTATCGTTCTTAAATGTTGCCAGGTTTTGCAGATCATCTGATGATTTGGCCTCTAGGTGAACAAAGGGGAGTTTGTTTTCAGGTGCCTTTTCTTCTCATTCTTTAGACTCTGCTGCCCTCCAGTGGTTATATAGAGTAATGGCCAGCTGGGCTTTCCTCACACATCACTGTGAACACTGATCTAATAATGAGCGGTAAGAGGGGAGAAGGCGAGGAAGGGGGGGTATATTAAATGATATTTATATACAAAGAGGTAATGCACACCTATTTAGAAAGCCCAGCTCAAGGGGAACAGAATGACAAGGTAGATCATGGAAATTCAGGAATGAAACACTGGGAAAAGGATTGCTCTAGGCAAAGCTACTATTTCAAGTTCTGGACCCCCACTGACTTGTCTACCTCGCTACAGTTTTGCCAGTTAGAAACAATGTCTTCAGTCAGCGATGAAACAGACAGCAGCCTGACCCCGGAGAGGAGACATTTGCACAAACCCCACATGTGAGAACCGGACCTCGTCCTTGGTCTCAAGTATTTGAGACAGGCCTGCAAAGTGCAGTAACTACTCGTTTTGCCTTTCATTCTTCAGAATTCTTGCTAATTTCAGATGATCGCCAGTGTGAAATGGGCACGGCCCCATCCCAGCAGAGGAGAGTATGACACGCAGCTAACAGAGAGCATTCCATTATTCAGGACAAAAGACCTTTTATTGCCAGGGAAAATGGCCAACCGTCACCGCTCTTAGAAAAGACGGTAGAAAACTGGAATTAGAGCACACAATGAACAACTTAAATCAGAGGCAAGGAAGAGATTTCCAAAGGGAATGCGAATGGCAGTGTAGTATGTCACAAAGAAAACTGAACTCGGGATCTAGAGGGCTGGACGTTAATTCCCACTCTGCCACAAACCAGCAGGGGGACCTTGGGGGAGTCGTGTCACTGGAGGGTTCCCAGTCCCCTCCTCTGCAAAAAGAGTGTCACACTCCGCAATCTCTAACTGTCCATTCAATCCTAAATATTCATAAGCCTAAGATTCTATGATGCTTCCTTTTGGAGACTTCAAGGGAGGCAGGCAGTGGGGGCAGGGAGGAGAGAAATATTTTAAACTGTTTCCATAGGTTTGAACACAGATGTACTTGCCACCAAGGGAATGACTACAATGACCTTTTCAGTTGACCTTCTATTCCAAAATCAAGGGAATTTAGGGACGCTTCTCAAAATAGAAACATTTTGCCTGATGAATAAAATCCTAGCATCTCGAGATTTGAAAACTTAATGGTCCTCTAATGCAACCTCCTGACTGATGTTTGAATCCTACCACTAGTATTCAGGCTCCTTCTTAAATACTTCCAATGCCAAGGAACTGGTTCTTTTCAAACCAATCCAAGCAGTCCTTGAAAAGCTGGTCTTTAGAGGGGACTTCTGCATCCTTAGCTGAAATCTTCCTCATTATTACTGCTGATCATTGGCCCAAGCTTTGTCCTTGGAGTCAGAGAGAAAAAACCTAATTCTTCTTTCTCTTAATTGAAATTCAAAGATTTAACGGTATTTTAAGAAGCTATGATCTGTGTAACCTTGGGCAAGAACTTACACTTTCCTGTGTCTTCTTTTTCTCATCATAAAGTGGGGGTTAAATGAGTTAATATGTGTGAACTAGTCAAAGGAAAATAAGTCATCACCTCCTTCACTGTAAACGTTATGCCTTTTTTAATAAACCCTTAAGAATTCGTTAGGTTTTTTAGTGTCCACCCATATACTAAAGGAGGTACAATGAACCTCCTCTCAATTAAATCAGCTATCACCTAAAGCCTCTAAACCACTTTGCAGATACTTTACTTAGTCAGAAGAGGCTCTAAAAAAGATGTTTTCAACAAGGTAAATATGAAAGAATACTTTATGTATTTCAACATACTGAGAGGTTTTGACAACTGGGGTAAATGGTTGGGGTTGAATTGGTGATATGTAAATAGAAACCTAAGCAAACCAAAAAAAAAAAAGAAAAAAGAAAAGAAAAGAAACAATTTCATTAAGTCTGGGAAAAACAAAACGTGCAAGAAAGGAAAAATACTTGTATCTGCCACCATTATAAGACCAGTCGCTCTGTTTTGCATTTATTTTGTAGCCAGTGTATTGAGGAATTGGAATTTCAAATCAGTGGGAAACAAACGAAAAATTTTAACCCCTGTTTTTATTCACACACTTGTCAAATCTTTCTTCCCTGCTTGATAATAAATCCCTTCACACCTCGGGCAACTCCCATAACTTCCCAGTTATTTGCAGTCATTATAAGTCAGTCCCATCCTGTCACAAGTCTGGGCTCGTATCTGATTCAAAACTTGCCCTCTCCCTCATTGCGAGTCAGACCTGCAGCGTGAGGGGCCGGAGTGGGAAGGAAGACATGGTTTCATGGCCGCGCCTCCTCCATGCTCAGACTCCAGATCCTTTGCGGAAGAGAGGTGGGGGCCACCAGAGAAAGACAAACACTTCCTACCTCACCGAAGTCACTGCAGTCCTCTCTCTGGCCGACCCTGACTGGCCAGTAAGGCGAGGCCTGTGGGGCAGGTGCCCAAAGTGGACTCTTCCATGGGGTTCATGAGTATATGGACTAGAAGATACCAGAGGCTTCTCCTCGCTATATGGCTTATACCACATGGGTCCCCTGATGAGGGGGCCCTACTCTAGCTCCGGCTCTCCTATCATCCCAAATCCTGTCACTGGAGATCTATCCGACACCTTTGGCCAGCGGGGTCCCCGCATCACGTGGGTGGCCCACTTACATGGAGTTTCAGCGAAAGGGCTCCCCTCCCATGGAGAGCACTCAACCCACTAGAGACTCAAGGTCCCCTCGAGACCAATCAGTGCTTGGCAGTTCACAGCACGCTGCAGCCCCCTTCTCACCCTGCGGGCTCCCTCCCATTCTTCCCCCTTTCTCAGGTGCTCAGGGGCCCATCAGCAAGCTGATGGCCAGGGTGTGAGAGGCTAATCTCCCTGCCTTGCAGCACGCACAGCCCAGCTTTACAAATGATTGTCTGAGGGCTCCTGCATTTGATGGGAGGGAAGGAAAAGCACCGTCGTACTCTCTCTAGGGAGGTAGCAATCCCCTTGTACCATGAACACTGCGCTCCTCACAAGGCTAATGACTAAAAATTCCCTGTCTCTGGGCACCTTATACGAACTGACTGACGGCATCCCTCTTCCTACCCTTTCATCCTGTGTGGGGTGGCCATGATGGCCGAGAAGTTCTAGCGCCTCCTGGGAGGCACCGGAGGGAGGTGCCTGCTTTCTTCCCTCTTTCTGCCTTTTCTTAAAAGTAGGACTCTTTGAGCCTCTTACTTCCAGACTGGGGTTTTAGTCACAATTCTGGGGCAGCATCTGTTCCTGTATCTGTCCCCCCAACTGAACTGTGTACTCCTTAAAGACAGAGGCCATGTTTAATCCCTCGGTGTATCCAAACCCCTAGCGTGGCACCGGGCATGTGACAAGCCTCCATAAGTATAGACTGAATGAAGTGGGATTGAAAGGATAATTAATGGTTGGATGGATAAATAGACAAATGACAGATTGATAGATGATTGATAGATAATGGATGGATGGATAGATAGATAGATAGACAGATAGACAGACAGACAATAGTACCTCTTTCCAGCTCCCATTGACATTCACAAGAATAAACCACTGCTGGTCTTATGTGTTCATCTCAGCCTGAGACGGCACAGACACAACAGTGAGAACTTCGTTGAAGAACCCCCCAGAATTGATTGTTTCAGGCTCTCTTTTCATCCTCTTACATCCTCTCCTTCCTCCTTCTCTCAGGATTTATTAACCTTAGATATAAGGATATTTACACTATACTAGGAAGAAGAAAACACAGAATACTCTCCCTTTTTCATCTACAATATCTGAATGAGAAATGTGTTAAATATTCCTGGTGTTTTTAAGAACCGACACTTGTCCCAAAAGTCTCAAAAATGTCCAGCATACTGGGATGGTATAAAATAACCCTTAAATAACTGTCAGAATGCCACCTTAGAAATGCTTCCAAGAAGTCAGACCTGGAGAGGGAGGAAACAAAAAGCCTGGCTTGCCCATGGCTCAGGTTTCTCATTTATTTCTTCCTAAAGACCCACTGTCCCAGGAACATAATCCGTCCCAAGCCATGAAGAAGGATCAGAAATCAAGAAACTCAGGATGCACCCTGACCCTCCCACCAACCTCTACTTCGTTTCCTCATCTGTAAAATGGGGAACTTGGACCTTATGAATCTTAAGAAGCTGTCTACCTTCAAAATTCTAGGTATTTAAAGGCCATGAAAAATCTGCCAACAATAGAAGCTCTTGTTGAAAGAGAAGGTAATTTCCAAACCAAGTGTGGTTTGAATAATAGCAAACCCCCCCCACAAAGGTGTCCATGCCCTACTCCCTGGATCCTGCAATTATGTTACATTACATGATATAACAGACTTTGCAGAGATAATTAAGCTTACAGATGTTAGGATAGAGAGCTTATCCTGAATTATGCAGGTGGCCCCAATCTAACTGCATGAGCCCTTAAAAGCAGAGAGATGTCCTCGGCTGAGAGGTGGCAGAAGGAGAAGTCAGGGAGATTTTAAAAGGTGAGGGGGGCTCCGCCCACCTCTGAGCCACACGGAAAGCAGGAGGCGGCATGCTGGCGGCCTCTAAGAGCATGGGGAACCGCCAGCGAGGAAACAGAGGCCTCAGTCCTACAACCACAAGAACCAAATTGGGTCAGCAACCTGAATGAGCTTGGAGGCAAGATTAATTCTAGAAGTCTCCAAAAGAGGAAAGCAGCCCTGCCAACTTATTAGTGCCTTTGTCTTACTCACAACCTTCATGCTACTCTCTTTAAGAAACTCAGTGTTTTATTACAACTTCCTCTGACCAAAGAACTGGGCGACAGTTGCTGATGACATGACATCACCCCTTCCCAAGCACAATGCTTGTTCCTTCCAGGCCAATGACCA